>NC_090021.1:290077303-290814803 GCF_037176765.1 Anolis sagrei
ACGGGGTCGTTATAAATCAACAGGTGACTTGAAAATACACACACATTAGGATACAGGACAGGACTTGTTCTGGTCATTAACCAAAGATTCGTCATTGCCAGCTGTCATTCTATTGCAAATTTCATCTTGTACTTAAAAAGACATTAAAAATTCCCAGTTCTGTTCTGGAGTTGAAAATAGAGATATTTTGAAAGGGAAAAAAAGTGGGTTGCTGTAAGTTTTCCGGGCTGTATGGCCATTCTCTCCTGACGTTTCACCCACATATATGGCAGGCATCCTCAGATGTTGTGAGGTCTGTTAGAAACTAGATGATACAGGTCCATTATCTAAAATGCTTGAGACTAGCAGTGTTTTGGATTTTAGGTTTTTCATATTTTACAATGTCTGTATGGGGCCTAAGTCCAAAACATAAATTTCATTGATGTTTCATATTTACCTTAAAACATAGCCTGAAGATAATTTCATACAATATTTTTAATAATTTAATGCATGAAACAAAAGTTATGTACATTGAACTACGAGAAAGCAAATGCATTACTTTCTCAGCCACTGATGTGGGAAATTGTGGAGTATTTTGGAATTATAAATAAGTTATGCTTAACCTGTATTCTCAAGCTATTCCCAGGTTCCAAATAAGTTTGTTTCTGGGCACAATTCAAAGTGCGGGTTTTGACCTTTAAAGTCCAATACAGCCCTATGTACAGGCTATTTATTTATTTATTTACAGCATTTGTATATTGCTTTTCTCACCCCAAGGGGGACTCAAAGCTATCTCCTTGTACAAATCTGCCCAGGCCCTGGGATCTTCAGGAGAGGCCCTTTTCTAGGTCACGCCTCCATCACAGGTTCGATTGGAGGGAACGAGAGCAAGAGGGCCTTCCTTCTCAGTGGCTACCCCTCGACTCTGGAACTTCCTGTCCAGGGAAGCCAGAATGGCCCCCTTCCAGCAGCAGGCTAAAACCTTATCTAGACAGGCTTTTAAAGATCAAGTCGGGGAGTGCAATTGTTTTAATTATGAATAGGTTTTTAATTGGAAAGAGTTTAAATTGTTTTTAATACAGTTAATATTTAACCCTATTTTAAGATTTGTATATGTTTAGGTTTTAAATTGAATCAGTTTTCCAGGCTGTATGACCATGTTTCAGAAGCAGTCTCTCCTGACATTTCACCCACATCTATGGCAGGAATCTTCAGAGGTTATGAGGTTTGTTGGAAACTAGGCAAGTGGGGTTTATATATGTGTGGAATGCATGTGAGCATTTTCAACAGAAAGGAGGAAACCATGAAAATGATAAAAATCTGGCTACCAGTATTTTAAAAAACTCCAAAATCAGGACAGTAAATAAAGAACAACACTAAAAAAACAGGGGGATTCCAGAGAAGAAACTATTGGGGCCAGCTTATACCTCCCAATAAAGGATGCACCCAGGCAGAAAGCAGCCAGGCTTTTTGAAGCTGCAAGGTGATTCAATGCTAATCAAGATGGCCAATTGCAACATTCACATTTGCCTCAAACAGACAAGAGTTCTTTCTCCCACCCTGGACATTCCACATTCCACTTGTCTAGTTTCCAATTGATCTCACAATCTCTGAGGATGCCTGCCATAGACGTGGGTGAAACATCAGGAGATAATGCTTCTGGAACATGGCCATACAGCCTGGAAAACTCACCACAACCCAGTGATTCTGGCCATGAAAGCCTTAGACAACACATTGTATTGGTTTTACAGTAAGCAGCTGTGAGTCTCTTTTTTGGAGAGAAAAAGCAGGGTATAATCAATAATAATAATAATTCAGAATCAAACAAATTCTTGCTTAAAACTATGTATTATTTGAATCAGTTAAAATTTATATTGGATTACATCATTCATGGATTTGTTTCTCCCACAACACTATTGTAAAGACAAGTTACTTTAATGTTCTTTTTACAAAAACAAAACAAAATCCTCTTGATCTGCCAGAAATATCGTGGGGAATAACGGAGTAGTTGAGCTACCGCTGGGCTTGGTGAAGGGCTCCAGTAGCCCAGGTTCTCCCATGCCATGCCAACTCATGGTGTAGCTGGATACCATCTTCTCAGCTTGCTGGGCCTCTTATGCCCACTGGAATAGTATCACTGCCTACATCTACACACACACACACACACACACACACACACACGAGCCAACACCTTCATGCCCTGTAAGTGAGTAGCAATTTAAAAGGTGTGGGATCTGTAGACAGAAAAAACAGTTCAAGGGATCAGAGGAAAACAGGAAATGAATTAGAAGGTTTGGGATGGTGGATGAGAGAGAGATGGAAGGAAAGAAGAACCAGAATGGCAGGTGGGAAAAGGAAGGGAGGAAAGGAAATAGCTGAAAGGCTGCAAAGAAAGCAAGAAGAGAGGATAGACTGGAGAGGAAGGAGGCAAAAGGATGTGATGGAAATAGGAAAGGGGGAAATTGGAGCCCCCGCTGGCACAATGGGTTAAACCCTTGTGCCAGCAGGACTGAAGACTGCCAGGTCAGAGGTTCAAATCCAGGGAGAGCATGGATGAACTCCCTTTGTCAGCTCCAGCTCCCCATGCAGGGACATGAGAGAAGCCTCCCACAAAGATGGTAAAGCATCAAACCTCCAGACGTCTCCTGGGGTAATGTCCTTGCAGACAGCCAATTCTCTCACACCAGAAATGACTTGCAGTTTCTCAAGTTGCTCCTGACATGAAAAAAGAGGAAAAGTCTCGCAAAGCCAATGAGGACCACCTGACGCCACTTGCTGCTGCGCACTAAAGATTAGCATCAATGCAAAAGAGTGATACCCCTATAAAATATAACATTCTTTAGGAAGAAAATCTTGTTTGTGATATAGAAGTAAAGATTAAACATACAGGCACTTAGTATTTCTCAACACATCTACCTATTTCAGCACAAAACAAATAAACTCCCCACATATTTGTTCATTCTTGATTAATCAATAAACATAAAAGGCAATGCAGACTAATTCAACCTGAGAAGTCAGCCATAACACGGCACTCAGTGAACCAACCTGGACACAGCAAATTATTTGAGAACACAGAAGTGTTGGACCACTCTAACAACCACCATGTCAGGTTACACAGAGAAGCCATTGAAACACACAAGCAAGTGGACAATTTCAACAGAAAGGAGAAACCATGAAAATGAATAAAATCTGGCTGCCAGTATTTAAAAAACTCTAAAATCAAAGAGTAACAGTCAAAAAATTCCTGACGTGAAACAATCAGGGCCAGCCAACACCCCCCAACAAAGGAACCCAGGCAGCAACCAGCCAGGCTTTGAAGCTCCAAGACCATTAAATGCTAATCAAGCTGGCCAATTGCAACATTCACACTTTCTCCCGCCGTGGACATTCCACAGATATATAAACCTCAGGGTTGTTGTAGGTTTTTTCGGGCTATATGGCCATGTTCTAGAGGCATTCTCTCCTGACGTCACACCTGCATCTATGGCAAGCCTCCTCAGAGGTAGTGAGGATGCTTGCCATAGATGCTGGTGAAACGTCAGGAGACAATGCTTAAGCGACTGAGGGGGAAAAGGAAAAGGCCTGAGGCTGTTAGGAATGGTGGGAGTTGAAGTCCAAAACACTGGAGGGCCCAAATTGGCCCATGCCTGGTCTACACTGTAAAATTAATGCGGTGCCAAACTGCATTACTCCTGCAGTATAGAAATATCTAATGTTCGTGGTATGACTTAAAAAAAAAACCCGACCATGATCACGCATATTTGCTTTAAGATTTTTTTTTTAAAAAAACCCTGCTTTTTGATTAATTGGGGCCAAGCTGCACTCAATTAGAAGTACTTCCAATCGATTAACCTTCCTAATTACTCCATTAAACACTGGAGCAGCGCTGTGGTCCTGCTTTGCCTCACGCTGAACTTCAGGACGGAACACACGTTGGCAGTGTTGACTATAATTACACACCAATAATAATGGTAATACTAATACTAATACTAATACTAATAATAGCACGCGTGAGGCAGCGTCCCTGCAGGGCTGCCCTCTCTGCACCCCGCGCACGCGCAAATGAGGCACCTTGGGAGCCGGTGGCGCGCGCCGCTGCTCGCCTGTCTGCCTGCCTTTCAGGGTCGCGCGCCGCCACGAGGCGGGAAACTCACCGCGGGGGAGGGGAGGGGGAAATGAACGGAGGAAGACCGTTGCTCTTGCTGCTGACTTCAAAGGCGCGCGCCTCGCCTCTTTCATTCCTCCGCGAGGCGGTCTTTCCTGGCTGGAGAGCGACCGTTTTTCATTCCTCTGATTGACAGGGAGAGGAGCTGCCAAGCCAGGCTTTAGGCCGCCTCTCTCTCTCCTCAGCTGCCAGGCGGAAGGCGTGCGGGAGGGAACAGCAAACAAAGAAACAAATAATAATCTTATCCATATAAATAAAAGTGTAATGTTCGTTTGTGGGATTAACATACGGTAACTAAAAAAACCACTAGACGAATTGACACCAAATTTGGACACAAGACACCTAACAACCCAATGCATGTCCTTCACTCAAAAAAACTGATTTTGTCAATTGGGAGTTGTAGTTGCTGGGATTTATAGTTCACCTACAATCAAAGAGCCTTCTGAACTCCACCAATTATGGCATTGAACCAAACGTGGCATACAGGACTCCCATGACCAACAGAAAACAGTAGGAAGGGTTTGGTGGGCATTGACCTTGAGTTTGGGAGTTGTAGTTCACCTACATCCAGAGAGCACTGTGGACTCAAACAATGATGGATCTGGACCAAATTTGGCACAAATATTCCATATGCCCAAATATGAACACAGATGGAGTTTGGGGGAAATAGACCTTGACATTTGGAATTTGTAGTTACTGGGATTTATAGTTCACCTACAATCAAAGAGCCTTCTGAACACCACCAATTATGGCACTGAACCAAACGTGGCATACAGGACTCCCATGACCAACAGAAAACACTAGGAAGGGTTTGTTGGGCATTGACCTTGAGTTTGGGAGTTGTAGTTCACCTACATCCAGAGAGCACTGTGGACTCAAACAATGATGGATCTGGACCAAATTTGACACGAATATTCCATATGCCCAAATATGAACACAGATGGAGTTTGGGGGAAATAGACCTTGACATTTGGAATTTGTAGTTACTGGGATTTATAGTTCACCTACAATCAAAGAGCCTTCTGAACACCACCAATTATGGCACTGAACCAAACGTGGCATACAGGACTCCCATGACCAACAGAAAACACTAGGAAGGGTTTGTTGGGCATTGACCTTGAGTTTGGGAGTTGTAGTTCACCTACATCCAGAGAGCACTGTGGACTCAAACAATGATGGATCTGGACCAAATCTGGCACAAATATTCCATATGCCCAAATATGAACACAGATGGAAGTTGGGGAAAATAGACCTTGACATTTGGGATTTGTAGTTACTGGGATTTATAGTTCACCTACAATCAAAGAGCATTCTAAATCCCACAAACGACAGAATTGGGGCAAATTTCCCACACAGAACCCCCATGACCAACAGAAAATACTTAAGGCCATTCAGTCCAACTCTCTTCACAAGGGCAAGAAATTGTAATCTGAGCCCTCCTGACAAAGAGCCATCCAGTCATAAAGATAGATATGATTCACACACACACACACACGCACAGATATAGTATCATAGATTTGAAAGGGACCCCTAAAGAAGGGCTATGATATGTTGCATATTCCAGAGTAGGCAAACCAGACACTCTCCACATCAACACTGACAAAGAAACAACAAGAAATACTGTTTACCCACAAACATAAAGAAATTACATATATTATAAACCAACAGTTTCTCATTACTTTATTTTCCAGATCACCATACTGGGCCACAGCAACGCGTGGCAGGGGATGGCTAGTAGTAGTAATAATAATAATCCACACAGTTGGATCATCAAATGCCTAGACACTATCAGCATTTGTAAAAACGTTGGCACTTTTATCGAAAATATGATGAAGCACTGTTAGTTGGAAATGAAAACTACGGACTTATCAACATCAGGAGAGGAACCTTCCAGGGAGACTCATTGTCCCACTGCTTTTCCTCATTGCCATGATCCCTCTATCAACAACCTTACAAAAAACAAACCTGGGCTATCAAACATCAAAGAAATCCCACCAAATTTCACATCTACTGTACATGGATGACCTGAAGCTGTATGGGAAAACCGAAACTGAAATCCAGTCTCTGACTAACACTATCCGAATCTTTAGCACGGATATCAACATGGAGTTTGGTTTGGACAAATGTTCAACGGTGGCACTGAAGGGGGGAAAAATTATTGAAATTGAGGGAATAAATATGCTTAATGGCCAAGCAATAAAGTGTCACCAGCCAGAGGCCTATAAATATCTGGGCATACTACAGCTGGACAACATCAAACATGAACATGTGAAAACTGTGGTCAACATAGAATACTTCAAAGGATCAGAAAAATTATCAAAAACAAGCTCAATGGAGGCAATATCATCAAGGCCATAAACTCCTGGGCCATACCTATCATAAAATAAACTGCTGGCATCATAAACTGGATGCAGGCAGAACCGGACAATTTGTACAGAAAAACAAGAAAATTCATGACCATTCATAATTCACTACATCCTCGCAGTGATGTTGACCGGCTCTATCTGACTAGAAAGTCTGGTGGCAGAGGACTTTTACACATAAAACAAGCAGTTGAAGAAGACAGAACATGTCAAGGAAAGCCAAGAACCTGCTTTAATTGAAGTCAATAATCGGAAACTTCTCAAAGCACAGAAGACAAAGAACCACTACAAGAAAACTGCAAAGAATTCGTGGGATCATAAGCCTACAAAAGTAGTGGAAAATGAACACGCAAAAATATTGTAGGACTTTCGAATCCAGACTGACAAAGTTTTGGAACATAATACACCAGACATCATGATTGTGGAAAAGAAAAAAAAATAGATTCTTGATGTCGTCATACCAGGTGACAGTCGCATTGAGGAAAAACAACAGGAAAAACCCAGCCGTTATCAAGACCTCAAAATTGAACTGTAAAGGCTCTGGCATAAACCAGTACAGGTGGTCCCAGTGGTCATCGGCACACTGGGTGTTGTGCCAAAAGATCTCAGCTGGCATTTGGAAACAATAAACATTGACAAAATCACAATCTGTCTACTGCAGAAGACCATCGTACTTGGATCTGTGCGCATCATTCGAAAATACATCACACAGTCCTAGACACTTGAGAAGTGCTCGACTTGTAATTTTGTGATACGAAATCCAGCATATAGATCTCATTTGCTGTGACATACTGTGTTTTTGTGTCAGTAAAATAATAATAATAATATAAATAATAATGAGGATTTAAAAATAGAACTGCAAGGACTCTGGCACAAGCCAGTAAAGGTGGTCCCAGTGGTGATCGGCACACTGGGTGCAGTGCCTACAGACCTTGGCCTTCACTTAAAAACAGCGCTGACAAAATTACCATCTGTCAGCTGCAAAAGGCCATCTTACTGGGATCTGCACGCATTATTCGCCGATACATCACACAGTCCTAGACACTTGGGAAGTGTCCGACGTGTGATCGTATACAACAGCCAGCATATGATCTTGTTTGCTGTGTACTAATCTTGTTGTATATCAAATAATAATAATAAAAGAATAACTCAATTTCTATACCACCACCATCTCCCAAAAGGGACTTGGGGCAGCTTACAACACAGCACATAATAGTGCCATAAAACACATAAAATACATAAACATTTCTAACAATAACGATATAATTTACAAAAGACAGCATTTACAGAAAATAGGGGGGGGGGGGACAAAACAAACACAACTCAATATAAATAAAACACTCAAATCAAATTTATTTAAATGTATTTATATCCTGCCCTTCTCACCCCGAAATAGACTCAGAGCAATGTTACAGCAACAATTCAATGCCATATGAACAGACATATAATAAAATAAACCAGTAAAGGTGGTCCCAGTGGTGATCAGCACACTGGGTGCTGTGCCGAAAGATCTGCACACATTATTCACCAATACATCACACAGTCCTAGACACTTGGGAAGTGTCTGACCTGTGATCCAATACAACAGCCAGCATAGTGATCTTGTTTGCTGTGTACTAATCTTGTTGTGTATCAAATAACAATAATAGATTTATTGGTTATCCACCACTTTTTAAGGTGAGGTACATCACAGCCCAAACACCTAAAGATATAGACCATACATACGTTAAATGTCATAAGATTAAAACACATTGAAATCATTTCTACTAATAAAGTATTCATGTTTAAATTGATAATAAAATGATCAGTATTATTATTATTAAAATACATAATACATTTTGTTGGTTTCTCGCCTTCTTCAGGTGGGGTACGTCACAGTTTGAACACATAAAGACATAGTAGATCATTCACCCATAGATTAAAAGGCATAAGATTAAAACACATTGAAATAATTTGTACTAATAAAGTGTAAATGTAAATAATAATACAAAATAATAATAATAATAATAATAATAATAATAATAATAATAATAATAATATAATATTTGTATGGGCTGGGCTTTAGCACAGCTGGTAAATCACCAGAAATGATAAGATCTACCAAATGAAAGGTTGCCAGTTCAAAGCCCCAGATTGGTGTGAGCACCCAACTGTCAGCCCAGTTTACTGTTTACCTAAGCAGTTCGAAAACAGCTTGAGCTGTGAATAAAGAAATTAGGTACTGCCAAAAAAAAAAAAAACACCCCAAAATGGGGGGTATTTTACGACAGCTTAAAGAAAAAGATCAAAAGGAAGGAGGAAGTCCTGATGGCTCCTAGGCAGAGGATGAAGTGACAACATCCCCCGTGGCTGGATTCGAGCACAACCTCCAAGGCACCAAAAAGCTGGACATCAATACAACATACCTCCTTTCTGTTCTGTCTGTCTCTGTCCTGTCTATCCAAAACAGCACTGAATGTTTGTCGTGTGATCCGCCCTTAGTCCCCTTGGGGAGATAGGGTGGAATATAAATAAAATGTTATTGTTATCATTAAATTTTATTGGTTCCCTCCCTTTCCTCAAGGATCCAGGTGGGGTACAACACAGTTCATATATATAGATAAAAACATAGACATATATGAAACATATATTAAAAAGCGTATGATTAAAACAATTTATTTGTTATCTGCCTCTCCTCAAGGCTCTAGTTGTAGTTTGGTGAGTCACCAGCTCTCTTTGACAGAGAAGCCTGAAGTTCTTGAAAAACTACACCTCCAGGACTCCATAGCATTTGAGCCATGGCAGTGAGAGTGGTGTCAAACTGCATTCATTCTACAGTGTCAATGCACCCCAAGAGAAAGCTTGAAAAAGCTAGGCTGGCTGGGAAGAATTTGATTTTTTCCAGCTCTGCAATTCAGAGTGATATCAAACTGCAATAATACTATAGCGTAGATGCACCCTTGCGGATTCTTCTTTCCAGCTATCCTAGCTTGTGATAACCTAATCGTGCTTGAGAGACCCAGAGTTCACTGGCCAGTGGCAGGTTAGTTTTGTGTACAAAAGTTCTGTATGTGCAGGTGGGGCTGTAGAAGGCTATTGATCTATTGATCCGGATGTGTGTCATTGCAGGCCCAATACTTATGCTGATTGTGGATGATAGGAGTTGTAAGAGTTGCCCTAAGCATTGGTGGCAAGTTGGTTATATATAGACAGTGACAGACTGGTTTGAGAACAAAGCTGCAAGCAGACGCAGACTCCACATTTATGGGTTTGACTTTTACAGCCTTGAGTATTGACCAATTTGATTTAAAATGTTCTCACCTGGACAACTTCCTCTGGTCATGCTGGAGGGCCTAGAGATTTTGAAAAAGAACATTTTTCTAGGGATCTCTAGGTCCTCCAATGTGATTCTGTACTCAAGCTTCCAAGTGGAAGTTGACCATGCTAGAATACCTAAAAATTCCTAGAGAGGTGTTCTCTCAAGTTAAAAAAGCATTTTTAAATCACGTTTTTTTCACTTTCTTGTAGATCCTGTGCCCGTAATTCCACTGAATGTGAAAGGCTGACTATTACTAAAGAATTAGCCTTCCTGAATATGTGGGACATGCTTTTGAGTCAACACACATTTTGAATGAAGGCAAGCTACAAATTATCTCTCCTAAAAGAAGGAGGATGTTGCAAGTTGTTTCCAACCCAGGGAAACCATAAGGTTTGCTTGGCCAGATTTGTTCAAAGGGAGGCTGAGAGAGTATCACTTGCCCAAGATCCTGCAGTGGGTTTCTATGGCTGAACACAGATTCGAACTCTGGTCTCCAGAGTTGTTGACCCACATTCAAAATGCTGCATCGTGTGGATTATGGCATTGCTTCTCTTCAAATGACAGAGCACTCTGTATCTTGAGACAGTGAATTCCTCAGAGGGTGGCTCTTGTTCTTACGCAATGTAAGGAAGTCAAGGATTGGGGATTCATTCAGTTTTAATGAAGGGAAAGCATGTGTCTGCTATGAGACTTGTTAACATGGATATAATTATGTTATGAGGAGCCCCCGGTGGCGCATTGGGTTAAACCACTGAACTGCTAAACTTGTTGACCGAAAGGTCGCAGGTTTGAATCTGGGGAGCGATTTGAGCTTCCACAGTCAGCCCCAGCTTCTGTCAACCTAGCAGTTTGAAAACATGCAAATGTGAATAGATCAATAGGTACCACTCCAGCAGGAAGGTAACGGCGCTCCATGCAGTCATGCCGGCCAACTCCAGCTCTTCGGCTTAGAAATGGAGATGAGCACCAACCCCCAAAGTTGGACACGACTGGACTTAATGTCAGGGGAAAACCTTTACCTTTACTAATTATGTTATGTAGTGGGCGTTATTCTTTCTGTTGGGGTAGCAGAAATTGTTGAGCTGGGGTACATGTATTGGGGCACTGAAATATATAGCAGGGGGACAGTTAGATTTTCATAGCCATAAATGGTGCAGAAATTTAAATACCTTATAAAACAAATCACTTAAAACTGCTTATTTCTAGGAGGAGTAAGAAGTTGAGTAGAAAAGTCCCAGGTACTTGTGCAAATCAATTTCCTTTTTATTTAGCTTATAAGATAGACTTGGTAAACATTTAACTATGTGCATAATAGTTTTTTACTACTTTTTAACATTTGGAAATTCAGGAAGTTATGTGATTTTAAACCTGGTGGCCCACATAATATGCCATCTCATTGGTTTCTTGACTTCTTTTATAAATAATAACATATTGCTTCCATTTGATTTATTGTATTCTGTTACATTTGGAACTAAGTGCTACTGAAGCAGGCTTTTTCTTTCCCCAAGCAATTGCTCAGAGGCTCAGCCAAAATGCTCCGTTTTAGTTCAAATTGCGGACGCAGATGAGTCAGGAAAGGCAGCCAACTGGGTTCAACAAGAATATCATAGTTTATTTATAGCAGCTGCTAGTGGCTTTTCGACACAACATGGCGTCTCTGGAAAAGCCCCCGAGCATCAAAGGTAGTGTTCCTTTTATACATCAAAAGGGGTTCGGCTTTAAGAGCCGCCCCGAAGATTAAATCATTGGTTAAAAAAGCTGTCAATATTATAATTAATATTAAGCAATTAGCTCATATATTTTTAAGTTTCGCTTCGCAATAAGCAAGCCCCTTCTTGGAAACATCTCAAGATGCCGACAGCTGAAAACATCTGCTGATCTTGGCAAGTTCTAACTTTAGCCTTGGCTATTTCCTTTTTGCAAAGTTGGCAAGTCTCATGACCGATTTTTCACCCTTTCACAAAAAAAAACTCATCTTTAGTCTGTCTTTGTCTCCCATATATGGTCAAGTCCATCCGTTCTCTTTCTACATGCAAACCCCGGCAGCTTTAGTAAAACTAAGCTGTGCTTTTTACCTTTTCTATAGCTGTACCTTTCTGCCTTATTCCCTCATGTTTTTGTTTTGCGAAGCGGTTTACAAAAGCAAGAGCAAATCAACTAGGGTTAGATATTACGGATCTCTCCAATTATGCCTTTTAATGAGAGCTATCTTTTCTATCGAAGCTGTCTGATGCATATATCTCTGGCAAACTTGAAGCAAAATTGGAAAACAGCACATTAGCAATAAAAAGACAAAACCGCATAGCATAATCACAAGTATTATTTCTCTAAGCCATGATGCTGAAGGAAGCAGAGATGTTAACCATGAGAAAGGTTGCCATCCATCTTCCTTTACGTTATGATTTATTAACTCTTGCAATTTTTCCAAATCATCTTCAATTGTTTGGTTCAGATTATGAAATTGGACCACGCACTGGCCCTTTATTATAGAACAGAATCCTCCTTTTGTTGCCAACAAATAATCTAGGGCTAGCTTGTGTTGCATTGCCATTTGGCTTAGTTCTTCAATTTCTGATTGTAATTGTCTAACTATTTTTCCTGTGGCATTTATGCTTTTCTCTAATCTACATGTGAGTCCCATGATACTCTTTCTGTTTTCTTGGGCCATTATTCCAGGATAGGACCCGAGGGTTAGGAGCCCTGTTATTAATCCTCCTCCTATCCTTGAGCCTCCAGTTTCGGACAGTTGTGAGTCTATAATCACTTCGTCTGAGCACTCAGGTCCTAAGGGTGCTATGGCTTTCAAAGATCTCTGAAGCCTCCTAGGGTGTTTAAGGACTCGTACAGGGAATGTCAGGTATCCTACCCCAACACACTGGTTTCTTCCTGGATGAAAATTGGTTGCCCATTTATCAAAGAAAAACCACATATTGGGATCTCTAATATGCCATCCTGAACAAATACTGCCTCCATTTCTCAGGGATGTGTAATTTGACTCAAACAGTGGGTACTCAGGGTACAGTTCCTTCCAGTCCGTGTCGGCCAGATTTTGTTTGTTAACATATGTAGAGTTATAGGTTCCATACAAATAAAACTTGTCCTGACAGTGAGTGTAATTTGTCAACCTTGTTAGGAAGGCTTTTCTGTGCTCCCAGCCTTTCCATTTTTGATTCCATGTACCCTTGTTTGCACAACAAAAACACATTCCTCTCGTGGTGGCAGTATATCTTATTCGTCTAAATTTAATGTGTTTTAATCCATCGGGGACCTGAGAAAATATGGTGGGATTTTGAATAGTTCCTTGTAACCCCCCGAGCACCACCTGGGGGTCAGCTATTAGGGTAGGGAGGAAAGAGAAGTCACCTACTTTCTCTGGATGTTCATATAGGAGTGCCACATCTTTTCCATGCTGATCAAACATGAATCTAGCATGCTCTTTTAGCCAATTTCCCTGTATCATAGTGATCATGTTTATAAGCATCATATATCCAAAAACCGTTCGAACTCCTATTGGTTTTCTAGGGTATCTTTCCCTCCTCCCCATTATAATCTCTATCCACCACTTCCAAGATAGGGCTTTCGTTGGGCCACACTGCGTCATACTTGACCTGCGACGATCTGTTGTTCCCGAAGAGGTCAGCTTCATGGCCTTGTTGACCCCTCAGGGAGTTGCCGGACGATCCTGAGTCTCAGGTCACTCTGATCTGCCTTTTTTATCTCCCACATGGGGGGTGCCAGCTTGGCACGGGTGTAATGTATCCAAGGTTTAACTTCCTTCACTTTAATGGCAGTAGGGGTTGATATCAGCACAGTATAGGGCCCTCTCCACTTAGGTCCTAGTGGGTCAATCTTCCACTCTTTCACAAGCACCTCGTCACCTGGCGAGAAACAATGCAAAGGTGTGGTAGGATAGGGTGGATTTAACTCTGAAGTATATTGTGCAATTTGTTTTATCTGTCCAGCCAGGGCTTGCACTTGTTGAATGGTTTGTTTATCTCCAATCACATGTTGGTCTCCCCCTTTGTCCAGTATCGACCTCAAATTTAATGGTGGTCTGCCATATAGTCTCTCATAGGGGGTCAGACCTGTTCTTTTGTGAGGGGTACACCTTACTCTCAATAGTACCATGGGCAGTATTACAGTCCAACCCAGCCCTGTCTCTTGACAGATTTTTGACATAGCAGTCTTTAGAGTCCGATTCATTCTCTCAACTTTAGCTGAGGACTGGGGCCTATAAGCGCAATGCAATTTCCATTTTGTGCCCAATATTTGACACAGTCCTTGAATCACCTTGTGTACATAAGCTGGACCGTTGTCAGACCCTATTTCTAATGGTATTCCAAATCTGGGGATTATGTCCTTCAAAAGTGCTCTTGAAACTTCTACTGCCTTTTCAGTTCGGGTTGGGTATGCCTCTACCCACCCGGTGTAGGTGTCCACAAAAACAAGCAAATATTTGTAGCCCTTTTGCGGGGGCATCTCAGTAAAATCAGTCAAAATTGCCTCGAATGGGACGTTGCCTATGTGTTGAATTCCTGGTGGCTTTAAGGGTCCTTCTCGAGGATTATTCTTGGCGCATGTCCAGCATCGGTGTGCTGCTGCTGCTGTTAGGCTATGGAGTCCATCAATGTACATTTGCCGTTCTAGCAGCTTAGCTAAGGCTGTCTTACCCAGGTGTGTGTTGGAGTGCATATGTCGGACTATGTGCCACGCCATATCCTTAGGGACATAAACGCGGTTATCTGGCATCACAATGACCTCTCCCTTCCATTCTCCTTTTCCCCCCAAAGCCCAATTCTCCTCTTCTTTTGTGTATGTAAACTTTTCTAATGGGGGATCTCTTATTACCGTCACAGCCAACAGGTGCTGCTTATTGTGGGGGTGCTTAGCTGCCTCTCTTGCGGCCAAATCAGCTAGTCTATTACCCTGTGTCACTGGGTCTTCTCCCCTTTGGTGTCCTTTGCAATGCATTACAGCCACTTTGTCCGGGTCCCATACCGCCTCCAGGAGGGCCACAATCTCAGCTGCATTTTTAACGCCCTTCCCAGCCGACGTAAGGAGTCCCCGCTCCTTGTACAAAGCTCCATGGGCATGGAGCGTAGTAAAGGCGTACTTTGAGTCCGTGTAGACATTGACCCGTTTTCCCTTTGCCAACTGCAGTGCTCTGGTGAGGGCTATCAATTCAGCCCGTTGAGCGGAGGTTCCCGGGGGGAGCGACTCTGCTTCCAGAATCTCTCCCCCCCCCTGTACCACCGCATATCCTGTACGCCTCTCACCGTTCTCCATGAAGCTACTGCCATCCGTGAACAGGGTCATGTCTGCCTTGGACATTGGTACGTCCTTTAAGTCAGGTCGGCTGGAATATACCTGTTCCATCACCTGAATGCACTGGTGGACTGTTTCCTCTCCTGGGGCAGGCAACAAGGTGGCCGGATTTAAGGTGGCACAAATTTCTAGGGTCACCATCGGGTTATCACACAACACCCCCTCATATTTTGTCAGTCTCTCATTTGTGAGCCAGCGCGGTCCCTTGGTGTCTAACAGCGCCTTTACATGGTGTGGTACTTTGACGGCCAGTGGCTGTCCTATGGTCAATTTACTTGCTTCTTTTATCAAATCTACTGCTGCTGCCACTGCACGAAGACAGGGCGGCATTCCCTGTGCTACCGTGTCTAACTGTTTTGACAGATAAGCCACTGGTCTCTGCCATGATCCTAATGTCTGGGTAAGCACCCCTATAGCCACTCCTTCTTTTTCAGACACGAACAAGTCGAACGGTTTTTCCAAGTCTGGGAGCCCGAGCCTCCATTCCTCTTCCATGGGTATTGTCAATTTCATTTGGCCATTGTCTAAAAATTGGATTTGTGCTCTTAATTTTGACAAAATGTCTCTTCCTAATAATGACACTGGGCAATCAGAGTGATATAATAATTTATGACTCACATTATGGCCTGCCAGATTACATGTCCGTTCCTGTAGAAAAGGGCATTTCTGAATTTTTCCTGACAGCCCCACCACTTTGGTGACTTCTGTGCTGGTAGGACCAATAAGTTTGTTCACCACTGATCGTTCTGCCCCAGTGTCTACTAAAAAGTCAACTTGCTGGTCCCCTACTTCCATAGTGACCATCGGCTCCCCGGGGTCCAGCAAAACGAGAGCCTGGTCGGTTCATTCCTCTTCCTCCGCATCCTCCCATTCTTCTTCTGCTATTGCAGCCACTACTGCTTCCCTCTTCTGGTGTGGAGTGTAGCCTCCACTGCCTCTTCCACATCCTCTATCTCTTTCTCTGCCTCTGTCTTGACCTCGTCCTTCGCCTCCTTCTTCTCCTGACACCTTCTCTGTACATTCTCTCTTTTAGTGCCCATAGCCACTGTTAGCGGGGGCGCATTGGGAATTGCATATCGCTGCCCCCGGCAACTATGTTCTTCCGCCGGCTCTTCTTCCTGGGCAAGGACCTTAACCTTGACTTTCCTTTCTTTCTTCCTTATCATCATATACTGTATTTCTTTACACTTCCGGACCCAATCAGGATTTTGGGTCACCACGTTGTCCCAGGCATCAATATAAGTATATTGATCCAGATGATGGTTAGCACAAAATTTTTCTACCTGCCTAATCTTCTTTAGGTCTCACGACCCCTCTGCAGGCCACCCAAAAGGAAAGGTGGGCCATTCTCCTGTGCACAGATTCCTTAATCTGTAGTCCTTAAAATCTCCTGGATCTCCCTGACTCGATGCAGCTACAAACTTGTCAAAGTTGTCTAGCATACACTGAAGCGGAGACACTGTCTTTGAGTTCCTCCCACCCATGGCCTCTAGTGGGGAGCAAACCTTGACCTAGACGCCCGGACACTCGACGGCACGTTTTAGGAACTGCAAGGTTTGGCCCGTCCTCCCACTACCCCACGGGATACTTAGTGGTCCCCCTTCCCCCAGCGCTGGTGTGTGTTACCTAGTGTCTTACTTGACCACTTATACTTGCCGGGTCTCTGTAGACGTTGGAACAACCTTCGTCCCCCGGACTTTCCTCCTTTTGGATCCTTCTTATCACTCCTCCACTCCCAGTTGATTTCTTGAGAACCCGAAGAGTTGCGATTTACCTTGATCAAGCACCACTGACAGAAGAGGGGAGTGTCGCAGCCGGCTATTAGTCGGGGGCCCCCTTTGTCTCGGCTAACGGCAATCGCCTCTCGCGTCCCTGATGCTGACCAAAAATCGTCTTGCCAACAAGATCCGTCTCCCCCGACTCCGGCCCGTCTGAATCAAATCTCGGTGGAACCTCCAAAAATGAAGCAGGCTTTTTCTTTCCCCAAGCAATTGCTCAGAGGCTCAGCCAAAATGCTCCGTTTTAGTTCAAATTGCGGACGCAGATGAGTCAGGAAAGGCAGCCAACTGGGTTCAACAAGAATATCATAGTTTATTTATAGCAGCTGCTAGTGGCTTTTCGACACAACATGGCGTCTCTGGAAAAGCCCCCGAGCATCAAAGGTAGTGTTCCTTTTATACATCAAAAGGGGTTCGGCTTTAAGAGCCGCCCCGAAGATTAAATCATTGGTTAAAAAAGCTGTCAATATTATAATTAATATTAAGCAATTAGCTCATATATTTTTAAGTTTCGCTTCGCAATAAGCAAGCCCCTTCTTGGAAACATCTCAAGATGCCGACAGCTGAAAACATCTGCTGATCTTGGCAAGTTCTAACTTTAGCCTTGGCTATTTCCTTTTTGCAAAGTTGGCAAGTCTCATGACCGATTTTTCACCCTTTCACAAAAAAAAACTCATCTTTAGTCTGTCTTTGTCTCCCATATATGGTCAAGTCCATCCGTTCTCTTTCTACATGCAAACCCCGGCAGCTTTAGTAAAACTAAGCTGTGCTTTTTACCTTTTCTATAGCTGTACCTTTCTGCCTTACTACTTGCAGATTGATTACAGTCCTTGGTGATGTTTTCTTCAGCAGGAATTGTAGGCCATATTGTGCCAACAGATGTGGGGTGCATATTGCAAACTCTATTTATGATCCCACAACTCTGACTCACAATGTTATGTTCTCTGTCTGCATTTAGACAGGAACATGTGGCATTTTCAGTGGCATGCCAAGTGTAGCCATGCTGGATAAAGACCACATTTAGAAGTTTCCCAACTGCTAGGAAAAGGAAATAGTCTCTGGTCTAGGATTCTCATTATTGCCAGCCATCCCTCTCTTATAACTTTCTCCCTCTCCAGCATATTAAATGCAGAACTATAACAGGTAAAGAAGTTGCTTTACTTTTATTGTCCTACATGGGAAAAAACAGAGCATCAGCTACCTATCTTTAGCATCAGCTGCTAAAGGCTAAGCAGTCTTATCATAAAAAGTTCCCAATCATGTTTAGTAGAAAAATTGTATCTAATCAGTTATTTTCTCAGTTACACATACATTAAATCATAATTATATTATTCAATCATAACTTTTTTTAACAGATAAAACTCTAATTTGCAACATTGGGCTGTGCGTCACTCCCCCCCCCCCCCCCCATTATCATCCTATCAATTAGACAAAATAAATTATTCAGTTACTTTACTACTTTAGAAAAATTTGAATAGTTAATATGATCTTATAATAATCATTATTATAATTTTACATATGTGGAACACATAATGTAAATTCTATTCAAAGTTACACATATCTGATTAAGTGACATTCTAAAAAAGTAATGATTACATGCTCTGCGTAGGGCACAGCTGATCCTTACTATTGCTACCTTCGAATGTTAGCTGTCCTGCACTAAACATCAATGCAGCTTTGCAGGAATACCTTGAATCATTGTGTAGCTCTTATTGTTAGCTGCTGACAAGTAGACTTCGATTTACGATGAGCCCATGAAAGACTACGACTTATGGCGGCCCCATGAATGAGAGACCTCCAAGCCATCAACCGTCTTGTAGATTCAGAGCCGTGGCTTCTTTGACTGAGTCTAACCATCGAGAATGTGGCTTTCCTCTTTTCCTACTGCCTTCTTCCCTACCAAGCATTACTGTCTCTTTAGTCTGAGCCCTGACACTTCCACAATGGAGGACCTGCTTATAACGACACTAGAGGCACCCCAAGTGGCCAGCAATGGTCAAAGGACATTTAATATATTGCCAAGTTTTTAAACTTTGTGTTTTTAAAATACATTACAACTGTACCCTTGGTTTGCTTCTGATATGATAAATAAATAAATAAATAAATAAATAGTGAGTGATGTCTTGTAATGTGGCTGAAGTTCAACCGTCTCAGTAGTCTTGGTTTCCTAGGAGAGGTTCAGACTTGATTTGTTCTAGAACACATTTGTCTTTTCAGCAATTCATGGTATCCATACTCATCTCCAGCACTATACTTGTTAGGCATTTAATAATGCCTCCTCTGTAAGCCGCCCTGAGTCCCCCCCGGGGTGAGAAGGGCGGGGTATAAGTAAATGAAATAAATAAATAAATAAATACTTCAAATGAATTGGTTGCTTCTTATCCTCTTTCCTCACTGTCCAGATTTCACAACCATGCATAGAAATTGGAAATAAGATGGCATTTATTTATTTAATTAATTATTTCATATACTCGTACCCCGCCCTTCTCACCCCTGAAGGGGGACTCAGGCCAGCTTCACAGCATGGAGAATCCTAACTTTAGAATTCAATTATTTATTGTTGTACTTCAGAATCTTGATTGTTTTGCTCATTACTGCCCTGTCAATTCCTCTAGACTTCTGATTTCTTAACTTCAATCTCTATTTAAGGGTTGGACCAAGGTATGGCAAATCTTGAACTTTTTCAATGTCCATTTTAAAGTTTTGGAAATCTGTGGTCATTATTTCTGTTTTCTTAATATTCAAATGTAAACCTCCCTTTACACTTTCTTCAATTTCTTTAATAACTGTTTCTGCTAGTAGCATGCAATCATCTGCATATCTTAAATGAAATTATATGATCCTGCCTCCAATTTTCATGTCTAGTCCTGTGTTATGTTTGATATGATCAGCATATAAATTAAAACAAATGGAGTGATACAATAAGGCTTTGCCTGACACACTTGCCAATTCAAAGTCATTTTGTTTCTCCATCTTCTCCATATCTCTTATATGACATGTAAAAAGATATAAAGTGAAATGGGTGAGACACTAAATGGCTTCACACTTTAGGAAAGCAATTGCATTTACTACAGTTATATTAGCATTACACAATTGTGTTCCCTGCAGTTAACACATCAAACAGGAGAGGACAACTGCCTCTGGCTGGTAGCATTAAGAAATTGTAGTCCAACATGTAACTTTTCCAAGCTCTGTAAAGACACATTTGAAGGACTTCCAGAAAGTAATAAGCTGTGTCATCAACTTCACAGCCAACTAAAGATTATGAAATATTACTGGCATAGTTGGCCAGACATCTTTTAATTAAGAAGCTGAACCCTCATTTGGATTTTCACAGGCTTTCTGAGTATGCTTTGTTTGTCAGCTACTACAACAAACCAGGGTGTAACTCCATTGTAATCAGTAGGTCATTTCAGCTATGTGTGGGTTTTCAGTAATAACATCTTTATTGATTTGCCCAAGAAAATATGTTCTATTTAGACCTTTTCTGATTATAACTATGTGGTATAAAGTAGATACTAAAATTTTGAGTAAGATGAGTAGCTAGGTTGGACTGCTGCAGCAAAACCATCAGAGAATCTTGTGGCATTTTAAAGACTAACACAATTCTTTGGGGATAAATTCTTGTTGATCCTGACACACAACATCTGATGAAATAAGGCAGAATTCACAAATGTTTATAAACCTTTAAAATTTACACAAGACTTCCAGTGCACATTGGTGCACTTACTGTATTGATGGTAGAATTCAGAACTGATCCATCATTTTAGCAACAGAGCTGTATTTAAGTTCTTATTGAGAAGAGTCATAGATCTATAGAGCAGGAAGAGATCAAAAAGCTATTAGTTGCCTGATATGCAGGAACACAAAATCAAAACACTCCCAACAGATGAGCATCCCAGCCTCTACTGAAAAACCTTCAGGGAAGGAGTCTCCACAAGACTCTGAGGTAGCATATTCCTTTTGGAAATAGCCACCTTCTTCAAGCCTCCACTAGTTATTTCTTACGTATATAATTGCTTATTGTATTGCATATGTGTGTTTTGGTTTGCAGTTTTCTTCAACTTTTTGTTGTGGGAGGGGCTGTAGACCATGTGATAACATCTGGGCTTGTTCAGGACTCAGACTCCATTTTAGAAACAGTATGCCTCAGACTTCAGCAGAAACACTTGCTTCCAACAGACAAGAGTTTTTTCTCCCACCCTGGACATTCCACAGATATATAAACCCCACTTGTCTTGATTCCAACAAACCTCACAACCTCTGAAGATATCTGCCATAGATGTGGCCAAAACCTTAAGAGAGAATGCTTCTGAAACATGGCCATACAGTCTGGAAAACTCACAACAACCTAGTGATTCCGGCCATGAAAGCATTCAATAACACATTCCACAGAAACAGTTTGCTTTAAACTTCAGTAGAAACAGTATGTCTTAGAATTCAGTAAGATATATGTATGCTTACAGACCTCAATAGAAACAAATAAATGCTTTTAGAAGTTAGTTGAAATAGACTACAGAGATTCCATTAGACTCTCAGAACAGAGTCTAATATTGGACTAAGGATTGGACTAAGGATTATTGATTTTAAGAAAGATGCCCTGTGTTACCTACATGGAGAAACTCCTTCAAATCTATTTGCAACTGGATTGATAAACAAAGTACTTTTATGCTGAATACATGAAGTTTGTGAGTAAACCAACTATGTTACTTTTAAAGAAGTCTACATATTTTTGTCTCTTGAGAGCATGATTTAAACCAAGATGTTTTATAGAAGAGCAGATGTTTTTTGGGCAACTAAAGAACACTTCTTAAACTCTGCTATATGCGTGCTTTTTTGTGCATTGGAATATCTTTGTCCCTAACAGTTCAAAGACATACCTAGGTACACCAGTTTAACAGCTGAGAAACCTAATTGCCTTGCATGAATGCCATATTCCCAAAAAGTTAGGACTTCAGGTCATGCTATTTACCAAAAGGTTATGGCATCATTCCCCCCCCCCCCCAAAAAAGTTATGACTTCCAACAAGGTCATGCCTTTCTAAAGTTCATAAAATTTCCAAAAGGTTACAGAGATCTCCTTTTTCCAAAATTTTCACTAACAGCTTTTACCATCAGGAGGTTTTTTTGTATATTCAGGTGGAATCTCTTTTTACGCAGTTTGAATCCATTGTTCAGTATCCTAGTCTCTAAAGCAGCAAAAAACAAACCAGTTTATTTATTATTTATTTACCACACTTTTATCCCGCCCTTTTCAGCCCGAAGGCGACTCAGGGAGGCATACAGACTGGCAACATTTAGATGTCAAACACACATAAATACATAATTTAAAACAGGTTAAATCACATAATAAAATTCATATAAAAACAATTTAAAACTATAAAAATATATCTTCAATATATTTTCAAATGTCAAACATATCTACCATGTTCCCGCTAAGCCTTCTTTCCCACAGATTAAACATACCCAGTTCCTTAAGCTGTTCCTCATAGGGCTTTGCTTATGAACCTCTGATAATCTTGGCCACCCTTCTCTGAACATACTCCAGCGTAATGTATTGTCAAAGGCTCCTCACAACCTCTGAGGATGCAAACCACAAATGCAGGCAAAACGCCAGGAGAGAAAGCTTCTAGAACATGGCCATACAGCCTGAAAAACCTACAACACACTCCAGCTTGTTTCTGTCTTTTTTTTTAATCCGATGTCCAGAACTGCACATAGTTCATCCTGTGTACCAAAATGCTCCCCTTATTGCCTCTGACTGCAGTAACATTGACGGCAGCTACAATCAAATGAGATCAGCATAATCAATATATTTTCCAGGCTTTGCAATGAACATGGGTACACCTCCCTGGAATCCAAGGATATAATCGCAAGCTCTTATTTCAGGTCCCACTTGTCAGTTATAAATGCAGAAATGTCAACAGGGAAATAGCTATTTAAAATTATCCTCCTTGTGCTGCAATAATCCCAGATCAACAACACACTAATGATCATAAATGGCCAGTTTAAATCTGTTTTAAACATTCCATCCTTCACAGGCAAAGCCCCGTAGAAGTTACACAGCACTATAGTATTCTTTGAAGTGTGTTTTGTAATGTGAGTCGAGAAACACACTTCATGTGACTAGGGTTAATTTCAATTTAACTTGCTCATGCTTTTCACAGTGCTATAGAAAATGCATTGTTCTTTTACAGATGTTAATAATTTTCTCAACTAAAGAGGATTAATGGGAAACAAGTGGGAATTTGTAGCAACAGACAATGTGTCTGACCCAAATGTATTAAGGGTGAAAAGAAATTTGCCTTATTAACAGTAAACCTTGAAAGGGGGATTTTCATGGATATGAACGGCTGTAAAATTATTATGAAAGAGGTCACTGAGTTTACTTATATCTATTTAACAAGACACAATAAAGTGATATGGGATATAAATATACTGTTTAAGTAAAGCTGAACATTTTTGCTTTATACCCTATTCTCTAATGATTTACCAAAAATCAGTGATTCTGAGCTTCGTCTTGCAATTTTGTCAGCTGAACTGATGCTAGTATTTCGGATGTATTATGGTTTTTGGAAACCCTTCAGTTTTTCAATAATTCATGCAGTCCTGGCAAAACAGAATGTAGATGTAAAGCATGTTTCCATGATATCAATCCCTCGGACTCATTCTTATGGAGCTATGGAATATCATCTCATTTATTCTATAACCAACAATAGTGAGTTTTCCGGTCTTTATGGCCATGTTTCAGAAGCATTCTCTCCTGATGTTTCACCCACATCTGTGGCAGGCATCCTCAGAAGTTGTGAGGCCTGTTGGAAACTAGACAAGTGAGGTTTATGTATCTGTGGAATGCCCATGAAACAATCAGGGCCAGCGAACACCTCGCAACAAAGGATTCCCCCAGGCAGGAATCAGTCAGTCTTTGAAGCTGTAAGGCCATTAAATGCTAATCAAGTGGCCAATTGCAACATTCACACTTGCCTCAAGCAGACAAGAGTTCTTTCTCCCACCCTGGACATTCCACAGATATATAAACCTCACTTGCCTAGTTTCCAACAGACCTCACAACATCTGAGGATGCCTGCCATAGATGTGGGCAAAATGTCAGGAGAGAATGCTTCTGGAACATGGCCATACAGCACAGAAAACCCACAGCAACCCAGTGATTCCGGCCATGAAAGCCTTCAACAACAAATAGTAGAATCATATGCCCGAACTATGGGGTGGCATCATTTAATCATTTCTCTCTTAAGCTTTTGTACAGCATCTGTGTTCAAAGAAGTCAGGTACATTATTTTGTGTCAGCCTTACCAGAACTTGTAAAATCAACTTTCTGGGTTGCAGCGGATTCTGGAAGTTGTACCTCAAAAAAATAAAGTTCTGAAAATGTGATTTCCCCCCCTCAACATCCTTGTCATATATTTTTGTATTATTCACATATTGCAAATAGTGAGTGAAGATTTGTAGTTAGTCCTTATGCTGGTTTTAATTCCAGTCAGGTATTAGAGGCCTCCTTGCCTGCCTCCTGCCAGGGACAAACATGGCTCCTTACACATTTTCTACTGAGTGCATGGAAGATATGAGATTTGAATTGAGAACATTGTGATTTATAGTCAGCCAGGTTTTTGCCCTTGCATCTGTCAGAATACATGTATTGTTTTTCTGCCATTAAGGTCACCCAAGGAGCTCACTTGAGATGGTGCTTGCTTAGAAATTTAGTTTAATCTTCCAACTTCCCTGCCACTTTTTCACTGCGCCAATAAATTTTTCAGCAAATGCTTCACCTACTGGTTGCTTGATGCTTAAGAATCAAATGTTTGAAGTCATCAGGCACCTCACCCAGCAGACCTTTGCCTCTCCATGCTGCACCGACCTCCCCTCCCCAATGCTTCATGCCCAGCATGGGTGGACAGTGGGTGGGACGCCTACCGTGCCTTTGGCTCAAGTGCTGTTCAGAGCGCCCCCCCCCCCCCAAATTCAGGCTGACAACTGGGCCTCAGCGTTCGCTTTTCACTAAACAGCAGGTGCAGGCGGAGAGAGCCCAGCTCTGTGAACAGTAATCCTCACTCCCTTTGCCACCCCCACTATGTTGTCTGCTTTACTGAAGGATGTTTTTGTTTTCCCTTCACAGTTGTTAATTCCTTTATACTGGAGTGAAAACGATTCCTAATCTTTCTGTGCTGCAATTCCTCAGAAAGGGCAGTGCCTGCCACTGTTGTCAAACCGCAGGACTCTGCAGGCACATTGCCGAACATGAGAAAACGCCTGCTTCTGCACAGAAAGGGTGGAGGCAAGGAGAACGGTTTACTTGCACAGCAGCCCTCTCTCCAGACACCGCGGTGTTCAAACAGTCATCACATGTTACTGACACAAACATAATGCAGAGTAGCACAACTAAGTTCAAATAGTAACCATAGGTCTGCCACTTTGGAAGCAACAATTATATACTTCAGGGGGAAAAAAACATGTTTGCAAATTCAATGTTTGTAAGGTGTTAGACTACACAACATTTGGGAACACGTCACTAATTTTTATCCCTCTGGGGCATTTATATTTCATTTTTCTGTGATAACTCAAAATGATTTACAGTACAAGGAAAAATCTAAGTTTGAAGACTGTATCAATAAAAGAGAGTAATCAAATGGCCTTATGAAAGCAAGATTTTAAAAAACAGCAGACTTCTTTCTGGCACATAGACATGCACTCCAGTCTTTAGCACCTGTTTAAAAGCAGATAAGCATCCTTGAAAGTAAATCTCCTTTCCAGCATTTATTTGGGGGAATGGCAGGACTAAAGCAATTGTGTGCGTTTGTGTGCTTGCGTGTGTAGATTCTGCTCCTCTTGTGACATTCTTTCCATACGCACATTTCTAGAAATACTGAGTGAAACATTGAAAAATGCTCACATAGAACTCATATATTGCTGTGCTTGTATACCTTTACTCACTTTGCCCATTTTCTTTAGATACCTATAGTGTTTCTCAAAACTTGATTGAACTTTTAAGTGACTGCAGCAGTATGCACTTGGAGGACTGAAGGAAAATTTCCTGATGGAGACAGAACTCTTACTTTGAGGGCCAACACACTCATTTGCCACCTCATGGTCCTATGACAAAGGACAGGCAACCCACCCTCGTGCCAGGAACAGGTAATATAGATTTGCCCATTGTCTATGGTTTCTAATTATTGTGGTAGCTATACTATAAAACAAGTGTGTTGTACAGTACATAAAGTGAAACAGGATTTCTTACCTTTCTAAAGGAACATCACAAGAGGCACAATTTCCAGAGACATCTGTACAGCAAAGAAGGAATTGCTTTTCTAAGATGGCACCTATTCAGATTTTGTTAATTTTTAACATAGTTTGTTTAAAAGGGGCTTCTGCCTGAGTAATTAGTGACATGCTTTACTTACATTGATTTTTCCCTAGGTTTGGCATGTAGTGTAAAAGAAAAATATTTGAAAATACTGCGGTGGAGCATATACTGTCAGAACGTACACAGAATCTTAACATGGAATATACATAGAATCTTAACATGGAACAGCATCTAGACATTTCTTCAATGTCTGAATGTTCTTTCCTGTTAAGATTCTGGGCAGATGAAAACATTGCAGTGGGCCTATCATTTCTGCACTGTTTCCTCCTTGAAGGGACTGAGATTTGTAATCGCAAAGGGGTGTAATTTCTGCTTATAAGTGGTTCAGCAAAACTCTCATCAGGGAAATGAGCCCAAGGAAAGAAAACAACAAAATTTCAAAACAAGCCAGCATAAACCAACACATACCTGCAGGGGGTGCAACAGAGGCATTCTTTCCCATTCTACTTCATGGCAATAATGCTGTTGCTACATCATGCTCTTTGCATGGGAAGTGACACAACATATGAAGAGCCCATCAGAATAGGACAGAATGCCATTTAATGAGAAGGATGGAAAGTGTTTGAACTCAGGCAGTGAAGCTTCACCCCAATTTTGCCTTGAAATATGTTGGACTGCAACTCTCATCAGCCTAGCCAGTCATGAAGAATGATGAAAGGTACCATTGAAGTGCAACTAGAACAGGTCTGCATAACCTGTGGCCTTCTAGGCATTTGAGATTCCAACTCCCAGAAGCCCCAGCATCTTGCCAATGGCCAGGAATTCTGGGAGCTGAAGTCCAAAACACCTGGAGGGCCACAGATTGTGCAGGCCTGATCTAGATGGTCACATATTCACATATTCCCCCTATTTTGAGGAGTATCTTGAGGGATTTGTGGACAGTTCTTGAAACAGGCCCTTTGCATATGACAAGCTTTTCGTGCTGTCAGCCTGTGATGCCTCTGTGCTGTTTAGTGTTTACATAGTAGAGGAATGAAAAATAATTTATGCCAGTGGAACATCTAGCTCCTGATGACAGTTTGCAATCCTTGCATGAAGTTGTAATTTAAACCTCAGTGATAAGTAAGGGATCTCCTTATATGATAGATTATTAATATCCTCTTTCTACAGAGAAAGTTTTGAGAGCCAGAAAATATAATCTCTAATCTGTGGTAGATCGTGCATTGGAATCCAAACCCAACAAAATGCTTGCACCAAACTACATTTTAAAACATTCTGCCTATCCTATGTATGTATTCTTCTCAAACACAGTGAATTATAAAGAATCATCATAGACCAATAGTATATCTGGATAGGGTAACACTGTATGTATGTATTTCTGTGAATTATTACTGTTTCTCTAAAGGAAATGTACAATACAAATATAAAATCCAAACAGAATTCAAAAACAGCATAATAATTCAATTAAGATCAGCAATAAACGAAAGGTATGTTTAGCAAGAGGCCTATTACCCATGCAGAATAATATACTTGTGATTTTATATGATTTCTATCTGTTGTAATTTGTCTGTGACCAAATGTCTCAATAATTTGTCCATGCATTGGGAACACTTAACAAAAGGAAGACAAGGCTGAAGGAAGGAGTAATGCAGTTTGAAAAGCATCCGCTCATGCCAACAGCTTCACCCACACAGGATGTGCTGTTTGGGAAGAGTCTGGCTGTGGTGATGTAATGTTTAGAAGCATATGAAGTTTCTACCTGCCTCCTGCTGGGCAAAATGGAACATGTTAACAGCTGACGCGATAGTAAAGAATAGGTATTTTATTTGTATAGCAATAAAATCATGTTACCCAGCAACTTTCCCATGTTTTGCTAGCACAACAGACTCTTAAAAGACTAAGAAGAACTTGTTAAATAAATCATTTAAAATATTCATCATAATGAGTTTGGCTGACAATCTTCTTCAAAAATTATACATTCCTTACCCAATTTTTCAGTTAAGAACAAGTGTTACAGTCTCAGATGACAAGCCACAGGTGGCCCTGAATGCTCTGTTTCAAGATGTATGTTACAGACCCCAGAATAATCTAGTTTTCACATGTACTTCACTGGTGCTCTGCCTTAAGGTAAGTGATAAAAGCCATCAGGAATACTACTGCATTTCATGATTTTTAAGGAACACTGTCATTCTCACACTTAAACGTGCATGTGTGGGGGTATAAAATCTATTTAAAAGATGACATTTCTTGCATTTTAAAAATATCTGCTCATTTCTGTATCTCTGAGTAATGGTTTTGTCACTAGTGACTTTTCCCCAAGGAGACCTTTACTTAGACTAATACTTTACAAAAATGAGACAGAAGTCTGCTGTTTCTTATATGATTGGAATGAAGTGGATCTCACCACTTCTATTTATGGGCATGTGACCATATGACAAATTTGGAGTGGATGCAGGTAGTAAAACATTAAAGTGAATTCTAAATTGATAGGTGAGAGTAGGGGCTGGACGGAATCTAGAAAAATAAAGAATTTTCCCCATTGGACACACTGTCTTGCCATTAAATATTGGTACCATTTGCTCGAACTATTTTGCAGGGGCAGTGATGGCATAGTACACAGCACCTAATGCCTTTCTCTGCTTCTGACACTCTGAAACTTGCACTGCCCATTTCAAAATCATTCAGTAAGTGACAACAATCTGCTAGATCAGACATGGGCAAACTTTGGCCCTCTGGTTGTTTTGGACTTTGCACAATTCCTAACAGTCTCAGGCCCTTTCCTTTTCCCCCTCAGCTGCTTAAGTGCTTAAGTTTTCCCATGCCTGTGCTAGATAAAGCAGAATGAACAGTAATGATGTGAGCAGATCTAACTGGAAGCCTTCATTTGGTGTAGGACTTCGATCTGATTTGTACAACTCTGGTTATATAATTATATCCCACAAATAAAATTACAACTTCAGGTAATCTGAATATAAGAATTATGACATAAACCCACTGTGTTCCAACTATGGTGACCCCTTCTAGTTACTGTTTTCTCTGCCAATTTCTACCTTTCCTATCCTGAAAAAGTGGCAGAATGAGACTAGCCTTGATCAGCAGTAGGAAAAGTGCAGTCCATAGGCTACATAAAAACACCAAAAGTCTGTTTTCTATCCTCTAGAAGGCCACACCCCAATTAAGAATAAACATTCAACCAAATCTTTATGGTAAAAAAACTCCACAACAAAATATGACATTTTGGGTCACTGTATTACACATAGCTGTGGCTAAGAGCTAAAAATCAAACATATTTTACTCAAATAATGGACCCAGAACTGATACCACTTCCAGTCATATAGGAAAAAATGGAACAGCTAGAAAGGACAGTGTGGGACACCCCCCCTCCCCCATTCCCAGTGGTAGTTGCTCACCCCAGCCTAAAAGCTCAAGGCAACCTGTGTATTTCAATCTCCAGTAGGTAAAGGTAAAGGTTTTCCCCTAACATTAAGTCCAGTTGTGTCCAACTCTGGGGGTTGGTGCTCATCTCCATTTCTAAGCTGAAGAGCCGACGTTGTCCGAAGACACCTCCAAGGTTGTGTGGCTGGCATGACTGCATGGAGCGCTGTTACTTTCCCGCCGGAGCGGTACCTAATGATCTATTCACATTTGCAATTCCCAGTGCTGGACGCTAAAAGTAAGCATCAAGCCACTGGTGATGACTATTTACACTCTAATGAATTTAAGCATTTTGCATATGCAAAATTGTAAAGTGCTGCTTACTATACACAAACAAATTCACACCTCCAATCTTCATGAGATGTTATCAGTAAGTCTGAATTGCTGTTAGATCTCTCACTCCTTCTCCCATAATGTGCTCTCCTTCCTTCTTGCCCGATAAAGCAAGGTGGATTTGTCTCAATATTCAGCGGGGAAAGATTTATAAAAGGATCCTATATTCCCAATCTAGTTGCCACTTCCTCCTTCCCAATTGACTCTTGGCTGGCACAGAGTGGCTTTTTGACATTTTAACTGCTTGCGCAATGATAGATGGTGACATCAACACATGAATCAAGCACAAGATGGCAGTCCATCAAATGAATGGAGGATTCACATGGCACTAATACACCTCAGGAAGCAGCAGGCAAGAACAGGAACACACAGGAATACGATACCTCACTTTCTAAGAATCTTTTAGCAGCTCTAACATTCCTTGTGTAGTTAAGATCTCAACATATCCAATAACAAAGACAGAGGCCTGTGAAATCAGCTAGTATTTTGGAATGCTGCTAATCCCATCCACCAAAAGCAGCATATTGGAAATGGGAATCCATGACACTTCTCAAGACAGGTTGGATTTTTTTTTTAAAGAAGACTTGACTAAATTTCATTCCATCTGGATGGCTTGCCTTGTTCCACAATCATATGTTCTTATGAAAAATCTAGAAGCATTCAGAGAAGAAAGCACAAGAACAAAACAGAGAGGTTGTCATTTTGATATGAAGTGCAGAAAAATACTTGTGCGCTTTAGTCTTGGAAATTGAAGGCCTCTGGCATTAAAAGTGTGATTCTTCTTTAATGGTGATTATTACTTAAAGGCAGCATTGAATGCCCGGCCAATAACGATTCTCCGTACTTCACTGGTTCCTGCCCCGATTTCATACAGTTTGGCATCACGCAAAAAGCGACCCATGGGGTAGTCATTGATATAGCCATTTCCACCTGCAAGATAAAGAGGAGACTTAGATTTCCAAGAAGATGGGATAGGAAATTTGCAGGAATATTTAAACACAAATAATTGAAATGGGATTCACACATAATGTACCAATCATGGACTGAGACAGGATAATAATAATTATAGTTTACTTTTGTCTTTGCAAATATCACCCACATCTTACCTAGACATTGGATTCCATCCAAAGCAACTTGAGTAGCACATTCCGCAGAGTAGAGAATCACACCAGCGCAATCCTGATGGAAGAGACCAGAGCATGAACACTAAAGTCAAATTTTCAAGTAGGATGAACAACACTTTTATTCACTCTTATAATCAGTTGAATCATTTAGGTTTGGCTCTCATACAACTACAAATAATATGAAATTCATGTAATGCTTCCAGAGAAATTAAAAACTGTTTTTCTATGACAAGGTCTTTATTATGGCCAGCTAAACTCTGCAACTCTTTCCCAGTCACCTCCAACCATTACAAAAACTACAATACAATCTTCAGAATATATGTTCTAGTGATGTGCATGTTATAAGCGAGAACAGGAGCTATTTTTAATAATATGGTAAATATGGTAAAAATATTGGCAATTTAATGTGCTTCATCTAAAAAAAAATCTCACTGCTATAGGTGGGGGGGGGGGGGGGGGGAGGAAAAGCTTTACTCACCTCACCTCACCTCACCTCTCTTCATCTAATACACAAAGTACAGTACAGGGATCCCTAAAAAGAACATGAAATATGATAATCTTCCACCTATGAACTCACCTTTGCATTAAAGTGTCCTCGATCACAGGCCCTTGCCACGTTGTATACGTACTGTCTACATGACATCAGCCGTGTGTACATATCAGCCATTTTGCCCTGCATGAGCTAAATACAACAGTAGTAATGGTAGGGAGAAAGAAAGTAGAATATAATAATTGACTGTCAATATTTTAAGCCCCCCTTTTCAATAAAAATATGAAGAAATAAATAATAAATTAAAAGAATAATACATTCAATTTTATTATTGTTGTTAACTGATTAAATGCTGATAGTAAATTCTAACTATATGAATGAGAGACCCTCAAGTCAAAAGCTCTGCTCAGATCTTGCAAACTCAGGATTGTAGCTTCCTTGATTGAGTCCACCAATCTGGAATGTGGTCTTCCTCTTTTCCCACTAACTTCCACTGCCTTCCATCTTATCAAGCATCACTTTCTTTTCTAATGAGTCATGATAAAACAAATATGTAGAAAAAACTGAACCCAAATAGCCATGTTAAAATTACCCTATTTATTTAAATATAATGCTCACCTTTTTTGGCTAAATTACCTCTCCAAAATTAAGGTGCACATTAGATTCATGTAACACAATCTTACTGCTGAGCCAAAGCAAAGGGGGAAGCTGCTTTAGAAGCTGCACTTGAAGCTCCTCTCTGAGGGATGTCATCGCTAATTTAATTCCCACAGCTCAATGCTATGCAATCCTGGGATTTGTAGTTTGGTGAGGCATCAGCATCCTTTGGCAGATGGGTTCAAGACCTTGTAAAACTACAGCCCCCTGATTCCATAGCATTGAACCAAGGCAATTAAAGTTGATTCATTCTACAGCCTAGATGCATCCCAAAGTTTTCTTTTCCATTACTGGAAGCTTTGGTGTTCTAAAATACAAAGAGTTCACTTTTTGTTGCTTTTTGCACATTACATTTGTCAGCAAATACTTTTTTTGCTTTCAGGGTTTTGAAAATGGAGGTGCACATTAGATTCAATGGTGCATTAGACTCAAGTAAATACGGTACTTATTGCACTAGGCCTTCCATATCTGAAGGAGAATTGATTCTAAGACCTCCTAGGGATATCAAAAATGTGCATGGTGAAGTCTTTTATATAAAGGAACTCTGGATGGATTCAGCAATCTATTCCACCTAGTCATCTCTCATGTGTGTCTTGAGTGCAACTGCCCAGCCTCTTTTCCACACACCCCGACAAGCAGTTCCCCCTCTTGCTCTCTCTTGCTGTCTTCCTCTCACGCACCCCAAGGCAACTACCACACATGAGATCCCACTTTCCCAACCCACCACTTTTTCAAAATGCTACATTTTATTTTTTCCTGAATATTTGGATTTTTAATATTATTATTTTTCATCTGCAGTTCGCTGGATCTGCAGATCTAGAGCCTGCAGATATGGAGGGTCCACTGAATAGCATAAAACCACACACCGTTTTTCAAATTGGCATAGCAACAGTTGGGAGTTCTTCATAACAATGACCACCATACCCAAGTGGCTGCCCATTAAAAGACGAATGACAATACAGCTAGCCACAATTCCTCTGGTGAGGCATTTGAGCATTTTAATGTCGCCACAGGGGAAAAAAAAAAAACAACCTCTTTCCCTTTCTCTATCTGGCAACGTTCCAGACAGCAGAGAGGCACTGGAAGATATCAAAGTAATCACAAGTTCATATGGAAGCAGAACATAAAGAATTTCTGGTCTCACACCCTTCAAAATTAGGTCAAACCAACACTCCAAGTTGCAGCCAGAAAAAAACTGCCTAGCCATGCGACTGATAATAAGTATCAACATTTAAGCTTAAGAAAGTTTAACATAATGGCAGCCTTGTTCTGAGACAACCTTAATTTCCAAATTGTCTTTAAAAGGCAATCTCACAGTAGACATTAGAGTAACTGAGTAACCTAATCTGGAAATGATTAGGACATGAATGACTGAGACCAAATCTGGTTTCTTAAGGAAACAAAATAAAGCCTAAGCCTACTTAAGAATGAATTTGAGGAAGTGGGAAGACTAAAGTGAGAAATGGAATTCTTTGTAGCTGTTAGGATTTTTATTTAATCTAGAATGAACTAACCATATGTTCATACAGGAAAAAAAATGGCAGTGGTTCTATACGTTTTGTGAAAACCTGTTTTTTCCCCTTTGTATCTCATGTGTCTCAACATATAGAACTAAAAGAGTAATTTTTAACAGGGATATTATATGGTTTGGCCTCAGACACTAAAAAATTGACCTCTCTGTATGCACATCTATTCTTGTGTGTTTTGTGGGAAGCACTATGTTCATACATGCATATTAACTTTGTGGAGATACATAGCAACCCAAGAAGTTAGGTTTACTCAGAGAATAGGTTTTTTTAAATGACAACTCCATTATCCTCCAACCAGCATGGCCATGGTTCATCCTAGCTGAGAGACTCTGGGATTTGTAATTCAAAACAATGTCTCACACGCAGCTCTTTGGTCATTAGGTTAGGGCTGTCAACAATGTGGACATATCCGGAAGTCCTAGCCATATTAATTTATTTTCCTGTCAATTTATGGTCGAACCCCCGGTGGTGCAATGGGTTAAACCCTTGTGTTGGCAGGACTGAAGACCGTCAGGTCACAGGTTCGAATCCGGGGAGAGTGTGGATGAGCTCCCTCTGTCAGCTCTGGCTCACCATGTGGGGACATGAGAGAAGCCTCCCACAAGGATGGGAAAACATCAAAACATCTGGGCGGCCCCTGGGTAACGTCCTTACAGACAGCCAATTCTCTCACACCAGAAGCGACCTGCAGTTTCTCAAAATTATGGCCACTCGCCAATTAAAGGGAGGGGAGGCTCCTTTGGTATTGAAAAACAAACATAATCACATCTATGAAGCAGAGATTAATCTAAAATACTTTCTGGATAGAATACAATTGGAAAGCAAATATGTTTTAGTCCTATGAAAGGATGTTCTACTTTTTTTAGCAACCTTTTAACCCCTCTTACCTGGAACTGGCCAATTTTCTGCCCAAAGGCTTCTCTCACATGCATATATGGAACAGCATTGTCTAGTACAGCCTGCATGATCCTGAAAGGGAGACACTCTTTTTATTTTAAATGTTCAACTACAAGAAAAAGGAAAACAATATGACCATAAAACAAACATACAATTATTAAAACCAAGAAACGGAAAAGGCAGTAAAAACCACAACAGCATCTTGCAAATAGATACCACGCAACCCCCCTCCCCCCCCCACACAAGCCATTTTGAGGCCTTTCGCTATTTAACTTTTAAAAAGAATATATCATTCCCCTGCCTTGTAATTATGCCACAATTTTGGCCCTGCTAAGCTACTTTAGTATAGATTAAGTTTTTAAAAAAAAACAAAAAATTAACTCTAGTTTATTTTGTTGTTGTTGTTGAATACCTTCAAGTCAATTTATGGGGCCCTAAGGTGACCCCATCACAGGATTTTTGTGGCTGAGTGTGTGTGACTCATCCAATGTCATCCCATGGGTTTCTATAATTCTGGAGACACCCTATCGCTCCAGAATCATAGCCCAATGCTCAAAGTATTACATCACGCTGGCTGTCTACTCTTTAAATAAACAAGGATGTCCTGGCCCTGAAAACATAATTAACTATATCCTACATCTTCAAGTAAGCATTCAGGAGTATTTAAAGGAAAGAAAACTTGTGAAATCCAACAGTAATGTAGATTTATCTTATTTAATATCTCATCTACAATTGTATTGCAGTACTTTACTTGGAAAATAGTCAGGTTTACAATTCAGGGCTCTTAGAACAGCCCAAAGCCCAAATCTGAAGAAAGGGAATTATGGCATTTAAAAACTACAGCCAGCCTTCCAAATTCATGAATATGACTTTTGCGGATTTGATTATTCACTGATTTGATTGAAATGTTCTCTTTTGGAATCTGTAAGTCCTCCACTGCAACTTCTGCCAGACAATCATAGTCATGCTGGAGGAATCAGAGATTACTGGAGAGAACACTGCTCTAGAAATCTCTAGGTCATCCAATGCAATTGTATGGCCACTGTCCAGTGGAAGATGACCAGAGTCAGGTTGGAGAAGTTAGGCATTCCTAAAAGGTAAAGGTTTCCCTTTGACATTAAGTCTAGTCGTGTCCGACTCTGGGGGGTTGTGCTCATCTCCATTTCAAAGGCTAAGAACTAGCGCTGTCCGTAGACGCCTCCAAGGTCATGTGGTCAGCATGACTGCATGGAGTGCTGTTACCTTCCCGCTGGAGTGGTACCTACTGATCTACTCACATTTGCATGTTTTTTTCCTGGTTGGCAGAAGCTGAGGCTAACAGCAGGAGCTCAATCCGCTCCCTGGATTCAAACAGCTGACCTTTCGCTCAGCAAGTTCTGCAGCTCAGCAGTTTAACCCGCTGTGCCACCAGGGCCTCTAGTATTCCTAGAAAGGTGTTTTTCAGATAAAAGTATACCTTTTAAAAAATTATGGTTTTTCACTTTGGCCCCGAACTCCAGCATGTGGAGGCCTGACTGTACACTCTGTGTTATCTGCGAGCTGCTGTTCTGTTGGTCTCACAAAAAAAGATGTCATTTTTAGAGATCATTTCAGAGACAATGAAGCATGAAAATCACCACTGGAAAATGTATTTTTTCCTACTGCTGAACTCCTTAAATTGCATTGTAATGCAATGAAGCACTTTTAAAAATACGATAGTCAGAAACATCAAAGTACTAGCAGCAGGGTACTGCTAATACAATTGATTGGCCTCCCTGAGATTAACAAGGGTTTATCATCATGAGAACAAGTCACAGTGAGCCCTCTAAAGTATCCAGGAGGAGATCAGACGTCTTATTTCTACTTTAGACTAACCCACTTAAGCTTTTTGTTTGAACCTGAACTAATTTCAAATCATTGCTGATAAACTCAGTTTGCTTTAACTAATAAATAATTAAGATTAATCAAGAGACAGTGAGGTATAGCACAATGAGTGATGAGTCTCCGTAAGTCACAGTCAAACTGAAGGCACATAACAACAGTAAGCTTAAACACAGCTTGGGGTTCACAAATAAAACTTCACTGCTGTTAAATATATAAAGTGCAAGTGAAAGTTCTGAGGTAGCAAGGAAACAATAAACCATTCTTTACCTTTACGCCAGAATCAAGCCACTGCCTCTATTTAGAAACAGTAGCTCCTTGCATTACCTCTGTAAGAGGTAAGTATGTAATTAAGTAAGAATTTGAACAAGCAGTAACTCTCAAAGTACAAACTGCTACACCAGCGTAGGGATTATTCATCCAACTGCTGACATTAATATAATGATGGGATTCATTTTCAAACTGTCTTGATTGCCTAGAGTACAGCGTCCATGCGGAGATAAAGATGAGCTCCTCACTGACATAGAAATATTGAATGTAGTTCTATGCATTTTTGAAGACAATTGCTTGAGGATCACAGGTTGTATGAACATGCTTGGATTCTACATTTCTTGTCAACTGTTTTAACTACATTTTTTTCCCCAAATGACATTAAGAGAAGGAAAAAATCCAACTGCAACCTTCCATTCCAGTCAGAATTATTTCCCTTTATAATCAACACAGGCATATTGTCAAAGAATGATAATCATGCCTCCAAATTTGTGGGTTAAACCTCCAGGGATTCATAGATTATTTGCCCTCACCTCTGCAGCTGCCCTATGCCATCTGAAATAGGTACTTTGATAACACTCCACGGTGCTGAGTAACTACAGGCCAGTCTCCAACCTCCCTTTCTTGGGTAAGGTGCTGGAGCGGGTGGTCGCCTCGCAGCTCCAGAGCTTCCTAGACGATACCAACTACCTAGATCAGTCACAGTCTGGTTTCAGGCCTGGTCATGGCACTGAGACAGCCTTGGTCGCCTTGGTGGATGACCTCCGCAGAGAGCTGGACAGGGGGAGTGTGACCCTGCTGGTTCTCCTGGACATCTCAGCGGCTTTCGATACCATCGATCATGGTATCCTTCTGGGTTGTCTCTCTGGGATGGGCCTCGGGGGCGCGGTCCTGTCGTGGCTCCGGTCCTTCCTGGAGGGACGGACCCAGATGGTGAAGCTGGGAGACGCCTGCTCTGACCCCTGGCCTTTGACCTGTGGGGTCCCGCAAGGCTCCATTCTGTCGCCCATGCTTTTCAACATCTACATGAAACCGCTGGGAGAGGTCATCCGGAGTTTTGGAGTTGGGTGCCATCTTTATGCGGATGACACGCAACTCTACTACTCCTTTCCACCTAATTCCAAGGAGGCTTCTCGGGTGCTGGACGAGTGCCTGGCCGCTGTGTCGATCTGGATGAGGAAGAGCAAGCTGAAGATCAATCCCGACAAGACAGAGGTCCTCCTGGTCGATCGTAAACCGGACCGGGGTATAGTGTGGCTACCTGTGCTGGACGGGGTTACACTCCCCCTGAAGCCACAGGTCCGCAGTTTGGGTGTCCTCCTGGATTCTTCGCTCACACTTGAGGCTCAGGTGTCGGCGGTATCTGGGAGGGCCTTTGCACAATTGAGACTTGTGCGCCAACTGCGACTGTACCTCGTGAAGGCTGATCTGGCCGGGGTGGTCCACGCCTTGGTCACCTCTAGAATGGATTACTGCAATGCGCTCTACGTGGGGCTGCCCTTGAAGACGGCTCGGAAACTTCAATTGGTCCAGCGGGCAGCAGCTAGGATGCTAACTGGAGCTCATTATCAAGAGAGGTCTACCCCTCTGTTTAAGGAGCTCCACTGGCTGCCATTTATTTTCCGAGCCCAATTCAAGGTGCAGGTGCTCACCTACAAAGCCCTGAACGGTTTGGGACCACCCTACCTGCGTGACCGCATCTCCATCTACGAACCCACACGCTCGCTCCGGTCATCTGGGGAGGCCCTGCTCATGATCCCACCTACGTCGCAAGCGCGCTTGGTGGGGACACGGGACAGGGCTCTCTCTGTGGCGGCCCCCCGACTTTGGAATGCCCTTCCAAAAGAGCTTCGTCAGGCCCCTACTCTAGCAGTTTTCAGAAGGAACCTAAAAACTTGGCTGTTCCGATGTGCCTTCGCAGATTAGGAATCCCCATCCCAAGTCCTAGAAGCACTTTAGCACAACCAATGTTGCTGCACACCGCACTTTTAATCCTACATTCCTCCTGCCATCTCAGCACTTTTAACCCGGTACCCCATTGCGCCGGCCGAACCAGTTTTAATAGTGTCTTGATGTATTGATGTATTGTCATTGTTGTTATTTTGCTTAATTGTTTTGATTTGCTTTGTTTATTGTTGTGTTATGTTTTCTATTGTATTGTGTTTTGAGGCTTCGGCCCGTGTAAGCCGCATCGAGTCCTTCGGGAGATGCTAGCAGGGTACAAATAAAGTTAATAATAATAATAATAATAATAATAATAACACTGGTGTCCACCTTGAACTGTATTCAGTTCAGTTAAGACCAGTCAGTGGTCAAATCTTTGGTTGCTGATAGAAAATCAAAGTGACAGAGTGGCTGGGCCTGGCTGTTTGCACATTCCCTGCACTCACTTGTGGAGAAGGGATGGGAAGAGAGGAGTAGAAGGGTAGGTAGCATGTGGGAAAGAACAGGGCAGCAAGTGCGGAAGAGGAGAGTGCTGGGGGAGGCAGTCAGAATGGCTGCAGTGGGAAAAGACTGGCAATTGCTCTTACAGCAGCAGCCTCATTATTGTTGTTGTTGTTGTTGTTTATTTATATCCCACTTTTTCTCTCCATAAGGAGACTTAAAGTCGCTCACATTAAAAGCTTTACAATCAATTTAAAATACACAAATATACAAATATTAAAACAGTATTTAACATCATTACGATTAAAAACAATTTAGATTAAATTTATAAAAACATAAAAAACCACAGCAGTCCCTGACATGTTAAAAACCGTCTCCTTTAAAAACCTGCCTGAATAAAAAGGTTTTTAGCCTGTAGGTCTGGGCTTAATGTGAGGTTAGACTTAAAAGTCCCTATTAGACTCCAACTCTGCCATAAGAGCAGATGCTGCAACTCCTTCCCATTGCCCATGCCCACCACCCAGCATCACCACCCTGCCCACCTGCCTCAGCTCTCTCCTCCCTTCTGGCATCACCATCCTGCCCTGCTCCCTCCTCAGAGACCCACATATCACCTGTTTTCCCTCCTCTTGTTCCCTATCTGTCCTATCCTTTTCTCCCCATTTGCCCCAGTGACCGAGCAAGGGAATGTGCAGCTCAAGATAGACAATTGTGCTACTGTAGACCCTATTAAAAATAGTGTAAGGCAGCAGCAGATGGGGTAACAAATGATCTGTGTGCATTCTTTTGTATTAAATGCATTGAGGGGTGGGTGGGTGTGTAAATCTAGAAATATCCATGGTTTTTTCACTTGTGTGGTGTGGGATTCTGAGCGCCTAACCTCCACAAATATGGAGGGATGACTATGGATGCAACTGATGAAAATATGAAAGGATTTGCCAGTACACAAATAAATACACACTTACCCTAGAGGTCCAGCAGACAATACGAGTCTTTCCAGATCCAAGCCACTCATCAATACATAGACACCTTTACTCAATTGTCCCAAAACATTCTTATCTGCAAAAAGCAAAGGGGAGTTGGTTAATCGCATACCCCCACAGGTATTCTAAATAAGAAGTGCATCTGAAATATGTATGTGTAAATACCAACATGTGTAAATATAAGTATACAGACAGCTGCAGTTTGTATTATTTGCCATAATTTCAAGCTACACAAAAGAGAAAGAACCAACATGCTTTGAAATACTTATGCACTTTGTTCAGACAAGGAAAGCATGCAATGGCCCAGGTTTTGATCCGATAACATCATATTATGAAGAAATCAACGAGAATATTATTCTGGTTGTGTTGCGAAGGAGACTGATTTTTTGTGTGTAAACAATACAAATAGGGCAAATTCATTTATTCTTTCAATTTATCAGTATGTGCAAATAATGTAAAAATCCATATGATTCCCAAATCTCATGTTATGCATTGCATAGTCTACTCTAAGCAAGTCAAGGGCAACACATTATTGCTAGTTTATTTAGCATTATTGTTTTTTGCTAAAAATTGGGACTAGCTAAGCATGGCACAGAAACCCTTCCTTTTGACCCGTGAAAATCCTTATGAGGGACATCCTTCACTTCCGGGCTGCACATTTTGAAATCTACTTTTCACATCAAAAACTACCAGGAACATTGCTTTAAAACCAACGAGAATCAAGGTAGGTGAATTCTGTACACCTAATATTTTGTCCTGATCTCTGAACATGGTGCCACAGAAAACATTCCCACCAGGAGGAGAATCAGTGTTACACATTTGCTTTGTTTGCCATCTTTGGAAGTACAGTACAACCCCTGTATCCATGGGACCTTGGTCTCATGGTTCCACCTACTCACATCTGACAAAATATGTCCTCTCTAGGAATTAGATATGTTTCCTTAGGTCTCTCTATAGTAATTTGCAGTGGAAGTAATTCAGTTCAAGAGGGCTCACTATTATTAATTGCTTCCTGTTTCTGTGGCAAATTCAGAAATATATTCCTCATGGATATGAGGGCTGTACTGTATACCTGTATTCACTGACATAACCCAGGGCCTGAGGAAAGAAATATGGGAGCAATGAAAAAATAGCAGGGAAAGTAAAAAAAGAAAAAAAGAAAACGAACAAACAAACCAGCTGGCAAATAACAAGTGGATAATGCAATTAAATGGAAAAACATCATAAAGCAGTAACTTGTAAAACACAAGAAGGGAACAAAATCTGGATTTTCTGACTGTACCTCTGAGAACAACCCTGAACAATTATGCCTCAGGCAAGACACAAGGTATGTTTCCTGAATCTGCTTCTGCCCATTGCTACCTGACCCAAAACTGTGACTCTGTGGGTACTGCTCATTGTCAAAGGAACTTATGTGACACTCAGTGGAGCACAAGTGACACTGGACCATACACTAATATAGCTGTCAGGGATATAACACTAAAGTATACTTTGATCTAAGTGAAAAAAAAATCCTGAAGTTGTAAGGAACTACTGAAGCAGCTCAATATTGAGCAACCATTGAAGTGGATCTGGGAGACTAAGGACAGTTCAAAAAGAACATGGGTATTTGGCACCGTTGCTGATCTCTTCCATTTCACTGAGGTCAGAGAGCCTGTTTCCACAAAAGGGCACGCAAAGATGAAAAATGCACTCTGAGAAATCCATTTCATTGCTAGCTGGGATAAGGTTGCAAATCTGCAAAGAGGAGAAAGAGCATGGAAACAATAGACCCTAGAGTCCTCAACAACACAGAGAGATAAGTCAAAGTATTGGACTGGGACTTGGAAGACCCAGGTTCAAGTCTCCACTGTCTTCCAACAGTGAGTCATTCTTCTGCTCAGCCTAACTTATTTTAGAGGATTGTTCTTTTGAGAATAAAAGGGAGTGGCTGATAAGAAGGACATACATGCCTTATATTCATTTAAGTCTATTAATTTAACGAATCCATAATAAAAGATAAACATCAGCAAATGACCAAAAAGACCTCAATATGCAGAGTATATAAAGTATGAAATCAATCTTACATGATGCACAAAACAGCAATGCTGGATCACACAAAGAGCTCATCTAATGCAGCATTCCCACCATGGACCATAACGTGCCAATAGTAAGCCCAGGAGCAGGTGATGAGTGCAACCATGACGTGTCTCATGTGCACCAACAGGTGATATGCAGACACAGTCCCTCTAATATATCAAGTGACACACAGCTATCCTGACTAGAAGCTACTGACGGTGACAACCTTCACTGACTTAGAATCACATTCTTTAGAAACATAGAATTATAGAGTTGGAAGAGACAACATAGGTCATCTAGTCCAATCTCCTGCCATTCAGGAAAAGCACAATCAAAGCAACCCCAACAGATAACCATCCAACCTCTGTTTAAAAGCCTCCAAAGACGGGACTTCCACCACACTCCAAGGCAGAGAACTTCATGGCTGAACGGATCTTATGGTCTAGAAGTCCTTTCTAATGTTCAGGTGCAATCTCCTTTCCTAGAATTTCAACTCATAGCACTGTCTCTAATCTCCAGAGCAGCAGAAAAGCCTACTCCCTCTTCATTATGACATCCTTTCAAACATTTAAACATAGCTATCACGTCTCTTCTCAACTTTCTCTTCTGCAGGCTAAACGTACACAGCTCTTTAAGTCGCTCCTCATAGGGCATGGTTTCCAGGCTTTTGCTCATTTTCCAGACATTTGGTTTTCCAGATACGTTCCAGCTTGTCAATATCTCTCTTAAACTGTGGTGCTCAGAATTGGTGCATTTTTTAAAGCCATCTAAGCTGGCAGCTATAAATAACTGCATACTATAGCAGTAAATTCCGCAGTTTAACTATGTGTCTGGTTTTCATCCACAGGAATCAACCAAAGGGGAGGTACGGTACATGTAGGCCCGTATCATGGCTAGCGACAAAAGCCTTTTAATAGGTGATCCTAGGAGATCAGCTACAATGGTGGCCAGGATGGGAGGCACCCAAGGATGTCAAGGCTACCCAAGTCTTATTTTAGTTTCTCATGCTAGTTTTAGTTTTTAAATGCAGGCTGAGAATCTCTTACCCAAAATTCTTGAAACCAGAAGGATGCCCCCTTCCCTCTGAGATTTTGGAACATTTGCATATCTATAATGAGGTATCTTGGAGATCGGATCCAAATCTATACATTTAGATGCACCAATATTTCATATATATCTTATATCATTTGTACAATATTTTTAAAAAGTCTTTCTGTGAAACAAAAGTTTGCGTAAATTGAATCGGAAGAAAGAAAAAATGTCACTATCTCAGCCACCCTTGTGGACAATTTTAGAGCATTTTGGATTTCCAGATTAGGATACTCTATCTGTAATTCTTTCCACAATTATCTGAATATTTTGATAACAAATACAATGAGAAATGCATATATTTATAGGCAAATTTATAAAACACTACAAATTACTATATTTAGAAATAAATATATTTTCCCAACCTGGTAAAAACCAAGATATAAATAATAAATAGGTAATACATATAAAGAGAAAGTAGAGAAGCTACTGTGCATAGTACAAGGTAGAACTGCTTGAGCATTCACTCACCAGGAATCTTGCAGTCCTCAAAGATTAATTCACAGGTATTTGACCCTCTCATCCCCAGTTTATCAAGCTTTTGTGCAGTGCTGAAACCAGGCATACCCTAAAGAAGAAGAAAAAAACAGGAGGGAGAGGAAAACACAGAAATTCCCATGTCATTAGAAATCAGATCAGAAGCCACAATAGATTAAGACCTCCAAATTACCAAATCTGAAATGAGAGTGGGGTCAGCAGCTAATCACATAGGAATGATTTGTGTGGGAGTGAAGAGACATATCAATGTCAGCACCCACAGCAAGGGAAGCAAATACACACTGACACAGCAGAGATAGGAAATAAACTGGTGTATAATCAATGCTATAGCGTGTGCAATTCTTTAATTAGTATAGTAATTACATGGAAAAATAATCTTACTTAACACCACATGCTCTCTTCCTACACAACAGAAATTTATACTTTCCATTTATGGAAGAGTATTTTGTATCTAAATCAAACTATGGGTGAACATAAGCATGTAAAAAAGGGCCCCAGAAACTCTTTTTTTCATAAACTCATTGAGTTGGAAGAGACCTCGTGGGCTATCCAGTCCAACCCCCTGCCAAGAAGGAGCAAAATAGCATTCAAAGCACCCCTGACAGATGGCCATCCAGCCTGTTTTTTGAAAAAAGCAAAAGCAGATACATATAGCTAATTGGGTACTAACACCACTACCTGCTCATATCCATTCAGGTCACTCTCCTGTTCTTAGCAGCTTCCTTTTTGCCTCCTTTTTCAAACTAAATCAAATTTTAACCTAGATGCCAGAATAATCCCAATCAATACTATACACAAAGCACACATGCACCAAAAGCTAGCATGCTTGAACCTCTCTATAACAACATGGATCCGATGTAGCACATTATACACCAATTCAGAGGATGAGCAGGCAGAGCATTGAGACTAAAATAGCCTTCGACAATACATTGAGACTAAAATAATTTTTAAACAAGAATACATGGAAGTGGCCCCAAACTAGTTTTACGGCACTTCTATTAGTATTATATAAAATGAGTCCCACACTGTTGACATGTGGAAGAATTTCCAGACATAGTGAAACTCTATCATTTCCAGCTGGACTTTATTATTTATTTTATTTATTTACTTCATTTCTACCTCGCCTTTCTCTACCCCAGAAGGGACTCAAGGCGGCTTACAAATCCAGCAAAATTCAATGCCACACAGGTAAACAATAAACACTCATCAAAATATAAACAATCTAAACATATAAGCTATTAAAACACAATTAAAAATCAATTAAACAGATTAAAACCAAATAAAATTCCAAGACTTGAGCTTCCGTGTTGCTTTTTCTAGAAATTAAAGATGGGATATTTTAAAATAATGGAGGACCCAATCAGAGAATGGGCAAGCTCCTTTTTGAACTCCAATTCCTAAAATATAGCCAATGGATTTTGGAGGTCGTGGTCCCAAAAAGTCATTTCCCTAAGATCTGGTCCTGACAAAAGACTTACACTCTCCATTTCTGAAGATGGAAATGGTGAATCCTTTCCTCAAAGACATTCCTTAATCTGTTCCTATCCATATCAAGTCCTTCGTCTAGATCACTATGGGAAAATAACCACAGTCCCTAGTTATTTTCTGCTGAAGGTACAAGATATTTCAGGAAACAGCATGAAAGCCACTGTCATAATAAATTGTATCCTCTGTTCTTACCTTTCCTCTGATTACATTTCAAGTTTCACTCATCTAAACAGAAGCTTCACACTACAGGTAAGGGCAAGATGCGTCTTTTCACAACAGTAAGTTCTCTCTCATCCAAATGTCAAAATAGCATATGTAAAAATCCCTCAACAAGAAGGTGCAAAGACAGGTTCACAAACCTACCTTTTCCACAATGAACGCTGTTATACCCTGAGAAGCAGGAACAGCATTTGGCTCGGTTTTAGCATAAACAATCAGCACATCAGCATCTGGCCCATTGGTAATCCAAAACTTATTCCCATTCAAAACATAATAATCCCCTAGGAAAAAGGAAGGAATTGATTAATTCTCAAGTAGGAAAAAAACCCACCCAGGAAAAGCTAATTGAGAGACAGTGTGATGCTGCACTCAGGACAATTTTACACTGGCATACATCCTATCTCAACATGTGCTTGACAGTATTTCCTGCCCAGTTTACTGTATTGTTGCACTTTCCTGCGCTCCTGGAAAAATGTATTGGACTCACTGAATCTGTACCTCAGCTATGTTTCTTTCAGCCGTATTGTTTTTATATTGCTTACAATTGTGTTGTTATTAGATTTATTTGATGTTTTAATTGGCTAAAGTGTTTTACAAAGATCCCTACAAATCTTTAGGCCCTCCAGTAAAATTCTATGGCCATCTTTCCACATTTTCTCAAATATTGGTCAGAATATTCTTGGTGACTTAAAATAGCTGGGTGGCATTCTGCACTTTTACCCCAAAATCCATTTGGTTGCCTGTGTAATAGAATCACTTCTTTCTGCATTATCACCTGACACATCCAAGTATTCCAGAATAATTATTAATAAATATAATAATGGTTAATACTGAATACTTTTAATAAATGATTAAATAGTTCAGGGATTCACGTGTTATCTATGTGTTAATGAACTTCTACTTGCTTATTCTGATTTATAACTGTTTGATAGAGTGTCTGGTCACACATAGCATAACAAACCCACAAAACACTACAGTCAGTGTTCTACACAGGGATCATGTTGAGGCCAGAAAAGGGATCTGTCTCATGTACACGAACACACAAACACACACCTTTTACCTTTTCTGTCTGCCTTCAGCCTCATAGAGACAACATCAGAACCAGCGTTGGCTTCACTCATTGCGAGTGCTCCAATATGCTCTCCACTGATTAGCTGAAAGGACAAGAAAGACACAAAAGAAATAGGTGACAATCACCTCCAATTTATCTTTAAAGATTTTATAATAAATATGAAATGCTATAGTGATTCCCACACTCACTGCTTTAAAAAAAGGGTAGGTGTCAAAAAAAGCCTCCCATAATGTGGAAGAAATCCAAATGGGGGTGTTTCTCCTGGCAGAATTCTCTAAAGAGATTTATTAGTGCTACATTGAGAAATGGCACAAGATCAAATTATTGCAGTGTGCTGAAGACATGGGCAAATGAGCAATGCAGATATTGTTCTAGTTGGCTTTTTCCAGACAGAAGATAGAGCCAAGAGGACTGCGCTAGCAGCTGTATACATCCCGCTCACTCCTGTCCTGGCCTTTGAAAACACATGACCGGAAGGGGGCAGACAGTTCAGACACACTTGGTAAAAAGCCAGCGCATTGAAAACAGGATGCTCTAAAATGAACAGAATGATTAAGGGGCATGAAAAATGATGTCAAAATGTTAGGCAATAAACTAAAGCTCCAATACCCTTCAACCCTTGCAATGAATGAGCAGATGGTCACCCTCCTTCTGTGTTCCCTTATGCTGCTCTTTGGCATAGCAGCCTACCCCCCCCCCCCCCAACTCCCTTTCTGCCTCTCTGTCAACATGCTCTTATTTATCTTTCTTTGTCTCATCTACAATTTAGCTGATTCGGTTTTCAAACTTGTTGGGTACACAGGGACAAATTTCATAAGCAATCGCCTGTGAGATGATTGCCAACTCAACTTCCATCCCATTATGAAATTGCTATTTGGTTTCAAGTGAAAAGAAATGTAGATAAAGGTGCTTCTGGTCAGTTAAAAGGCAGATCAGAGAATAAAGGTTCAGTCTGTGTTAAATGGGGTTATATTCCCTCTGAACACACAAATCGGCAATTTGGGTGTACTTCTGGACTTAGCTTTGAACTTTTAAGGCTCAGGTTTCTACAATGGCCAGGAAAGCCTTTATATGTTTAAATTTATTTTGTTTATTTATTTACTCTATTTGTATCCTGCCTTTCTCTACCCTGAAGGGGATTCAAGGTGGCTTTACATATGGCAACTATTCAGTGCCTTTGGACAGCAGTTAGAATACACTTAAGTTAAAAGTTAAAATTAAATGTGCATTAAAGCATATAAAACACTGCATTCACTATTGAAATCATTCCATTCTCAACCATAATCCAGGGCCATTCCAAAGATCAATTGCACATATTTCAAGACTATTATTGCGCTATAGCTTAATCTCCAAAGGCTTGTATGCCAACTATGCCTATTCCTTGAGACACTAGATCTGGCCGTGGTAGTATATGTCTCAATTACATTCTGTTTGGATTATTGTAACATGCTTTACTTGCGGCTGCATTTGAAGAGTGTTTGGAAACTTCAGCTCACCCAAAGAGCTGCAGCCAGACTGTTAATTAGGACTGGCTTCAAGGATCACGTAACACCCTTGCTGCAAAAGCTTCACTAGCTGCCAGTCTGCTTCATGCTGAATGAGTGAACTTATTTCACTGAATAATGCTGTATTTGAGAGTAATGAAAAGGAGTGAGAGATATCTGGCATTTGTGATATGGCAAGTTATTCACCAAGTCATTAACATTTTGGTGTGCAACAGCCTAAAAAAATCAGATGAAATGTCATGTCTATAAATAGTGAGCAAATAGTAGAGATGAAAGTATACGACATTAAGGTTTTACTAATGCAAAGAACTTTAAGTGTTCTTTGCATTTCCCAGGCAGAGCTTGGGAAGTTACATAAAAATCAAATTAATATAATGCTCTGCTGAAGCCATCCACCATTCAGAGGCAGAATCATCCTTCCAATGGCTCAGATATGGACAGCTTTCACAAGTCATTATAATTACTCATCTGAAAAGTGACTTTTCCAAGCTTTAATCTGAGATGTATGATGAAAAAAAGCGCTACACTTTTGTTCAGCAATAAACGGTACAAGCAGAGACATGTAAACATAGAGACAGAAGTCCTGCCAAGTTCACTGGATCTAATGCTTTAATTGTAAACATGTTTGCAAAGCAGTTTGCCCAGAAATCACAGCAGAACTTCTAATCAGGTATACTTAGGTTTGTACTGTCTATAGGTCATCTTTTCAGCTAGAGAACTATATCTACAGGACAGGCAGTCTTCCAAATCTATGGATTCTTTGTCCACAGATTCAATTATCCCTGGTTTGAAAATATTTTTTTTAAAAAAATACAAAAAAATCAAACCTTGATTTTGTCATTTTATAATAATAATTTTATATTTGGGACACTATTTTAATATGTTACTGTACATAATGGGACTTCAGTGTCAATGAATTTTGATAACCATGGGGTCTTGGAATGAAACCCCAGGGATACCAAAGGTCCACTGCATTTGTAACAATAAATCGGATAGATTTTTAGAAGTTAAAAAAGACCTGGGTTTTCTTTATTTACCAACCAGATTCTAGTTCAGAACGTTTCAACAGAATGACTGAAATAGGAATTCTGTTTCTGAATATTTTAAAAAATAGTGTTAGAGGTATGCTTTGTCCTTGTTGCCTTATACATGCCACAATTACACATACCTTAGGCAGGTATTTCTCTTTCTGTGCTTCATTTCCATTTCTCACTAACTGATTAACACAGAGATTAGAGTGGGCACCATAACTTAATCCAACAGCTGCCGAAACACGAGAAATTTCTTCCATCACCAGTATATGGTCCAGATATCCCATTTCAGATCCACCATATTCAGCTGGTAAGAGGAAGGAAAACATATATACATATAACTAAGCTACATGTACACACTACTGAAATATAAAATTTCTACTGCTAGCAACCTCCATTAAGAAATAGAAAAAGGAGATTTTCAGACATTAACTCTATACGTGTTCACTCTGTATATTCACCCATTCAATTTTTTTGTGCATCATTGAACTTGTATTCACTTTTGACTTAGACCTAGGTAGAACAATCCTCCTAAATTCAGTGCACAGATTAACTGCAAAGTTATACCTAAGCAGAATGAATATCTATATGTGTGATGCCATAGATTGGCATGGATAAATGTTATTTGATTTCTTGGTTGTCTGGAATAGATAGCTGGAATGAATGCAGATTGATTGCATGTTTGAAGAGATTTGCATAAGGCTGGTGAATGATAGATGGGAGTTTATTAAGACAGGCATTTCTGGAGTTGAAGTGAGTGAATTGAGTTTTGGCTGAGTTTGGTATAGTTGGTCTGAATTTGCTAGAAAGGAGTATTGTAAAGGTGTTTTAAATGTAACAGACTATTAATCTGGTCTGTTAGGTTTAATTTATGTAAATAAAGGATATTTTGGTTTTATAGTTTTAGTCTATGGAAATGCTTTTTATCTGAAAGCTTGGATTCATGTGTGGTGGCTGCACTGAATATAGAAGGGAGGTGTTCACAGAAGACAGAAGTTACACAAATCCTCATGTATGTATCTTGAGAGCCTTTGGATCAGTGTTTCTCAACCTGGGGGTCGGGATCCCTGGGGGGGGGGGTCACGAGGAAATTTCAGAGGGTTCGCCAAAGATCATCAGAAACATATATGTCTGGTGGACTTAGGAAACCCTTGGCAGAGAAGGTTGAAGATCCCTCCGCATGTCCTTCTCTTCCTTTTTGGAAACAGACGGAGAATCCTCCCATCAAAAGCCCTCCTCCGCTGTGATTGGATTGTTCCTGAGACTCCAAGTAGGGGAGGGGAGAGCAGGCATGCTCAGCGCATGGCAGTGTGCTGCACGTGTGCGGGTGAGGGAGAGCGTGCAAGGCTGAAGGGAGGCTTGGACCAGTGAGTCCCTTCAAGGCATGGGGTTTTGTGGGAAGTTTGGCCCAATTCTATCGTTGGTGGGGTTCAGAATGCTCTTTGATTGTAGGTGAACTATAAATCCCAGCAACTACAACTCCCAAATGTCAAGGTCCGTTTTCCCGAAACTCCACCATTTGGGCATATTGAGTATTCATGCCAAGTTTGATCCAGCTCTATCATTGTTTGAGTCCACAGTGCTCTCTGGATGTAGGTGAACTACAACTCCCAAACTCAAGGTCAATGCACACCAAACCCTTCTATTATTTTCTGTTGGTCATGGGAGCTCCAGTGCCAAGTTTGGTTCAATTCCATTATTGGTGGAGTTCAGAATGCTCTTTTGTTTGTAGGTGAACTGGGAATCTCAGCAACTGCAACTCCCAAAGGACAAAATCAATTCCCTCCCAACCCCACCAGTATTCAATTTTAGACATATTGGGTATTTGGTCCCAATATGAAAATCCATCCTGCATATCAGATATTTACATTACGATTCATAACAGTTGCACAATTACTTACCTGGAGCAGTTATTCCCAGAACTCCTAATTCTCCCAGCTTCTTCCAAAAGTCCTACAAATATTAAAGCAAAGCTATTAACATGACTGTAGTCTAATATAAGACCAGGTAGCCAGTTTTTAAAATGTCCTTCAGCATATCTGTTTAGTCACTTCACAGAAACGAAGTCAATGTATCAGTTGCCTTGAAATATAGGGTACCAGAGTTCCAGAGTCAATTTCAGGTATCAGTTGGAGGTATTTTCATCCCTGAAAGAAACACTGAAATATTGTTGCTACCAACATTGGACCATTAGTGTTAGATGTTGGAAAGACTAAGAAAATGTACTGGAGATTTTGGCACAGCAGTTTTCTGACTTTCTCCTCCATTGACCTATTGGTTTCAGTAAATGATTGAAGATGCCCTTTTCAAGTCTTCTTTTAACATTGGATTGATTCACATATCGATTTATTGAACAGTCATATGGAGACATGAAACTGTGTGCAAGGATTCCGAGCATTTGACTGCAGAAAATATACCATTAAGGGATTCATAAATTTATGAGTGTGTTGGAGTTCAAAAAGTTGGGAGAAATGCTGCTTTAAGCACAAAGCAATATGCCCTAAATCCAGTAAAATACTGCAGTACAGCTTCCCTGACTTCAGATAAGAATGTTTCGAGGACCAGATCATCATTTAGCTCAAATTCTATGAGTCACCATCTTGACATGGGTAGAAACAATTAAATCACAGTGTTCTGCATCTTCCAAAGCTGACATAGAGTCTGCCAATACCCCATTTCCCCCTCAGTGATGCTTCATCTTTCTGAGAGTTCCTGACACAAGAAAAAGAAAGTGACAGATTTCTGTTGGCTAGCAGATTCCTCTTGCTGACAGATTGACAAGAAACCTCCAAGTACTGTTAACCCCATCTGTTTCACATTAGGAACTCGACACTTCTAATCAGCAATAAGCTTAAAAATTTAAATTCTCTCAAAATATTCTGGTTTTTCAAGAGTTTCTTCCCCTATCCTACATATCTCACCATTATTTCCTCCTAAATTACTGGCTAGTAGGAATCAATACAAAGGGGAGGGGGGAGCATAGGATATTTGATGCTGAGGGGATGTGCTCAGTTGAATTTCACAGAGGGAAAAGGTGGATGACCACTGATTGCAACCACTCAGTAATGGCTATTTCAATATCAACTTTCCAGAAGCTCAGGAAAAGCTTTGCACTAGTTATGCTGTCAGAGGCAACAGGGACTAAATCTTTGACAGACTATGTTGTATCACTAAAATGTCAGTCCTTGTTTGGGAAGGACTTATCAGATGGATTTGGCTGGGTCCAAGCATCTCAGTGCTCACAATATATGAGGTGAAGGAAGAATTTGTTTCCCAGATTAGAGGGGCAATTTGTCCTGGTAAGCTGGGAAAGATTCAGCTTCCTTAGTCTTGCTCCTCTCAAGTCATTTTCCATATCGGTACAGCCATTCTCTGCTTTTGGAACGTGGATATGATGAATAGTCAACATTTGTGGCAGGTGAGTAGACTTAGGAAACTTTAGGGACTTTATGATTCTCAAGGTTTTCTGTGCTAGCAGAGGATAATATACATTCTTTTTTTTTCTTCTGGCGTAAGAACAATTTTTCTTATGGTAACCAAGAAAACCTTTACACTTATCCGAGAAATCAATCAGCCTGCACAGTGCAAAGGTTTTCAACTTTTATGCTAGATGCAATCATATTCCCATAGATTTCTGTGCTTAAAAACAAACCCTTAATCCAGCCATTCTTGAGAACTACAAGAACTATATCAGCAAAATTTTGGAACAGGTGGTTGCCAAACAACTCCTTAAGCTGATTTTCTAGACCCATTTCAATCTCGCTTCAGGCTGGGGCATGGTAAAGAAATGGCTTTGGTCGCCTTGGTAGATGATCTGCGTGGAGAACTAGATAAAGGGAGTCCGACTTTCTTGCTTCTGCTGGACCTCTTAGCAGCTTTCGATACCATCGACCATGGTATCCTTCTGGAGCAACTCAAGGGGATGGGGCTGAGGGGTACTGCTCTGCAGTGGTTCCTGTCCTTTCTCTTGGATTGTATCCAGAAGGTGGTGTTGGGGGAATCCTGCTTGATCCCATGGCCATTGGGGTCAATGTTATTTAACATCTACATGAAACTGCTGGGACAGATCATCCGGAATTTTGTTGTTCGGTATCACCTATACGCAGACAATGCCCAACTCTACTACTCCTCCCCACCCGATAAAGCCAAGGAAATTGCTGCACCTGAATCAGTGCCTGGAGGCAGTGATGGGATGGATAAGAGTAAACAAAATTAAACTCAATCCAGACAAGACAAAAGTACTACTGGTCTGAGAATAGGGTTACAACCTGAGCTGAACGAGTTTCACCCCCCCCCCCCACCCTGAAAGCCCAGGTCTGCAGCTTGCGGGTTATTCTAGATTCCTCCTTAAATCTGGTGATGGAGGTTACCAGGATCACCTTTGCACAACTTAAACTGGTGCGCCAACTGCGACCATTCTTGATAAATCCGACTTGGCTGTGGTGGTAATACATGGTGGTAATGCCTGGACCATTGTAATGTGTTCTACGAGGAGCTGACTTTGTAAACGGTTCAGAAACTTTAATTTGTTCAAAGATCTGCAGCCAGACTGCTAACAGGAGGGGATGTAAGAGAACATACTAATCCGCTCCTGAAGCAGCTTCATTGGCTGCCAATTAGTTTCAGGGCCCAATTCAAGGTGCTGATTTTGACCTTTAAAGCCCTTCATGGCATCAGCACAGACTACTTGCAACAATACATGCCAGCAAGAACTCTCAGATGTAGTGGAGAAAGACTTATGTCAACTAAGTTCCATGGTTCTCTCAGGTTAAAGATTTCCAGAGATGCATCCTTTTCCGGAGTGACACCCCTTCTATGGAATGCCCTTCCAGGGGAAATTAGAGCAGTGCCCTCTATGTTGGAGTTTAGGAGGAGCCTTAAAAGCTCAGGATTTACAAAGATGTGGAAGAACCTGGACTGTAAAATCTATTTATGGGTGGCTTTGAAGTTTGAATGTTTTATTATAATTGAATGTATGTTTTAGGATGTGTGACAGCAACTACTATTATTTGGATTTTAATGTTTTAACTTTTATTATGCCTGTTTTATCTGTTGTAAGCCGTTTTGGGCCCTTAAGTGGAGAAAGGTGGAATATAAATATCTTAAATTAAAAAATTAAAATTTTGTTGAAATCAGTTCTCTATTGCCAATCAGCTGATCTTTGTCCCATGCATTTTAATATGTATATTTTATAGAAATGAGTTTTAATATATGAATTTTATTGAATGTATTTCATGATAATGTATTTTAACTGAATGTTTTTGCATGGAAATACAATTAAAAGTCTACCTTGCTAACAGAAGCTGATGCATTTGAGTACCTGAACATGTTGTTTATACACCTCCACTAAATAACTAGAGTTACCGGTATTAGAAAGCAATGCAATTTTAGCGTGTTGAGACTTGGCTAACATTTCCAGCCAATAAATAAAGCTGTGTGTTTCAACTACATACTCCTACTATGTTTCAAACTGGTTTCATAAAAGGCCACTATAAACATTTAAAACCAATTCTCGCTTAAATATAACAAGTGCACAAAGTTCTAGTAGATATAAGCATTCCTAGGACCCCAGGGCTGATAAAAGACAACAGTGAAAAGTGATATGTCCCATAAAACATATGTTATCAAATTTATCGACGACACTAAAGCACTCCAGTAAATCTCCTTCCTAGAAGCCCAACAGTGAACTCTTCACAACCATTGGATGGTTCCAAAAATATTATGCTGTAAAGAGAAATCATATGCCATTTCACAGCTCACTTTTCACTACTAAATAAGCACTGAATTTTCTCATCCAGACTGAAACAAAACCTTAAAGATAGCTTATTGAGGTCTTGATCAAACATATAAAGATACAGTATAGATGGATATACTGTAAATACTCTAGTATAAGCCTAGTTTTTCAGCCCCTTTTTAGGCCGAAAAAGCTCCCCTCTGCTTATCCTTGAGTCAAGGTTATTTATTATTTTACTCTGTAATTAGTATTATTTTTATTACATTTATAATTTTATTTTATTTATTTCTGTTATTATTACATTTCTATTATTTTACTCTATTGTTGTTTTTATTACATTTATTATCTTACTCTCTTTATTATTATTGGAAGGATACATATGCATATTTACACTGAAGGAGGTTAGAATAATGGTTTAATCAGAGTTGAACAGTCTTCTCTTAAATTACAGTTTTATGCAAATATTCAAAAACATTTAACCTATGGATACCTCAATTAATGTAATTTTGTTGGTATCTATTTTTATTTTGAAATTTATCAGTAGTTGCTGCATTTCCCACCCTCGGCTTATACTCAAGTCACGACGTTTTCCCGTTTTTTGTGGTAAAATTAGGTGCCTTGGCTTATATTTGTGTCAGCTTATACTCGAGTATATACAGTAATTTAAATTATTCCAGCTTTCTCCAATCTGAGGAAACAATGACCACGCTAACAGTGGAAGATGGCATTTTACGCCAACACATATTGACAGCACCAGGTTGGAGAAACTTTTATTCTTTTTAGTGTGTTACATAGCTGTTTTGTATCTTCTAATTCTTGAAACTTTAAATTCTATATAATCACTTCTCAAAGTCATAGCACTATGCAAAATACTAGCTAAGCATCTAAGCCTAGATATGTTATTGAAAGTACTTACCCTCATTTCTTTGAATTCATTCTTCTGATCGATTTCTTGAGCCTTTGGAGCCAAATGCTCCTGACAGAATTTCACCATGGTTTGCCTAAGCTGTCAGAGATACAATAAAAACTACAATTACTAATCACCTTCCTGTGTATGTTATCAAAAAGCTTCTTCCTGACGTCCATGAAATCCCCATTTATAGTTCATAAAGTTACTCAGAGCCAATGGGAACTGCTGACAATCATTAAATTATTGACAAAGTATTTTCTACCTAGCACAACTCAAAGTGTATATCAATATTTTAAATTGTTTTAAATCTATTTTAACTAGCGCCTGACCAGTAGACTGAAATATTCTTATTGTTTTATTGACTGTAACTACACATTAAGTCTATTTTATGCTTCAGCATACCAAAAGTGTAAATGGAAAAAATCCAACCACCCTGTGGCCTAGCAGCACAACATGCCAATTGTGAATGACAGTAAATCAAGCAATTTGCCTTCACAATAATAAACAAACATCCAATGCCAGATCCAATGCATAACTAGAAACATAAAACAACCAGTTAAATTACATCTAGCATAACAAATATTAAACATAAATCATATAAATCATTTTAAAAAGCTTTCCCAATATAGAGATTTAAAGGCCTGAAAAAAAATTAAAAATCAGGGTAGAGGAACTTCCCTTTCCCTTTTGGAAGGCCTTTTCTTCAGAAATATTTAATAGGGGGAGTGTTGCATATCTTAAAATAAACAAATAAACAATAATGAATAAAATGCTTAAGATGAGGAATACACATACTTATTCCTCCAATATTGTTTCTAGAAATTAGGTAAAGAAGATTTTGTGCAAAAATATGTACAATATCAAATCTTTGTAACTGCTTCTGCTAGTTTCCTTTTCTCAGTTCTTTTTGTGGGAATGAGTAAAGTATTTTCTTTCATTTGGTAATGCTAGTGGCTTCTTGTGTGTTCTTCACAAATTGAGAAAATGGAGGTGATGTCATAGAATCATAGAGCTGGAAGAGACCATAAGGGCCATCCAGCCCAACCCCATTTTGCCATGCAGTAACATGCAATAAAAGCACTCTCAACCCATGGCCATCCAGCCTGATTCGTATAGTTCAGAACGTTTTAGCTACATTTGTAACAAAATAAAAAAGATAAAAAGGTTGAAAACTACTTTACATTTATACTTATCATATAAATAAATTATACTTTTAGTATTTCAGACATTATAATTTTACAACAAGCCACATTAGACATATTTTATGTCACTAAAGTAATAAAGTAACTTTCAATATCTAACGCGTGCTATCACATTTTTCATTTTTTTTCTAAAACAGTCTCCCCTTCTGATAATTTCTCAAAACATAGAAAACTTGGCTACCCCACATTTAATATAAAATACTAATCCATCTCCAAATGTAGGGTGCTTTCCCCAACCCTGACCTATACATATTTTGATTTAGAATAGTTTCTGTATTTAATTGAACTCAAAATTTATCTAATTGTAAACAGCTATATGAAAACTTCTAAATGGCATGTCAGAAAATAGCTTGATCAAACAAATAACATTTACTAAGAATTCCTACTAATTTTGGTAGAATTTAACTTCCATGTTAGCATGCACAAAATTGCATCCAAAATATATGTAGAGTGTAAGCAAGATACTGTAAAGTTAAAACAATAAAAATATTGTGGAAAGAAAAATGTATGTATATAGAGTGTTGCCATCCTAGAACCTAACTGAAATTTAGAAACATTCTTCTTGAACATGCTTTTATTTCCCTTCAAAAGAATTGTAACCATTTAAAAAAACAAACAAACAGATTTTATCAAAATTTTCCTTACAGGCTTTCCCCCCCTAAGAACTGCAAAAACTTTCCTTTCTTCTTTATTTAAAGGCACCTGGTTCATGCTTAAGTGCTAGAAGAAGGGCAATGGAAATAACTTTACCATATATTCTGAAGATTGTCATCCAATTTCTAGAGTGAAAGAAGAGTCTTGTGGACTATTTTACTCAGAATACCATATTCTAAGAATATGAGGGATTACTTAAATTGTTCTGGATTATAATGTTTCAATAAATCAGAGCAGAACAAAAAAGGAGGAAGGAAGGAAGGAAGGAAGGAGGTAAGGAAGCTTTCCGTCATTTCCAAACATTTGGAGCTGAACATCATGTGATTCTAAATTATCTCTACTTTGTCCCCAAAAGGTAGGTCATATGGAAAGGCAAACTTTTATCTTGCTATCTAAAGTAACAGACTTGCAAAAAAGGCCCAGCGAACTCTCAAATCAAACCCATGGAAATGAATGGAACACAGTTTAATAATGACAAACAGAATTCTCAGCCATTTTAAAGAGACAATTCAAAGTATTACTTCTTATGGATTGAATGCCATATACTTTTTTTTTTGGAAATGTCATAGAGAAATTATAACAATGCATCTTTATCTGTCCTACAATTATCAAAATAACCATGAATGATTATGTGTATTCTCAAACCCCTAACAATGTATAACAAACATGGCAAAAAATGAACCAAGGCAAAGAATGCTATTAACAGCCCCTATGTTGTTAAGAGCTGTGAGCCAAAAAGGAAGAAAACAGTTCACATAGGTTTGGGATTACATCAGTCTAAATAATATCCAATACCTCCTCGTACAATGTCCAATTTTACCATGACCAACTTTACTTAGTGGTGTTTTTTTTGGGGGGGGGACCCTGCACAATGGAAATTATAGTTCACCCACACCCAGAGTACACTGTGAGCCCCACCGATGATGAATCTCGACCAAATTTGGTACACATACCCATCATGATTTATTTATTTATTTATTTACATTATTTCTATCCCGCCCATTTCAGCCCGAAGGCGACTTTAACTAACAGTGCAGTTTAATGGCAAGGACAGATGATGAGGGGAATTGTAGTTTATTCACAATCTTGTGCACTTTCTAATCTGGGACCATTCATTACATCCAAAAACAAATAATAACTATTTCTAACAAATATCAAAATACCTAACCTGGACATCACCAGATACCTAAGCTAGTCTTACATAAAGGATGCTCAGTTCATTTTATACCTATGGATTGATAAGTTTTAAACATATGTGATTTATAATGAATGTCTATATAGTCTATCTACAATGGCCATTCAGAATTAGACGTCTCCTCCCATCATTATATTAAAATGTGGTAGCTCTTGGTGGTAATTCAATACTAAAGAGAAGGGAAGGACAATGAGCTTCCCATAAGAACATCTTGTTATTAAATATTATCGAGTCAGCTTTAGTAGATGGCAGTCCGATGAATGAGAGACCACCAATCCATAACAGTCCTGCTCAGGTATCGCAGATCTGAGGCTATGGCTTCTTGATTGTGTTTATCCAGCTGGAATGCAGCCTTCCCTCTTTTTCCTATTGCCTTCTATCTTACCAAGAATTACTGTATATTCAAGTGAGTCATGTGATAGCCAAGGTAGAAAAGTGTCAGTTTTTCCATCATGGCTTGATTTGCTCTAGGAACCTATTTAAGTCATAATTTTTGCAGGCCACTATAGCTGAAGAACTCTTTTCCATCACTACATTTCATGCGAGTTGATTCCCTTCCTGTCAGCTTTCATCACTGTCCAGTTTTCACAACCATACAAAGAAGCTGGAAATATGATGGCATGGACAATCCGAACATTAGTCTTCATTGATACATTTTGACACAAGTCTAGTTCCCTCACAGCTGCCCTTTCTAGTCTTCTTTCGATTTCTTGACTGCAGTCTCCATTCTGATTAATGACTCAGCCAAGCTATATAAAACTTTGAACTATTTCAGTGTCTTCATTGCATGAAGTGATTCCACAGGAAAGCAATGAACAGAGGCCTACCCCCCCCCCTTTCCTTTGTTCTCTCAGCAGGGAGGGGAAAGAAACCGAGGAAAAAGGACCCCCCTAGCAAAAAAAATTAAAAATTAAAAAATAATTTAAAAAGCTTCCATCTTGCTCCAGAGATGAGCTTTGCCACTTTAGCCTCCTTTTAGAAGCAGGCAGGGGGTTTGCTACCAAGTCAAAGCAACATCATCCTGCTTGCACTGTTTGAACACTGGCAGAATTAACCTGCAGGCCTCCTTTTAGACAATGCATTTTGTAGACAGAGCAGCTATTTAGAATCATAGAGATCTCATGGGCCATGCAGTCCACCCGCCTGCCAAGAAGCAGGAAAACTGCATTCAAAGCACCCACCACGGATGGCCATCCAGCCTCTGTTTAAAAGCCTCTAAAGAAGGAGCCTCCACCACACTCTGGGGCAGAGAGTTCCACTGCTGAACAGCTCTCACACTCAGGAAGTTCTTCCTAATGTTCGGATGGAATCTCCTTTCATGCTCTTATTCCCCTACCTGTACTTCCCATCTGCATGAACTATCAGTGGGCATAAACAACTTCCTTGCTCCACCAGTAAGCAGTTGGCAGTGAGAGCATGGCTCCTGTAAGGAGCAGCTGTTGCTTCTTCTCTCACACCATCTCTCTGACTGGCATAACTGGGAAGATTTGGGTTCCAAGCAAGAATCTCTCCCCACCTCTGTTCTTTGGAAAGAGGATTCAGATGAGCAAGTGAAAAGATGGCTGGCTATCCCATCCATTACTTTTTCTTTGGTGGGGGTGGCTTGGAAAGGTACTTCTTGTACTAGTTGGATGGGAGGATTCTGAGAGTTGTAGTCCAAAAAAGCAGTTTCCCCAACATTAGGCAGGAACCCAATCTTCCTTGTTTTGTGGAAGGAACTGGGGCAAGGTGAAGCAGATTTTGGTCTATTCACACACTCTTTTTTCAGCTTGTTTCCCTCCAAATAACTGCAGTTGTGTTTGGCTCACCTTAACAAATTCTGAAGCTATGTTGAAATACTTGAAAAGATGTACTTTTGAGGAGGAGGCAAGCTGGTTTTCTGCTACTCTAAAGGCGATTCAAATTGCAGAAAACAGATTCTGCCTGAATATCAGAAAGAACTTCACAATGGTCAGAGATATATGCTTCCTTGGAGTTCAGTAGTCTCCTTCTCTCGAGGTTTTTGAGCAAAGGTTAGATCAGGCATGGGCAAACTTTAGCCCTCCAGGTGTTTTGGATTTCAACTCCCACAATTCCTAACTGTCGATGTAGGTGTTGAAATCCAAAACACCTGGAAGGCTGAAGTTTGCCCATGCCTGGGCTAGATGGTCATCTGTTGGTATTCTTTGATTTATATTCCTGCATGGCAGAATGGGGCTGGACTGGTTGGCCCTTGGGCATCTCTTCTCATTTCTTTGGCTGCATTTAGAAATGTAGAATGGGTGCAGTTTGATTCCACTTTAATGGCCTTGGCTGAATGCTATGGAATCATGGCAACTGTAGTTTTACAAGGTCCTTAGCCTTCTCTGCCAAAAAATGCCGATACCTATACCAAAAGACAACTCCCAGGATTCCACAGAATTGAGCCATGGCAGTTAAGAGTGGGGTCGGACTTCATTAATGTGGCAATGCAAATCAGGCATGGGCAAACTTTGGCCCTCTAGGTGTTTTGGGCTTCAACTCCCACGATTCCTATCAGCTACATAAAAACTATCAGCTACATAAAAATTCCAACCATCACCCAAGTAAAAAAAGAAGCACAATTAAAGCCCTGGCAGATTGTGCAAAAAAGAATCTGTGAACCCCACTTTCTCCAAGGTGAACTGAACCACATAAACTGGGCTCTATAGGCCAATGGACACTCCATCACAGACATCAGAAGAGCTGCAAGACTGAGAACAAGCCACGAGAGTAACGACAATGATCTACCCAGAGGAATAGTGTTCTTACCATACATTAAGGGAACTACTGACTTAGGGAAGCTGATGAAAAAACACAAACTACAAACTATCAATAAACCCACTAAGAAAATCCAACAAATGCTACATTTAGCAAAGGACAATAGGGATCTTCTGCAGGAGTCTACCGTATACCAATGAGCTGTGAACAAGTCTACATAGGGACCATCAAACGCAGCACTACCCAAACACAATCCAGGAACATGAATGTCACTGCAGACTAATTCAACTGCGGGAGTCATCAATAGCAGAGCACCTGATGAACCAACCTGGACATAGCATAACTAAATAAATAGCATATTATTTGAGAACACAGAAATGCTGGACCACTCTAACAACTATTGTGTCAGGCTACACAGAGAAGCCATTGAAATCCACAAGCATGTGGACAATTTCAACAGAAAGGAGGAAACCATGGAAAGGAACAAAATCTGGCTACCAGTATTTAAATAAACCCTAAAACCAGGACAGTAAATAAAGAGCAACACTCAAACAACAGGGGAATTCCGGACAAGAAACAATGCGGGCCAGCTAATCACCTTCCAACAAAGGAATCCCCTAGGGCAGTGGTTCTCAACCTGTGGGTCCCCAGATGTTTTGGCCTTCAACTCCCAGAAATCCTAACAGCTGGTAAAGTAGCTGGGATTTCTGGGAATTGTAGGCCAAAACACCTGGGGACCCACAGGTTGAGAACCACTGCCCTAGGCAGAAAGCAACCAAGCCTTGAAGCTGCAAGGCTATTCAATGCTAATCAAGATGATCAATTGCAGCATTCACGCATGCCTAAAACAACAAGAATTCTTTCTCCCACCCTGGACATTCCACAGATACATAAACTTTACTAGTTTCCAACAAACCTCACAACCTCTGAGGATGCTTGCCATAGATGTGCAAGGCTCCTGAAAGTCAGGAGAGATTGCTTCTGGAACATGGCCATATAGCCAGGAAAACTCACAGCAAACCAGACTATCGGTTGTTAGGAATGGTGGGAGTTGAAGTCCAAAACACCTGGAGGGCCCAAGTTCGCCCAGGCCTGATGTAGATAGATACACCTTGTGATTTCTGAGTGTGGTCCTGGGTGGAGCTTGACAAATGGCGCCCTCTCCAAACTACTTTGAGACCGGGTTGTTGTAGGTTTTTTCGGGCTATACGGCCATGTTCTAGAGGCATTCTCTCCTGACGTTTCGCCTGCACCTATGGCAAGCATCCTCAGAGGTAGTACTTTGAGACCCCTTGGTGAAAACTTCATCCTCGGTGCATTGGGAGTACTCCAAGGGATAAGGGGGAAGAGTTAGGGAAAGTTACTTTTTCTTTGGAACTACACCTGCCAGCCAACACAAACCGTGCTTAGGGATCTTTTTAAAGTAGCAATCCCGACTAAAAGTAACTTTTCCAAGCCACAGGCATGACGGAAAGAAGCCGCCAGGCTGGCATTGCGAGAGGAAGGCAAAAGAGGCCTTTCCCCACAGCGAAGCGGGCCCTCCGCCTGCGGTACCTGCTGCTGCTCCTCGTTCAGCCCGTTCACCGTGTCGTCGATGGCGACTCCGGCACATCCTCGCCGGGGCTGTCGCAGGCTCGACCGAAGGGCCAACGCGGAGGCCGCTCGCCTCAGCAACATCCCAGCCGCCATCTCGCCTCCTTCTGCGAGCGCGGCGCCGACCAAACACGGCCGCGCGCGCGCATCCGCCCCCGCCAATCAGCGCACAGGTGGGTGGGGCCCGATTGGCCAATAGGCTTCAAGAGAGGGGAGAAAGCGCCAATCATTGCGCAGACGTTGCCCAAGGGAGCCGAAGCACCGCCCACAGGTGCAAGAGGAAACAACAAAGTCCAAAGGAGTTTGGAAGTAGGTCTCCTTACTTGTGTGGAGCACCTACATCAGGTCTGGGCGAACTGGGGCCCTCCAGGTGTTTTGGATTCCAACTCCCACCATTCCTAACAGTTGACAACATAGGAGCACTGTGACCTTAACTTATGGGAGTCAATATAAGTCTCATTTCACCTACTTGCTCTTCAACATCTATGAAAAGCCTTGGACACACAGGTTTGCAGACTGCGGGTATTCCAGGACTTAGCTTTGAACCTGGGGGCTTTGCAGTTGCCCAGAGTACTTTTTCACGTTTAAAACATGTACACAGACTTTGCCTGTTTCTTGAGACGCTGGATCTGGCCAGTGGTACATGCTTTGGTTCTATCCCCTTTGGACTACTATGTTACTAAAAGGTTAAGATTTTGGAAACTTCACTAGTTTAAAGAGCTGCAGCCAGAGCTCTAACTGGGGGCAGGCCACAAGGACCATAACACTCACCTTTTAAACAGCTCCAAAGTACAGTTTGTTTCCAGGCACAATTAAAAATGCTGGTCATGGCCTATAAATCCCTAGGCTATCTTGCAGACCGTGTCTCCCTGTATGTGCTACTGCAGCCCTGAGATCAGGAGACCTTTCTATGTCCTACCGTCTTAAACATAATGGGAGTCCCATTGTAAGAAGTGATTAAAGATCCTGCCTGTCCCATTAAAAGAACTGAATTAAAGATTGTAGGAGTCCCGCTGAAAGAAATGACCATACGTACACTCTGTTTCTCTGTATTCACTTTTATTATTACATTGAAATCTATTGTTACTCCAGCAAAATAGCTTTTCCAATATTTCAACGTGTTATTGGATTCTTAAAATTCATCCTTAGAAATTCAGAAAACTTTCCTCCAAAATTGAAACTCCTAATTTAGGCTGCACCTTAGACTCAATGGCATCTTACAATCAATAAAATATGGCATTGGTTACTAGTATAATTCCATTTAAATGTACTTCTTTGTATTTTTTCAGCAGTATTGCTCTTTGAGACTGTAAGACTCCTTGAGTCCTAATTTTGAGAGGAAAGTGGAATACAAATAAATATAATAACTTTTTAGGAAGCAAATATATTTTTAATCGGAAAGGCTTGAAACATTGAAAGGCAGTGCATTGTTTTAAACTCTGTCTACTTTAAACTAAATATTCCAAGTCAGCAGCTCCTTGGATGAGAAGGATTTAGAAACAAATACTATTAATCACATGACAAAGAGAGATAGACAGTAAAATAAAATGACATAGAGACTCAGAAGTTGAATCAAAAGAGACCCTTGATCCTTGGCTTTGAACCCATTAAACAGTTTAATCAAATGTTATCTTGAAAAAGACAAAGACAAAGTCTGGGTTGTTACAACAACTCAGTGATTCCGGCCATGAAAGCCTTCAACAATACAAAAACAAAGTAATTGATCATTGAAAGTGCTTTGACAAAAATGCTAAAGCAGAGCAACACAGGAGTCCATGTTGCAGCCCTTTGTATGATTAATTCAAGAACTGGTCATCCTTATCCAAGCTGGCAAAGAGATCTTCCATTTCTTTATTGAAATGTTGCTGCTGCTCTAAGAAGTGGGCCTCCTCTTCCTCTATTTGCTTCCACTTCATTTGTGTATTCTATGTGGAAAGAAAAGTCATAGAGTAATTTGCTTTCAAATTGACCCTGATTTGTTCAGAGAAGGTTTACTATTGCCTTCCTCTTAGGATGAAAGAGTGCTTTGCCCAAAATCACTAGCAGTGTTCCATCCTTCATCAAGATTCAAACCCTTATCTTCTGGAGTTCTACCTCAACACTCAAAGCACTACACTATGATGGCCCATTAAAGGAAATGTGTTTGCAGTTGGGAGAGGCAGCTTCTTGGGCTTCTCTAGATGGCCATGTCCCCTTCTCTACAATATCACTTAGTGGTTTCTCAACTTCTGCATGAGTCTCCCTACATCCTAGAAGCTTGAAATGCCTCTTCAGAGCTCAGTTACTGGCAATAAGAGCCTTAAGCTAAAGTATACTAGGATTGTTGGTCCCATCTTTGCCTAGAATTTTGCTAGAATTTAGAAAGTGAACTTGGTCCTCTGGGTGAAAGAAATCTTGTAACAGATAAGCAGTCATTTACAGAAGGGGATTCTCTTGTTTCTGGAAAATAGATCACTACTTCTGCCAAAGAAAATATGAACTGTATGTACACAGATAGCCTTACATCGACACTATAGGCAAAGCAAAACAAGAAGAAACAAGACCTTTACAAGATGAACGTATGTTGTACGGTGCTATCATACAGACATGCGCTTGAAGACTGAGTGATATCAGAATTTAAAGATAGGAAAAGCTAGGAGAAGAAATACAGTTCTATTCTTACCCGAAATATCTCTTTCTGCTCATTAGTCATTTGGATAAATAGTTCAAGATCACTATTGAGTTTCTCGGATAAGTCCTGAAAGGGAGGGAAACCACATGAAATCACCATATATACTCGAGTATAAGCCAACTTGAATATAAGCTGAGGCACGTAATTTACCACAAAAAACTGGGAGAAAGATTGACTTGAGTGTAAGCTGAGGGTGGGAAATGCAGCAGCTACTGGTAAATTTCTAAATAAAAACAGATACCAATTTAATTATATTAATTGAGGCATCAGTAGGTTAAATGTTTTTGAATATTTTTGAATATTTATATAAAACTGTAATTTAAGATAAGATTGTCCAACTCTGATTAAACCATTTTTCTAACCCTCTTCAATGTAGATGTGCATATGTATCCTTCCAATAATAATAAATGTAATAAAATAAGAATAATGAGTAAAATGGAAATGTAATAACAGTAATAATAGAGTAAAATAATAAATGTAATAATAACAATAAATACAAAAATAATAACTAATAGTAATAGTAATAATAACAACAACAGAGTAAAATAATAAATAACCTTGACTCGAGTATAAGCCGAAGGGGGCTTTTTCAGCCTTAAAAAGGGCCGAAAAACTCAGCTTATATTCGAGTATATATGGTACTCTTATTTTACAAAAGAAATTTCTGTAAGAACAAACAAGTGAGATTTTAGGAAAAAGTCTTGGCATGAAACATAGTGAGGCAGCTGCCATATTGACAGTAGATACAGGGGACAGGAAGATCCAGCAAGATGATGGTGTTCATTGTGCAACTGCTAATTCAAGTTGTTTATTCAACCTGGAATGGAGCTTTTGCTCCAGGAAGCAAAAGGTCTTGGGACAAGTGTAGTATCTACTTTCTCCATCTTCTATCCAAGAGGAAGCCAATTCATCCTCACCATTATCTCCTTCTGTGTCTCCTTATACTTCTCTTCTTTTTCCAAGATGTTTTCTTCTGCAACTGAGTTTCAAATGTTGAATTAGATTTCAAACACAGAAACATTACCTTGGAACTCATGCCAATATAGAAGTACAATAAATAAAAAATCAATTTCACCTACATTCATGTCACAAGCACGATACCTTTAAAAGCCCTAATGAATCAGTTTCAGGGATTATCTGTTATATAGATATATCCCCTATTTATTCCAATAAGCCTTTTACATGAATTCCCCTTTCTCTACTTTATCCCCATAATAATCCTACCAGGTATGTCACAAAAGAGAGACTGGCTCAGTGCAGACTAAGTTCTAGATTTGACCTGCCCAACACTGTTAACCACAACAGCAAATTGGGTCTTTTTAAAGCAACGGGGAAGAATCACAGCTCAGTGGCACTTTGCATGTAGAAGCTTCAACATGTGACACTTCCAACTAAAAGACCAGAAGTGGGAACTCCAACCTTTTGCCCTTGGCTTCAAGGAGCTGCTGCCCATGAGCAGATAACCTCGGACTAGATTGGCCAAATGGAAGCTACCTTAATATCCCTGACATTAAGGTAGCTTCATATCAGGTATGAGGAACACCTTCAGAAGGTGTTGGATTTCATTTTCTATGTATGATTCCCCAGCATTGGCTATGCTGACTAAAATTTATTGGCATTGTAATCCAATATCTGGAAGGCTTACAATGGCTCCCCAAACTACTTTTCCTTTTAACTTGTGCTGAAATGCAAATTATACATTTCATATATATATATATATACATACATACTATGGAACAGAACAAGTGAACCTGTATTTTACTGTTAACATCGATACAGGCCCTGGGTCCACCCTCAACAGTTCCACATAGTTATGTAGGAAATTTGAAAATGAAGCATCAATAAGTATAGTGTTGAAGGTGTTTAGAGGTTCCGCACAAACAGGAGCTGTGCCCATACCATTGTTCCAATATTGTGCATCATTTACCCACAGAACTTGTATCTCATGTTTACCCGAGTCACAATTCCTTGTTTCCAAGATCAACACGCAGCTTTCCTGAAATCTTTTCAACGCCTGGTTTTCTTTCTCCAGACTACTATATTGTTCTTTCATCTCTTTTATCTCCTTCTGCAAACAGAGAGAGCAAACAGTAGGGCATGTTAGGAGTACTTTTTTCTATTATGCCTTCAATCATTTCTAAACATATCTTGTCTAATGGAAAGGGAATTTAAAAAACACAGTAAAAGGAAAGCAGGGTCCAATTTTCATTGCAGAATCCAAAAATTCTAAAATCTGGATTGTTTTATAGTCATATTTGAAACCTGTTAAACTGGCAATGCACATAGCTAACATATGAAGATGCAATATTGAAAAGTGTTTGGATACACAGACTATGTCATTACACATCCATTATCCTGTTGGGATTCCTTACAGTCTTATGAGCAGAGCTTAGAAAAGTTACATTCTGCAACAAAAACCCTGCCCAGGATATACTTTTTGGAACAGAATTCTCATGGTGGTCAAGCAATTTGGGAGTAACTTTTCCAAACTCTGGAGCAGATGAAAACAACAAGATGCCTCTTGATTCATAGGGACATCAAGCACATAATTGACAATTTTTGCACTCTTGCTTTTTCATTTACCAGATAGCAGCTATAAGGATTCAGATTATGATTGCGATGTAGGAAAATCTATGGCAAATGATCCACCATCATCCTACTGTTTCAAAGGAAAACTTCAGATAACAGCCATGCTTAGAGAAACTGAGCAATCTACAGCACAAGTGAAAGGCTAATGGCACTCCATAATATTTTCTAAATCCATTGGATCACCTTCTACAACTGCTGTTTGGTAAACTAAAAGGACCAGTCATGCGCTTACTGTTGAGCAAATGGGCTGCTTGTACCAGTATCTGTTTAGTTTAATGCAAGAGTCCAACATGACAATATAATTTTCAGTAGGACTAGAGTAGGGAATCCATCCTCCAGAAGCTGTTGGGACTGTGTCTCCCACCATCCCTCATTATTAACTGTGCTGACAAGGATTAAAAGACACTTGAGAACATCTGAATGATTACATTCTGAATACATGAGAAAAGAACCAAGCTAACTAAAATATAGAACATGTCCAACAGGCGTGTTGTACAAACAATTGTTTTAATGCAGTTACAGACAAATGGCAGCTGTGGTGTGCATCTACTCCCATTTTTCCAGCTCTTGTTGCTACTACATTTGCACTTTGCATTCATAAATATCTGCTATCATTGCCTGCCACATGAAATAGTTTCACTCTAAGGATTCTCTTGTTTCTTCCTTTCACTGCTCCAATAACCTAACTGCATGCAAATAACCATGTTACTGAGCAAATTATAGCACTTATCTGGTATCATAAAAATGGTGAGGTTACAGGACTGTCAAAATAACTGTTGTAGAAGAAATATGCAAAAGGTAACATTTTGATGCAGACAGCAGGCAAAATGTATCTTAATGTACATAAATCCTGAATGATTTAAGATTACAATGCTAACAATGCTTCCTATCCAATGATCTGTTCACTTATCTTCTGATGCAGCCATTTCTGTCTTCCAAAGTTGTTCCCAGCCTTTATGATTTCCTTTACCATAGATTCACCTATCCTCTTGTATGGTCCAATGCAACACACAGGGGGGAAAACTCTGCACAAATCTCAGTTGATTTCTGATGAGAGGTGGATTCATCTACTGCAGATGTGAGCAACTATTAGAGGCGGCACTGCCTTTCCAATACCCTACACCATATTTAATTGCTCCCAAAGGCCCCAAATATAGGCGTGTGGTGAGATAATTTGCCATATTCTTTGGGATCTTGGACATTTTAGGTCCAGGAGAGGCTTTTTATTTTACAACTGGAAGGGTCCAGAAGTTAGTTCTTCTTAGCTTCTTGTTTTAGTGCATTTGGGGTGCAAATTTATTAGGAGAGAGGTCACAAAACAGTCCTGCAGAGCTATACTTTGTCCTGCTCTAGTATATTTTAAAATCACTACATACTTCTTCTTATATGTTCAGCATTTCCCCCATATTTTGGTTATATTCAACATATTCAGAGCAGCATCTGGAGTATAAAGACTTGTTGCTCTTTTCAAGGCATGCATCAAAGTAGCAGATCTCTGAAAACAGTATGCCACACACAGCAGATGTAATATTAGGATCCATGTTTTCCTCCCTACCTGGACTGCTGACAATTTTGTATTCAGTTCATATTTAACAGACTCCAGCAGCTTGTTCTTGTTCCTGAGATCTGCCTCTCTTCTGTATCGGTTTGTGGGGCTGTTTAAGATTAAACATATCAGTGAAGCATCCTAGATGGCTCTTTTGCCTACATTCAGCATTGAGACGAAAAGCAGATCGCACCATGGCCATAAAGAGATGAATACACAGACATCGTGGCACATCCTCTGTCCAAAGTTATTGTTTGTTGTCCATTTGCCTTCCTACTCAGTTTCAGGGCTCACGACAGTTCCATGTTCCACTTGGAAGATACAATAGGCCTGAAATTTCAGTCCTACCCAAATAGAGGAGAAAGGTAGGTTGTGCTGCTATCACAGAAAATTTGATAACCTGGAGGTATGGGGTGGTGCAGGGCGGTGACAATGCATCTTATTACCACCATAAGTTGCCTATCCATGGTTTATTTGCTACTCTTGACATCTTAATGTACACCCACAGTAAGAATGTAATCTCCATGGACTCTGCAGAACCAATCCCACATAACAAAACATAGGGTTTACTACTTTAATGTTTGTTTTGCATAATTGGTATTGTTTAAATACAGAAAACAATGCATGCACAATCTTTTGTTTTTGCAAGACAAGACTGTAATTTCATTACTTGGTTAAAATAAAATCCATTCACATCAAGGATACTGCTCTGAAGGGCAGACAATGATAGAAGGAATAAAAGAAAGCAGGCAAGAAATTCAGTTATCAGATACTCACCTGTGCACAGTTGTCGCAGTTTTTTTAGGTGGTTGTGGTACATTTTTAGATGACTTTGGGAGCCTGAACATGGGTAGAATAAAAACATATTTGTATATAATAACACTGTATAACACTGAAAAACTATTTTGTGAGGAAACTTAATGCCACCAAGCTCTTTAGGTGGAATATTTAACCATTGCAACCTGTTCACACTTGATGTTAATTATCAGCAAATGTGTAATGAATTTTTCCCATTCTTCCAAAAGAGGTATCTCTGAGGTTTTCCAATATCTGGCATATACTATTCGAGCTACCACTGTCCAAATTTTCTTTCTAGTTCTTCATCAGGCATGTTCAAAAGGTACATTTGTGGTGTCATTTTGAAATTTGTGTTTAACATCTTTTCAAGATATACAAGAATTATTTTCCAGTAGTTGTTTACTTTGTTGCAAGTACACCATGTGTGGTAAAATGTGCCTTATTCTTTCCAACATTTGTCAGTGCAATTATACATCTTGGCTAGTCTCTCTGGAGGGAGATACCATCATAGGTGCATTTTGTAAACATTTTCTTTTAGGTTTTGACATGCAGCGTTATTTTTTCTTCTTCTATGTCTTTTCCCATTGACCTATGTTTTGAGCCCATCTAACCACTGAGTCTTTTACTACTTCTTCTTCCATGTGCCAAATCAGTAGATTTTTGCATATATATATATATATATATATATATAATATACGTCCTTTCTGTTTCTGGAACATTGTCACATCAAACCATGTTTTCGCAGTCTGAAAGCCCAAGGTTCTAAGTTGTTCTTTAAATTTCTCACTCAGCTGTCTATATAGAAGCCAACTGCATTTAAGGCCAATTTGAAAACCTCTATTTATTTATTTTTGAAAGGAAGGAAAACTGAAGTCAACAGATAAGCAGTCCAAAAATTCACAACTCAAATTCTACTGTATGTTAATTTAATATCTATGGCAGGATCACCTTGCAACAACCTATCTTTAGGAAGGAAGACTAAAGTCTACAGGTCAGCAGTGCAATGGGAGAATCCTGCGAGATAAACAAGCTGTACTTCTTTTGACAAAGTATACTTACCTTTGGTTTGTGTCTTTGGAGGCAAAAGGAACAGGAACGCTTGCAGCAAAATTTAAATCAGCTTCTTTCAAAGGTTTCATCTGCGTGTCTGCAAATAAGTAACATGGTTAGGTTGTGCTAAAGAAACAGGTTAAAGAGGAGAAGGTGGCCTGAAATGAACTGCAGTAACCAAAAGGAATCAAGGAGAGTGAGCTAAGGTTTTAATTGTAACAAAAAGAACTGAGTGAAGTCTGGAAATAGTTACATGCAAGAAAAACAGCAATGCAAAAGACAGGTATTAACTAACTGAAAAAAGGGCAACAAACCTTTGAGAATACAATTTGTTTTGCTGCGTGAAAAAATGTACTGCGGGATCTTAGAGTTCTCATTCTCCATATTATGTCTTCTGGAAAAGAAGGAAATATAGTAGACTAATGGTCAACCAGCAAATAAATCTGAAGGAAAAATATTGTAAAGAAAAATTAAAATACAGGTATAATACTGGAAACCTGTGTTACATTACACTTGTCTTTGTCTTAATTTACTTTAATTGTTGTATTTCAATATTAATATCAAGTCAATAAAGAGTGTATGAAATGGTATTGTATTGGGTATAGTAGTATTTGTTAGGCCTGTTTTGAATAGTAATTCTGATAAAGGACACCAGAGGGGAATTGGCAGAGTGGGTGAAGGTGGTAGTTGATGCCTCCTTACAGGAAGGCAAGATTCCAGCCAGCTTAAAAGTTGAAAAAACCATCACTGGACCCCACTCGACTGAACAACTTTCGGCCAGTTCCATTCTCCCCTTTTTGGGGAAAGTCTTGTAACATGCGGTGGCCTCGTAACTCCAGGTGTTCTTGGAGGAAACTGATTATCTAGCTTTAGGCCAGGTCATGGAATTGAAACAGCCTTGGTCGTCTTAGTGGATGATCTGCGTAGAAAAGTTGACAGGGGGAGTGTGTCCCTGTTGGTTCTCCTGGAACTCTTAGTGGACTTCGATACCATAGACCACGGCATCCTTCTGGGACACCTGGCTGGAATGGGCTTTGGAGATAATGTTCTACAGTGGCTCTGGTCCTTCCTGGAGGGCCGTTCCCAGAAGGTGTTGTTGGGGGAAACCTGATCGGCCCTGTAGCCTTTGTCTTGTGGGGTCCCCGCAGGATTCAATACTGTCCCCCATGTTGTTTAACATCTATATGAAGCTGCTGAGAGAGACCATTGGGAGTTTATTACTCTGGATTAACTCTATTACTCAGGATAGGAGTAACAGAGTTGTACATCATCTGACCACAACTCTATTACTCTTTTCCACTTGTTGCTAAAGAGGCTGTTCAGTTCCTGAACCAATGCTTGGCAGCTGTGACAGTCTGGATGACGGCAAACAAATTGAAATTTGTAGACAAAACAGGGGTATTCCTGGTCAGTCGCAAGGGCAAACAAGGTATAGGGTTACAGCCTGTGTTGGATGGGATTACACTCCTCCTGAAGACTCAGGTTCACAGCTTGGGAGTAATCCTGACTCATTGCTGAGACTGACAACAGTAGCCAGACTGCTCACTGGAACGGCATTCAGGGAACAGACAATAATAATAACAATAACAATAATAATAATCTTTATTTATACCCCGCCACCATCTCCCCAATGGGGACTCGGAGCGGCTTACATGGAGCCAAGCCTGGACAACATATTACAGCACAAATAAAATCAAAACATAATCAACAAGCAACATCATCAAAATTACATGGAAAAAAGAAAAAAAACATATGAATACAGTAACAAAATAACATTACAATAAACACAATCACAGTGACAGTGGGTGGGCCACGTGTACATGATAAAATGTTTTTTTTTAAAAAAAAACTCTAATGAGATAAGAATAGGAGCAAGTTATTTACAGGGAGCTCATAAAGAAACACAGGGTTGTGAACTAAACTTCCCATTTGGGGTGTGTGTACTCCAGTGACAGAAACGTTGAGGGGAACAGTAGTGTCATGTTGTGCACCTACTTGCCAAAGGTGCAGCGGAAGAGCCAGGTTTTAAGGTTCTTTTTAAACGTTTCTAGTGTAGAGGATTTCCTGATCTCTCCAGGTAGTGAGTTCCAATGTCGGGGAGCCACAGATGAGAAGGCTCTCTCCCTTGTGCCCACAAGACGAGTTTGTAAGACTGGCAGGGGCGAACGGAGGGCCTCCCCTGAAGGGCCTGGGTTGGTTCATGGAGAGAGACAACCGCCCCTTACGCCAACTCCAGTTTGCTACCAAGCACAATTCAAAGTGCTAGATTTAGCCTATAAAACGCTAAATAGTTCTAGCCCAGTTTACCTATCCAAATATATCTTCCCTTATGAACCATCTCAGAGATTAAAATCGTCCAGGGAGGCCCTCTCTCAGTCCCATCTCCTTCACAGGTGTGATAACTGGGGACGAGAGACAGGGCCTTCTCAGTGGTGACTCATCGGCTGTGGAATTCCCTTCCTAGCGATATTAGATCAGCCCCCTCCTTCCTGGCTTTCAGAATGAGAGTGAAAACATGGTTTTGGGATCAAGCCTTTGGAGAAGAATTGTAAGTGCAGTAGATGAATATGGAGTACGTGAAATGACCACTGGAATGGCCCAGATTATGACTGTGGATAACACGATTTTAATATTGAATGTAATATTTTAATTTTAAATATATGTTTAATTGTATGTTGTTTTAAGGCATGGAATAGTTGTCTATATGTAAAGTCGCCTTGAGTCCCCTTCAGGGTTGAGAAGGGCGGGGTATAAACATGGTAAATAAATAAACTCTCAAGCAACCAGAAAGTACATTTATTTAATGTGTTGTCGAAGGCTTTCATGGCCGGAATCACTAGGTTGCTGTAAGTTTTTCGGGCTGTATGGCCACGTTCCAGAAGCATTCTCTCCTGACGTTCTGCCAGCATCTAGGGCAGGCATCCTCAGAGATTGTGAGGTCAACCTCTGAGGATGCTTGCCTTAGATGCAGGCAAAACTCCAGGAGAGAATGCTTCTAGAACATGGACATACAGCCTGAAAAACTTACAGCAATACATTTATTTAGCTTCTTTCATCTTGTGGGTTTTGCAAGTGAGTATTATTGACCAAACTTAACACAGTTATGCCAAAAATCCTAAATAACAGCATGGAAAAGTTGCTTGGGCTGCATAGAATTAACGCAGTTTGACGCCACTTGAACTGCATGGCTCAATGTTAGGGAATGGTGGGATTTGTAGTTTGCTGAGGCACCAGCACTCATTGGCAGAAAAGACTGGAGACCTTGGGACAGGACAAATCCTAGCATCGAGCCAGTTAGTTAAAGTGTTGTTAAACTGCATTAATTTTACAGTGTAGACCAAGCCTGGGCTAACTTGGGCCCTCCAGTGTTTTGGACTCCAACTCCCACCATTCCTAACAGCCTCAGGCCCAGCCTAGTGTAAATGCACCCTCTCTACACAACCCCCCTTTCCCCCAAATAGAGACAAGGACAAACAACTTCTCAGCTTTAGGATTTGCAAAAGAAAGGCATCAGAAAACGGGTTGGCTTACTTTTAAATCCCCAGCAAATTCACCTACAAAATATATCAAGGAGCTCTTCTGCAACGCTGCTCTTCTGTCCCGCTGTCGTTTGAAACTGGAAAGGCGTCTCCGCCCCCCAAACACTGGCCGAGAGCATGTCGGGAACAGACGCCTCTGCGCAGGCGCAAAGTAAGCCGTTCCCCAGCACGGGTTCCTGCCTGGAAGTGGGAGGAGGAGGTTTGCAGACTTTGATGCTTGCAAGCTTCATGGCACATTCCATATTTTGTGTCTGAAACAAGAACTGCATCTACGCTATAGATTAAGGCACCCACAATTGAAGGGAGATGTTGACAAGCTGGAATGTGTCCAGAGGAGGGCGACTAAAATGATCAAGGGTCTGGAGAACAAGCCCTATGAGGAGCGGCTTAAAGAGCTAGGCATGTTTAGCCTGAAGAAGAGAAGGCTGGGAGGAGACATGATAGGGTAATAGTATGATAGGTTGTCGTAGGTTTTTTCGAGCTATATGGCCATGTTCTAGATTGAGGCATTTTATTTATTTAATTTTTTTTTATTGTGCTTTTTAATATTTACAGCCAAAGTGGGTGAAAACATTAGTGTTTTTAGGGATAGTGAGAAAATCATAGAATCAAAGAGCTGGAAGAGACCTCATGGGCCATCCAGTCCAACCCCCTGCCAAGAAGCAGGGATATTGCATTCAAATCACCCCTGACAGATGGCCATCCAGCCTCTGTTTAAAAGCTTCCAAAGAAGGAGCCTCCACCACACTCCGGGGCAGAGAGTTCCACTGCTGAATGGCTCTCTCAGTCAGGAAGTTCTTCCTCATGTTGAGATGGAATCTCCTTTCTTGTAGTTTGAAGCCATTGTTTCAGATCCTAGTCTCCAGGGATGCAGAAAACAAGCTTGCTCCCTCCTTCCTGTGGCTTCCTCTCACATATTTATACATGGCTATCATATCTCCTCTCAGGCTTCTCTTCTTCAGAAAAGATGTAAGAAAAGAGAGAGAAAAAAAGAGAAAAATAAAATAAAAATAATAACAATTTAAAAAAAGTTTTTAAAAAAGTAAAAGTGTTCGTGATAGGACTTCCCAAAGTCTTTTGAGCATATTAATTTTCTGTTATTATGGATTCTTCATTTAATTTTCCCAGCGTAGCTTCGTCTGTTTATCTTTTTCAGATGCTGGACAAGTCTATCATTTATGTAATTTTCCTAGTTGAAATAAAATCTTTAAATCCTGACCAATTTGTCTTTTTGTGTGTTCCATTCATTCTTTGGAAGAGGCATTTTATTTATCTCTTTAGTACATTTCTATACCGCCCCTCTCAGCCTTCCGGCTACTCGAGACGGTTTACAAGGCAAGAATTCAATGCCACCAAGGACACAATTACAATATACGATATAAAAACATCAGCAACAATAAAATCAAACATTATAATGAAACATACTTCAATCAATAATCATTAAAACAATGTCCTGTTCCGCCATATAGTTATTTCATTATTATATCAGTTACTCTGTATTTCCAAATGCCTGCTCAAATAAGATTCTTACGGAATGAAAGGAGCGAGGAAGCCGATCTAATCTCCCTAGGAAGGGCGTTCCATAGCCAAGGGGCCACCACTGAGAAGGCCCTGTCTCTCGTTCCCGCCAACTGTACTTGTGATGATGGCGGGACCGAGAGCAGGGCCTCTCCAGATGATCTTAAAGTCCTTGCATTCTCTCCTGACGTTTCGCCTGCATCTATGGCAAGCATCCTCAGAGATAGTGAGGTCTGTTGGAACTAGGAAAATTGGGTTTATATATCTATGGAATGACCAGGGTGGGACAAAGAACTTTTGTCTGTTGGAGCAAGGTGTGAATGTTTCAACTGACCATCTTGATTAGCATTTGATGGCCTGGCAGTTTTTTGGTGTGGCTTGTTGGTGCCTGGGGGAATCTTTTGTTGAGGGGTGATTAGCTGTCCCTGATTGTTCCCTTTCTGTTGTTTTGCTGTTGTAATTTTAGAGTTTTTTAAATACTGGTAGCCAGATTTTGTTCATTTTCATGGTTTCCTCCTTTCTGTTGAAATTGTCCACATGCTTATGGATTTCAGTGGCTTCTCTGTGTAGTCTGACATGGTGGTTATTAGTATGATAGCTGGGTCCGGAAGCTCAGAGAATTACGGAGATGCTGCTGAATTTCCTGACTGTGAGAGTTGTTCAGCAGTGGAACTCTCTGCCCCAGAGTATGGTGGAGGCTCCTTCTTTGGAGGCTTTTAAGCAGAGGCTGGATGACCATCTGTCGGGGGTGCTTTGAATGCAATTTTCCTGCTTCTTGGCAGGGGTTTGGACTGGATGGCCCACCAGGTCTCTTCCTACTCTATGATTCTAAGATTCTATGAAATGCATTAATATGGAATCATGGGAATTATAGTTTTACAAGATATTTAGCCTTCTCTACTAAAGAGTGTTGGTGCCCACCAAACTACACCTTCCAGGATTCCATAGTGTTGAGCCATCGTTGTTAAAAGTGGTACCAAACTGCTTTAATTCTACAGTGTAGACATGTAGCCTAGAATAGCAGCTTGTGGGTGTAATCTTAAACGTATTTATGTAGAAACGATCCCATTTGATGTGCTGTGGCTCACTCCCGAGTCCATATGTTTCGGCTTACTTACTTTGGGAGGGAATCAGGCAACTGTGATTCCAGATGTTGAGGCCACATCTTCTATAATCCCTCACTACTGGCTGTGCTGACTAGAGCAGATGGAAGTTGCAGCCCAATAACATCTGGAGAACCAAAGTAGCGCACCATGTTTTATAGCACATCAAAGTTCTCTTTAGTTTCTTGGCAACTAGACAGCTAGAAGCAAACCTTAAAAGTAGCTCTTAAAATTTCCTGGTTTTACTGCTAATCCCATACCAAGACAAATTGTTTTGTCGGCACAGTAGGTTGTACATCCTTAATCTTACTGTAAAGTTAAAGACGACGTTAAAGGCTTAGTTTCTGTATTCTTGTAATTTAACCATGGTCTATTCTTTAGTTGGCAAATAGCATCAAAATGGGAAAAGGAGTTGGACTGGTGGATGGCTGATATTGTAAAGGAAATCTCTCCTTTCTAAAGTTGAATCTACACTATAGAATTAATGCAGTTTGATGCACTTTAAATGCCATGGCTCAATGCTATAAAGGACTGGGAATTGTAGTTTCACAATATATTTAGCCTTTTCTATCCAAGAATGCTGGTAATTAAACAAATTGCAAATCCCAGGATTTCATAGAATTGAGCCATGGCAGTTAAAGTGCAGTCAAACTGCATTAGTTCTACAATGTAGCTGCACCCTATTGGATTTGTAAGGGAAAGGTTTCATATAAGATGCAATATTTGTTTCATCAGTAAGTCTATATTATACATACTTCTGTTTAATTTAATTTACAAATACACCATAAGGCAAGGGCAGAAGTATTGTCGAAGGCTTTCATGGCCGGAATCACTGGGTTGTTGTAGGTTTTTCCTAGAAGCATTCTCTCCTGACGTTTCACCTGCATCTATGGCAGGCATCCCCAGAGGTTGTGAGGTCTGCTGGAAACTAGGAAAGTTGGGTTTATATATATTGGTTGAAAGTCCAGGGTGGGAGAAAGAACTCTTGTCTGTTGGACCTAGGTGTGAATGCTTCAATTGGCCACCTTGATTAGCATTTGATGGCCTGACAGTTTTTAGGTGTAGCTTGTTACTGCCTGGGGGAATCCTTTGTTGAGAGATGATTAGCTGTTCCTGATGGTTTCTTGTCTGGAGTTCCCCTGTGTTTGAGTTTTGTTCTTTATTTACTGTTATAATTTTAAAATTATAATATAAATCCTATTTTCCTATTTTCCAACAGATCTCACAACCTCTATGTCAGGATGGCTGACATACATGCAGGCAAAACGCCAGGAAAGAATGCTTCTAAAACATGGTCATACAGCCTGAAAAACCTACAACAACCCAAGGGTAGAAGTGTACTGGGTGAAAGAGCCAGAAACAACATGGCTCCTGAATCAGAATTTTTCCCACAAATTGAAATTTTATTTCAGTCCCCAATTTTCTAGCATTTTACCTCCCCTTGCACAGATATTTTAGTTCCCAGTTTTCTAACAATTTGTATCATCTGATATTTCAGTCCCCAGTTTTCTAGGCTCCCTGCTTGATTTGGTGGCCAGTTTTTCTTCTTCAGTACCCTGGAGGATCTGTACTGACTATTGAAAATTATGGTGTGCGGGGAGGTGGGGGAGAAACATTCTTTATTTCTTCTTTGAAAAATGAGATAGTGGGGTGTTGGGGAATTTGAGCTCTTAGGCTCAAAAATAACAATCAGTTGGGGCAATTCCACTAAAATATATCAGAGTACCAGGAGTAAACTCCATAACCAGAATTGAGCCCCCGGTGGCACAGTGGGTTAAACTGCTGAGCTGCGGAACTTGCTGACCAAAAGGCTGGAGGTTCGAATCCGAGGAGTGGGGTGTGCTTCCACTGTTAGCCCCAGCTTCTGCCAACCTAGCAGTTCAAAAACATGCCAATGTGAGTAGATCAATAGATACCGCTTCTTCGGGAAGGTAACAGCACTCCATGCAGTCATGCTGGCCACATGACCTTGGAAGTGTCTACGGACAACGCTGGCTCTTTGGCTTAGAAATGGAGATGAGCACCACCCCCCAGAGTCGGACATGACTGGACTTAATGTCAGGGGAAAACCTTTACCTTATGTGTGATGAGAAGGGATAGCCTTCTATTCCTTAGGATGGCTCAAGGTTGGTTCAAAAATTTTATCAAAATAAAATTTATCTTGACAAAAAGTATTGGATCTAACTAGCTTACTAAATCTAAAGAAGGTAAAAGGTAAAAAGTCCCAGAGAGAGGCAAAATGTGCATCCTCACAGGGAGAAAGAAATGCAGAAGACAAAAATGGTGAAGACCGCGAGGCCTCTTCCCAGGGCAGTTTAAACTTAAGAGGAAGTTCCCTCACAACAATTCCATTACTACATCATCAAAGGGGGAAGAGACAGTGGCTAGCAGTAAATAAGAAAGACATGCTTTTGGGAAACATGCATAGGAATGTGGGGAAAAGAAATCCCTCAGCTTAGTCCTGTCGCTAGTCTAGCTACTCACTGAGGACTAGAACATTGATGACACAAAAACTTGTGTAGTCCAGGGATGAAACCCAACACAGGGGGTATGTAGTGCAAGGGACCACTGTGACTGATTTAAAGAAAAATCAGGGGCAAAACAGAGATGGAAGTTGTAATCTGAGTAAGTTTCTTAAGTGTTATGCTAAGAAATATTTTAATTGGAATTTTTCTTAGTAGACTACCATTGGGATGTCAGCCCCAAGATGAATGAATCACTTATAAGTGTTCACACTTAGTCATGCATAGATAAAAGTTTTCCCCTGACATTAAGTCTAGTCATGTCCAACTCTGTGGGGTGGTGCTTATCTCCATTTCTAAGCCAAAGAGTGGGCATTGTCTGTAGACACCTTCAAGGTCGTGGGGCCAACATGACTGCATGGAGTGCTGTTGCCATCCCGCAGAAGTGGTACCTATTGATCTACTCAAATTGGCATGTTTTCGAACTGCTAGGTTGGAAGAAGCTGGGGCTAACAGCAGGAGCTCACCCACTCCCCGGATTCGAACCACCAGCATTTCCATCAGGAAGTTCTGCAGCTCAGTGATTTAACCTGTTGAGCTACCAGGGGCCCCACATATGACCTTACAGGGAAAAAAATGAATGGAAATGTGAAATCATACCTTGGAAAACAGGGATGGAAGTTGTAATGTGAATAAGTTTAAGTGTTATGCTAAGAAATATCCAAACGGAATTATGGAACTACTTGATAACGCAATGGAATAATGATTTGACATGGAGACACTCACGATAATGTTTTAAGGCTTTGTACGGTTTTTATATTTTTCATATCATATGCTATTGTTTTTAACAGAATTTCTTGATTGTTTTTACTTGTTATAATTGTTGAGGCATAAAATTGTTGCCAATTTGTGAACCGCTCCGAGTTGCCTCTGGGCTGAGAGGGGCAGTATATAAATATAGTAAATAATTGAAATGAGAGTTGATTAAAGCGCAAAGGCAGTAAAAGAGAAGAAAAAAGCACGAAGACTGGTTTAAAAACATGAAGTTTATTTGTTAATGATGAGTTACCATTTAATTAGACAGATGAGAAAACAAACTGTGGTTGCTGAAAGGGTTAAGGGCTGTGTCACGGCTCTGGACCAACAGAAGAAGAAAAATCCAGGCTTGCATAGATAGGCAAACCTTAAAATCTATGTACAGTTTTGAGCAGAACATCTAGCATGAAGACCACCCTCCACAGTAAAATACAAATTACTTGGAATGAAATAATGAAAAACTACAAGAAAAACAGTTATGGCAAACTTTAAACATATTTTAGGGGTGGGGAAAATAAATCCACCAAGACTTTCAATTTAGAGTAAATTGTTAAAATATAGGGAGAAATTTTCTAAAAGAGGTTCTGATAAATCCCCTCTGAAAATGCCCAAGAGACATGTTTACCCTATTTGAATATTCATTTCATAAGAAGATTTGTATGATGATGGTAGAAAGGTATTTTAACAAAAAAGCCACTTTATCTGTTGAGTCAACAATATTCAGTCAGTCAACTGCAAAGTGACAGCGACTCGTCACACCAAATACTTTTTAATGGAAGATCTCTCTCTGTCTCTCAATATCTATTGAGCTGTTTATTCCGCTAATCATCATGCCTCCCCATTGATTCTTCACAGGACTGACACGCCAAAACAAATTGCTCTAGAGAGAATGACAGACAACTCTTGCTTGATAATCCTACGGTATAATTGGGAGTACGGCACTGACTACTGAGTAGGCATCTGAGCAGCTGATGCAGCATTAACATTTGCTTCTAATCCACATCAGATTTGCTGGCTTTGTAAAAATGTGTCACTTTCGCTGTACTGTAACAGCACGCTTTGTTCTCATGTCAGAGCGCAGACAGTTACATGCGTGCTGTTCAAAAGGGACATTTATTTTCCTTGCTCCTAACGTAGCCTTTGTTTCCTCTGAGATTTCCCTTTTAGTACCTAGAGTTTTGCACACTGGACCGCTTGATCCAAACATCAGGCATATCTGGCTTGCTGTTTGGTAGAACAACGGGCTCCTCTTCAGCTCCTACTACTCCTAACCGAATTCTCCTCAAACCGCTGAGTTGCTGTGATGCAGATGCAGTCGTATCAAAGACTGTTTCCCTCAGGTCCAGTTTCAGTGTGTCTCTCTTTCCATTCAAATGGCCTCTCTGAGTTGAACAACAAGAATCGGCTACGTTTAAATGACCAGGACAAGAACTGGCTGATTCCACAAGTTTTATGCTTGGTTCAAAGTCACTGAGGGAGGTCTCGCTGGAGACATTCTGGACACTGAAAGAGCTGCCAGTGGAATAAAGGCATCTGTGGAGATCATACAGTCCAGCTTCTGGTAGATTACTGTTTTCTGAGGTATAATCGGATTTTTGTTGATCGGTGTTGCTTGAGCCATGTGATTTACTGAGTAGCCTATCGTCATCAATTGTTGTAGTTGACTGAAGATGTTCCCATTTTCGGGGAGCATATTTTTGACATCTGCAGACTCTGCAAAGCTCATCTTGATGGCTTTCAGTTCCAGTTCCTGAGTCTTTCCCATCTTTATAAGGAGAAGATGTTTGCAAGGCCGGGCACTGGCAAAGAGCTGTGTGGCATCCCTCAGCTTGTTCAATGCTATGCCTCTCTTTTTCAAAGGAAGTGCGGATTTCCATCCTAGGGCACCTGCTATCTTGGAGTTGAATATCTTCAGATAAGACAGAGGGACGGTTGGATAGCTTGCTTGTGGAGGTGCTGTTGTCAAAGCTGTCACTAAGTTTCCTGGCTAAAGGCTGAAGCTCATAATGTTCATTTGTACTGTTGGATTCCTGGCTTTTTTGTGTTCTGGTCTGTTTCTCATTCCTTCCACAAGTGAAAGTTTTGTTGGATGAACTGGGGCCATCTGAGTAGTCCTTCATAGCATGAGTGCAAGGCCAACGAATTTGTCCACAGTTTTTCTCTGGTCCAAAGAAGCAGCACAGAGACTGGAAGAAGAAAGTGGCAAAGCCACAGCTGATGCACTTGAGCATCATCATGAAGATGCCCAGCTTCCGGTATGCCAACACAGTAGCAGGCAACATAATGATGCCTGCAGAAAACAAAGCAGAGGTCCCCATGACTGTGGCACAGCTCATCTGCTTCAGAGAGAAAGCTACACGGCTCACGCGATCTGAGTGTGAACACAAGTGATAGGAAATACAGTAGTTCACTGTGAAGTCAACAGAGAGACCCACAGCTGCTGAAATGAAAAGAGACTCCACAGCATTGAGCTGCCATTCCAGAAGAACCAGAAGCCCAACAGTTACCAGAACAGTGCCTGCAATGGCTGCAACAGAGAACACACTGAGAAGGACATTCCAAGTAGTGAGCAACAGAACCACCAAACAGATGATTATGGACAAACCCAACACTACCATGCTCTCTGTGTCCACACTGTGCTGGAGATTATAGAGTTCTAGCTTACTGGTGAACCAGCCGTTCTGAAGCCCCATGGGGGCTGCCTTCATCTCTTCCTGAATCCAGAGGCCAACTTCATCATAGAAATGTTTGGCCTTGCTATAATTGAAGCTGTAATGGTGAACAGTTTGAAACTCTAGCACCAGAGCAACAATATTGCCCTTTTCATCAAAACGGAGGCCCGAGTCATGAGCTTCGGCCTCCTCTCGATTTTGTTCCATGACCATCATCTTGATGCAGTGGAGGAAGACTTCTCTGCCATAGGGGAAGGAAAAGTGGTTGCAGCAAAGATTGAAACTATGGTCTCGCTTGGAGCACTGACGGCTGTCCATCCACCGCTGGAATTCCTCCATGAAGCAAATGGTGGGTTTTTGTTCCAGGTCAGAGTAGTAAAAAGTCTGATTTTTAACTTTTTGGCAAAAGTCCAACAACCACCTTTGTGCTTCGGGATTTTCCACTGTAAATGCTGTATCCATCACCAGGGTGCCATTACTCTTGGGGTTAAAGTGGTCTCCGTTATCTACAGGGAGCACACCCCATACCATAATGACGGGCATGGGCAAGTCTTCTCCTTGTTCTAGCCGTTCAAACATGAACTCATTACAGTATTCAGCATCATACCTCTCAAATGGGTGGCTTAACCTGAAAACCTGGAGAGATGACAGTTCAAGAGTGGGGAGTTTTAGTCTGGGGTTCAGACACGAAATGTAGGCTCCTCCTAAAGCCATGGCAGTAAACCAGCAGATCCAGATGTAACGAAACTTAATTACCCCACAAGGAAGAACTTTCTCAAATAATAACTTGGAGGTTTCACTCCAGGTGTTCCGGATACTCTCGAGAATGTGATAGAAAGAGAGAATGATACTCTTCTGGCCATGGTTATTCCAATACTCTTCTGGTTTACAAATGCAATTTCTTGCCAGGTAACGTTCATACAGCACAACAGAGGAAGGCAACCAGGTCAACATGAACACCAAGTGCACCAGGACAGAGGTGCCCATGTAGATGGCAAAGCAGCGGGTGGCAGTTAAGTAACTTGTATAGCTGGTGTAGAAAGCAGCACCAGTAGTCAGGCAGGATGCCAGCATGAGATAACCAAAATGATGCATGGTTAGTCTTACCCATTGCAAAAGCCCTGCGGATGGGTTCTGGCTCTTGCTAAGGTTCCAGAGGTCAAAGAAAACACAGGTGTGGTTGGCACAAAGACTGCTGAGAATGACAATCGCTGTCAGATTTACAAAAGGGAAGTAAGAGAATCGGAAGGCCACCTTGTACAAGAAATAGGAAATCATCAAGGTACCAAAGACGATCATCAAGATGACAAAAGTAATAAAGATTGAGCGTGAATAAAAAAATATGCTTAGAAATATGGCCAGTATTGCCATGGCTGGATACATAGTATCCAGTAAAAGGTAGTGCTGGAATAGTTTCTGCTTAAGGCCCAAGTCCATACCAGTGATGGATGTGTAATTATCAAACAAGTCCCAGGATTCAAGGTTGTTCAGGTAGATACCCATCATGGACGCTCCTTTCACTGTAGGCAAAAACAGCAAGCTGTATTTCAGGGTTGGCACTTGGTATCCCACTGTCTGTGGGCTCAGAAAATCTCTGTCAACAACGAAATGAAGGAGCTGGTAAATGGCATGGAACCGAGTGCATTTCTCCGGGACTTTGGAACACTGTACATGCTTGTCTCTTTCAGTCTTGGGACCCATGCAAGGAGGGACAAGGACACCTCTGTGATAATCAGGGGCACAAGAACGCAGGAGAGCAAGGGTGTGGGAGACATCTGCCTGGGTAATCTCTAAACAAGAGGACCGGTTGTACAGGGCGGCAATGTAGTTTCCAAGAGACCAACTTGGACAGCATTCATTGGCTTCAGTACGCTGGCAAAGACTCCCAAACTGTGGATGAGACCGAATCTGGGAAACACCAAGAAGAAAGAGAATAAATTAGACCCCATCAGGATTCTCTGAAACAGGCAGTATATTCCTGCATGGCAGGAGGTTGGACTAGATGGCTTTTGAGTCCTTTCCAACCCTATGGATGCATTGACAGTGTAGAATGAATGCTGTTTGACACCATTTTAACTGCAATAGTTCAATGCAATTGAATCATGGGTGTTGTAGTTTTACACAGTCTTTAGTGTTCTCTGCCCAAAAGTGCTGGTGCTTCACCAACCTACAACTCACATGATGCCATACCATTGAGCCATGGCAGTTAAAGTGCATTAATTATGAAGTGTCTATGAATCCTAAGATCCTCCTATTCTTTTCTAGGCCTCCCTCCCTTTCTTTTGTGACCACTTTCATTCTCTGTGCTTATGTGCTTCTGTGATGCTTCCTTTTCATGTCAAAACACAATGTAATAATCTTAAAGTTGGCAATTTGCAATCTCTGGGCACAATCCAGTATTTAGACAGCTTCCAAGAGATGCTTAGGTAATACCGAGGATGGGCAAACTGAGGATAATGTCATCTTCAATCAACCAATTTGTTATCACTTTATCTCCTATGTTTTCCCCAGGTGTCTTCTCTTTCCCAAGTCTTTATCATGCTGTGGTATATGCTCTAGAATGCCATTTTGTTGTTTTACCCCAAATTTTAATATTGTCAGGCTTCTCACTTGACTTCTGTGGATTTGATTATCTATGGATTTGATTAAAATATATCCTCGGGAATCTCAACATCCTCCACTGTGGCTTTGTCAACTTTTGCTGGAGGTTGACCAATGGTCATAGACTCATTCAGGGAGACTAGGCCTCATCTATACTACCATATAATGCAGCTTGAAACTCATATAATGGAGTTCAATGCAGTTAAGCTGCTTATCAATGCCATTTGGTATAGGTCACGCTTTCAAGATGAAGTTCGGAACCTAATTTCTTGATGGAATTCTGAAATTTTATGCCATCTTGCTGTAGGTCAGGGAGAAGGCAACACGGTGCTTCTTCCATTCCTGTTCAATCACATCTCCTGTCAGCCCCAGTTAGGATGACCAATGGTTAGGGATAATGGGAGTTGTTGTCCTAGTATATGAATGATATTCCTCCTGCACTGATGGTGGTTGCATGAGATGCCTTCTCAAAGGCTACAGTGAAGGCTGGTTATTAGTCCCCCTACAACCTTTCAAGTTCCATGTCTTTGCTTACAGAGAATAATTTCTATTGATGTTTGTTATTGCTTGTTTTTTGATGCTTATTTTAACCTGTTTTGTTGGGCATGTCCCTTTGTAGGCCGCCCCGAGTCCCTTCGGAAAAATGGAGGCAGGGAATAAAAATAAAGTTGTTGTTGTTTTTGTTTTTGTTATTATTATTATTATCTGTCCAGTGAGACAATAGTTTATTTCTGTGTTCTGTAAAGTGTTTTAGGATGCAGAGTTCTGTGTGTGAAGGGGTACAATTCCGATTGTTAGTTTCATCTCGAGTAGACTCATTCAATACATTTCTGAATGGCAAATTAGCACACAGGAAAATCCCATTCAACAGGTCTAGTTAGAATGAGCAACAGACATGTATGTGTATGTACAAATGTAAACTACAAATGTATGTAAGTATTGGCTTATCACTCATTCAAAAGTGTTAACCTGAAACAAAATGGAAAAACAAAAGTACGGGAACATCCCTGGCAGCACTACACACCTTGTCTTGCTCCATTTGACACATGGATTGTATTGCTTGCAAATTCCATAAGCTCCCAGCAGTTGTGGACATAAATACCAGCTGAGAATAATTCTTTCCTAAAAGGAAAACAAAGCGGATAGAATGTGACGATCTGTGGAATCAACACCAAAAGTAAACTATATCCTGCAGTTGTTTTTAATTATTCTTGTCGTTTTTGTAAACAAAAGATTAATTGTTTACTTAATCATCATTTACCTCCCATCACTTAGGCAGCAATCCTTTCCACTTTTACATGGGGGTAACTCCTATTTAATTTAGCAGGACTACCTTCAGATTTGGCATGCCAAGAATCAATCTGTTCATCTTTACCATGGCCTAGTAACATTGCCATTTACCAGAAGACCAGCAGGAAGAATCACCAAAACAGGGTTGTTGTAGATTTTTCGGGCTATATGGCCATGTTCTAGAAGCATTCTCTCCTGATGTTTCACCTGCATTTATGGCAGGCATCCTCAGAGTTTGTGAGGTCTCACATCCTCACAACCTCTGAGTATGCCTCCCATAGATTAAGGTTAAACATCAGGAGAGAATGATTCCAGAACATGGCCATATAGCCCAAAAAACCCACAACAACCCAGTGATTCCGGCCATGAAAGCCTTCAACAATACATCACCAAAACACATTGGTAGTAAACAAATAATCCCACAATGATAGGAATCAAAAACAAGATACCATTCCCCATGAAACGCCTTTGCATATTTTATTCTAAGAGGCACCAGGAATTCTCCCCTATTCTTCCCTTTTAAACTATTGGAAACTCAATCTGAAATAAGACCTACCTGGAGACCCACAAAAAAATCCATCTTTTTCATAGTTTGGCTCCACCATCCTCTTGATTCTTGCTTCTTGTTCATTGTGTATTGATCTCTGTCCTCTGTTCATACCCATGTCCCCATAGCTAACAAACAAAGAAACAAAAAACCTGATTATTTTTAAAAGCTCTTGACTTAAGTATGTTCTTGCAAGTCAGCTACTTGACTTCCTCTTATATTATGGAGTATAAGAATAATCTTTTTTTATTCCTACCATCTCTCTGACTTAGATTCTCAAGGCCAAACAAAATGCTTGATTACTATATACTATATATATGCGAATACATAGAATCATAGAATCATAGAGTTGGAAGAGACTTCATGGGCCATCCAGTCCAACCCCCTGCCAAGAAGCAGGAAAATTGCATTCAAAGCACTCCCAACAGATGGCCATCCAGCCTCTGTTTAAAAGTATTCAAAGAAGGAGCCTCCACCACACTCCATGGCAGAGAGTTCCGCTGCCGAACAGCTCTCACAGTCAGGAAGTTCTTCCTAACATAATTTTATTTTATTATAACTGGCTTTTATTTTAAGAGGTTGGAGGTTGCCATCTGTTCTATCAAGATGGAACCACATTGGGAATGGTATCCAGGGCAATTTCAAAGCTCACCAAAGTCTTCCACCCCATTTTTGGATAATTGTGTGCAACCAGGCCTTCTCAACTTTTTTTTAATGTGGAGGAACCCTTGAAATCATTTTTAGGTCTTTGGGACCCCCTGCAATATTTGTTTTAAAATTTTCAATCACATTCTCTTACAGAACTCCTAGCAATGTCTTAAAGAACCCTAGGGATTCAGGGACCCTGGTCAAGAAACACTGGTACAGCATATTACTATGCACTAGACTAGCTAAGGTTATGACTTAGTTTATTCACGTTAGTATCATCCAAGATCATGGGATTTCAGGGTCAAAACCTAACACCAACCTACAGTTTATAGTAGTATCTTTGACCCCTTAAGCATCAACCATTGGTTCTCAGGAGTACATCATTTAAATAAAAACCCAACGTATAACAAAGTCCTCAGTAGAATATAATTTAAATAAAAACCCAAAATATAATAGAGAAGAAGAGACATGGCCCTGGTGCCTGGTAACTCTTGTACTTAGAGGCAACTATAACTTTTTCAATGATTGAATGATGAAATATAGTAACTCCTTGGAAGAGTCTGCAATGTCTAATCCAGCCCACACTTCCTTCCAGCAAAACATTTACCTGTTTTCAGTAGGAGGGGAAAAAGAAATTGTCTTTTTATAGCCTGTCTGGCTTTTCAGGTTTTTCCAGACCATGAGTTTTCTGCCAATATCAGTGTCTCGTGGCTCAAAACCCTATTTGCAGAAAAATAACAGAAGTAAATAGGTATTCTAAAAAGAGGTCGCAGTTGAGATCCTATACTAGGAGGATTTTATTACATAGCTATGTTTCCCAAAGTTTCACCTTGTAAGCAGTACTGTCCGAATGCCCGATCATAATCTTCCGAAGCAGTTACATTACTCTAAGCTCAAGAACAGACAATAGACTGTCGGTGAATAGAAAAACAGACAATAGACTGTTGGTGAACAGGAAAAAGAGATTTAAAGATGGGCCTAAAAATGTGGAATAAACACTGGAAATTGGGAACCCCTGGGCCTCGAGTGCTCCAAATGGAGGTCAGCTGTGGAATTTGAAAAAAAAGGAATAGTGAGCGAAAGGGAGAAAAGTGCCAAGAGCGAGGCATGTCAAGCAAATCCTTGTCGGGATTGCCTTCTATCTGGAAATGTATGTCATCACAGCGAAAGACCATGTGAATCCAGAACAAGTCTCCACAGTCACCTACAGACCCACCACCAAGACTCTACCCTTGGAAGATAATCATACGCGGCCATGAGTGATTGTCTGTTATGATGACAGGCCCATCCTCCCAACCCCATGGCAATTTCCATATTGTTGGAGAACTGAGAGACCAGCTATTTTCCTGTAGCTAAATGTTCTTCAGTCGTGTTACCTGCAGAGACTTCCCAGGGATCCCTGGAGTTTACTCGAGATACCTACTGCAGCACAGGAAAGCATCCCCGCTAATACCCCAACTTTCCAACAACACAAACATGGCTTTATTGGGGAGGGGGTCTGCAAATTGTAGCATGGCAGAGAGTGAGAAAACCACAGATACTCCTTTGGTCACTTTGCCTGTTCCTTTTCTTTTGATGCCTAAACTCAGTTTCTGAACGCTCAACATGAGCAAAAGTCTTATGAGGAGTGCAATGCCCTCATTTTGCCCTCCTTGCCATAGTTGCAACTCAGCTTTCTCCCTTTAGAAGTACCTCCAGACGTCTAAAACCGCGACACTGATGATTGGAGGACTCGGAATTAGGTGGACTCAATGTGTTCATGAAGCATGTTGCCAGGGAGCTTTTTCATGAGCACAGCCCTTCTATTCCCAGAAAGCAGATCTTGGCAGTAAGCCAATCTGTATATAGCCTACGAATATTTGCTTCATAATTTACCCAAGGGGTCTATTAAGATCCTATGATTTAACAAGCTCTTAAAATATGAAAGGGTAAAGAATCCCCCCTTTTTAAATTTAATATACTTTCCAGGTTTGTTTTATTAGCGGTTTGTGGAACCACAAATTTCATTAGGCAGCTAAGAGTATTTAACAAAAGATTCTGGAAATACGAGTTATGCATTTAGAAATTATCAAATAACGGTTACTTGGATAAAATGATGAAGCACAATAGGATGAACTCCTATGGAAGGAATGAGCAATTATGGCTTGACATAAGTTACTTTTGGGCACCATGACATCCAGAATTTTTTAATTAGCACATCCATGTTAACACTGGCTGGGGATTCTGGGAATGGTAATTCAAAAAGTCATTTTCATGTTCAATGGGTAACTGCAGGCTTCTAGATAAGTAAAAACCTATAGCTTCTATGTGCCTTAGATAGTGCCACCCATAGTAAGACACAATGGGGTTGTAGTAAAAGAAAATACAATGAGCAGAATTAGAAGAAATTTGAAAGATTAGATTACTGTATGCACAAGGATGGAAGAATACTGTCATATCCGCACAAATTGATGGATTAACCAAGCTGTACAATTTTACTGTAATGGACAAATTGACAACTTTACAAAAAAAGTTGAGTTTAGTTATTGAATATATATATAGGGGTGACAGAAGTAATTTCAGGTTTCAGTTGATAGTTAAGCTCAGTAACATAGATAAATAAATAGATAAATATGAAAGAGCTTATATTTTTGTTTTTTGGCCAAACAATAATAGATTAAGAAGAAATAGTTGACAACTGGCAGTTGTAAACTGCCAAGGTGGAAGTCATATATATCCCTATGTAAGTTAGTTGTATATAGATGTAGTTGTAACAGTAGAAATAGTTTTAATGTAGTTGGTAAATAGTTGTCTAAATATGTAACTTCGTGTGTTTTTGTTTAATTGCTTTTTACCCTTTCTATCATATACACTCTTCCTTATAATATACTACTACTACTAATATATATATATATTGTATTCCAGCCTATCTCCCATAGGGGAATCAGGGTGGATTCCAGCATTTACAGACACAGGCAAACATTCAGTGCCTCGAAACAATGAAACACAGACACATAGATAAAGGTAAAGGCTTCCCCTTCATCTCCAGCTCTGGAGGTGGTGCTCATCTCCAATTATAAGCCAAGAGCCTGCATTGTTCATAGACGCTTCCTGGGTCATGTGACTGACAAGACTGCATGGAGCGCCATTTACCTTTTCCATTAAGGTGGTACCTATTGATCTACTTACATCTGTATGTTTTCGAACTGCTAGGTTGGCAGGAGCTGGGGCTAACAATGGGAGCTCACCTCATTCCACGGATTCAACCACCAACCTTCTGGTCAGCAAGTTCAGCAGCTCAATGGTTTAAGATACTATTAAAATGTATCTTAATTAAAAAATATGGAGAGATATGGGATTGCACAGCCTTCTGTTATGTGGTACCTTCCCCACTTTGAAGCCGAAAGCAAAACTTTAATAAGTGTGCTGATACAACCACATAATTAGTAGGAACTTACCATCAAAGGCTCAGAAAAATCTGGCAGATTCCCCACTAACAAGCCCACCAAAGTACAGACCAAGACTGTCACTGAGCACAGCACTAAGACAACAACTGGCCACTCCGCAATCACTTGGGATAAGCTAGAGAGAAGAAAAAGAAAAAAAGCAATTGTCACCCAGGTCCTTTCTGTATTTTATTCATTTCTCTTTAGACCTATTAGGATAGGCAAGACACAGTGTGAGACTCCAAATGATATTGGATTACAACTCCACACATTCTTCAGCATTGACTGATGGGAGTTATAGTTAACCACAGCTGGAAAGACACACACTGCCCACCCTGTGCTCAGGAGAAATAATATATAATATTGGATTTCTTTTCTTTTTGTATGAACCAATCTTCTGGCAATCTGGCTCCTACTCTTTAGATCAGAGCTGGGAAAAGTGTGGTCCAGGGTTGCAGAGATCCTCCTGGCTTAAATATTTTTTGTAACCCCTGTTTAACACGAAGTGACCTCAATAAGGAAGGAAACTCAAATACCACACTCAAACTAGCCAAGCCATCTTGTTTTGAAACATAAGGCAGCTCTCCCATGCTTGGCAGTAAGAATAAAATAACAACGAAATAATTAATGTTTTATTTCCTTTGTATGACGGCAACTATTTTGCCTCTCTTTGCCTTGTTGTTAGAACCAGACCTTGCAGTCCATTGAATGATCACTTGCTATATAAATTTACACTTAGTATCATCACAACAGGCTTGATTGGCTGTTAGTGCAGTCTCTCTAGGTAAAGGTAAAGGTTTTCCCCTGACATTAAGTCTTGTCGTTTCCGACTCTGGGAGGTGGTGCTTATCTCCATTTCTAAGCCAAAGAGCAGGCATTGTCCGTAGACACCTCCAAGGCCATCTGGCCAGGATGACTGCATGGAGTGCCATTACCTCCCTGCAGAGGCAGTACCTATTGATCTACTCACATTTGCATGTTTTCGAACTGTTAGGTTAGCAGAAGCTGGGGCTAACAGCAGGAGCTCACCTTGCACCCCGAATTCGAACTATAAACCTTTTGGTCAGCAAGTTCAGCAGCTCAGCGGTTTAACCCATTGTGCCACTAGGGGGCAACCTCTCTACCTTTGGTAAATGTTTTTTCTCATTAAAATGCTATTTGTTTCTGGCTGCACCTGAGAGTCAAACAGATTGGTTGCAGTTCTCTTAGTGAGATGAATAAACATTGTCATCATCTGGCAAATGAAGATGCTGCAGTGTGCAAAAATCAGGAAATGTGACCAGGGTGCAGCAATACTGTTCAATTCATGTTGCTTGGCACCACTTTAACTTTCATGCCTCAATGCTGTGGAATTGTGGGTGTTGCAGCTTCACAAAATCTTTAGAGCCAAAGAGTGTTGGTGTCTCACCAAACTACAAATCCCAGGATTCCATAACATTGAGCCATGGCAGTCCAAGCGTTGTCAAACTGCATTCATTCTACAGTGCCTTATTTCAACATGATCAGCAGAAGGGAATCCCAGTTTTAATATAAGAGAAACTGTCTTTTTCTGAACATTGGCTACTGCTGGCTCCCATACCAGGGCGTCAATGCATCCACACTGGGTTTCATTCTGAACTTTAGATAGCTTTGTTGAAATCAGAGTAAAATTCAGAGCACACATATGATCCACTAATCAGGGAAATAAACCTTTGTAGCTAATGACTAGATGTATACTGTACATTGTGCTTATATTGTGTGTTTTGATAAGGCCAATTGGCTGATTAATAAAATAATTTTGTTGTCACTAATGAACATAAACATAGTACTAGTTCCTGGCACATTAAGGAAAACAAAGGCTGGCCCAGATATCTTGAGATGTAGAAGATCATCTTTTGTATGTTTTGGGCTACAATTCTGTTAAGACCCAAGCAGCATTGAAATAATCTGGCCGAATTGGAACTGTAGTCCACACAAATGGAAGTCACCAGGTTGCTTATTTCCAGTGGAAATAAAGGAAATGGGTTGTTGTGAGATTTCCGGACTGTATGGCCATGTTTCAGAAGCATTCTCTCCTGACGTTTCGCCTGCATCTATGGCAGACATCCTCAGAGGTTGTGATGTCTGTGGAAATTAGGAAAATGGGGTTTATATATCTGTGGAATGTCCAGGGTGGGAGAAAGAACTCTTGTCTGTCTGAGGTAGGTGTGAATGTATCTATTGGCCACCTTGATTAGCATTAAAGGAAACATTAAAAGGTTTTTTTTAATTCCATCTGCAAAGCTTGCTAAGTAAAGCAACACATAAAGAATAATGTCATACGGTAATCCAATAAGTGGTTCTAATTTAGTGTAATACGTGAAATGGCTCTGAAGCTGCCAGCCTGAACACATCAGCTAAGGAGCACAAGTCATTGAAAATATGGAGATGGTGCCTCTGAGGAAACACAGATCTATGAGTGCCCCAAGCCAGAATTCAAAGAGCAGCAGATGAGCATCGTCAAAGCAGGCTGTTTGAAGAAACTATCTTGAGGAGCAGCTCTTTCAGAAAGCCGAATGCCTCCACTGCAAAGTGCCTATGTGTATATTGTGGCAGGGAGGAGGGAGAGAATTCAAACAGATGGGAAGCTCATAATGAGGAACAGTGTGCCTGCTAATGCAGCCACAATTCTTTGCCAGTCCAGGATGTCACCAAGAATAATACATTGTCTCATTTGTAACAGCAGGGTGTGCGAAGAAGGGAAATGATAATGATGTAGAAGGACAGGAAATGATTGATCTTAACCTACCTCTTTGGCATCCTGAACGCTTTGTCATGTCTGTGGGGAGAAAGATATTCATTGCCTTATTAATTTCACGCAAAGCAGAATTCTCTGTTAATGAGACTATTAACCCTTCTGGTCAGGCAAAGGACACAGTCAGACCTCTGTGAAGCACCACTGGCCAAGAAGACCAAAGGAGCATGCTGAGGCTGGTAACCTTACTGGAACCCAATGCTTAATTCATTTAACCATATAATCCCCACTGAGCCATTAAACTCTCCTAAGATTGTATCTCTCCCTCCGCGTCCCTTTTCCATTTGCCTAATCCATTTCCAGGGTGGTTGTGCAGATGGAGAAGGGAGAAGGGATCTATGAAGCTGTTTGGAATGATGGCAGAATATAAATATACTGGTGCATACTAATGCATATGTTGACCTCATGTAAATCAAGGGTGCAGATTTTGATAAGTGGGTAAGTTGAGGATCATTTCATGGAGAAGGGAAAGAGCCAGTATTTCCTCAGGTGGCTAAGTGCCCTTGACCATCATAGAATCATAGAGTTGGAAGAGACCTCATGGGCCATCCAGTTCAACCCCCTGCCAAGAAGCAGCAAAATCACCTTCAAAGCACCCCTGACAGATGGCCATCCAGCCTCTGTTTAAAAACCTCCAAAGAAGGAGCCTCTTCCACACTCCAGGGCAGAGAGTTCCACTGCTGAACAGCTCTCACAGATAAGAAGTTCTTCCTCATGTTCAGGTGGAATCATTGCTACCATCATTTTCTACCCAGAATTGGCACAACAGTGAAGAGAGTATGGGGGATCAATGCTTTTAAAATATTCTTCCAGGAGGGACTAATATCTTGCCTTCCATCACTCTACTCAGAGAAAGGGATGGTTTCCTTTTTAAAAAAATAAGAGTTGCCCACGGATTAATTGAGTTGTGGGTTGGTTTTCTCACTTGGATTTCTAGACTTTTACATGAGTATATACAGCGACACAGCATCTAAAGTTGAGTGGGCAGATTTCTGGGTTATAGGGTCTATTTTTAAAAGATCTAATACCTATACCTCCCCAAACACCAGCCTAGGCAATAGATGTACATACAAGTCTAAGCCCTGCCATTTGTTATCAGTATCAGAACTTCTCACAGTCCTTCAATTTAAAAATTAGCAATTAGTTATTTTAAGCTCTCCTCTTTTTCTGCAGTATAAAGTAACATATGTGCGTGTTTTGTTGTTGTTTGACAAATCACAGAAATCTTTGCTCATCTACTTGTAAACCACCCAGATTATCTGCCAGTAGCTGTCTCCTTGTCCATAATCTAAAAGGAAACTCACTTTGTGTTAAATTTAATAGCTGTTGACCCCATAAAAGCATTTTGTATTGGTACAGATGCAAATAATGACTTTGAATTATGTATTTTTATTTAATGTTCATACTCCAAATATTTCCAATACTTTCAACAAAGATAAAAGAACTGCAACTTTTAACCTTTACTACCCTTTGCAGTATGCTAAATCTTGTTTTTGTGACCTCAATATGTATATTTCATAAGCAGAGTGAGCCCAGGTTCAAAGGAAGACTTTTCACATTCTTCCATTCCTAACATCTTCCTTTATGTTTCACAAATAGCTGTTCAGTATGGATCAGATAAAAATACAAAACTGTCAAACAGATGGATGAGTTTGTAATGCCAAGGAGGCTTCTCATGGTTATGAGAGACAAGTGTGAGTATGAAGAAATCTGTAAACCACACACTATTTTCAGAAAATATATGACAAAGCTAGGGCTGAAATTAAATCTTGTACACATGCTGCAGCAAGCCACATTTTGGAATTCAGGTTTAACTGAATGGTTTTGAAATTATCAAGCTCTTCATTTGAAATTTCAATAAAGGCACTCTTTTCAAAAGCATATGGTAGCTTTCCATAGCCATCGGATTGGCTGAACTACAATGACTATGGTATCTAGGGATGATGGGTATTATGCTCAGTCCAAGGCATTCTGGGGGCATCCAATAGGGGAAAGCAGAACTAAAGGGCATAACTATGTCTCTACTCCAGGCCTGGGCAAACTTAGGCCCTCCAGGTGTTTTAGACTTCAACTCCCACAATTCCTAACAGCTTAGCGTCTGTTAGGAGTTGTGGGAGTTGAAGTCCAAAACACCTGGAGGGCTGAAGTTTGCCCATGCCTGCTCTATTCCCTCTGAGTGTACATGCCCTGCAATACCCTTGGAGACTAGTTTTCTACAGCAGACATGGTTTTATGGGGAGCAGGATTCAAGGGCAAATGAGACATATGTACATTGTGGGATATGTAAGAAGAGCATAAAGGAAATAGTAAGACCATATTGCTCCTGTAGATCATAATTCTTGCTGACATTTTTAGAGGTGCAGTATTAGGATTGACTGACTGACTGAGTTCTAAAATTTATATCTCATATACACTATAAAAAGACCTCAGGGCACAATATCTAATACATCATTATAAACAACATTTGGAAATACAGAGCAGCCAATTAGCACTAACAATTTTCCATCTACAACCATTTATCTCTAATACTATATTTTTAACTTTTATGGGGGTCATGGACCCCTTTGAGATTCTGATGATAGCTGTGGACTCAGATACACTCAAACACACTCAAACACAATTTCAGATTAACAGGAAGGAAATCAAATGTTTCCTCTGGATCACAGGTTAAGAACCCCTCATTAAAATGTAAGCCAGACCTACAATCCAGCAGTTGTTAACTCCTGTAGGTCCAGTTAAAGCAGGCATGGGCAAACTTTGGCCCCCCAGGTGTTTTGGACTACAACTCCCACAATTCCTAACAGCCTACTGGCTATTAGGGATTGTAGTCCAAAACACCTGGAGGACCAAAGTTCGGCCATGCCTGAGTTAAAGGTTCTGGAATGCAGTGCAAGACATATCCCTTCTCCCTGCTCCACCTCACCAAAATCCACTCTAGCAGGAAACAAAGTATGCTTTCTCAGAAACCAAATATTAAAATCAAAATTTCTTTTAAAAGAGACCTGAGACCCACCCAGAACCATGATTCTTCTTTAAAACAAGACACATGGTTAAGATGTACTATATTTTAGCAACCAAAGGTAGTTAATTGAATTGTTGCATTGCCATGCCACTAACATTCCGCAAGATGAACTTTGGGAAAATTTTCACTATTCTAATGCTTTATGAAAATGTAATCGTTAAAATTAAAATATGCAGGGCAATTTTTGAGAAGGAGCAGAGAACACATAAAGTGTAAAACTGCAGAAGCAGCTTGCAAGAGACAGCTGCATAGATTCATAATGCCAATATGACATTTTCATGGATCCTTAGAGGTAGACTTAACTCTCCAAAGTGTAAACGAGTGACTTAGAAGCAATAGTGCAGACAGACTTTAAATTGGCTTGTAGCAGAATGAGAACTGCTATATCTCTGTTTAGAAAGTCATTTTCAGATCAAAATAAAATTAGCATTAGTTCTTAGATTTACATCTAACAGAAATGTGCGAGGATCAAGCATGTTAAAAAACTGAACATGCCATAAATACATAAACCCATTTGCATCCTCTTGGGTACTTCATTTTTGCAGATTCGGGTATGCCACTATGTGTATATTTAATAAGGAGCATACTCAGTCTTGATCTCCTAATAGATACAATGCATACAACCCCTTACTGTAGAGCAGTGGTTCTCAACCTGTGGGTCCCCAGATGTTTTATTATTTATTTGTTTGCTTACTGTATTTGTATACCACCCTTCTCAGCCCTCAGGCGACTCAAGGCAGTTTACAATGGGAATGATTTGATGCCCCAAAACACCACAAAATATTTAAAAACATTAACACATAATATAAAACCACAACAAGAATATTAAAACATAGATCATTTTCATCTCTTAATAAAAAACATTGTCCCATCTGGTCGTCCAGTTGTTCCAATTCCTATGTCTTTTACCTTGCATTTTCAAATGCTTGCTCAAATAATCAAATCTTGACTCTTTTCTGAAATATTAAGAGGGAGGGGGTCAATCTAATGTCCCCAGGAAGGGTGTTCCATAGCCGAGGGGCCACCACTGAGAAGGCCCTGTCTCTTGTCCCCACCAAACGTGTTTGTGACGCAGGTGAGATCGAGAGCAGGGACTCCCCGGATGATCTTAAAGTCCTAGCAGGTTCATAAGGAAAGATGCATTCAGACAGGTAAGTTGGGCCAGACCGTTTAGGGCTTTATAGGCTGTTTACCTATAAATCTCAGCGAGTTTACCAGCTGTTAGGATTTCTGGCAGTTGAAGGTCAAAACATCTGGGGACTCACAGGTTGAGAACCACTGCTGTAGAAGATATTTGTGAAGACCTTCCCCAAAGGGCTACTTGGAGGAGAAAAGTCCCTGTTATTTCCAATAATCACTGGTTGTAAATAACAGAGCTGTCCTTCACTGATATCCAGTCTGTTCCCCCATCAACTTGTTTCCTGAAGAAGAAAACATCAAAACCCACTGCGGGGATTGGTTCTTCCTTACCTGACGGTTACAATGTGATGCTGAACTGGCCGTAAGGGCTGCTGGTCACGGGACCACTCTTTCCATCGACCTTCAGCGGTATCATCATGCCTTGAAGTGGATGACGAATCTGCACTGGAACGATGGGAGCATAACGTGGCTCTCTCCCCATGCCCAGGCAGTGGAGGCAAGGCATAATTGCTCCTGGCTTCTTGCTGGTTGCAAGGGAAATAGAAGTGAGGCTGAAACGAGTCCTGGGAACCAGAAGGCAGCTGGCCATTGGATCGAGTGGAGATTGGGGCATGCATATGACTGGAAGACGATTGGTGGGCCTTCCTTGCAGCACTGGGAGAAGCACTGATCAGGCAGTGATGAACTGGGCATCTCCTCTCCCAGAAAGTGCCACCGGGATTTGGCTCAGTCTTCCTGACTTCTGGCACATTAAGACAGGTCTGGCAAACTGCTGGATTTACTTTTTCTCTGCAAGAAAAAAATCTTTATTTTTATCAAGATCACTGTTGTTTCCATCCTGTGTTTTTCTGCTGCTGCTGCTGCTACATCATCATCATCATCATCATCATCATCATCATATCTATCACTGTGACCACCACCTCACCCTATCTGCTACATCATATTCCATTTGAGGAGCAGGAGACATAGATATCGTGTCCACCTCTGTAGTGTGGTGCTAACCTCCATTTCTAAGCCAAAGAGCTGTCATTGTCCGAAGACGCCTCCAAGGTCATGTGGCCAGCATGACTGCATGGAGTGCCATTATTTTACCGTCAAAGTGGTACCTACTGATCTATTCACATTTGCATGTTTTCAAACAGCTAGGTTGGCAGAAGCTGGGGCTAATAGTGGAAACTCACCCCACTCCTTGGATTTGAACCGCTGACCTCTTGGTCAGCAAGTTCAGCAGCTCAGTGATTTAACCCGCTGCACCACTGAGGGCTCCATGCATTTTTTGCTAGCTTGAATTTCCTGGAAGAATGGTTCAAGTTGTTTTGAGTTCCATGTTTGGAGAAAAGCAGGGTACAACTGTAATAAATAATATTGTTAAAGGTGGGATATAAATGCTTATACAAAAAAAATGAAGAGGAGATTGTTTACTTTCAGTGGAAATTTGGCAATGGATCATTTATTTCTGACAGTCTCTGATTTCCATCTCTTTGCTGACAGCACATGCTTTGAATTTATCACATGCTGACCTTCTGATCTACTGGCAAATTTTTATGCATAATGCCATAAGATATACAGAAATCCTGACACACAGAAGCCTTCTTGATGGTTTTTTCCAATTACCAGCCAATTTCAAATGTCCACTTTTTAGCAGCTTGAGTAGGCGATGACAGATTAACTCCAGTCTTGGATGACAGCAATTATCCAGATTAATTTCAATTGAGTTTCTGGCCTTCATTTGGAACGGAAACAGAATTGGTCACCTGATGGATGATGAATGGCCTTTCCTGGACTGAAGACAAGAGGTGGTGTGACTTTGCTAATTCCCCTGTTAGCACCTTTAAGTCCCCTCAACTGTGGGGTTCTTTGGGAACATCTGTTTTATATGGATAGGAAATATTGCGTTTTGCTGATCATTTTCCTAAATGGGATTATTTCTAGAATGGAGCACTGCAGAGCATTAGCTTTGTGCCATGACATCTGTGCTATGGAGTTTCACAGGCCTCTAGTTTATCCCCCAGTCAGAGAAAATTATTATTGAATAAAACCCACCTAAAATAAAAAGGGATTAGAAAATAAAACAAAAACAAACAAGAAAAACCTGTTTGCACTAAACTACCAAAAATTCAGAATAAGAAATATGGAACTTACCACATTCCCATGCCCAAAATTCAACTACTTAAATATGCAACTAAAACTGCAATTAACAACATAGAAAAAGTAAAAGATTATTTTCAACTATCTTTTCTGCAGTTGTATTTTAACTCTTAAGCTCTTACTTCTCTCCACTTTGATTATGAGCCATTCCAGACAGGCCCTATATCCCAGGATCTGATTCCAGATTTTCTGTTTTTCCCAGATTATCTGGCAGTGTGGACTCAGATAATCCAGTTTGAAGCAGAAAACCTGGGCTGAGATCCTGGGATATAAGACCTGTCTGAAAGGGCTCTCCGTTGCACTTTGTCTATATATTTAACTCATACAGGTAGACCATTTCTTATCCAGAATTAGTAAACTCGAAATATCAGAAATTGTCCATATAGGCTGCTGAGAGGGTTACTCTTTTGGTTTTTGATGGTTCAATATATGCAAACATTGGGTGGATCCAGACAGCCTTTTATCCCAGGAGCATCCGCATTTTAAAAATGTGGATGTTCCTGAAAGGCTGTCTACACCCACCCCAGAAAGTGTGTGCTTTCTGGGGTGGGTATCCAGATGTTATACTAGGACTTCCCAGTACAACATTGGGACACTAACCCCCCTCCCCATAAGCCCTCCTAAACTGAGTAAAAAAGAAAAGAACTCACTCAGCCTCCATGGGACGGCTGCTGGAGCTCTCAATGCATATACATATGATGCACCAGGAGAAAGGGGGGGGGGAGTGAAGAAAATCGCTTCCCCCCTTTCTCCTGGCGTACCATTTTTACGTGCCAGGAGAACTCCGGCAGTAGTCCAAGGGAGGCCGGGTGAGTTCTTTTCTTTTCTTTCTTTCTTTCTTTCTTTCTTTCTTTCTTTCTTTCTTTCTTTTTTACTTGGTTTGGGGGGCTTTGGGGAGTGGATTGGGATTCCCACAGTTTTCCAGGCTAATTTAACCAAGAAAACTGTGAGAATACTGTCTGGACTGCAATATGCTGCAGTCCAGAACTGGAAGTAGTGGGTTTATCCCGCACCTTCCAAGAAGGCACAGAATAAACCCACTATTTAATTATTTCACTACAAACCAGAATTTTCCTGGTTTGTAGTGAATTAATTTGGGACTGTCCAGAATGTTGTCTGGACAGCCCCTCTTTTATTGTGGTAGATACCGCAATAAAAGTACTGTCTGGACGGTCCCTTAGTTTCAAGCACAAAATTATTTAAAATATTGTATGAACAAATCTTCAAGAAATATGTAAAAGGTATATATAAAGCATACATTAATTTTGTGTTTAGACTTGGGTCCCATCTCCAAAATATTCCATTCTATTCATACATGCAAATACAGGCAGTCCAAAAACCGAAAAAGTCCCAAGTCCCAAGCTTTTCAGATAAGGGATTTTCAACCTGTACTCATTGACAAAACCAAGTCATCAAATCACCATCAGAAGCTTCTGATTTTCCAAAACATTATCAATTATTTGTCTGTGATCAAAATATTCAATTTATCGCTTTATGCTATAAAAAATAATGTGTTTTAGTAACTAATTTTCTTTAGTAGGTAATGAATCATTCTTCCATTTCTGAGCATATATCCTTGCAGCAATGGTCATGTATTGAAATTCTCTTCCATGGATCTTTCCTAGCTGATTCTCCACCAGTCGCAAAATGAAAAGGTCAGAGTTTAAATGACTTTGTGTCCATTGTTGTATTCCAAGAAACCACTACATTGGTCATTTAGGAATTGAGAATAGAAGTATCCCCACTATATACATCTTTGTAATGCTGTTTTTCCTATTCATCTAATTTAGAGAAGATAGGTAAAGTTTGGAAAGGACATCTGATATCGGTGATTTCTGCAAGTTCCATCTACTACTTTTCTTGGCTACAGCACCTGGAACCTCAAACTGGTTGGCAAACTCTGGAAGTTGCGGTTAAAAAAATAAAATAAATTCCAAGCTTTGGTAATGGATGATTGAAATGAAAAATATTGGATCTTGATCCAAATAATATGGAATTGGACAGTCTGCTCCTGTTCGTGGCATAATAACATTTCCTTTAACACTGGGAATTGTTATTTCATTAGATGCCCATGTGACATTTGTTGCATGGAACACCTTTCAGTGGAACCAATGACCTACAGAACTGGTGGATGTCACTCGCTAGATAGAGGCTGGAGAGGCATACCCTGGGATTCTCTAGCTCTATAATAGTAATAACACTTTATTTACATTCTGTCCTATCTCCCCAAGGGGTCTCAGGGCAGATCACAGTACACATACACTGCAAACATTCAATGCTGTTTGAACAGACAGAACAGAAACAGATAGACAGAAAGGAGGTAAGTTGTGTCAACATCCAGCTTTTTGGCACCTTGGAGGTTGTGCTCAAATCTTCTCTATACCTCTAAATGTCTTTCATTGAACAAGGTGTTGGACTAGATATCTTACAAGAATATTTCCAGCTCAGCATTTCTATGATTCACCAGTTTAAGGTGATATACTGTTTTTCACCTCTTCTAGATAGTACAAATAACACGACTACTGTTTTATTTATCTTGGTAATATAAGATGGAATCTTGTTGGTATACTATGTTAGTCATTTTTCCCCCAGGGTCTGCTTTCTCTGACAGCCTATTTCTCAACTGTCTTATTTCCTGTGTGGTTGTTGCACCTGCGGTCTTTTCTCTCTTATCTCCACCACTATTCTGGCATGGTTACATAGTGGTACAGTATGTTCACAGGATTCCAACCAAAACATCCATTTTAGACAGCTGTGAGGTATTAAGTTTGCAAATGTGTGGGCAGAAATGTTTTCTTTAGTAAAAATATTTATACCCCATCCAATCATCACAGCAACGGAGGGCAACAGACAAGCAAGATCATTTGAAAACATGTTGAAACAGTAAATAATTTAACAATTTAAAACATACAAGCCATTTAAGCAATTTAAACACAATAACTGTCTCCCAAAGCAGTTACTCTACTCTGAGCTCAAGAATGGAAAACTGAGTGTTGGTGGAAAAGAGATTTAAGGGTGGGCTCAAAGCCAACCTTAAAAACTGTGGCATAGACACCAAGAACTGGGAAGCCTTGGCCCTTGAGCGCTCTAGCAGGAGGTCAGCTGTGACCAGCAGTACTGTAGAATTTGAAGAGGCACAAATGGAGGGTGAAAGGGAGAAACTTGTCAAGAGGAAGGCACGCCTAGCCAACCCTGACTGGTACCACCTTCTATCTGGAAACCAATGCCCTCACTGCGGGAGAAAATGCAGATAAAGAATAGGGCTCCACAGTCACCTATGTACCCACCGCCAGGACACCGCACTTGGAGGACAATCTTACTCAGACAACGAGGGATCGCCTAAGTAAGTAAGGTTTATATTGCTTGAGACAAGAGCCTTACATTGCTAGAAGTTTTGATTTAAAGGACCATGTTTTAACTAGGCACTAGGACAAAAGTGTCAAACTTGTGGCCCTCCAGATGTTTGGGTCTCTAATTCCCAGCTTGTCCAATGGCCAGGAAATCTGGGAGGTGAAGTTCAAAACATCTGGAGGGCCACAAGTTTGACACAACTGCACTAGAAAGATGTCACCAGTGATGCCAATCTAGTCTCCAACAGGAAAGCCTTCCCTTACTGAGGCACCAGTAAGCAGAGCCCCCATTATAATGAAGATTGAACTGGATTGCAGTCTAAACCACCCTGAGTCCACATGGGGAGAGAGGGAAGTCTCGAAATAAAGTATCATCATCATCACCATCATCATCACAGTGTAGACTCATATAATCCAGTTATAATAAAATAATAAACTTTATTTATATTCCGCCCTGTCTCCCTAGGGGAACTCAGGGCGGATTCCAACATACAGCAGCAAACATTCAATGCCTCCGTAAAACAAATACCAACATCATAACCCCCACATATAAAGTTAAACATTTATAAACTAACATCAATAGATTAAAGCAAAATGTAATCAAACAAAAATGACATAATGACGTATAGTCTGAACCTAAAACAATTCACATTGATCTACAGAAGTCAACTATCATTCACTGCTCAATGTAGTTCAATCTGGATTATATCAGTCTACATTGAATTTATAATCCAGTTCAAACTGCATTATGTGGCAGTGTAGATGTGGCTAGAGAAGCCAATAAAAGTGCAATAACTTAAGCACATGTCAGAAAATTGGCAATGAACACAGGTCAGATCTATCAAACTTGAGCCCACAGATGCTTTATAATGGTATAGGAGAGTGATCTTTGAAGTGCCAATTCAAACATTCTGTATTTTAGACGTATTATAAAATAAATGTAAAGTTCTCATTTACTGACAATAATTTTGTATCTTTCTGATTAAAATAACAGGTAATGACAAAACTAACCCTTTCTAGCTGATGAAATATTTTAAGGGATGAACAGGAAAGCAAAAGTGATGCATTGGCAGCAATGCATGCATCCCTTCATTTGGGCAGCCTGTGAAGATGATTTCCTAAGGAACGGATCTGAGGCCAAGGCCATTTAATCCTTTAACTTCATTACCCCATACTTTCACATTTATGGCCATTCATTCACCCAGTGGGGATGATCCAATGAAAAAGAGCAGCAAAAGAGACGTGAAAGGAGAAATTAGGTTCCCTTTGAAAGGACTGCAGCAGTGATGTTGCAGCTGCATGTAGGCAGGAATGTTCCCCCAGTCTCAGAACAGTCACAGCCCGCAGCTTCAAAGCTGTGGTCTGACAGTTTCATTTTGTTTAGCCCAGCTGGATGTAGTCGGGAAAGAAACAAAAAGACTAGCTCAGTGAAGCCGACAACAAAGAGGCAGGAGTCAACACTTTTGATTTGGTAGCACAGCTGCTTGAATGCCTCTCTGTATTGTCTCCCCTATCATTTTCCTAAAAGCCATGCAAAAAAGATGTCTGTGTTGATTAGAACCCCAAATTCTTCAGCTGGGAAAACTATGTAACAACATTTGAAAAAAATCTGTTCCTGGTTTGAAAGTGTTATTTCCTGTTTAATTGTGTGGTACTTACTTAGAAAGTAGTTGTTATACTCCAGAAACTTCATTTTTGTGTCTGCCACAAACTATGTTAAATTGCTTGAGGCTCTATGCGATATTAATTGAAAAATTATAGCAAAATATGCTGCAGGATGTCCAAAAACAAAGTGTTTGCAGTTTAACAGACTTTTCCCACGTTTTTATGATTTTGAGAAGCTGCAAGTTGCTTCTGGAGTGAGATAATTGGCCAACTGCAGAGACGTTGCTCAGGGGACGCCTAGATGTGTTACCTTCCTGTGGGAAGGTTCTCTTATGTCACCTCATGGGAAGCTGGAGCTAACAGAAGAGAGTTCATCCTGTCTCACAGATTTGAACCGCCAACCTTCAGGTCAGCAGTTCAGCTGGCACAAGGGTTTAACCCATTGTGCCACTGCAGCACCTATGATCACTGTTGAAGATTAAGTTTTGATGACAGAACCAATTAGGAAATGGGATTTATAACCCACAAACAAAAATCTTGTTGCATAGTCCAATCAGTGAAAAATGGGAGAAGATCAAGAAAATAAAATGAGAAAATTGTGATTTTGTATTACCAAATATACACCACTGAAGGACTCTCGTTGTGGTGACAACTCTCATCTGTGTTTTGTTCTTCTCTCCCAGCTCCAAGCTCAAATGAAGGAGTAGCAAGCTGTGCACAGCACTGACTGGTAGGCATCTGTGATATTATGAACCCACCCATTCTTCCAATGCACAAAATATTAGAGGAGCTGAAGCCATAATAAAGTATGGGTATGTGTGGAGTTCAACCCAAGAGGAAGACAATGGCAAACCTTCTCTAATTAAAGCCTGCCAAAAAGCCTAAGACAGAAGGTTCTTCCACACAGCCATATAACCCAGAATACCAAGGCAGAAAACAGCACAATATTTGCTTTGAACTGGGTTATCTGAGTCCACACTGCCATATATTGCAGTTCAAAGCAGATAATCTGGGATTTTATTCAGCTGTGTGGAAGGGGGCAGAGTTGCCAAAAGTCAGAGCTGACTTCTGGGCATGTAACAATCAAAACTTCAGTCAAAAGGCTCCTAGAATGGCTTACAAAGGCAGTCCCTGCTTTTAGGTAGACACAACACATAAGTTGTAGATGTCTGTTGAGAGTTAAATCATGATAATGACCATTTTCACACCAAACAGTTTTACGTCTATGCCATTTTAACAGCTACAAGTGCATTCTATAGAAATTGAATTAAAACATGTGCGGCAGTTGTGCACTTTGGTAAGTCAGATTTGGTCACGGTAGTCTTCACTCTGGTTACATCCTGAATAGACTACTGCAACATGCTCTACGTGGGGTTGCCTTTGAAGACTGCTCAAAAGCTTCAAATGGTCCGATGGGCGGCAGCCAGATAGTTCACCGGAGTGGTGTACAGGGAGCAGACAACCCCTCTGCTACTGGCAGCTCAAGTGGCTGCCAGTCTTCTACAAAGCACAATTCAAAGTGTTGGCTTTAGCCTATAAAGTCTTAACGGTTCTGGCCCAGCTTACCTATCCGAACATATCTCCCTCTATGTTCCCTCTTGTAGATCGCAGGTGTGACTGGTGGGGACAAGAGACAGGGCCTTCTCATTGGTGGCACCTAGTCTGTGGAACTCCCTCCCCAACAAAATCACATCAGCCCCCCCTCTCCTGACCTTCAGGAAAAAACTTAAGATGTGGCTTTGGGACCAAGCCTTTGACCAATAATTGGAGCAGTGCAATAAGTGACCACAAATTAATGTGATTGACAAATGGAATGGCCCTGGATTATTATTTAGATGGTGCGATTTTAACTAATGTTTCAATAATTGATGTGTTAACTTTTTTTAATTGTAATTGTTTATCTTATGGACATATATGTGTATGACATTGAATTGCTTCCTGTTGTAAGGCCACCTTGAGTCCCCATGGGGTGGGAAGGGCAGGGTACAAATGTGTTAAATAAATACAATAAATAAACAAACCTGGGCTTTATAATTTGGTGAGACACTGTACTTCTTTGGCTTGAGATGTAAGACTGGCCTTAAAAAATCTTCCATGCCTCTTATCAAGCATCCCACCCAAAAGCCCTTCTCTATGAGAGACTGTCTTCATTTCACAAAGACATTTCTCAGTGTATGTGGTGAGATGGAGAAGGATTGGTACCAGAACATCAGTTCTTGATTCCCTGATTTCATTACAAAGGAAGAATTGAGAGTTATTACATGGACTAAGTTCAGAGGATACAACACTGAATAAGAAAGCCAAAAGGACTTTGTTGAAGACTGAGCCAGGAATTACATCACTTTGTTATCTTGGACGGTCTTGCGTATTTAGAAATTCTGGCTTCCAGGTCCTCATGTTATGTTCCACAGAGATTTATAAATAATTATTACACATGTATTATTGGATATATTTAAATGGAAGTGAGAATTAAGTAAGGTTTTGTTTTCCTGAAAACTCTTTGCCACATGGACTAGAACAATACATATACAGACAGCAGCAGAATAATTTTTGTGTGGTGGACACAGAAAAGAGTAGCCAAGACCCTACTCTGAGCCAGCATATAAAACATCCCCCTGTAGAGACATCTGATGGGAGGAAATTCAGTACAATCTGGTGGAATATTTGAACAACGATGTCTGAGAATTTTCCCAACAAAAGCTGATGAAATGAACAAGCAATACATAAGAGTAAAGATATGGGAGCATAAAAACCCAACAGGATTGCTGATTAGAAAGACAGACTACTAATTTCTTTGGATAGCACATTATTTAACATAGCAATCAGTTATGGGCCTAAATTTCCTGAAAACTCCAGTTTATGTCTGATCTTGGAAGGTAAGAACAGTCACCTGGATGGGAGCATGCCAATGAATACCAGGTGATGTATGCTGTATTTCAGAGTAAGATAATGGTAAATCACCCATGAGTATGGAGCCCCCAGTGGTGCAATGGGTTAAAATTTTGTGCCGGCAGGACTGAAGACCAACAGGTCCAAGGTTCGTACCCGGGAGAGCGTGGATGAGCTCCCTCTGTCAGCTCCAGCTACCCATGCGGGGACATGAAAGAAGCCTCTCACAAGGATGGTAAAACATCAAACATCCAGGAATCCCCTGGGCAACATCCTTGCAGACAGCCAATTCTCTCACACCAGAAGCAACTTGCAGTTTCTCAAGTCGCTCCTGACACACACACATATACCCATGAGTATTCCTCACCTAAGAAAATCCTGTGGGGTTGCCATAAACTGGCAGAAGACATGAAAGCACAAATGCACACACAGATGGGGAAAAACAAACTTTGAAGCCTGCCCATGACAAGCAAAGGCAATATTCAGGATTTTAAATTAGCATTGTCTTAATGCAGTGTTTCTCAAACTGTGCTCCTCCAGGTGTTTTGGACTTCAGCTCCCAGAAATCCCAGCCAGCTTACCAGCTGTTAGGAATTGTGGGGACTGAAGTCCAAAACATCTAGAGCAGCACAGTTTGAGAACCCCTGCTTTAATGCTAAGGAGCTGATGAACCAACAAGATGTTGATCAGCACCCTCAAATTTAGGACACGATCAAAATCGTGGGAAATAGTAACAGTGTATAATAAACTATTTCACTGAGCATATTTTGGTGGCCTTGGGTGGAAGTTGTCTTATGTGAGGCTGATAATTGACCCATTTAGTCCAATATGTACATTATGACTATAGGAGGCTTTAACAATAATAATACTTCATTTATATTCTGCCCTTCTCCCTGTATGGACTCAGAGCAGATTACATTGTAAACAGACATTCAGTGCCTTGGTACAATACAATGAGACACAAACAAAATCAAAGCCAGGAGCTTCTCGTTTCATTTCCAGCTTTGGAGGCAGTGCTCATCTTTGGCTCTGGGAGAGGTGCTCTTCTCCATTTGCAAGCCAAGGAACCTGCATTGTCACCTCCTGGTTATGTGACCCGCTGGAGTGGTATCTATTTATCTACTCACATTTGCATGTTTTTAAACTCCTAGGTTAGCAGGAGCTGGGCTAACAGTGGGAGCTCACCCCATCTCATGGATTCGAACTACCAACCTTCAGGTCAGCAGTTGGGCAGCACAAGGGTTTAACTCATTGTGCCACCGCGGTCCACATGTAGTTCTATGACGGGGAGATGGATCACGCAAAATATCTGGAGAGGACCACAATAAAAAAGACTGCATTGGACATATGTATTCTTCTTCGCCCTTATGTCCCTGCCCACAGCTTTGCCAGAGCTATCAATTCCCAAACTATCTTTTAAAAAATCTTAAATTACAAATATTATTATTAAATACATTATTTTATGCTTTTAATGTATTGTGTTTAATTGGTTTGACTTCTTGTGTTAATTATGTTTATTTAGTTTAACCTTAGGTTCTGGTTGTTTATAGGTTTATTGAGTCTATTTACTATATGTTTTGCCCTTCATGCTGTTTATTTGTTTTTTTGGCATTGAATGTATGCAATTTTTGTTTTTCATGTGAATTGCCCTGAGTCCTTTGGGGAGAGAGGGTGGTCTGTAAATAAAGTTGTTGTTGTTGTTGTTATTATTATTATTATTATTATTATTATTATTACTACAGTTTTTAATCTATCATTTTTTGTTACTTTATTAATTGAAAAAAATGTTTGCATACTGCAAAATCTCAGCACAGGCGTCTTGAGGGTAAAGATGTTTCTCTGAACCATGAAGCAGCACAGTTATTTATTTTTTAAAGATACTATGTGTGCTGCTCCCCCAGCCTAATGGGAGGGCTGGTCTTTCCAAGTACAGTCTAAGCTTTTTCCCCCCAGTAGCCAACTAAAGACACTCACTAGCAGGTGATGATTGCAGTGACACCCTCCCACTCATGTTCCCCAGCAACTGACTGCTAGTCATTAACTGACCCACCTTCATGCATTTTTCGAGAAAACTCAGCACTGTCTGGAATAACAACACATTTAACTGCAGTGGCCTCTGGTTCCACATTGTTTGAAACAACATCTCAAATATTTCATTTGGAAAGCCAAACCTATGGTTAACCTATGGTAAACATGACAAGATTCTACGAAGATAAGGTTTACCTATCACATTAGAATCATAGAATCATAGAGTTGGAAGAGAGCTTGTAGGCCATCCAGTCCACTTGCAAAAAAAATAGGAAAATTGCATTCAAATCATTGTCAACAGGTGGCCATCCAGCCCCCACTTTAAAACTTCCAAAGAAGAAGTCTTCACCACACTCTGAGGCAGAGAGTTCCACTGCTGAACAACTCTCAAAGTTAGGAAGTTCTTCCTCATGTTCAGGTGGCATTTACTTTCCTGTAGTTTGAAGCCATTATTCCGCATCCTAGTCTCCAGGGCAGCAGAAAACAAGCCTGCTACCTCCTCCCTATGACTTCCCCTCACATATTTATACCGTTCCATCATGTCTCCTCTAAGCCTTCTGCAGGCTAAACATGCTCAGCTCTTTAAGCCACTCTTCACAAGGTTTATTCTCCAGACCCTTGACCATTTTAGTTGCCCTCCTCTGGACACTATCCAGCTTGTTGACATCTCCCTTAAATAGCAGTGCCCAGAATTGGACATAGTATTCCAGGTGTGGTCTGACCAAGGCATAATAAAGGGCTAGGATGATTTCCCTGGATCTAGATCTGTGGTTCTTGACCTATGGGTCCCCAGGTATTTTGGCCTACAACTCCCAGAAATCGTAACAACTGGTAAACTGGCTGGGATTTTTGGGAGTTGGAGGCCAAAACACCTAGGGACCCACAGGCTGAGAACCACTGATCTAGACACTATACTCCTATTGAAGCAGGCTGAAATCCCATTGGCTAGATAATACATTTTCATGTTTTCTTTCCATCCTGACATAGCCTCTATATGGCTATGGGGTGTAGGGTGGCTATGGGGACCAATTTTCAGCCCTTGGCAGCCTCTATGAGCTCAATCAACTATTCAAAAAATGACATTGGGGGATACAAAAAGGAGCTAAAAGTCTTGTTCTGTTACAGAAAAATGGCATTCAGAAAGATTAAGGGCCATCAAAAACCCCTTACTGGGCTTCCTTGAGTCTCATTGTTGAGAGAAAGAGTGGGGGTGTAAATAACAATAACAGCAGCAGCAGCAGCAACAACAATAACAACAACAATATGTCACCTGAGGGCCAGTGTTTGTCCACCCTTGCTTTCAAACTCTCTGGTGAATGATAATTGGGAAGGAAAAAGGAACCATCTGAGATTGGATAATGTAGGGTTGGATTAAAATAACCAGATCCCATCCTTCTCAATGGGGAGCTTGCACAGATTTTCCCCACCCATGGAGGTAACCCAGCAGAGGAACAATCCTTCCTACTCAGGCCCCTTCATGCCTCCATCTATGTCTTCTTCATAAAGGTTTTATAATTTAAATAAGTTTTTATTGAAGTCCAGTCTGTGTTCTCTAACATAGTCCTCTATCGATTTCTAAGGTGCTGTGTTAGACCAGGCATCCTCAAACTGTGGCCCTCCAGCTGTTTGGCCCTTCAACTCCCAGAATTCCTGACAGTTGAATAAGCTCATTAGGGCTTCTGGGAATTGGAGGCCCAAAGAGCTGGAGGGCCTCAGTTTGAGGATGTCTGTGTTAGACTGTCAATATTCATAATGTCAAGTATTTTGACCAATCTTTCAATGTTGGTATTTCTTTCATCTTCCAGGAGTAGCCAGATGGAAAAATAAGATATCCTTGTTCTTTTCTAACTCAAAATTCATTGTATTTTCAAAGCTTTGCAAGATCGAGAACAAGTCACGAGAGTAAAGACAAAGATCCACCCAGAGGAAAAGTGTTCTTGCCATACATCAAGGGAACCACTGACCGCATAGGGAAACTGATGAGGAAACACAACATACAAACTATCTTCAGACCCACCAAGGAAACCCAGTGAATGCTATGTTCAGCAAAGGACAAGAGGGATCCTCTGACCTCTGCAGGAGTCTACTGTATACCATGCAGCTGTGGACAAGTCTACATAGGGACTACCAAAGTCCCCCTAGGGGTGAGAAAAGCGGTATATAAATGCTGTAAATAAATAAACACAGCATTGCCCAAGCACGAATCACGGAACATGAAAGGCACTGCAGGCTACTTCAACCAGAGAAGTCAGCCATAGCTGAGCACCTGATGAACCAACCTGGACACAGCATATTATTTGAGAACACCGAAATGCTGGAGCACTCTCACAACTACCGTGTCAGGCTACACAGAGAAGCCACTGAAATCCACAAGCATGTGGACAATGTCAACAGAAAGGAAGAAACCATGAAAATGAACAAAATCTGGCTACCAGTACTAAAAAACTCTAAAATTAAAACAGTAAATAAAAAACAAAATTCAAACAAAGGGAAACTCCAGACAAGAAACAATCAGGAACACCTAATCACCTCTCAAGAAAGGCGTTTCCCAGGCAGTAACAAGCCACACCTAAAAACTGTCAGGCCATCAAATGCTAAGCAAGGTGGCCAATTGAAACATTCACACTTACCTCCAACAGACAAGAGTTCTTTCTCCCAACCTGGACCTTCCACAGATATATAAACCCAATTTTCCTAGTTTCCAACATACCTCACAACCTCTGAGGATGCTTGCCACAGATGCAGGTGAAACATCAGGAGAGAATGATTCTAGAACATGGCCATACAGCCCGAAAAACCTACAACAACTCAAAATCCATTATTCCTAGGAGATAATACTCTGGCTTCAGTTCCATTTTTAGACCCAGAATCCTTTACACTTCCTTCCTAAGACCCTACTGCTTTCTTCTCCAACACTCTATTAAGGAAACACGCCTTCGTGTATTAATTCCTGCTTCTATCCCGTACCACCCTGCAGTGGAAAATCACCAAATGTCTCCCCCCCCCCCCCGGATGGCCCCATGTACTCCTTGTTTGGCCCTCCTTTATAATACTGACCCCGAAAAGCCTGGAGGTGGGAGAACACGAGGCTGCCTCCCCATTTGCCGCCTGGACTCGCCTTTCTTCGCATTGGCGGATCAAGGAATCTCTGGGCAAAAAGCGCTGTCTCTTGGGTGCCTTTTGTTTGTGGCAGGGTGGGGAGAGACAGAGACATCCCTCCTTTCCTGGGTTGGCAGCGGATTTTGGAGGCTTCTCCTGGGGGGACTTTCTCGGTGAGGAAAAAGAGGGGACGGAGGCCCAGAAGGAGAGAAAAAGACCCCCCCCACACACACACCCCCCACCCAGACGACGGAAAAGGGGGCTTCCCTTGAAGTGAGTGTAGATAAGGTCCATCCACCCATCTATCCATCTTTCATCCCTCCTTCTTCCTCCCGCCTTTCTCAGAGCAGCTGCCCTCCATTGTCTAGAGGGGAGGGCAAGGGGTCAATGGACACCCCCTCCCTCCCTCCCTCCCTCCCCCCACGAAGGAAAGGGATGGCAGCGATCGTCCTCAGCCCATGCCTTACCTGGCTCCCTCCGGCCGCATCGCCTTGGCTGTCTCTCCGGAGACCGCCTCCTCCAAAGGCTGGGGAGCCCCCCTGGCCCCCGCCTCTTCCATGGCGGCCCTCGCCCCTTCCCTTCCTTGGCTTCAGGGGCCGAAGGGAAGGCGAGGCGGAGGCGCTGTCCGCAGCTCCGCGGTGCTGAAAGAGCGCTCCAGTTTCCTCCGCCGCCGCCGCAGCTCTCCCAGGCGGACACAAAGCGGCGCATGCGCACATCGCCCTATTGGGGAGGGGAGCGGGCCGCGCCGGGCACGTGGTCCAATGGCAGCGGAGGGAGGCCAGAGACTAGCTGGAGACAGAGGCGGCATCTCCTACACCAGGCATGGGCCAACTTGGGCCTTCCAGGTGTTATTTATATTAATGTTTTTAATGGTATTTTATGGTGTTGTGCTGACTGTAAACTGCCCTGAGTTGCCTGCGGGCTGAGAGGGCGGTATATAAATATAGTAAATACATCTATATAAATAAAAATGTAATGTTCGTTTGTGGGATTAACAGAACTCAAAAACCACTGGACGAATTGACACCAAATTTGGACAGAATACGCCTAACAACCCAATGAGTGACCATCACGCAAAAAAAAATTGAATATGTCATTTGGGATTGTCATTCACTGAACCAAATTTAGCACAAATACCTGATATGCCCAAATATGAATACTGGTGGGGTTGGGGGAAGGATTGATTTTGTCATTTGGGAGTTGTTGTTGCTGGGATTTATAGTTCACCTACAATCAAAGAGCATTCTGAACTCCACCAATGATGGAATTGAACCAAACGTGGCACACAGGACTCTCATGACCGATAGAAAATACTGGAAGGGTTTGGTGAACATTCACCTTGAGTTTGGGAGTTATAGTTTACCCACACCCTGAGAGCACTGTGGAGTCAAACAATGAAGGACCTAGACTAAACTTGGCATGAATACTCCACAAGCCCTCCTGACAAAGGGCCATCCAGCCATAGATATAGATAGATATATATGAGTCACACACACACATGTATATGATAGATATAGTATTATAGATTTGAAAGAGATCCCTAAAGAAGGACAATTCTATGTTGCATGTTCCAGAGTAGGCAAACCAGATAATCTCTAGATCAACAATGACAAATAAACAACAAGAAGTACTGTTTACCCACAAACACAAGGAAATTACATATATTAGAAACCAAAACTTTCTCATTACTTTAATTTCCAGATCACCAGACTGGGCCACAGCAATGCGTGGCAGGGGTTGGCTAGTCTATATAAATAAAAATGTAATGTTCATTTGTGGGTTTAACAGAACTCAAAAACCACTGGACGAATTGACACCAAATTTGGACACAAGACATTTAATAACCCAAGGAGTGACCATTACTCATAAAAACGCTGAAAAACACAGCAGAAGAGACTTAAAAAGCAAAAAAAAAAAACCAACCCAGAGGTGGCCCTAGGTAATTTTCAACAGTAAGCAAACCGTGTTTCCCCCCCAACCAATCACTGATATATATTTTCTGTTCGTCGTGAGAGTTCTGTGTGCCATATTTGGTTCAATTCCATCATTGGTGGAGTTCAGAATGCTCTTTGATTATAGGAGAACTATACATCCCAGTAACTACAACTCGCATATGTCAAGGTCTATTTTCCCCCAAGAATGCCTCAAGAGCGCCCCTGGGCAAAATCAACTATACTGCAAATGCTTACTTTGCGTAATGGGTTGAGCCGCCCCTGAACCAACCACAAAACATGAACGCATGCGCAAAACCACACACATATATATGCAAACACGCATATATATACATACCCAAATACACACACACACTAAACACATTTACACAGACTGGGCCACAGAAACACATGGCAGGAGATGGCTAGTAAATAAATATATAAATAAATAAATTTGGACTTCAAGTCCCACCTTCCTAACAGCCTCATGCCCCTTCCCTTTAACAGCTGAGAGGGAAAAGGAAAGGACCTGAGGCTGGTAGGAATGGTGGGAGTTGAAGTCCAAAACACCTGGAAGCCCCAAGTTTGCCTATGTCTGAGCTACAGTCTATTTATTAGCTGTTGGTTGACATTCCTATCCAGACTTTCAACCCACCAGATGTCCTACAAGGAGGGGTGTGTGTGTGCAAAGTATGGCATTTCAGATATTGTTATAGCAACTCCCCCCATCATAGTTAAGTGTTTTTGTATGGATTTTATAATAGTGTTTTAAATGTTTTCATAGAATCATAGAGTTGGAAGAGACCTCATGGGCCATCCAGTCCAACCCCTTGCCAAGAAGCAGGAAAATCGTATTCAAAGCACCCCTGAAAAATGGCCATCCAGCCTCTGCTTAAAAGCCTCCAAAGAAGAAGCCTCTACCACACTCCGGGGCAGAGAGTCCCACTGCTGAACTGCTCTCACAGTCAGGAAGTTCTTCCTAATGTTCAGATGGAATCTCCTTTCTTGTAGTTTGAAGCCATTTTATTTGTATATTGTGGATTGTTATGGCATTGACTTGCTACCAACTTGTAAGCTGCCTTGAGTCGCCTCCAGCTTCATAAGTCCTCAACAAATGGCAGTACTAGTATGCAGCAGGTACTGGCTTGTTCAGTAGTCTCTCCTCTACAGTTCCATTTTTGTGGGAAGCCTTAGCATTGAACAGTTGTTTTGTTAAAGTGCTAAGTATGGAACCCTGCGCAGATGGTCGGTCAATGTGACTTAAGCAACGTACAGTCATTGTATTCTTGACAGCGGAAGGTGTCACCCCAAAGGAGATTCAACAGAGAATACAAGCTGTTTATGGTGATTGTGTTGATGTGAATACTGTGCGTCCTTGGGCGAGTAAGTTTAAAGATGTTGAGGTGGGAACATCTGACTTGCGTGACAAGCAAAGAGTTGGAGTTCACAATAATAACTTCCAATCAGAGACCTCAGCTTCATTTGAGTCCTTTTATTTTTTGCTACGTAAAAATATTATCATACTTTTTATCAACTTAAAGCAAGAGGTAAACACTTGTTGTTCCCACCTGGTGAAAGAAATGAATCGAATGGATCAAAGAAAACATGAAACGTTTGCAAACCAGTTTAACTATGCATTGAGCTGAATGTCATAAATGGAAAGACTGAAAAAATACTGAACATTGCTCCCATTTAAAATTATTTTATTGAAATATTAATTTCTGTATATTCATATAATTTAATATTTGATCGCAACATCAAATTTTTATAAATGAACGAACTATGTACATCTTTTTACACATTGGTAAATTACCTGAATTTTACATAAAAAGTAGTCCTACCACTTGCATATATTGCAACAGCCTTCTGGAATGTTTTGTGGAGTTTTTAGTTGGGTTTTCTGCCTTTAACACAATTCAGTATGTTTTGGGTGGGATGTTTTTTTGTTTATGTATTTTTTGTACGGTATTGAATGTTTGATGACTTTATTGTTCACCACCCCTTTGAGGAGATAGGACGGAATATAAAAAAAGTTTTTTTAATCAACATCACCATCAATGATGGTGGCGCAATGGGTTAAAACCTTGTGCCAGCAGGACTGAAGGTTGGAGGTTTGAATACAGGGAGAGCACAGATGAGCTCCCTCTGTCAGCTCCAGCTCCCCATGCGGGAACATGAGAGAAGCCTCCCACAAGAATGGTAAAACATCAAAATATCCGGGTGATCCCTGGGCAACGTCCTTGCAGATGGCTAGTTCTCTCACACCAGATGCAACTTGCAGTTTCTCAAGTGGCTCCTGACACACACACAAAACCAAAACATCATCATCATCATCTCTCTGACTCTTGTGTGCTTGGTTTTTGTCGTCATTAAAATGATATGTTGCATGATCCTCATTCTATGAGGGATGATGATGATGATGATGATATGAGGATTTAATAACTATATGAGGATTTAAAGAGTCTGGCACAAACCAGTAAAGGTGGTCCAAGTGGTGATCGGCACACTGGGTGCAGTGCTTAAAGACCTTGGCCTGTACTTAAACACAATCTGCACTAACAAAATTACCATCTGCCAGCTGCAGAAGGCCACCTTACTGGGATCTGCACACATTATTCGCCAATACATCACACAGTCCTAGACACTTGGGAAGTGTATGACGTGTGATCCTATACAACAGCCAGCAGGGTGATCTTGTCTGCTATGGACTCATCTTGTAGTGTTTCTAACAACAACAACAACAACAACAACAACAACAACTTTATTTATATACCGCTTTATCTCCCCTAGGGGACTCAGGGCAGTTTCCAAAACGTAAAAACACAAAACATACAGAGTAAGCAAAAAACATAGCATAAATTTTTAACACAACACATGTACAATAAAACCAATTCCACCTTATTATAGCAAAAGAGAAAAAATGTATAAATTGCTGTAGTGGAGAAAGCACCGTAATCCACTTGCCTTTTTGAATAAGCTCTTCCTCTCTTAATACCGGGGAAGTCTTAAGACAGCATAAAGAACATAAGCCTTTCTGCGACACCACTTTGAAGACTCCCTCTTAACACAGGATAACGGGATTTACTGAGCAGTCCTATACATAGCTATTCTGAAGTAAATTCTGTGGATTTTTATGGAATTTAGAGTGTATCTACATTACAGAAGTAATGCAGTTTGATATCACTTTAACTGCCATAACCCAATGCTATGGAATCTTAGGATTTGTAGTGTGTAACAAGGCACAGCATTCTTTCGCAGAGAAGGTAAATACTATGTAAAAATACAATTCCCATTATTCTATTGCATAGAGCAATGGCAGTCAAAGTGGTGTCAAACATTATTAATTCCACAGTATATATGCAGCTTTACTCTCAGGCCAATCTAAGGTCCAGACTATTTGATGAACTGCATCTCCCACTATAGACCAACTCGGACACTGCAGTCATCGGAGAAGGCTCTCCTCTCGGTCCCACCCCTGTCCCAAGCATGGCTTGTGGGAACAAGAGAAAGGGCCTTCTCCGGGGGCCCCTATCTCTGGAACTTCCTAAGGAGTTAAAGATGGCCTCCTGCCTCCCTGCCTTCAAGAAACAGCTGAAGACGTACCTTTGCTCACTGGCTTATGAGGAGGAGAAGTTGGTACCATTATACCTCTGATTAATAACTACCATCCGTATCCATGCCCTGTTCACCCCACCAGCTCAATAGATATCTTGAATGATGATCAATCTATTTGCCCTCAAGGAACTGGGAAATTGATGGTTCTGTTCAATGTTTGATGTTTCATCTTATGTCGGATATAACAGGCTCTGTTTTTAATTTAATTTTAATTGTTTTTATATGTTGGGTTGCCAAATTTCTTTACTACGGATGTACTGTTGCTGTGTTCAGACATTGAATGTTTGCCTTTTGTGTTTGGAATCCACCTTGAGTTCCTCCAGGAAAATAGGGTGGAATATAAATAAATTATTATTATTATTATTATTATTATTATTATTATTATTTATTGTCTTAATAGAGTGGAAGAGTCTTTAGCCCAGGATGGCTTTAAAGCAAAATGCTGACAAAGAAAATATTTTTCTTTTACTGCACTTCTGTGATTTACTTTGTGGGCAATGGGCAGATCCAAGATTGCTTCTGTTGTGCTCTCACAGAAAATAATGAGCTCCTTGACAGAAAGGCAGCCCAAGATTTGTTTCCAAGTTAAGAAGGTCTGCTTACTGATTTATTTTTCTTGCCTGTTCTCATGATTTTTTTTAAGTTACCAAAATGAAGAGAAATAAAAGCTTCTGAAATGTATAGACAGATTGACTTGACAAGCTTATGTAAACATGTCATTACATTTTACACTTTATGGTTTTATGCAGACTGAAATCTATTGTGATGGCTTGATTCCAGAAGATAGAGCTGAGGCATGCAAGCTAGAAGGTCTTCATTAATTCTCAATTCTCAGCTCTTTGGCTGGTGTAACTCTGAATAACACAGCCAAACGAAAAATCCAAGGAGGACAGCAGAATATTTCTTCAATATTGTGAGCATGTGCTTGGATCCCCCTGCTTCCTGGCATGCTGAAATGTTAAAGGAATTTTGATTGTTGTAAGGATTTGTGGGAGAATCCAGGCAGACAGAGATATCACTGAGAGAATAATCTATGCTTTTTCGTCATCTACATTGTCTATGTACACATCCCTAACTAATCCCTTGTCCCCTACCTTTGTCCCATCCTCTCCTTATATCAACTATGACATCATGCATTTCTCAACCTGAGGGTCGGGACCCCGGGTGGTAGTCGTGAGGGGGTTCCAGAGGAGTCAACAAAGACCATCAGAAAACATATATTTCTGATGGTCTCAGGAACCCTTTCACCATCATTGGTGAAGTTCAGAATGCTCTTTGATTGTAGGTTGTAGTTGCTGGGATTTATACTTGTATAAATCCCAGCAACTACAACTCCCAAATGACAAAATCAATCCCCCCAACCCCACCAGTATTCAGATTAGGGTTTATCAGGTATTTGTGCAAAATTTGGTCTAGTGAATGAAAATACAACCTGCATATCAGATATTTACATTACAATTCATAACAGTAGCAACATTACTGTTATGTAGTAGCGATGAAAATAATTTTATGGTCGGGGTCACCACAATATGAGGAACTGTATTAAGGGGTCATGGCATTAGGAAGGTTGAGAAACGCCATGAACACTCTCTGCTGCTGTAATATCCTGCAACAATGGTAGCTTTTCATAGTGGTCATTCCATCTTGTCATTCTTGCTCTTCTTTTGTCTTTTATGCAAGTATCTCCAAGTCATGTATGAATCATATTTATGACACAGTACTGTACTATTAACTGTGTCGTGTGAAAGGGCCCCAGTATCCTATGCAAGGTCTTTTTTTAAATATGGGAGATGGGCCTGTTGATGAAAGGTATCTATGGGGGAACTTAAGCAATCTTTTTATACTGCCTGTTGATTTCCTTCTTGCCATTTCTGCCTCTGCAATATCCCACAACAATGATAGTTTTCATAGTGATCATTCCATCTTGCCATTCTCGCTCTTCTTTTGTCCTTTATGCATGTAACTCCAAGTCAGGAGCCCCCAGTGGCGCAGTGGGTTAAAGCACTGAGCTGCTGATCTTGTTGACCTAAAGGTCGCAGGTTCGAATCCGGGGAGCGGCATGAGCTCCCTCTGTCAGCCCCAGCTTCTGCCAACCTAGCAGTTTGAAAACATGCAAATGTGAGTAGATCAATAAGGTAGGTAACGATGCTCCATGCAGTTATGCCGGCCACATGACCTTGGAGGTGTCTACGGACAACATTGGCTCTTCGGCTTAGAAATGGAGATGGGCACCACACCCCAGAGTCAGACACGACTAGATTTAATGTCAGGGGAAAACCTTTACCTTTTATCTCCAAGTCATGTTTGAATCATATTCATGTGATTTATAACAGTACTTTATAAGAGTGTTCCGGGCCAAAACTCCAGTATTTTGAGCCATCTTTATCTGCCATTGTCTACCAGAAAACCGAAGGGCATGCTGGTTGGAGTATTTTGGAAAATGTAAAAAATGAAACCTCCCAAGCTCTGAAATAAACCATGTGTGGCAAATTACAATAATCCTCTACTAGGACTAAGCTACTTTTCTGGTGTAGAAGGGACAAAATAACAATAAGTTATTTTCCCACACAGAACAATAATTTATTGTTATATATTGACCATCCACCCGCAAGAGGAGCTGCTGTGCATATTTATTGATTTCTGCTGTTTCCATTTTGTACTGAAGTCCAACCAGAGCTGTATCTTTGCGGCATAGATATATGTGGCCTTTCACCCATGGGCAGTGTGATAGAGGCTTAAGGGGCATCACTGTGGTCAACCAACAATCCTTAGCCACAGGGAGAGCCATGTTGTCACTTTTCATCATACTTTTTCTGTTTTTTCCTTGGATTACAAGCTGTGCAGAGTGCAGTCTTGGGCATCCATTTAAGTACTAGAAAACACTATAAACTGTGCAAAGGTATGTGGTTTATCTGGAGTCTATAAAATACTTGTTTCAATAGTATCCATCACTTTGATGCCATAATCTGAGAAACCTACCCATATCCAAAAAATCTCTGCAGCACAGAAAATAATTGTTATATTATGAAAGCATGAATGTGGTCCCAATCCTTTTTTGCAACTCTCCAGGACAAGATAATGTAATATAACTTTATTTATATTCTGCCCTATCTCCCTGAAGGGAGTAATATTTTAAAGAATAGATATATGAGTGTGTGAGTGTGTGTGAAAAATTGCCTGAAAAATTATTCAAAGAACTGCAAAAAGATACCGTAATGCAGCATGCAAAGGGATCTCGTAGCACCTTAGAGACTACAAGAGCCCTTTGCATAAGGATATTTCAGACTAACACAGTTACATCTTGGAATTCCATCCTTATGTGATATATATTGATTGTTTTAATTGTTATAACTGTTTAATTGCTGTTTTTTATGCGTTTTTGTATTACTGTGTAGGCATCGAATTGTGCCTGTCTGTAAGCCACCCTGAGTCCCCCCTTGGGGGTTGAGAAGGGCGGAGTAGAAGTACACGAAATAAATAAATAAATAAATAATGCAGAAATCTGGCCTCCATCCCTGCAAGTGGGGGAAGGCTCCTCATCTGAAATCAATCCCAGAATTGATGAAAATAAAGCCCAATTAAATCAAAATTGGGGCCATTTTACAGTTATAACGTTATGACTCCACTTCAGCCAGCATGACTGCATCCTATGGAATCTTGGGGATTGTAGTTTCATAATGAGCTCTGTGGCTGAGAATTCAAAAAACCCTCTCTGAAACTGCAAATCCCAGGAAGCCATTGGTTACAATGCAAATTAGAGTGAAATCATAGTGCTGTAACAGTGTAATGTGAAAAGGTCCCTGGTGTGTTTTTCTGGGAGGCAACAATTGGGCAATTGGGCATCATAAGTGGTGTGGTTTCCCCAAATCTATATCATACAGCTAGTGTTGCCAGATATTCAAAAGAGCAATATAAGGGAGTCAAAATTCATGACATGCAGATAAGTTTTAGTACACAAATAAACTCAATCATCTCAGTCAATCAATATTTATGTGGCCTTGGTCAGGGGAAAGGAACTGGAAAATCACCCTCATGGCCTTGATTCCTTTTTCCTTCACATTTTATTGGATATTCCCATTTTTCTGCTTTTGTTAAACCATTGGTCCTGACAGTGGTTCTCAACCTGGGGTCCCTAGATGTTTTTGGCCTTCAACTCACAGAAATCCTAACAGCTGGTAAACTGATCCCAGGTTGAGAACCATTAGCCCATTGATGGATAAAATGGAGTTCTGGGGCTGCATATGGTTTCTCAGGGATGGTTTTACAATGTTGGAGGGGTGGAGAAAGTTTATTTATTTTTCGTTAGTCCATGTAAAGAGTTTAGGCATAAAAGTACCCCCTGGATCTAATACATAAACAAAGACGGTCATTCTTGCACAGTAAGCTACTACATTTTTCCTGCCACACATTGCTTAAGGATATGGGAGCCCTTTTAATGAGGGGTTGCTCTATTATAAATAATTCATTTTCTTTCTTTCTTCCCATGCTCAGGACCATTAATAGGAGTGAGAACCTTGAGAATTTAAAACAATGAACCAGCAGCAATGGATACTCCACCACAGACGTCAGAAGAGCTGCAAGACCAAGAACAAGTAGATAGTTTGTAGGTTGTGTTTCTTCATCAGCTTTCCTATGTGGCCATCGGTTCCCTTGATGCATGGTAACAACACTTTTCCTCTGGGTGGATCTTTGTCTTTACTCTCGTGGCTTGTTCTTGGTCTTGCAGGCGAAGTATCTATTGGCCCGTAGAGCCCACTTTAGGTGGTTCAGTTCACCTTGGAGGGGGTGGGTTTTGCAGATTTTTTTGCACGGCCAAGGTTTTAATTGTGCTTCTTTTTTTTTTTTGACTTGGGTGATGGTTGGAGTTTTTATATAAGTATCTACCCATGTGTGTAGGTTTTCTGTACAAACTATCTACAGACTCACTAAGAAAATCCAACAAATGCTATGTTCAGTAAAGGACAAGAGGGACCATCCCTCTCAGGAGTCTACCTCTGCAGGAGTCTACCGGATACCATGTAGCTGTGGACAAGTCTACATAGGGACTACCAATTGCAGCGCCCAAACAGGAATCAAGGAACATGAAAGGCACTGCAGATTACTTCAACCAGAGAAGTCAGCCATAGCAGAGCACCTGATGAACCAACCTGGACACAACGTATTATTTGAGAACACAGAAATGCTGGACCACTCTAACAACCACCATGTCAGACTACACAGAGAAGCCATTGAAATCCACAAGCATGTGGATAATTTCAACAGAAAGGAGGAAACCATGAAAATGGACAAAATCTGGCTACCAGCATTAAAAAAAACTCTAAAATCAAAACAGTAAATAAAACAAAAGGAAGCCCCTAATGTGTATCAGTGCTCTGTAGTTTGTGTAATCACCATCTGGGCCTCGAGCTGGTTCCTAGATTTCTTATGTAATCATCTGCATAGCAAAATCACTTTCTTCAATACCAATTGGAAACTGGTTGGGCAATTCCTGCATATAAGGTCTTGAATTTGTCCCCAGCTCTACTGACGAAGAAATTGCTGGTTTGAAGGGTTTCAGCAGAGAACAAGTGTGATTTGAGATGACTGTAGTTGTTTTCTGATTGCTAGTGGATTCCCGTTTCTGCAACAATAAATATTTATTGGGTTGCTTAATATCCCACTTTTCTCCTGCATGGGAGTCAAAGAAACTTATACCATAAATGAAAACAGAGCAGCTAATTGCTAAAGCAATATGAACTAAAAGGTTGAAAGAGTACCTTGCGTGTCTCAATTAAAACTCGATTTGTTGTTGTTCATTCGTTCAGTCGTCTCCGACTCTTCGTGACCTCATGGACCAGCCCACGCCAGAGCTCCCTGTCGGCCATCACCACCCCCAGCTCCTTCAAGGTCAGTCCAGTCACTTCAAGGATGCCATCCATCCATCTTGCCCTTGGTCGGCCCCTCTTCCTTTTGCCTTCCACTTTCCCCAGCATCATTGTCTTCTCTAGGCTTTCCTGTCTCCTCATGATGTGCCCGAAGTACTTCAACTTTGTTTCTAGTATCCTTCCCTCCAATGAGCAGTCGGGCTTTATTTCCTGGAGGATGGACTGGTTGGATCTTCTTGTATTCCAAGGCACTCTCAGAACTTTCCTCCAGCACCACAGTTCAAAAGCATCGATCTTCCTTCGCTCAGCCTTCCCTAAGCTCTCACATCCGTAGGTTACTACAGGGAATACCATGGCTTTGACTAGGCGGATCTTTGTTGCCAGTCTGATGTCTCTACTCTTTACTATTTTATCGAGACTGGACATTGCTCTCCTCCCAAGAAGTAAGCGTCTTCTGTTTTCCTGGCTACAGTCTGCATCTGCAGTAATCTTTGTGCCTAGAAATACAAAGTCTGTCACGGCCTCCACATTTTCTCCCTCTATTTCCCAGTTGTCAATCATTCTTGTGTCAGAGTTTTATGTTATGTAGATCATTTCTTAAGTGAAAAATGGATAAGTGGTTGCAGGAATCATGTCCAGTCATTGTGTGGCCAGCACCTGTGAGAGCTTAGCTACTACAAATTGAGAGAAGAAACAGAGTAGAGTAGAGACGAGAGTGGAGTGAAGAGAAAGAGAAGAGCATGAACAAAGAATGCTGATGCTGGTGATGAGAGCAATAGATTCCTGTAAAAGCTCAAGGAAGGTTTGCTGGAGTATTGGGATGGACTGAAACTGTTATTTGTTACTGTGGCATAAACATTTACTTTATTTGAAGAAAGTTTGTCTTCTGTGGATTGCATTATTTTCTCAACGGGGCGCAGCTTCCAAGAAGGTGGTTTGAATGTTTGAATACAACTCCAGCTATAAAGCAGCAACACCATAGCTGCGACATGGGTTATGGGCCCAGCTGCGCCAGCCGTACCAGCAGTGCCAGCAGTTCCAGCAGCCCTGTCTAGGAGCATTTCTGTAAAGACTGTTTGGTGGTTGTGTTTGTTGAAAGAAAAGATTGGAAGACATGTCTCAGAGCGGGAGTGGTGGTTTGCCACTGGAGAGACTGAATTCTTCCAACTACTCATCGTGGGCAGTGAAGTTAAAGTATTTTCTCATCAGAGAGAACTTATGGGACATTGTTGAGAATCCTCCAGGAGCTGGGGCGAATGCTGCGGAACTGAGAAATGATGAGAAATGTAAAGCAAATATTATTCTCGCTGTGGAAGATAGTCAACTCACATATTTGAGGAATGCTACAACAGCGAAAGAATGCTGGGAGCGTCTGCGGAGTGTGTACCAGTCGGAAACGCCCGGGATTAAAATCATCTTGACAAGACGTCTTTATAATTTAAAGTTAAAAAGGGGAGACAGTGTTTTTGAGCATTTGCAAAAGTTGAGAAATTTATTTGTGGAACTGGAGGACAGGCAAATGACTTTTACTGAGACCCACAAGGCATTTATTTTGTTATCATCATTGGACCAAAGTTGGGATAATTTTGTTTATGCTATGCAAAATGTGCCTGAAGAGGACTTAACCTTGGATTACGTTTCAGCCAGGCTGATTGAACAGGAGAAGCGTTTGGAGTTTGTTAGAGAAACATCAGCTGAGCATGATAAAGGAAAGGACTGTGTTAAAAATGTTGGTGAGAAAACAGCATCTGTGTTTTTTGTAAAAAGATGTTTTGAATGTGAAAGCACCAAACATTTAGCAAGGGACTGTCCACAAAGAAGAAAGAAGAAAGAAGAAGAAAGAAGGCGAGGCTTTCAGCAAAGAAAGAGTTTGGACTACTCAAGAGGAGGAGCATACTCAAGTGTAAATACTTTGTGTAAAGTTAAAGGACTGAGCAAGAATATTTGGTTGTTAGATTCTGGTAGTGCTGAACATTGTGTAAATGATATAGAGTTGTTAAGTGATACTTGTAAATCTAAAATTGAACATGTGATATTGGCTGATGGAACTTTAGCCAAATGCAGCATACAAGGAACTGCCTTTATCCCAAGTTTGGGAAGAAGTTTTCATGAGGTATTATTAGTTCCAAATTTAGAGTACTGCCTAGTGAGTGCAGCTAGTCTTTGTTTGCAAGGTTATAAAATAAACCTGGATGATAAAGGTTGTGAGGTAGTGAAAGATGATAAACTGTGTGCTAAGGGAAAATTAGTGAACAAAGTTTATGTTTTGAATGATAAGGAAAATGTGTTAAATGTATCTAGGACAGAAAACAAGCCTTTACATCAAGATTGTGTGCACTACATGCATCGTGTACTTGGGCATTGTAGTTTTCCTTATTTACAGAAACTGGCTACAGTTACAGATTTAAGTTTAAAACAGTGTAACAAGTTTTTGGATTGTGCAGTTTGTTCAAGATCTAAGTTGAAAAGGCATCCTATAGCTAAAAAGAGTTTTAAAACTACCAAAAGACCTTTTGAGCTTGTACATTTGGATCTGGCAGGACCCTTTGCTCCAAGTGAGGGGGGCTCGAAGTACATTTTGGTAATTGTGGATGATTTCACGAGATTTTGTTATTGTATATTGTTGAAATCAAAGCACCAAGTGTTTGGCAAGTTTAGAGAGTGGCTTGCAATGATAGAAAGAAAATTTTCTTGTAAGTTAGGATGCATGAGAACAGACAGAGGTGGTGAATTCATGAGCAATCAGTTTCAACAATGGTTAAGAGAAAAAGGTATTTGTCATGAGAAAACTAATCCCTATTCTCCTGCTGAGAATGGAGTAGCAGAGAGAAAGATAGGAGTATTAAAAGTAATGATGAATAGCATGTTGGATGATGCCAAAGCACCTAGAAAATTGTGGGCTGAAGCCATTTTGACTGCCACGCATGTTACAAATAGGACATGGAGTTCATGTGTAAATGAAACACCATTTTGTATGTTATACAAAAGAAAGCCAAACCTGAAATATCTGAGAATTTTTGGAAGCTATGCCAATGTCCTAATTCCTAGTCAGTTGCGAAGAAAGGGGCAAAGGAAGTGGCAGAGATTAAGGTTCATTGGATATGAAGAAAAGACCAAAGGATACAGATTCTATGCAGGTTTCAATAAAGTGGTAATATCTAGGAATGCTAATTTTGAAAAACATGCAGGTTGGGAGCATATTCACCAAAATAATGAAGTATTTGTTGATCATTACAGGAAAGCTCCAAAGGCAACAGAGAAAGGTACTGAAGTATGGTTGCCAGTAGATAACAGGCAAGAAGAAAATAATCAAGAGGTCAATATTGAAAGAGAAGTGAGATCAGTTTCTGAGTCCAATATGCCAGAAATAGCACAAGACCAGGAACAAACTGAGACTTCTGAATTACCTGGTACCAGCAATGAAGCAGCTAGATCCATGACTGGAGTAAAAAGGGAACATCAATCTAGCAGTGATGAAGAAGATAAAAAAGTAGAAATGATTGAAATTCCTAGGAGGTCAAAAAGAACAAATATAGGGGTACCTCCAGACAGGTTCGTGGTGCAAGGTGTTTTTACATAAGAAAAATGGTTTGAGTTTGGTAAAAGTAAAAGAAAATTGAACAGATGATTGTATCCTGTATACCTGTATGTAAAATTATGTAAATGTGATATGATTTGCTGTGTATTTGTAATATTTTGTATTGAGTTTTCCACTTAAGAAAGGAAAGGGGTGTCAGAGTTTTATGTTATGTAGATCATTTCTTAAGTGAAAAATGGATAAGTGGTTGCAGGAATCATGTCCAGTCATTGTGTGGCCAGCACCTGTGAGAGCTTAGCTACTACAAATTGAGAGAAGAAACAGAGTAGAGTAGAGACGAGAGTGGAGTGAAGAGAAAGAGAAGGAGAAGAGCATGAACAAAGAATGCTGATGCTGGTGATGAGAGCAATAGATTCCTGTAAAAGCTCAAGGAAGGTTTGCTGGAGTATTGGGATGGACTGAAACTGTTATTTGTTACTGTGGCATAAACATTTACTTTATTTGAAGAAAGTTTGTCTTCTGTGGATTGCATTATTTTCTCAACGGGGCGCAGCTTCCAAGAAGGTGGTTTGAATGTTTGAATACAACTCCAGCTATAAAGCAGCAACACCATAGCTGCGACATCTTGTTGCCATAATCTTGGTTTTTTTGATGTTTAGCTGCAACCCAGCTTTTGCGCTTTCCTCTTTCACCTTGATTAGAAGGCTCCTCAGCTCCTCCTCACTTTCGGCCATCAGAGTGGTGTCATCTGCATATCTGAGGTTGTTAATGTTTCTTCCAGCAATTTTCACCCCAGCCTTGCATTCATCAAGCCCCGCACATCGCATGATGTGTTCTGCATACAAGTTAAAAAGGTTGGGTGAGAGGATGCAGCCTTGCCGTACGCCTTTCCCAATCTTGAACCAGTCTGTTGTTCCGTGGTCAGTTCTTACTGTTGCTACTTGGTCCTTGTACAGATTCCTCAGGAGAGAGACAAGGTGGCTTGGTATGTCCATCCCACCAAGAACTTGCCACAATTTATTATGATCCACACAGTCAAAGGCTTTAGAATAGTCAATGAAGCAGAAGTAGATGTTTTTCTGAAACTCCCTGCCTTTCTCCATTATCCAGCGGATATTGGCAATCTGGTCTCTCGTTCCTCTGCCTTTTCTAAACCCAGCTTGAATATCTGGCATCTCTCTCTCCAAGTATTGCTGGAGTCTTTCTTGCAGGATCTTGAGCATTACCTTACTGGCATGAGAAATAAGGGCCACTGTACGGAAGTTTGAGCAGTCTTTCGCATTTTCCTTTTTTAGTATGGGGATATAAGTTGATTTTTTCCAGTCTGATGGCCATTCTTGTGTTTTCCAGATTTGCTGGCATATGGCATGCATCACCTTGACAGCATCATCATTTAAGATTTTAAACAGTTCTGCTGGGATCCCGTCGTCTCCTGCTGCCTTGTTGTTAGCAATGCTTCTTAAGGCCCATTCAACCTCACTCCTCAGGATGTCTGGTTCTAATTCATTCACCACACCATCAAAACTATCCTTGATATTATTATCCTTCCTATACAGATCTTCTGTATAGTCTTGCCACCTTCTCTTGATCTCTTCAGCTTCTGTTAGGTCCCTGCCATCTTTGTTTCTTATCATACCAATTTTTGCCTGAAATTTACCTCCAATGTTTCTAATTTTCTGGAAGAGGTCTCTTGTCCTTCCTATTCTGTTGTCTTCTTCCACTTCCATGCATTGCTTATTTAAAAATAGTTCCTTATCTCTTCTGGCTAACCTCTGGAATTGCGCATTTAACTGGGCATATCTCCCCTTACTATCACTGTTCCCTTTTGCTTTCCTCCTTTCTTGGGCTACTTCCAGTGTCTCAGCAGACAACCATTTTGCCTTCTTGGTTTTCTTTTTCTTTGGGACGTACTTTGTTGCCGCCTCCTGAACAATGTCGCGGACTTCTGTCCATAGTTCTTCTGGGACTCTATTTACTAAATCTAGTCCTTCAAATCTGTTCTTCACTTCCACTGTATATTCGCTAGGAATGTTAGTGAGATCATATCTAACTGGTCTGTGTATTTTCCCTGATCTCTTAAGTTTTATTTTAAATTGAGCAATAAGAAGTTCGTGATCTGAGCTACAGTCAGCCCCAGGTCTTGTTTTCACCGACTGGATGGATGTCCGCCACCTTTGGCTGCAAAGGATGTAGTCAATCTGATTTCGGTGCTGACCATCTGGTGAAGTCCATGTGTAAAGCCGTATTTTAGGTTGTTGGAAGAGAGTGTTTGTTATACACAGCGAGTTTTCCTGGCAAAATTCTATCAGCCTGCATCCCGCTTCATTTTGTTCTCCCAGACCATGCTTGCCTGTGACCCCAGTTGTCATTTGACTTCCCACCTTGGCATTCCAGTCTCCTGTAATGAAAATAATGTCTCTTTTTGGTGTATTATCCAGTAGGTCCTGCAGATCCTCATAGAACTGATCTACTTCTGCTTCTTCAGCAGCTGTGGTTGGGGCGTATATTTGGATCACTGTGATGTTGAAAGGCTTTCCTTGCACTCGAATTGAGATCATTCTGTCATTTTTTGGGTTGTGTCCAAGCACTGCTTTAGCGAATTTCTTATTAATTATGAAGGCTACTCCATTTCTTCGATGTTCCTCTTGTCCGCAGTAGTAGATCTGGTGGTCATCTGATGTGAAGTGGCCCATTCCAGTCCATTTCAGTTCGCTGACCCCCAGAATGTCTATCTTTAGTCTTGACATCTCACCAATAACAACATCCAATTTGCCCTGGCTCATAGATCTTACATTCCAGGTTCCTATGGTGTGTTGATCTTTAGAGCATTGGATTCGTCGTTCACCTCCAGTACTGTCGGCCGCTAGCCTTCCTTTCGGCTTTGAGCTAGCTGCGTCATCACATCTGGGGCTAGTTGAACTTATCCTCTGCTCCTCCCCAGTAGCATTTTGGCCATCTTCCGACCTGGGAGTCCCATCTTCCAATGGCATACCGACATATCTCTGGTTGTACTGGTCCATTTAGTTTTATTGGCAAGGATACTGGGGTGGTTTGCCGTTGCCTTCCCCAGGGATCATGCTTGGTCTGACCTCTCTGCCATGACCGTCCCGTCTTGGGTGGCCCTTCACGGTTTCGCTCATGACATCATTGAGGTGCTCAAGCTCCAGCGCCACAACAAGGCGGTGATCCTTTGCTGGAGAAAACTCGATTACTACACATTAAAATTTTAAAATGATTAAAACATTTAAAATACACAATGCATATTAACAACACACAGATACATGCCATTCCACTCTCTCCTCCAACTGAAGCTTTGAGGGCAGGGCTGTGAGATGGAGAGAGAGCTCTCCCCAGATTGGGAAGGCTTGTATGGGGCTTTCACATCATCTGGATCTAAACTGTAACTCAGACTTGTAATGGCATAAATCTGATTTACGTCATTGTAATTATCCAACAGGATGTCTTCCAAAGTCTTATTAGCCTTTACTTTTCTAGACCGAAGCTCTTTCTCTCTCTCTCCCTCCCTCTCTCAATCAATCTCTCTCTCTCTCTCATGCACACCATCTTACTGAATGCATGAAAATATTTGATCCAATTTCTTTGGGCTGCATGGTCAAGTGTAAGGAGCAAGCTGGCAAATTACAGTTCCTGTCAAACAATCAAAATGGCAGAGCTTTGTTTAAAGGCCCATTTGTATTGATTAAATGGAAGTGCGTAATTGCTCATCTGTAAAGATTAATGTAAGAGCTGAGTGAGTCAAGATCTCACTGCTCTCTGCCAGCCCCAAGGGCAGAGTTCAGTATTTTCAGTGCGTAATAGGCAGTGTGTAACAAACCCACACACTTAAATGCATTTATTTTATTAATGACTGTCAAAGAGCAATGAATTGTGCCACTATTGCTCAGATACTGAAGAACCCAGTTTGCAAATGCAAGGTGCAGCTACACTGAAGAATTAATACAATGTGTTGTCAAAGGCTTTCATGGCCGGAATCACTGGGTTGCTGTGGATTTCAATGGCTTCTCTGTGTAGTCTGACAGAAATGCTGGACCACTCTAACAACCACCATGTGGATAATTCCAACAGAAAGAAGGAAACCATGAAAATGAACAAAATCTGGCTACCAATATTTAAAAAACTCTAAGATCAGGACAGTAAATAAAGAGGAACATTCAAGCAACAGGGGAATTCCTGACATGAAACAATCAGGGCCAGCTAACACCTCTCAAAAAAGGATTCCCCCAGGCAGGAATCAGCCAATCTTTGAAGCTGCAAGGCCATTCAATGCTAATCAAGGTGGCCAATTGCAACATCCACACTTGCCACAAGCAGACAAGAGTCCTTTCTTCCACCCTGGATATTCCACATATATATAAATCCCACTTGCCTAGTTTCCAGCAGACCTCGCAACCTCTGAGGATCCCTGCCAAAGATGTGGGTGAAATGTCAGGAGAGAATGCTTCTGGAACATGGCCATACAACCCCCAAAATTCACAGCAACCCAGAGTTGATACATCTCGACAGAACTTTTACTTTCATGGCTCAATGTTATGGAGAGATGTAGTTTTATAGGGTCTTTGGCCTCTATTGCCAAAGAATGGTGGTGCCTCAACAAACTACAACTCTCATGATTCAATTGAGCAATGGCACATAAAGCATTAAACTGCATTAATTCTACAGTGTGGATGCACCCCCCCCCAGTTCTCCCAATATTAGGACTGTTCTTCAGTATTAGCAATGACCAACGTCCTCCATTGCTCTGAAGCCAAGGGGCTAGTTTAGAGAGTGAACGACAAGGTGTGTGGACTACACAGTATTGTTTTCTAAGACTGGATCTACACTGCCAAATAATGCAGTTTCAGAGTACAATTTAATTGCATTGAACTGGATTAATTCACATTGCCAAATAATCCTGTTCAATGCACTTAAACTGCATTCTGAAACTGCATAATATGACGGTGTGGATCCAGCCTATGACAGAATATTGCTGATACTACTAACTTGTGCATCTAATATGACTTACAGCTGCTGTGCCACCCACCTTTACCTCTGATCTTCCCTCACCTGCTGTGAAACAATCCTTAAGCCTCATTCAAAGAATAGGTCGGTGATGAGGTTGACCTGGAACAATGGATAAGTACAGATTACACAACAACCTGCTGGAAATTTGACATTAAAAGTAAAGCCTCTGCAGATTGCATCCTGGCAACTAGATTCACATTCACAAGTATTCATTTCTCACAAAGCAGTGCAATGAGGTGAATGTGACTTTGGCAACGCAGTCTTGATTCTGTGATGTGTACTGATGACTAGTTGCATGTAAAACTGTTGCATCAAGATTGAGACCAGCAATGTGAGAGGAAATGGGGGGGGGGGGGGGGGAGAAGAGGTTTGCAATTAACTTCATCAATTAGTTATCTGTGTTATAAAATCACCCCAGAATCTATGCCAGTTGGTATTCTCCCTTTCAGTCGGGCAGTGAATCTACACTGGGATTAACTGGAATTTTAAAAGCACTCTGGAAGGTGCTGATGACTATCTCTGAAATAGGTTCAGCACTATTAAAGTTCAGACTAAAACCCAGATCAAATTCACAGATTGAATGACCACCAAACACCACTGCCTAGAATAGGAAACGTTTTGCTTTATATATTTTATGATAAGTATTTCATGATGATGTGTGTTGTTGTGCTCTGCCTCAAGCTATGAGGAGAGGCGGGTAACAAATATTGTTTTGTTGTTGTTTTTATTATAAGTATGTTGCCTTGCAGCTTCTGCCAGGTGCATCCTGAATGTGCTGGGAAACATCTGTTTTCAAAATGCGCTGTTTCTTCTAATGTCATCTCCTCTTTCTAAGGTAAAGGGAAAGGTTTCCCCTGACATTAAGTCTAGTCGTGTCTGACTCTGGGGGGTGGTGCTCATCTCCATTTTTAAGCCGAAGAACTGGCATTGCCCGCACACACCTCCAAGGTCATGTTGCCAGCATGAGTGCATGGAGCGCTATTGCCTTCTTGCAGAAGTGGTAGCTATTGATCTACTCACATTTGCATGTTTTCAAACTGCTAGGTTAGCAGAAGCTGGGGCTAACAGCAGGAGCTCACCTCGCTCCCCGGATTCGAACCACCAACTTTTTGGTCAGCCAGTTCAGCAGCTCAATGGTTTAACCAGAGAGTCTTTGGGGTCTCTTCTTTCTGCCCCCCCCCCTCAAAAAAAAACCTGTTTAATTTACCAAATACTTTGGAAATAAGATTTATTTGTAAGCCTGTCTTGGAACTATTCCTTTTATGTTCTTTGCATTCTTGGAATGATTCCTTTTATCTTCTTTGCATTCCACCATGATAAGTATCTATGTCCCCATTTCCTCATCTCCAGGAGTGACACAGGCCAATGGACACAAAGGCTCACCCGGTGGTTCTATGAGTGGAACTTATGACTGGAAACAGGGAACGGCTCCTTGCAAAGGCCTGCTCCTGCTGTTTCTGTCCTCAGCTCGTGACTGCTCCAGGTTCAAAGCATCTTGCTCTGTCACTGCTGCCAGCAGGGTGCCTTGCCTGCTGCCGAAGCAAACGAAACAGCCCCGTGGTTTGCTTTGCATCCATCACTGTCAACATAACTTGATTCAGCCACTGCTTTAGGCAGCCTTCCAAAAAAGCAGCCACTGCTAGGGGTGCGGGGAAGAAGCAGTCTGTTGCAGATGGACGGCCTCCCCTTTAGCTTTCTCTGCCCGTGGTTATGTCACTCTCCAGCTCTTTGACTTTGATGGATGCCAGGGCTGTGCAATCTAATAAATGTCACATTACTCACTCTCTCCTGGCGAGCTCTGTGTCTATGGACCGTTACTCATTCCTCTCGTGTGATTCACCTGTCAAAGCAGTGACTGCGTATGTAGGCCTCTTACTATCTGAGGATTGGCAGTGGGGCCCTACCAGTGTCCATTTTCCCTGTTGCTCCCTTTGGCTACTGAGAAGCTCCAGGAATTATTTTTCTTACAGAAGTGTCTTGTCAAGCACAGATAATTTACGTCACTACCATTCCCCCTCAAAGGCAGGGTTATTGTAAGGTTCTCTTATCGGCACCTGGAATTCTATCTGTGCAAGTATGTAAAACAGAAAAGCCAGTCAGATTTCGTGGCCCAAAGGAAAAGACAAGGCTGTAAAGGAGAGCTCAGCATAATTTGGAGAAGGAGCCTTGTTACACTTTGCTTCCCATTCTGCTTTTTAAAAAACCATCTACTTTCTCCTGATCCTATGTATATAAATAGGTTTTAAGGCAAGATGGGATGCAGAAAACAGTGGCTTCTTAGATTCCTGAATGATTAATCTGAAACTACTACTGTCTGAATTTTGGATCCCATCCTTACATCCCAATCTCTCCAGACCACAGTTCTTCATGTAAGAGCAGACAAAAAAAAATGCAATTATTCAATTCTGCATACATTCAGAGGTTCTAAAAATCTCTCTTCACTCTTGATTCACTGACTGATCTTTGTAGCTATCCACCTATAGCTGCATTTGCAGTGGATTTGTGTCCCCTAACTAAAACAACTCTTTATTAATCACTGACATATTAGTTATTTGAGGTGGGAGGGACTGGAAAGAAGAGTGATATAAATGAGCATCAAACTTAATTGACCAAATTTTTGAAATGCTTTGGGACAGCTTCTCCCAGGCTGAAAGTTCTCAGTCATGCTGGACACCCATCTTTCCTGAGAAACAATCATATCATGTGCTTTGTAGTCTCTCTGGGGAAAAAAAAATCAGGCTGGAGGAAAGAAATAGATTTTTAAAAGCTTCTTTGAAGGAGCCAGTAATGAAATGTACTGTTCTGAGGTCATCGGTGGCAACTTGCTGACAAATGGTTGGCAGTTCAAATCCGGGGAGTGGGGTGAGCTCCCGCTGTTAGGCCCAGCTTCTGCCAACCTAGCAGATTGCAAACATGCAAATGTGAGTAGATCAATAGGTACAGCTTCTGCAGGAAGGTAACAGCGCGCCATGCGGTCGTGCCAGCCACATGACCTTGGAGGTGTCTATAGACAATGCTGGCTCTTTGACTTAGAAATGGATATGGACACCACCCCCCAGAATCGGTCATGACTAGGCTTAATGTCAGGGGAAACCTTTACCTTTACCTATTCAAACATTGTCAAATATTAGTGTTGATGACAGTGAATTGTTTTTCCCCCTAATTCCTAATGTTTATCATTTTCAATTTTTCATAGCAAAGTTCCACATCTTGCATTTGGCCAGCACTTCCAGGAACTAGATGAACTCCGTCTTGGGACTTAACCAGCTCCTTTAATTGTAAGGAGGAAAGGGAGGGTGATTTCATATGCACCTTCTTGCTCTGGTTGGGTGACACCTTGTATGCAAAGGGAATCCCTTCTGTTATCTTTGATCAATGATCAGTGATTGTAGCAGTGCAGGGAACAAGACTTGGAAAGAGGCTGGGACTAAGCAAGGAGCTACTGTGGGCCAAATGGAAAGCACAGGGCAGAAGTTTCCAGTTCTTGATATACATAATATATCAAGTATGGTCTGCCAGTTCCTTCACATACAGGGCTAGCTGTTAGGCATATAATTCATGGACAGGATCTTATTCATGCAAGGATGACTCACTCATCTGGTGCTTGAAAGCAGAGCTTAGAAATGGCTAGTTAATTGACGTACTCATTTGTTAACTTGTTGAATTTTCCCCTCCTGCTACAGCTTAAATGGGCCCAGTAGGCTTTCTGATTAACACTGATGTTAACATCATAATTCAATGAGTTTTAGGATGTTATAACTTAGAATGTTAGGGTGGATAGCTCTTTCTCCAATAAATCCAGCAATTCAATAAGACAGAAAGGCCTAAAGACAAGAAGAATTAGGACTGGAAGAAATGCACCACTTCCCTTTATTGCTAGGCAGGCTAATCTGCTTCTTGTAAAGAGAAAGACAAAGGTCTGGAAATATAGCAGAAGCAATTGAATATTTAGGATGGAAGAAAAGTGGGAAATATGAAAGAGAATGGATTTATTAGCTTGTCTAACAAAATACCATGCCATTTAAGCCTAAAAGGTTGATAAGTTCCTGTACTGTCGCCGCTGGGCCTTTAGTTAGTTGACTTTAAAAATAGGATGTGTAACCTTTGCCCAGCGGGAAGCCAGGGGCCTAAGGAGAAGCTCTCAGAGACTTCCTTTACAAAGAATTTTCAGATGGCTTGAGAAGTACAACAAAGTCTTTTATTAATGAAATCAAACAGGAACTTCAAGGCTTTCTTGATAAAATATTGGTTCTCTCAATCTTGTCCATAGGGGACAGGCACTATCTTCAATAACTTTTCTTTAAAGGAAAATTCCCCTTTTTAACTTCTCCCAGGCTGACTAAAATCCAACCCTCGCTGATGCGTGTTCCGCTACCGGGCCGAACTGCTTCTCGGACGCCGAGTGGACCTACCAGCAAGGCAGTGGATGTTCTCCAGCTGGAGTTCTTTAGTCTTTAAGGGTGTTTTCCTGGAGTTCTTAAAGCTGTTCTCCCCTGGATTGCTTAAAGCTGTGGGAATGCTTCCCTGGCGTTCTTTCCCTGGAGATTCTTAAAGGTTGAAGCCTTTGTACAGGGGAAGTTACACACATCCTATGCATTGGCTAACCTGGCTGAGACTAACTAACAAAATTGCTCACTTCCCTCCAAAGCCCCAAAAGGGGGCGGGACTAGGGAACCTAATAATAATTGACAAGCAATTGACCCAATAACTGCAAAGTAAGGAAAGCCATCTAACTGCAAAGGCATAGAACTTAAAAATGCATGCAGCAATCAACAAATAGCAAGATAAGCTGGAGCTCCTGGTGCGGCTGTCCCAGAACAGTTCCAATTCCTTGGCTGTCTTGGCCCATATGTTTTTCCTGGGGTGCATTTCAGTTTTCATTCTCTATTGATTTTTATTTTTGTTCCTATTGTATAGTATTATATAATATGCAATATTGCCTGTTTTTAATTGGAGAGGTGCTGCCACAAACCTGTTTGTCAACTTTAGTGGGTTGCTCATGGTGGCTCACAGAGTGCTAGGAACATAGATAGTTAAGCAAAACATTTCCCCTCAAACTCTCATCTATTTCCTTCCCCTTAATTACTACCACTCTGTCCCATCCAGTTCTGCTCTGAACCCTGCACATCCTCTTCCCACTTTAGTGGATTACATACTTTGAGGGCTTCAGTAATGTTGCACTACTTTGGAACAAAATACTGTTGAGCCTTTGCATTTGTGGGGGTTAGGGGTGGGGAACCCCCATGAATGAGGAAAAACTATGTTTCCCCTCATTTGAGGAAACATTCCACCATCAGGAGATCCATTGCCCCCGACAGTCAAATTCTGTGAATGGGGGCATATTAGGATTCTTCCAAAGATGCCCTAGCCATGATGGACAGCAGGGGGATCGGGATGGGCATGGATCTCCCTTCTCCCCCAAAACATTCTCTCTGGAGACATTCTCTCATTCTCTCTAGTATGTTTGGATTGTTCCAAAGACATCATCACCCATGGGAGACATCAATGTTATATCTATCTCCCCCCTCCACCATACCTCAAACATGCTAGCCTCTTGGGGACGTATGAATGATGAGGTTAGACTGTATTCAAGATCAATGGGTCCCAACCTTTTTTTGACCAAGGACCACTTGACCAGGGACCACTTGATCAGAGACCACTTTGACCAGGGACCACTCTCCAACATTAGTACCAAAAGGTCAACTTTAGATTTGGTTTGATTATTTGGGGTACTGGTTCAGAAAATTGCATTGGATAGACCACATCAGCTCTGGTTTCTGATACAAAAGACCAGTAGTCGCTATCTATTCACCCACAGAAAACCATATTTAATAATCTAGAACTGATGTGATGGAAGTAATCTTTCATGGGTAGTCAGCCTCTCCCCTCCCTGACATCCCAGCTGCCTTGGTACTATAAGAGGGTTTCACGATACTAGTCGTTCTCATTGCCGTGTGGTTTCAAGGCAATGGTGTAGTAATGGTGAGGTCAAAGACCATATTTTCATTCTTGTGGACCACTGGTGTTCCATGGATCACAAGTTGGGAACTACTGATCTAGATTCACCAAGATTAATCATATCCTTTCAATGTATACTGATATATGAATTCCACTGTATTCCTTTGCTGTCCTTAAATGTGTTTATTGTTTCTCATGTAACAGTAAATATTTGGATAATTATGGTAATTAGAAAATTTATCTTCCCGTCCATTTCCATATCTCATTTTTAAAAACATTTCTCAGATTGCATGGGGCTGATGGGTACTGTGGGCAATATATCTCAACTTATATCTGTACTAATATAAAATCTGCTGCAATTTTAGGGTACCACAAGAATGCCCTACTTTTTTGCAATTCTAAAGTTTTGGCTAGTTCTTGCAGATGTACCCTGAAGTTATGAAAGCCCAAGAAGCAGAAATAAATTACATGGTTTCATGCATGCTGGCAAATACAGCTTATTAGGAACAGTTCTGACCTTTCCAATATCCTTTTCACCCATACTCAAAATCAAGCTGATTTATTTCAATTAAAAACCTCTGTGGTCTTTAAATACCACTGATTCATTTCAGTATGTGACTAACCTTTCTTGAAATGATATACTGCTAATTCACCCATTCCAGTGCGGTTCAGTGCATAGCTGGTCTTGAATAATGTTTCTAATACATACATGGACACTGGAAAATCAACAAGAAATTGTGGCAGGCATGTAGCCGGGGGGGGGGGGCTTGAGGGGCTTCAGCCCCCCCCCCTGAAATTCTCATGGTGGTTCGCGAAAAGGCCTTACTGGTGCATTATTTAAACTGTTATGTTTATTCATATCATGATCTGATCACCATACTCAATATATCCCATATGCATGGGGGTATTGGGGTAATGATACAAAAGGTTTGCTAGGCTAGACCCTCTTTCACTCAGACTCAGCCCCCCAAAACTCAACCCCCCCGAAACCCCCCCTGAAAAAAATTCAGCCTCCCACCCCCCTGAAATGAAATCCTGGCTACGGGCCTGTGTGGGATAGTAATGGCAAGACAACTGCTGGGTGTAGAAACTCCCTGATGGATCTGAGAGGCTTACAGGTTGAGTATCCCTTATCCAAAATGCTTGTGACCAGAAGCGTTTGGGATTTGGACCCCCCCCCCCAGTTTTGCATATATGTCTAAACAGAAAATACACTTATGTTTCATATACACCACATATATATAGCCTGATGGTAATTTTATATGGTCTTTAAAAAATTAGGGGCATGAAACAAAGTTTGTCCATACTGAACTATCAGAGAACCAAGGTGTAACTATCTCAGACAGCCATGTGGACAATTTTGAATTTTGAAGTATTTTGGATTTCAGGTTTACAAATAAGAAATGCTCATCCTTGTAGAAGTGAGTGATGAGAGAGAAATGGCAAAAAATATGTTAAGTAAAAATACGACAGATCCCTGATGGTTTATTTTTTATTGTTTGGTTGACTCATCTTTCTTCAAATGGAAATTGCAGTAAGTGCAGCTATGGTGGGTTGGGTGAGTAAAATGGAGGCATTCAATCTATATAATTATTCTAACCTTGCAATGAAATTTTCTTCCATCTTCACATTTCGGTTGTGCATTTAGCAATGCAGTTTTAGGACTTCATCCCATGCTGGTGTGAGACTATCTTCCCTCTATGCTACACTCTATGCTAGAGTGTAGATGCACCCTCCCACAACATAAGAGAATGCCTCTAGAGGAGAGAATGCCTCTAGAACATGGGCATATAGCCCGAAAAAACCTACAACAACCTAGTGATTCCAGCCATGAAAACCTTCGACAATACACTGAACATCTCTACGGGGAGAAACCATTCCAAGACACACGAAAATTGGAAAAACTAAGGACCAGGAAAGCACATCTACTGTGCTTCCTGACTTTCCTTCTTAGAACATGGCCATATAGCCCGAAAAAACCTACAACAACCCAGTGATATGAAAGCCTTCAACAATACATTGAACCTCTCTATGGGGAGAAACTGTTCCAAGACACACAAAATTTGGAAAAACTAAAGACCAGGAAAGCATATCTACTGTCCTCCCCGACTTTCCTTCTAGGAGAGAATGCCTCTAGAACATGTCCATATAGCCCGAAAAAACCTACAACAACCCAGTGATTCCAGCCATGAAAGCCTTCAACAATATATCTTCCCTCTGTTTCCCTGCACTGCCATCACAGAGTTCCTTGGGGGCCATCACTTGATGCAAGGCCACTTAGAAACATAGAATCATAGAGTTGGAAGAGACCTTGTGGGCCATCCAGTCCAACCCCATGTCAAGAAGAACTTCTGTTGGGACTCTGTGGCAGCAGTGCATGGAAACAGAGGGAAGTCTCCATTTTCAGGAGAAGGGTTATACCTAACTCCCAACTGCTGAAGCCACAGAGAAGGCCATGAAAGGTGTGGAAAGGGCGTTGGATGGCTGGTCATCCCAGAAGATGGAGAAAGAGGGTAAGACAGTTCCCTCTGGTTTTCTGCAACTCATGGGATGAGGTCCTAAGTATCAAAAAAGGGAGACAGCAAAAGTACCAAAGGAATGTGGACATAACAAATGTAAGAGTTCTAGGTGTGAGTACTTCTTATATCTTCAATGCTAAAATAATAATAATAGGAGGGATATGGTTCTTATAGGAATGCAGAAGTCTTATTTTGCCTGGCACTAGCATCCCCTTCACTTTATTAGGTTTTGTGGCAGAATATCTGCAGAACTGATTCAGTTGCTGCTCAGCATTAATCATTGCAGGATGCTGATACTGAAATGGCAGGGAAGCTTATTAGCAAATGTGATAGGTGTGTTGCTACGCGTTTTCAAGTTAACTCTGACTTATGGCCAACATATCCCACCAAACAAGCCTGAGAAGAGAGTGGAACAGAGAAAGGGACTCTTCCAGAGATCTCAGAGCTCAAATCAGGAGGTATGGTTCTTCAGATAGTACAAACCTGAGGTATATAGAGCTTTATAGGTCATCCTCAGCACTTTGAATTCTTCCTGGAAGTGGACCAGTAGCCAGAGTACTGATGATCATGTTCTTAGAAGCCAGGAAATGAATGATGCAACTACCATGAAACATGACAAGGATGCTGTGGCTCGTGATGACAGTGTGAGTTGAAGGAGGGGTGACTAGCTAGGCCTCCACCCACATGGTTTCTGCTGCCCCAGCAGCAGAGAGAATACTGGGTTGTTGTAGGTTTTTCGGGCTGTATGGTCATGTTCTAGAAGCATTCTCTCCTGATGTTTTGCCTCACAACCTCTGAGGATGCCTGCCACAGATGCAGGCGAAACATCAGGAGAGAGGCTTTTAGCAAAATGGCCATACAGTCCGTAAAACCTACAACAACCCAGTGATTCTGGCCATGAAAGCCTTTGACAATACAGAGAGAGTACTGATATATTGTTTGTCTAAGAACATCACTATCCCCTTTGTCCACCTCTGGAGCTCTCTCCAATAGTAAACAGGAGCCAATATCCTGACTCTTGATTAAACAAAACTGGGAAGAGATGATGCCACAGCATCACAGAAATCTTGAAAACCAGACATTGGGTACATCTGAACTCTAGCATTAATGCAGTTTGATACCACTTTAACTGCCATAGCCCAATGCTATGGTATCGTCCTGGGACTTGTAGCTTAGTGAGGCGCTAACACTCCTTGGCAGAAGAAGCGCGTAGTAGCAAATGCCATCCTTACAATGGCATTATACTGTTTCCTACAGCTTTGGTTCCCTCCTGTGGCTATAGTATGTAATTTCATGACACAGGAAAGCGGCTGGTAGTATCGTATCTTGTCAATGAATTATGCGTACTAAATGCAATTATGTGTACCAAATGCAAACCTAGGCTGCCATTTTCTAATTATTCCATCCTCACATATAAGGACAAATGATTTCTTTATTCTCTTCTTCACTGTGGGAGGAAACACATAATTCTGTACAATATTCTCTCCATGCATCCCAAAGTGTTCTGGAGGAATTATTCTGTACTGAAGCGCAACCTTGTTTCTCTAAAGCAGGGATGCAAACTGGCCATTTCCCAATCTGATTTGTCTACATGATGTAGGTCGAAATTGCTGAACATAACCTAAAACAGAACCATAAAGATGAACCCTTCTCAGCATTGATTTTGAATAATTCATAATTCATAATTAACATTTGTATTATTAATACTCAGTATTTGCATTACTGTTACTGTATTTTAATTCCCCTTAAAACTTTTAAAATAATCTTTCAATTGTTTTAACTTATTTTAACTCGGATTGTAAATCACTTTGCATCCCATATTTTACATCCAAAGTCTTAATTATCTAGTTGTAATTGCGCTTATCCTTTTGCTGCTTTATCACCTATGCACTTTACTCATTAGACCTACCTTTAATTTGTTGTGCATCAGACTGTCCTCCTACAATGAGACTTCAATTATACTATTGGTGGTTGTTCCTGATGCTTCTTTTATTGTTGTGATAATGTTGCTTATGTTATTTTTATATTGATTATTCATTTTGTACATTATATGTTTTAACTGTCGACTGGGCTTGACCCCATGTAAGCTGCCCTGAGTCCCTTCGGGGAGATGGAGGCAGGGTATAAAAATAAAGTTATTACTACTACTACTACTACTACTACTACTACTATTATATTGGGAGAAAGATGGCATATCAATCAATCAAGTCTCCAGCACTATAGAAAACCATGTCCATTTTAAACAAGGAACTGCATTATGTGCTACTAGGTACATGGGGCCCTCAACAGTGATTGTAGTGTATTACAAAATGCACTTTGAACTGTGTAAAAACACTTCTCTGTATGTATCTCATACAAAAACCTGATGTAATGAGCAGCTCAACTTTTGCTGTCTTATCATTGTCTTACATTACTATTTATTTATTTATTTACCACATTTATACTCCACCCAAAGGGGACTCATTACTATTAAGTTGCCTTTCACTGGACTACTAATGACCTCATCATATGGGGCTAAAATTGGTGGCAGATGCCAATCTAGCCTGTTCACCCATGGAGCTGGCCAGCTAAAATCAGAGGATGTTGTGCTGGTTCCGTGGGCGGCTTCCTGTGTTGCAATTCCCTTTCATGCTCCATGTTTCCCTCCATGGGATCAGCTGCTGGGGGAGCCCGTTGATGTGGGGTACAAGGCGGTAGCTTCCCCATGCCCCGCAGTCAAGTGGAACGACATGGGACACTTTTGGCGGCTATATGACGAGGCCATTAGTAACTTTCTAAGTTGGTGTAGGTCTCAAGATTGGAGTATAAATGGATAAATATAATAAAATTATAACTATTGTTTATCTCGATCATACATGAGAACAAAATAGTACTAGCAGGGACATATCATATGACCTTTTTTGATGACTGCCTCTAGGCTTTGGAATTCCCTTCATAGGGACACTAGGGTGGCTCCCTATTTGCTATTTACCTATTTACCTTCATCTGCAGGTAAAGACACATGGTGTAGTGGTTAGAGCATTGGACTGCAACTATGAAGACCAGGATTGGAATTCAAGCTCGGCCATGAAACCCACTGGGTGACCTAGGGTAAATCATTCTCTCTGCAAATGACTTGATGGCACTCAACCCCAACAGAAACAACAATGCTTTGGAGAGCTGAAGTTTTTTAAAAAAAAGTGTTTTGAGTAGAGTGCTCTGCCTTTTTTTAATCGTGCTTTTAAAACTGTTATATTTTTAAACATTTTAAATTGTCTTTTTGAAGCACTTTTAGGCCCACCTACATTGCCATATACAATCCAAATTATCTGCTTTGAACTGGATTATATGGCAGTGTAATCCTGTTAAAAGCAGATAATGTGGATTATCTGCTTTGATAATCTGGATTATTTGACAGTGTAGAAGGAGCCGTAGTTTTGTTAAAAGTTTGATTCCATTGCTTTTTTGTATGTTTAAACTATTTTCTTCTAGTTTTTGTTTGTAAGCTTCTTTGACTCCCAACAAGAACAATAATTGTAATTTAGTGGCTTGTACTAGAGGCCATGACTCTGAAGACCAGAGTTAGAATTTCCATTTGGCTGTGTAAACCCACTGGTGGGTCGTGAGATAATCACACTCTCTCAGCCTCAGATGAAGGCAATGACAAAAACGCTCTGAATAAATCTTGCCATGAAAACTCTATAATAGGTACATTTTAGGGTTACCATAATTTGGAAAAGATTTAAAGGCACACAGCACAATGTATAATGCTTAACAACTGCACTGACCAGTACTAGGGCATATAGTATGACATATTATTTTCAAAGTGACAACTGCTAGCAACAATATAATTTAGTAGATGTTTTGTTCATGCCAAAAAGGAAGCACTGCTTTCTGTATTACGTTCTTGTCTTCTGTTGTTGCTGTCTGCACTGCCATGCTCCTCCCTTGAGCAAGGAGACCTTCCTACTGACTGACTACAGATCTTGGCATGTTAACTGTTGAAGGTACTGACTATCCCCTTCACAGTTATATAAAATCCACATTTAATTGGATTATATGGCAGTGTGTACTCAGATATCCCAGTTCAAAGCAGATATTGTGGATTATCTGCCTTGATATTCTGGGTTATATGGCTGTGTGTAATGGCCCTTGGTCTTTTATGCTGTATTTTAAACATATTTATTATGGTTTCAATCCAGAGTTGGCTTCTGAACCCTGCTTTATTACAGTGAGACCCCTTATGTAACTTTTTGATGGAAAAGTGAAATATAAACTCAACTGAATGAATGATTGCATCTCCTGAAAGAGAAAAAGACAAGACAGCATTATATCTGAAATGGTTACCTCAGCAATTGTTGCATGTCATCTGGTGTGTTACCCCATTAGACCTATTAAACCTACCAGTGAAAATTTCAATCTATCACAGCCATCTGTGTCCCATTAGATGCTTAATTCAGACCCGCTATTTTCTCTGGGAGACAATTTCTGAATTCAGATGCATTGTTTTTTGTAGAGTGGCACGAAGGAGCATTATGACTCCACCCACCAGTTCTACAGCAGAGGCTGTTGTCATCCAAAAACAACTTTTCAATGGTCTGTTTAAAGAGGCACAATATAGTTTTGAATTTCTTGTAGGATTAACCACATCATCAGCATGAACTCTGCTTTGAAAGACTTTTCTTTCATGGAAGTGCCAACAAAAAAAAAAAAAACAAACAGAAGAAGTAAACATACCAAAATAATATTCTTAAACACATATTTTAAAATAGACTATCTCTCCTGTTCTTGACAATATAATATTACTTTTCTGTTGAGGGTGGAGACATTTCCCAACTCTGACCTCTTAATTCCAAGTGCATATTATTAGAGGTAAACTATGAAGCTTAGGACAGGATTGTCTGGATTTCTGTACACTTATTAATTGATGTTTGGATCCAGGGTAATAACTGGTATAGCAGGTTAAGGAGAATATATTAGTGAACCAGTACATTTATCAAAGCAAGGGAGACTAAGATCATAACTAACTGAAACCATCCGAGTTGCTATCTACATCATAGTGACTGTACATGGAAGAAACCTGGGCAGGAAGTCAAAATATTAAGGTATCTTCTTTATCTTTTCTCCACTACTTTCACAACCTTTCACCGGACACTATGTGATTGAAAGGGAGCATTTTGGAATCTTGTAGGAAATGCAAACAAGGACAAAATATGGGGAGGACTTAGCAGCAGCAGATATATTGCTTTGGTCAGAGCTGGGAGGCAAAAACATATTTAGCAAATGGACAAAAAACTCCAGCATGATCTGGAAGCATTGCTCTCATTCTGAATTGGCTTCCTGGTGATGCCACGTCTGAAGGAACATCAGAGTGAAGGCAATGCTGAAGGTTTCTGGTTCAAAGCTGGAATACTGGCAACGACAACCAAATTTTATATTGATTAATTTCATACCAGCTACATCTGGAAGTCTAACTGTAATTTCCAGCATATGGAAGCATAATTGTAACAGCACGAGAGAGAGACAGGAGTTGGGGGGGGGGGGGGGGATATGTTAGAGTTGCCATAACGGGGAAATAGATGATCAAGTCTGAATTGTTATCTACTTGTGTTCATCAAAGACGACAAATTGTCTTTCAACCTACCTGGACCCAGTGAGTGTGAGCAAACCACTGCCCAAACTTCTTGTTATTGATATGGGAATAGCTTCCCAGAAGTCTGTGCAGCTGGCATGGGCTCTTGTGTCTCTTCTCCTGGGAAGCCAGTCAGGTGTGCTGGAGGGTGGGCTTCACTGCAAATGTACTGGAGATGGCAAGTTTCTTCTCCAGTAGGTTGGGGTAAAAGAAAAAGACACCCCCCATAACCACACAATCCATATATACAGTTTTATTTACCTGTGTCTAGGGGAAAATGGTCTCTTAAGGAGCTTTCTAGGTCCTCCAGGCAATTTTATGATATGCTTCTCCCCAGAAGCTATTATAGAGACACTGGAGGACCTAGTGAATTCCTAGAATGGATGGATACTGCTCTAGGAATTTCCAAGTCCAGGGTGATCCTATGGTATTCAAAGAGTGGACATCTGGTTAATGAATGCTATTTCGTCACTGCAGATATGGGGCTTCTACTGTACATAACTACACTCCTTCCTTGTTTCTACACTGGCCAGTCTGCCTTTGGCATCCTTCACACCTTCTCTCTTTCAGTGTTCTGTAGCTGCATGCCATTATAGTGATTTGTCTTGGATAGATAATCAAGCCTACTATGATATTTTCTCATATTGATACCCTCCCTTTTATTGGCCATAGTTTGAGTGGTTTTGGCATAGGAGTAGATTGGTTTTGGAGGAAGTTCCATGCCCACTCCATGGTTCCCTGAGGGATCTTGGGGACACACCATCTCAAAGAAGGTATGGGCTATGTTATCCTTGGTAGCATGGAAATCACATGGTTGCTTATACTCATGGAGATGCCTATGTATGCACATATGCAAGATTAATCAGGCTCTGGTCTCTAAACAGTTACCAATGCCCCAAAACGATGCAAAGCAAAATGTATTGAGCACTGGGAATTTATATCATTAGAAAAAGACCATCTGGGCTCTTCCAGTTTGGTGTAATGAAGATGTCTTCTCATAAAAGTGCTCCTTCAGTTTTGCCAGGTATTGCTGTTTGTTGACTCCTCCATGTTTGTTGACTCCTCCATTTTTTGCAGTGAGTGGGGTGTCATATAGCAATTTCTTCAATCTCATACATTTGTTAAACCAGGGTGTACCTTGCTGAGGTGGCCATATGGCTGGAAGGATAATTTTCTTATTTAAAGAATAATAAAGTTGTAGTAAGGAAGTAGTATTTTAGTGATGCATTGATACACCATAACTTTGAAAATAAAAAAGAAAGAAGAAAATGATACATTCTTTATTCTGTCATGTTTTGGAATAAAAAAACCACTTGATGATGGGAATGAATAATAGAATCATAGAATTGGAGGAGACCACATGAACCATCCATTCCAACCCCCTTGCCATGCAGGAATACATAAACAAAACACTCCTGATGGATGGCTGTCCAGCCTTTGTTAAAAACCCTTCAAAGAAGACTCCACCACAACCAGAGTCACATATTCCATTGTCAAACAGCTCTTAAAATGTTGCCGCTTCTTGGATATTTTGAAAAACTCAAGAAACTACAGCAACAATGATCACATGTGATGCTATCTATTGCTGGGAAGTGCTAAAACAAATAAGCACTGGGTTCCACACTGTCATCCTATCAGAGACTTCCATTTGTCGTGAAAGTAGCTTTCCAAATCCTGCTGCAAATTAATTCTCAAGACATAACAGCAAGGAAAGAATGTGACTGAAGGAAGTGGTAAGTAAACAATGCAGATAGGTATGCCACTTTAATGAGAAACTGCATCACAACCTATCCGTGACACTTGTCAAAACATAATTCACAACATCTGCCAAGTCTTATGGGTGCATGAGGTTTGTGTTGCTTTTTTTTTTAAAGAGAAGGGATCACACTCTTGGACTACTCAAGAAATGCAATATTTCTGGAACTAAAGCTCACCGCAATCAAAGCACATTTGGGAAATAATAAATACAAGTGAAAGACAAGCACACCTTTGCTCACACAAGAACTATCCAGGTGCAACCAGGCAAGAACCCAGTGAAAATGAGACAAAGCCCTTGTCTCAAGTGAGGCAACACATTTGGGGACAAGGGCACTATGTTTTGAATTTGCTCATATGGAGGAAGAAACATATTCTTTCAAATGCCTGAGTGGGACTGTCTGTAACATGAACTGTCTGGGTAGCTCTTTCTGGGCTGGCAGACAGACATGCTGAATTCAGACACCTGCTTCTGCCAATACACAAAACAAGCGGGGCAGAATATGCTGCCTTGTTCGCAGTGCTCTTGACCTAGAAAGCTGGATTGCTACTGCATGGAATAATGGGAGATGAAGACTGAAATATTCTGTTCTCGTCCTCTTTTGGGGGACAATGGCTCTATGTGATTTTTCTATTCATAATAAAAGCAAAGAAAAGAAAACTTCAACACTACCAAGGATATTTAATAGTTCAAAAATTTGAAAGGGAAACTGCACGAATCTAAAATACTGTGTCACTGAGAGCCAAACCTGATAATACAAGAGAGACCCACATAACAGTCTTCTGCTGGTGTTGCAGTTATGGATCATGAATTTTTGTGGAGGAATGGAGGGGAAGAGTGGGAGAATCCTTTCTTTCAATTTGAAATGACCTCCTTTCCACTAGCTTCTTAGTTCCCCTACAAGTGGAAAAATGATTCATAGATGTGAATTTCAGCAGGAAAAAAAGCCAATTAGGAAAGAGCTAAGCTCACCTTCCCTTTCCTACTTTCCTACTTGAATTCTCTGCTGCTTGTTAGAAATCTGTGCCAGGAATCTGCCATGGATAGTACAGCCCTAAGGACAAATCATTGGCAGAGAAAGAACATGAATAGAAAATAAGGCATTAAGTAAGTTGTATGTCATTTATTGAAAGGTCTAAATACCCTAATGGCACTAAATCCTGCATAATCTTGGAAGTATTTAGATGGGATACCATCAATGAATACCACCTTCAGAAGAAGGAAGTAGCAAAACTACTACTGGGTCTTCATTGCCTAAAAACCCAATGGAATTCATAAGGTGGTCATAAGTCGACAAACCACCTGAAGCTACCTACACACATATATTTGTCAGTTACTAAGCAGCAGTTTTAGAATTCTGGGTGCCTTGGCAAAGCAGGGGCATACAAGTGATATAAGTAGGCATAGCTGTGCTATATGCTATTTATGATTTCAACTTAGATTTTCTAAGTTGAATTACTCAGTATCTCTTTTGCTTTGACTTGGCTAAAGAGGGAAAGTCAGAGAAGGTATTTAGCACTAGCAACAGTACAGTATCTAGGAACAATATCAGTGGTTTAATTTATCCACATCTGACAAAGTATGTCCTCTCTAGGCTTTTTTCTAGGTCCTCCAGTGTGTCCTTATGGTATTCTTGGGTCTTTTATGCCTATAGGCTTCATAATTATCTGCAGTTTCATGAATCCTAGTGAAGTTTCAGAACATACACCCCACAAATATGGGTCATGTTCATTTGTTCAGTCATTTCCAACTCTTCGTGACCTCATGGACCAGCCCATGCCAGAGCTCCCTGTCGGTTCTTACTGGGCCATACTGTATATAAAAAGAGACAGAATAGTCTGGCTCACAACCTACAAGTGGCTCATGAATAAGGTTCTTAGATCTAAGGACCAGGCTCATCTTTTCTGATGTTCAAAGTATCACACTTGAGGACATCTCCAGGAACTGCCTTTTGCAACATCACTTTTGCAACACTATCAGAACCCAGTTCCTATGACAGAATTACAAGAGCCTTTGCTCCTAAGATCTCATGTTGGCCCAGAAATCCCAAGGCCTTGGATAGTCCCGATCTGGCAATCCGATTCAATAAGAACCTGTGGCCCTCAGTGTCCATCACTGAGGTAGACAGAATAATCCAAACTATAGACAGTTGTGCTTCCAGAAGCCTCCAGAGGGCATGAGTCGCCCATTTAATGATACTGGGAGAGGGGCATTTGTAAACTTCAGTTCCAGATAGTATTCTTTAACCAAATGTAAAGGTACAAGGGCAGTCCATATACATAGTGTAGTGTGAAATGGGGTGGGCACAACTCCTAGTTTTCCTGTAGTTTTCCACTGCTATTTTACAGTAATATAAGTACATATCAAATAATATGAGGCTGATCTGAGTGAAGTCAAGTTAGCAGAATTTGGTGGTGGTCACGGAAGGAGACAGCTGGTTAAGTACTACATGAGAACTCAAGAAGAAACAATGTGGGCCTAAAAGACTAGGGGCCCTTCTGGACAGGCTTTATATCCCAGGATTTGCTCCCAGGATTTCTGCTTTAAACTGGATTATATGAGTCCATACTGCTAGAAAATCTGGGATAAACAGAAAACTTGGGATCAGATCCTGGGATATGGGGCCTGCCTAGAAGGACCCTGAGAACAACACATCCAAAACTAATCACAAGGAGTTATTGACTTGTTTTAGCTGGAGTTTAGTAACCTAAGTCTTAGTCTTAGAAAAAGTAGTCAGTGGATCTGTAAACATATAGATTTTGGGATAGACATCCACAGCTCTCCAGATGTTGCTCGGGAATTATGGGGTTCAATACAAATGGGAAATTGTAAAGGTTTCCAATACTTGATCTAGATTAGGGTTGGGAATCATGCAGCCCTCCATAACATAAAGCTCCTTAACATAAAGAATGCTATGATTTTCAACTCAGCAACATTTGGAGGTTTACATATTTTCTACCCTTGACCCAGACTTTTTGAAGGAGGATGCAGCCAGTGGTTATGATCTATCCCACAGGATGCATTTAATTTTCAAAAGCTGGGAATATTCTTCTCTACCCAGAGTTGACATGACTTCATTTGGGACCATGTGTTCAGACTATTCAATACAACTCAATAAAGCAATTGCTGCTTCAGATAATCATTTGCAAAACAAGCATGTCCTAAGATGCTGAAAAACAATGTTTAATAACTAAAAGAACCAATATGTTTCAATCTGAAGATATATTTAAGGTCTTTAGCAGGAGCCCAAACAAAGAAATATAAAGGGAAATTCAAGTATTTGTGGGTGTTATATGACATATGATAGTTAAACCTCAGTCTACAAAGCTTGTAGGGATGGGATAGAATGCAGTAGAATTCAGAAAGAAGCAAATCAAAGCCCGTCTTAAATTTTCAAAGCACTGGACAAGATGATACAAGTCTTTCTGATCTTTCCCATGGCCAGTTACTGTTGATGCATGAAAGCAATAAATCTACTTACAAAAAGTCAGCTTCCATGAGTTCAAAACTCTCTCTTAAGATTTCTTTTATTATAAAGTATCTGCACATATGACAAGATTGTGGATTTATGGCTACAGCAGCTTATAATTGCCATTTTGAGAGGTTGGGGGAGAATTCTGACCTCTATAGAAAACTCCAAAAAGCTTACTATGGTAAACGTTAATATTCTTTATTTATTTATTTACAGTATTTATATTCCGTCCTTCACATACACGGCAAACATTCAGTGCCGCTTTTGACATACAAGACATACAGACAGACAAAGGTCATTCAGCACTTTCTTCCACTTCGGATCCTGGAGGTTGCTGGATTCAGCCACAGGAGGAGCTGTCGCTTCATCCACTATGAAACTGAGCCTTTAGAGCGTAGTATTTCCTCCTTGCTCTCCGACATTTTTATGGTGTCATAAATTAACCTCCCCACTGCTTTAAGCGGCCCCTATTTTCTCTACTCATAGCACAGCTGTTTTTGAACTCCTTAGGTAAACAATAAGCTTGTATTGTATTGTATGCATGCACACCTTTTTGTTTGTTTTTCTTTGGTGCAAATACAGCCTCATGTAGCGGAGATTTTTCAAAATCACCTTGGAAAAGTTAAATTTTTAGATCTTGGCTCAAAATCTCCCAGGGCCACTGCCACCAACTCCACTCATAGAATCATTGAGTTGGAAGACACCTTGTTGGCCACCCAGTCCAACCCCCTGCCAAGAAGCAGGAAAACTGCATTCAAAGCACCCCCCACAGATGGCCAACCAGCCTCTGTTTAAAAGCCTCCAAAGAAGGAGCCTCCACCACACTCCAGGGCAGAGGGTTCCATTGCTGAACAGCTCTCACAGTCAGGAAGTTCATACTAATGTTCAAGTGGAATCTCCTTTCCTGCAGTTTGAAGCCATTGTTCTGCATTCTAGTCTCCAGGGCAGCAGAAAACAAACTTGTTCCCTCCTTTCTATGACTTCCCCTCACATATTTATACATGGCCATCATGTTTCCTCTCAGCCTTCTCTTCTGAAGGTTAAACATGCACAGCTCTTTAAGCCGCTCCTTATAGGGCTTGTTCTCCAGACCCTTGATCATTTTAATCACCCTCCTCTGGACACATTCCAGCTTGTCAACATCTTTCTTCAATTGCGGTGCCCAGAATTGGACACAGTATTCTAGGGCACCACAATTGAAGGGAGATGTTGACAAGCAAGAATGTGTCCAGAGGAAGGTGACTAAAATGATCAAGGGACTGGAGAACAAGCCCTATGAGGAGTGGCTTAAAGAGCTGGGCACATTTAAACTGCAGGAGGGAAGGCTGAGAGGAGACATGATGGACATGTATAAATAAATAGTTTAAAGAGTACTTCTGAGCTCAGATTTTTTTTGAGAGTATGATACACATGAATGTAATAACATGATAGAAGAAAGCAGATTTAAATAGTTTTTCTTATTTACCATATAGTCAAATTCTTCGATTCGGAATTACTAATCAAATTCTAGGTTTCTCTTCTATGGGCAAAACTAAATGGAGCACAGAGCCAGGGCTTCTTTGAAGTTGTTCCATTCACTGTTTGTACTGCTGAAGAGGACAGCTTCTTTTCAGAATAATTGAAAAAATCGAGAACCTCTTCAGAATGTTGCCAAAAACAAAGCCCTCTGTTTTTCAAATGTCCTCCTTTTTATTGCCCTTTAGTTCTCATCTGAAATTTTGGCAGGACTCCCTCAATAATAAAAACACTTTATTTATATTCCGCCCTTCTCACCCCGAAGGGGACTCAGGGCGGATCACAGTACATATGCTTGGCCACTTTGTATAGACAATAGATAGACAGAACAGGAGGTGGTTTGTTTCAGCTGCTTTTGGTGCCATGGAAGGTTGGGCTCAAGTCCAGGGGGTGCTGTTGCTCTATCCTCCATGACGAAGAGCTGTCAGGACTTCCTCCTTCCTTTTGGTCTCTCAGCATTTTCAGATCTTCTTTCTTTATGGTGTTGTAAAACACCTCTCCTGCTTTTTAGCGGTACCTAATTTCTCTAATTACAGCTAAAGCTGTTTTTGAATTGCTTAGGTAAACAATGAGCTAGGGTGACAGCAGCTCATGCCAACCTGGGGTTTCGAACTTGCAACCTTTTGATTGATAGATCTTATAATTGCTGAAGATTTACCAGGTGTGCTAAACCTCCGGCCCTCAACCATGGAAGAAACACTGCATACATACAGTAGGGATGGAGTAAATTGGTGATTGATTAGCTTAATATCATCCATACCAATGGAGTGATTTGGTCTCAATTTCATCACAGTTTCTGGGCTGCTATGAATTAAAACTAAACTCCTGTGTGTATAACACATGATGCAATTAAACCATCGGAAGGGGCAAATGTGACATCTGATGCCCCCCTGGGTTCCCCTGTTCTGTCATGTAGGTTGTGGGACCACAGCGCCATCGAGTGCATGCCACACAGGGAGCAGCAAAGAGGTGCAACCCTGCAGAAAAGCGAGCGAAGAGTGGAGAGGAGGACACATTGGCGTTCGGATTGCCTGCCTCTGCTTTCGTCTATTAGGCAGCCAGTGCTTTTGGCTGGGAGCCCAGACCGGGTTTTTGTAATCAAAACATGATCTTGTATGCTGTGCAGCCAGTACTGAGAAAGGCCGACTGATGGCTCTCCTCTTTTAACTCTGCTGTGGAATCCGCCGAGCTTCACCTCTCTGATGTCCAAAATGCACCGATCTGTGAGTGCTGCCTTTGTCATAACTGGGAGGGATGTCGGGGAGTCATTCTTGCATTCAGAAAGCCAAGCAATGACTTCTTTCTCTTTCTTGCCTCTGTTAAAAAGATCGCATTGTGGATTGGGGTATCTTGCTTTTGGTCAGCGGTAAGGTATCAGAAGGATGTGGGAGGGCAAAAACAATGTTTTCCCCCACCACAGGTTATATGTTGTATCAGTCATTCAGGAGATGTACAGGTGAGGTTATCCACATGGAGGGCAAGGAGATGGGGGAAGGAAATGAAAAACAAAGCAGAAATCCCACCAAAATGCTGGATAATGTCAGATATTTCCCATCTCAAAACTGGGGAATGTGATGGTCAGTGCAAAGATGGTGAGTGTTCATGGGGGGAGTTTGTGTGGCAACCGGCACAGAGAAACCTTGGCTTTAGGCCCTTTCCTTTTCTTCACTTCCCATCCCCCAGCTTTCCTTTCTCTCATGAGCCTTGCCTTGCTTTTCTCAGAGTCTTTCATATCATAAACAGCTGACTTTGAAAGCATGCAGGGATACGCTCTCGCCAAAGCCAGGAGCGGTTAAAAATTCCCATTCACCCAGTGGGTGGGTGAACTTTAGGGGGTAGGTATATGATATAAACAGTCTCTGTAAAGCTCCTGTTGTTTTGTTCAATCCCTCTTTTTATTGTGCTTTAATAGAGAATGATATTTGTGCCTGTCAGATTCCCCTTCCCCTCCTCCTCTCCTGTTGGCCTCTCTGTTTTTCCAAGCAACCAGGAAGGCTCTCTGATTCACAGGCATGGCACGTTTGCTGGGCCAAAGCCATACCTAACTTACTTGCTCCTGTTGTTGTGTAGCACATGGGTGCTTGGCTCCCTGTGAAAGTTTTAAGTGTGATATGGCATAAAGGAGTATCACTTTCCATCCAGATCAGAAACAGAGGCAACTTTCTTTCCAGTAACTTGGCAGCAGGAATATTATCTTGTCACAGACTGACTGACTGACCAGCTGGCTAGCTGGCTGCAGCACAGCAGCTAAGGCCAGGGAGAAAAATGCTGACCGCGCTTCAATGGGATGGTCAGTGTTCACCAGGGAATCAGCACCCGGCTGCTTTGCATCTTTGGGCCAATTCAGTTGGGTGGTTGCCAGAGGCGGCCCTAGGTAATTTTCAATGGTAAGCAAACAGTATTTTGGCGCCCCCCCCCCCCAACCAATCATTGATATATATTTTCTATTTGTCGTGGGAGTTCTGTGTGCCATATTTGGTTCAATTCCATCATTGGTGGAGTTCAGAATGCTCTTTGATTGTAGGTGAACTATACATCCCAGTAACTACACTTGCCGCATTTGCTCCCTTACCTGGCCCACTTTGGGTCCGAAGGCGTGCCTGATGACCCCGGCGTGTGCACCAAAAGTCACCTTTTCTCCTGACTTTCTCCTCAGCCATTGGGACCAAGAGAGAGAGACAGAGAGACAGAGTTGGAGATGCCCACCTTTCCTGAAGTTAGGCGCAAAAACAAAGGAGGGAGCGGAGGTGGGAGATACCTCCAGCCGGAGGGGCTCTCCCTCTCCCTCTCTCTCTTGGTCCCAATGGCTGAAGAGAAAGTCAGGAGAAGAGGCGACATTTAGTGCGCATGACGGGGTCTTCAGACACGCCTCCGGACCTGAAGTGGGCCAGACGCGGCGGCTCCGCCCCTTGGCCGACCCGCGGATTGAGGAGAGGAGAGGAGGCGGGTGGAACGCTGGGGATCGGGAAAGGGAGCCGGTCATGGGGAAGGGATCGAACGCGGAGAACGATTGAGTGCCGGCTCTGCTCGCGCACCCGGTGGCCGGGTGGAGCAGGAATGAGAGGGGCTAGGCGAGGCTCAAGGGCCCAGCCCCTTTGGGAAGAGGATCTCCTGTCAGCGAGGCAAGAAAGTTGAGACTCCCCCCGGACTGCTAGGGCTGTTGTGAGCTGAGGGGGCGCTCCTCAAGTGGCGGTCGAGGGGCATTTACAGAGGCGCCTCTGCGCCCCTGGCAAAAAAAGTGTTCTGCAACCGCTTACTTCGCGTAATGGACGAGCCGCCCCTGGTGGTTGCTGCTGCTGGATGTGTAAGGGGGGGGGGTGAGTTTTGGGAATACGCCTGGTGGCAAGGCTAATGCTAGACCAAAGGCATTGTCTCTGGGTCTCTATGAAAATACAGACCTCCTATTGGCACTCACCATAACCAGACCCTGCCCTGATAGAAAAGATGACATCATACCCTCCAGCTTTCTTGACTTGGCAATGACAGTCCCAATTAATGCTCTCGTTCCTTTTTCAGCTGCTTTTGAAATGTCCTCCTCCACTTTGTCCTTAAGCCTCCGGTGGCACAGTGGGTTAAACTGCTGAGCTGCTGAACTTACTGAACAAAGGTCGGTGGTTCAAATCAAGGGAGTGGGGTGAGCTCCCAGCTTCTTCCAACCTAGCAGTTCGAAAACATGCAAATGTGAGTAGATCAATAGGTACCACTTCTGCAGGAAGGTAACAGCGCTCCATGCAGCCATGCTGGCCACACGAACTAGGAAGCGTCTGCCGACATTACTGGCTCTTCAGCTTAGAAATGGAGATGAATACCACCCCCTGGAGTTGGACACAACTAGACTTAATGGCAGGGGAAACATTTGCCTTTACCTTTGAAATGTCCTCCTCCACTTTGTCGTTAAGTGGCTATAATTGCCGAAAAATGAGTTCAAAGTGCAAAAGTAGTAATTCAGAAGGAGCAGAAAGGGTAGAATTTACCTTTTTTAGTACGCTCTGACAAAAGCAAACTGCTGGAGTAATGTTTTTTCCTTCTTGTCCACACCCTGGTATTATTTTGCCACATGTGTCCTGTCTTTCATCTGTAAAATGTCAGCAGATATATTCAGTTGAGCAGTATTTCTACTTTTTTGCCTCTAAGACCCTGAGCCATAAGTTACATTCAAAATGGTAGCTGTAGCCATAGAAAATAATAGCATCATGTGAAATCTGCAGCAAAATATTGTAGTATATCTTTTTCCCTATTAACACTGTTGCTCCCAGTGCTGCCCCAAAATATTTTCTTGCTTGAGCTGAAGGATAAGATAGCATCAATTCACCACTACTATTCAATGTAGAGAAACTTATTAGATGAGCAAAGAATCTTATTTAAAAGATTGTGAGAAAACTACCATACGTTCTCTGCCACTCTGGAAGGCAACACAGGTTGTCTTGCAGAGTGTGGGTCAGATCACATTGCATACACTGCTCTATCATCCAAAACTTGGCTCCTTTTCCCGGCTCCTTAGTATTTGCTTTCTGAGGTTTTCCCCTGATTCTGCTTAATAGTAAAGCTAGGTCCAATTGCTTCTGTTCAGGCTTCATGCTGGCAGGTTATTACTTTCTCCAGGGATACCATAAGAGGCTCAAGCAGGCCAGGTCTTGGTTTCCAGCCCCATCCTGTTTTCTGTTCCAATTGATACTTCCAATCCAGTTGAAAGGATTGCCTCCAGAAAAATGTATTTTTCATATGATTTCAACAGTAGAATACGCTGCTTCGGAATATGATAGTCTCCTTTTCTGGAGGTTTTTAAGCAAAGGCTAGATGGCCATCTGTCGGGAGTGCTATTGATTGTCTGTTCATGCATGACAGGTTGGGATGAGGCTAGATGTCTTTTTCCAACTTTATGTTTCTATGATTCTAATTACTGACAAAAGGAATAGGAAACTGCATCCGAATGTACTAAGACAAAGGCCATGAAGATAGTGCTCACAAGGAAATTGTATATATCTTAGCAAAAAGACTGCTACTTTTGGAGTTGTGAGTGTGACCACATATACCCTAGACCCTTGCCCTTATTGGCCAAGTGAATCACAAGGATTGTCAATGTCTCTCTGGGACAGGGGAAAATTTCATTTTGCCTGAAAATGATGGTCATAAGACTAATTCTGGATCCCTCTGCGTTAAACAACTATCTGCCTATTTCCAATCTCTCCTTCTTGGACAAGGTTCTAGAGAGAATGGTCATTACTCAACTCCAGAGATTCTTGGATGAAACCAATCATCTTGACCCATCACAGTCTGGGTTTATGCCTGGTCATGGGATGGAGACAGCATTGATCGCCTTGGTGGATGAACTCCACAGACAACTAGACAGGGGGAAGTGTATCCTTCTTGGTTCTTTTGGATCTCTCAGTGGCTTTCAATACCATCAACCATGGTATCCCTCTGGGCTGTATCTCCAGGATGGGACTTGGAGGCACTGTTTTGCAGTGGTTCCACGCATACCTGGAGAATTGGTCCCAGATGGTGGTGCTGAGGGATAACAATTCTGACCCCTGGCCATTGGCCTGTGGAATTCTGCAAGGTTCGATTCTATCCCCCATACTTTTCAACATCTACATGAAACCCCTGAGTTGTATGTCATCTGCGTAATAGAGTTGTGTACATAGATGACACACAACTCCATTACTCATTTTCACCTAAAGCCAAGGAAGCTGCTCGGGTCATATGCTTTATTGACATATGAACATGTATTTCCAGAAGCCACCTTCAATAGGATAGTTTTGAGATACCCAATCATTTTATATAAATGTGTTTGGTTTGAGTGGTAGATTAGGATTCTGGGAAATATGTATTCAAATACTCACTTGGCCTTGGAGACCCACTGGCTGTCTTCGGGCAAGTCACTCTCTTGGAGCAAAACCCTTCTGAGTAGATCTTGCTAAGAAACCCCAGAATAGGCAAAAATGACTTGAAGGCAAGAGCATGAAGAAGACACCTAATTATATCTAAGAACTTTATTTCCATCACCACCCAAGGTCTGATCTGATGTCAACCACCTTCCTGTGATCCTAATAGATCATGCTGTGTATGACCCCCTCTGCACAGATTTTGAGTGCTTCATGTCCTCACAAAATGTGGTTTGTCTGCTCCATGCTGTTTTTGTAACAAGGAAAATTACAGGTGTGCCTTCAAGAATGCACGTTGCTGTAATTCCAATGTTCATATGTCCATACCAAACCCTAGCTCTCCTATTTAAACATGGAATTCAGGTACATCGAGAGTACATGCAAATCTGTAGCAAGCCTTAACATTCTGGTCAGGTAGGAGCCAAATCTAATATAAACCAGTTCTACAAAATTGACAGGAAAATTCATCAAGTTGCAAAACTCTTTTGTTACGAAGACACAGCTGTGGGAGAAGGCAGACCTTATGAAAAGCTCTTATAGTTATAAACAGCACTTGATGTCACATGTAATGCCAGAAGCTTCATTATCAACCAATTCTGAGAACAGTCTTCTCTAATCTGGTGTCCTAAAGATGGGTGAGACTTTGGCCCCATATTCACTGCATTATATCGTCAATGTTAACTCTTGTCATGCAATTTGATGCAAATCAATTACATTATATGAGTCTACACCAGTGGTTCCGAACCTATGGTCTGTGGACCACCAGTGGTCCACAAGAATGAAAATATGGCCCACTGCCTCACCATTACTACATTGTTGCCTTGAAACCATGCAGCAACAGGCGTGACTGTTCTCGCAAAACCCTCTTAAAGTGCGGAGGCAACAAGGATGCCAGGAGGAGAGAGGCTGAATACCCACGAAAGATTACTACTACCACATGAGCTCTAGATGATTAAATATGGTTTTCTGTGGGAAAGCAGATGGCAACTACTGGATGGTATATGTTAGGTATCAGAAACTAGAGCTGATGTGGTCTATCCAATGCAATTTTCTGAATCAGCACCCCAAATAACCAAACCAAATTTAAAGTTGACCAAAAACTGATACATAACCTTTTTGGTACTAAAGTTGGAGAGTGGTCCCTAGTCAAGTGGCCCTTGGTCAAAAAAAGGTTGGGAACCACTGGTCTACACTATCTGTTTGAAACTGCATTATACAGCAGTGTAGAAGGGGTACACAACTCAGGCCCCTTCCATAATACAAATTGAACTGGATTATATGGTACTGTGGACTCAGATAATCAAGTTCAAAGCACATATTGAGGATTATATGCCTTGATATTCTGGGTTATATGGCTGTGGGGAAGGGCCCTCACACAATTCCTGAACCAGCAATTCATGGGGATTGTATTCAACATATCTGGAAGGCATGACGTATGGTGCATTTGTACTTTAAATACAAATGGAGTATCATTTTTAACGGAGATTTCCTTCAAAACACAATGCTGGTATCTGAATGCTTTTTGAAACTTTAATCCAATTGCTAGCCACAGTTGCTATTGTAGATACATTACTGGGTGGTTATTTAAGACTGGTGAAAATTATTTCAGTACGTCTATCAAAGTTAAAACTAAAAAATGAATGTAAGCATGAAAATTCAGCAATTTTGTGCAATACATCATTTCACAGATGCAACACTTATACATTTCTAGTGTACTTTTTCTCAGTGGGGTGAAAGACAGTCTGCACATTGTAGATAGGCAACACCCTCTGGTTTTGTGTAAATTCAGCATAATTCTTCCAATGATGGGAGATGACAATCGACCAAGTCCCCTTCCACACAGCTGAATAAAACTCCACAATATCTGCTTTGAATTGGGATATATAGTAGGCCTGGGTAACAATGGAAAAATTTGTTTCTAAACTCGTTTCGTTTTTAGGGGCCCACCGCATTTCGTTTTTTTAAAGAATTCCAAAATTTTCCTTTTAAAAATTTCGAAATTTTTGAAATTTCGTATAATTACGAATCAATTCGTTAATGGCGGACGCGATTGTGCAATATGCTAAAAAAACCTCCAAATGGGACAGGGGGAACTTCTGAAGCTTCCCTCTCCCTCTGTTGTTGACTGTTGGTGTGATAAAACAAACAACAACTATAAAACTTGCACCAGACATGCGAAAATAATTACGAAATAATTACGAAATAATTACGAAATAATTACGAAATAATTACGAAATAAATTGATAAAATTGTTTCGAATCTAATTTACTCCTCACACTATTCCTGCATGGCTCAATATTGGATCGTAAGCTAATTTAAATACGAATTAATAACGAATTATGAAATTAACGAACGAAACCGCCCAAGCCTAATATATAGCAATGTGAGCTCAGATATCCCAGTTCAAAGCAGATATTGTGGGTTATTATGCCTTGATATTCTGGGTTATATGCCTGTGTGGAAGGAACCAAAGCAGATGGAATTTGCACTGAATGTATCTGGTTCAGAAGCAGATAAACTTTGAAAAGGGCATTTTTTTGGTACCACACCTCCTAGAAGCCCTCAGTTAGCATAACCACTTACTGGTTTCATCTGATTCATATGTACCCTTGATATATGTGAACACCATGTGACCTAGAAGATAAGGAACCTATAATGGTAACACACCTTCCAATTTTGCATAAAATAAAACCAGGACATGCAAGGCCAAGCGACTTTAGAATGTGTTCAAGATGAGAAAAGTTATTAATGAAGAGAAGCACACAAACTAGGAGCAGCTGCAGTAGTTTGCTTTCCCCCAAGATTTCTGGGAAGTCAAAGATTCTCTTTGGGCAGATCCAGATAGCCTTTTATCCCAGAAGCATCCACATTAAAAAAAAAAGTAGATGTTTCCAGGAGGCTGTCTACACCCACCTCAGAAAGTGCGTGCTTTCTGGGGTGGGTGTCCAGACATTCTCTCGGGACTAGCCGGAGAGAATGTCTGGAGGCCCTACCCCCCTCTCCCCAAGCCCCCAGACCCCTTAGAAAAGTAATGAATACTTACCCTGTCTCTATTACAGTTTCGGCCAGCTATCCCAGTGCGTAGAAATGATGCGCCAGGAGAGTGGGGTGATTTTCATTCTCCCCCCCCCCCCTCACTCTCTTGGTGCATCATTTCTACACACCGGGAGAGCTGGACGAAGCTGTAATGGAGGCTGGGTAAGTATTCATTACTTTTCTAAGGGGTCTGGGGGCTTGGGGGAGGGGGGTATTCCCACAGTTAGCCTGGTAAATTGTGGGGGTACTGTCTGGACTGCAGTATTCTGCAGTCCAGAACCAGAAATAGTGGAATTATTCCCGTGCCTTCCAAGATGGCATGGAACAAATCCATTGTCAAATTAATTCACTACAAACCAGGGTTTCCAAAACGTTGTCTGGACAGTCTCTCCTTTATTGCGGGAGTTATAATAATAAAACTACTGTCTGGATGGGCCTTTCTTTCCTTTCCTCATTTCTTTATTCATATGATGAAAATGGCCATAGCACTTTGAACTCAGTTTATAAGAACTATAGTAAATTGAAGACACAGGGGGAGAGGAGGGAGAAACGGACATTTTAAGGGCAACTGAAAAAGTGGGACAACAGAGAATTAATTGGGATTGCTCATGCTAAAGTGGGATAGTTGGAGAGTATTGGAGCAAAAAATATTTTCCAAGCATGAGGATTTGCCATTCCAAATTAGGAAGTTTTGTAATCCCAGCAAGAGGTTATTTAGTCAGGTGTTCCTGTTAAAATACGGGCAGAGATTTCATGTTCCGATATTTAACACTAAGCTCAGGAAATGGTGACTTTCTCCTGAAACACTTTTCTGGCAAGACAGTTCTTAGTCAAGGGGGATGGGGTTTGATCCAATGCCTAAAAAAGGGCAGGGCAGGCTCCCTCATCCCAGATATTAGTGGGCTGGCTCACCACCAATTCAATGACAAAGAGTGCTCTGAAAGCCACATCAGCTCTTTAGCACAGATAGTTCTTTTGTTCAATAGATTCTTCTTTTGTCCAGGTTTCATTGATTCTTTCTAAAAGAGAACAAATATTTTTTGACTTCAGAAACCAGAAACACATTTTAGAGAAATTGGATTTTAGGTCTAATGTGGAGCATCATATCTTTCTTTTATGTTCGTTCAAAATAAGATGCAGAGCTCGTATCTTAAAACCACATTTCATCATTTTGTCATTGCCAGAAGTGAAAGAGTTCCACTCCCCTCACCTGCCTTTGCTTTGTTTAAATAAAATAAACAGTTTCCTGCATTATCAGCATAGGTGGAAATTCATCAAAGCTATTTTTCCTTCCCGTGATATTAGGATGCTACTGTGGATGATGCCGTGCTGCGGAAAAAAGAACAGAAAGATGTTGAGCTGGATAAGAAAATCATTGCTTTGCGGAAAAAGAATGAAGCTCTTATGAGAAGATACCAAGTAAGTTTTCTCTAGCTTTTTAAATATACACAGTATCTCCTTGGCTTATATTCAGACCCTACTTGGGGCCCTTCTACACTGCCATATAAACCAGATTATGAAAGCAGGTGATTCACATTATCTGCTTTGAACAGAATTATATGAGTCTACACTGTCCTGTAATCCCTATAATCCACTTCAAATCAGATAATCTGGATTTTATATGGCAGTGTAGATGGGGCCCTAGGGCCCTTCCACACAGCCATATAACCCAGAATATCAATGTAGATAATTCACAATATCTGCTTTTAACTGGGTTATCTGAGGGCCCTTCCAGATAGGCCCCATATCACAGGATCTGATCCCTGGTTTTCTTATCTGGCAGTGGGGACTCATATAATCTAGTTTAAAGCAGAAAACATGGGATCAGATCCTAGGATATAGGGCCTGTCTGGAAGGGCCCTAAGTCCACATTGCCACATAATCTAGTTCAATGTGGATTTTATACATCTGTGTGAAAAGGGCCTTAGGCTTTCTGATACTGCCAGTTGACTGATAATTTATAACAAATTTGTTTCCAATTGGTAGGTTTGTTTCATTAATTTGAAACATGGTTGGTTACGCATGCTGTTGTGAACATGATGCAAATATTTGGGTTTTTAAAAACAAACAAACAAACACTGATCTGTATGAAAAATACTGAGAATTAACATGTTAGCATCACATCTCCCGCAGCCTGAGTTTCCATAACACCTACTGCATCTGAGATTTCACATCCATGATCTCTCATCCTTGGGGCCTTCCACACAGTCCTATAGCCCAGAATATCAAGGTAGGAAATCCCACAATATCTGCTTTGAACTGGGTTACCTGAGTCCACACTCAGATAATGTGGGATTTTCTGCCTTGGTATTCTGAGATATAGGGCTGTATGGAAGGGCCCCTTGTTTATATTAGTACTATATTGGTATGGGAATGACATATCAAAGAATAAATTTGGAACCAATTCTGGAATTACCAAACTAAGATTAAAAGACAGGTACAAACTATTCTTCATTCAGTTCAGAACTCAAAAATGAACTGCTTTGGTCCCTTTTCTTGGTACTGGCAAATGTTTGCTAAAATCAGAACTCAGAGAAATTCTTTTGTGGATTACAGCTTCTGCCGGTAAGACACTCAAGCCAAAGGATGAGAATTAGGGAGTTCTAATTTCTTTTTAAAGGAACTTTTCCAAGCTCTGATTGAAATGTCATGAAGAACAAATTCACACCATGTATGCTATTTTAAATTGAGAACACCTAAGGTAATGGTTCCCAAATGGTGGTCCGTGGACCACCAGTCGTCCCCAAGAACTAAAATATGGTACATGGCCTCACCATTACTACACCATTGCAAGAAGAGTGACTGGTTTCAGGAAACCCTCTTATAATGCTGAGGCAATGAGGATGTTGGGAAGGGAGGGAAGAGGCTGACTACCCATGAAAGGCGCGGCAGCAAGCCTCCTGACTGCTGCTTCTCCTCCCCCTCCCTCTCCTTGAGCAGAGCTGTTCCATGTGGCACCTGGAAGTGGGGGCACCTTGGTGTCTTCATTTTTAAGCCTGTTCCTGGGGTTATTTGGGATGCTGATTCAGATAATTGCATTGGATAGACCACATCATCTCTGGATTATTAAATATGGTTTTCTGTGGGTGAGCAGATGGCAACTACTGGATAGCATATGTTCCGTATCAGAAACTAGAACTGATGTGGTCTATCGAATGAAATTTTCTGAATCAGCACCCCAAATAACCAAACTGAATCTAAAGTTGACTAAAAACTGATTCATAACCCTTTTGGTACTAATGTTGGGGAGTGGCCCCTGGTCAAAGTGTGGTTCATGTGGTCCCTGGTAAAAAAAAAAAAAAGGTTGGGAACCACTGACCTAAAGTACAGTTCTTCTAGACAAATGGTGATGAGGAGGAACAGAAAGTAATACCACTTCATCCAAGCCCAGATCTTAGGTAGCCAACATACATCTAAGGAAGTGGGGAAAATAGAATAACTTATTTTTGTATATGTTTATGCACTGAAATTTATATGATATCTACACATATCTTGTCAAAGTTGCTGAGTCCTGTAAAAAGCAGTGTTAGAGTAGAAGGAAAAAAATCAGCTTTCTACCAGCTCAGGTTTTCTTCTAGAAGAGAAAGCATAAGTAGATGTCTGAGGGCTCTTCCAGACAAGCCCTATATCCCAGGATCTTATCCCAGGTTTTCTGGCAGTGCGAACTCATATAATCCAGCAGAAAACCTGGGATCAGATCCTGGGATATAGGGGCTGTCTGAAAGGGCACTGAGATATAGGGCTCATTTACACCAGGCAGTTTAGTGTGGTGTAAATATCCTCCGAAGTAGCCCCAGATCTGGCATAATTATGCCAGTATATTCCAAAGACCTGCTCCTACTCATCTTAGGAGATCTTTTTTTTCTGGAAAATAATTGCAGTAATCACCTTGCCCCTATCTCAGCCTGTTACTGTTTTATATTTAGATTTCAGGTTGTTATACTATGTTGACATTTGAATTCTTATACACTCCATCCTGAAATGCTTTTGAGATAAAAGTGCAACATTTAGGCCAGAATCCTGTGCTGGAGTAACATATGCATAACCACCGTAATTATGTGGATTTGCAGTGGCTCCTAATTTTAATGTCACACTTTTTAGAAAGTCCCATCCACCTTGAACTCCCTTCTCTTTTAGTATTCCTGACCATGGGATAACACCTGGTATTTTGTTAAGTTTACTAAAAGTCTGGAGTGCATGACTATGCTTGGTTTCACCTTTCCACTGCATAACAAACTTCAGGAGAATATGGTCACTTCTACCTAAAGATACTGCCATCTTCATGCCATTAACTAGATCTTCCCTGTTGGTTAGGATCAGATCTATAATAGCTGATCCCTTTATTGTCTCTTCCACCCTCTGGACCAGTGGTTCCCAACCTGTGGTCTGTGGACCGTCAGTGGTCAGCAAGAATTAAAATAGTCCGCACCTTCACCATTACTATATTGTTGCCTCCAAACCACATGGCAACGAGAGCAACTCATCTCGTGAAACCCTCTGATAGTGCTGAGGCAACGGGGATGTCAGGAGGGGAGAGACTGACTACCCACAAAAGATTACTACTACCTTATCAGCTCTAGATTATTACTGTAAATATAGTTTTCTGTGGGTGAGCAGATGGTGACTACTGGATGGCATATATTCTGTAACAGAAACTAGAGTTGATGTGGTCTATTCAATGTAATTTTCTGAATCAAATAACCAAACTGAAACTAAAGTTGACAAAAAACTGATTTGTAACCTTTTGGTACTTATGTTGGAAAGTGGTCCCTGGTCAAAGTGGTCCCTGGTAAAAAAACAAAAAACAAAAAACAAAAACAACAACGTTGGGAACCACTGCTCTCGACCATAAAACTATTTGCAAGAAAAGTGAGGAATTTGTTGGACCTTATATTTTTTTGGGCAGATTTTGACTTCAAACCAATTTTAGGATAGCTGAAATCTCCCACTACTGTGATATTTCTTATTTCTGAAAGTGCTTTCCAGGAAAGGTTCATCCAAATCCTCAGTCTTTCTTGGAGTTCTGTAGTAGACCCACACAACCATCTGTCTCTCCCCGCCCCCTTAATTTTTAAATTGATGCTTTTAACCTGGCTTCCATGATTTAAGTCACAAGTATAAACATCCTTGGCTGCTACGCCTCCTTTTCCCTTTGGTCTATTTCTCTGAAACTGGTTAGAACTTCTTATTACTACAGTCCAATGATGAGACTCATCATATAAGGTTTCAGTTATACCTATTATATCATATTTGCTTTGATGCATTAAGGGTACAAGTTAATATTTCTGATAGTCTGTGTAGCAACATCAAAGACCACGGATCATTCCCTCAAGCTGCTTATTTATATATTCTCCCATATCACTTTTGAGTTCTTGTACAACTTGGCTGATTTTCTCTACACCAATTGAGTGATTGCTTCCAGCACTTGATGAACTTTCATCCTTAAGAATTCCTTCCTCACATAACTCAGTTTAAAGCTGTCCTCTTTAGGTTTGTGAGACTCTTAGCAAAACTGTTCCTGTCATCTGCTAGGAAGTACAACCCATCACTTGCCAGACATCCATCTTCATAAAACAACTGACTGTGGCCCAAGAAGCCAAACTGTTCTCAGCAGAGCTGGTTATTTACTTCTACTATTCTTCCGTCCCTTCCTGGGCTATGTCCTTCCACTGAAAGACAAAAGGATAACCTGTGCATCAAGGTCCTTCAGCTTCCTACTCAGAGCCTTGCAATGCTTCTGAATAGTCTGAAGGCTATGCCTTTGCAGCATCATTGGGTAGGGACTGTCACGACTCCTGTGTGTCCTCCAAATTAGGAAATACATTATGAATTGCATAATTCTAGGTTACTCTCTAACAAGATTCTGGCTATATTTTTTAAAGATAAAAATAAAAATAAGCAAAATATATAAAGGTCCCCTGGATATTGCTATGTTGACATCTAGTGATGGTGACAATGTTCTGCTGATGAATGTACTGTTTCTCCAAGCTTCCCTCTGTCTTTCTCTTTGTTGCAGACAATTTGTTTTGTTTCTAGCTTCTAGCTCATTTTGTTGTTGTAATGTAAGCTGATCTGATAGAGGTACTGTTTCAGGAAATAGAAGAGGACAGGAAGCGAGCAGAGCAGGAGGGAATGGCTGTCACCTCCAGGCGAGCCAGGCCAGATGGGCTCACCATCACCATCACCAAGGCCCATAATGTAAGCACTCATCTCCTTTTAATTCTGAGAAAGTTTTTTGAGGATTCTATTTTTATGAGGTGAGAGAGACTGTAGCTTAGCTAGATCATTTAGATTTTCCCCAACTCAATGCTCTCCTTGAGCCTTGGCTTCCATATATATTTAGCAACAGCTGCTATGATTCAAAGCCACACTGTCCAGTGGCAAGGCTGACTGAGGATTTGTGGTCTAATGCATCTGGATTACCCAAAAAGAGAAGATGGTATTAATAAATAAGATTTCAGGCCTAATAATAATAATAATAATAATAATAATAATAATATTATATTCTGCCCTATCTCACCAGGGAGACTCATAGTGGATTCCAACATACAAAAAGGCAAACATTCAATGCCACAGTAAAACATGCAAGTACCGACATAATCCTGAATAAACCCACATATGAAAACAACATTAGAACCTAACATCAATAAATTAAACAAAACATAATCAAACAAAAATTATATAATGACATAAAATCTGAGCATAAAACATCCTCAATTGATTTACAGGAGCCAACTAAAGTGCATAAAGTTATATGGGTTGATTGTGTGGCTAGTGATTTAATAATAACTTGTTGTTGTTGTTCATTCGTTTAGTCGTCTCCGACTCTTCGTGACCTCATGGACCAGCCCACGCCAGAGCTCCCTGTCGGCCGTTACCACCCTCAGCTCCCTCAAGGTCAGTCCAGTCACTTCAAGGATGCCATCCATCCATCTTGCCCTTGGTCGACCCCTCTTCCTTTTGCCTTCCACTTTCCCCAGCATCATTGTCTTCTCTAGGCTTTCCTGTCTCCTCATGATGTGGCCAAAGTACTTCAACTTTGTCTCTAGTATCCTTCCTTCCAGTGAGCAGCCGGGCTTTATTTCCTGGAGGATGGACTGGTTGGATCTTCTCGCAGTCCAAGGCACTCTCAGCACTTTCCTCCAACACCACAGCTCAAAAGCATCGATCTTCCTTCGCTCAGCCTTCCCTAAGGTCCAGCTCTCACATCCGTAGGTGACTACAGGGAATACCATGGCTTTGACTAGGCGGATCTTTGTTGCCAGTCTGATGTCTCTACTCTTTACTATTTTATCGAGACTGGACATTGCTCTCCTCCCAAGAAGTAAGCGTCTTCTGATTTCCTGGCCACAGTCTGCATCTGCAGTAATCTTTGCACCTAGAAATACAAAGTCTGTCACGGCCTCCACGGTTTCTCCCTCTATTTTCCAGTTGTCAATCATTCTTGTTGCCATAATCTTGGTTTTTTTGACGTTTAGCTGCAACCCGGCTTTTGCGCTTTCTTCTTTCACCTTGATTAGAAGGCTCCTCAGCTCCTCCTCGCTTTCGGCCATCAGAGTGGTGTCATCTGCATATCTGAGGTTGTTAAGGTTTCTTCCAGCAATTTTCACCCCAGCTTTGCATTCATCCAGCCCCGCACATCGCATGATGTGTTCTGCATACAAGTTGAAAAGGTTGGGTGAGAGGATGCAGCCTTGCCGTACGCCTTTCCCAATCTTGAACCAGTCTGTTGTTCCGTGGTCAGTTCTGACTGTTGCTACTTGGTCCTTATACAGATTCCTCAGGAGAGAGACAAGGTGGCTTGGGATGCCCATCCCACCAAGAACTTGCCACAATTTATTATGATCCACACAGTCAAAGGCTTTAGAATAGTCAATGAAGCAGAAGTAGATGTTTTTCTGAAACTCCCTGCCTTTCTCCATTATCCAGCGGATATTGGCAATCTGGTCTCTCGTTCCTCTGCCTTTTCTAAACCCAGCTTGAACATCTGGCAACTCTCGCTCCATGTATTGCTGGAGTCTTCCTTGCAGGATCTTGAGCATTACCTTACTGGCATGAGAAATAAGGGCCACTGTACGGAAGTTTGAGCAGTCTTTCGCATTTCCCTTTTTTGGTATGGGGATATAAGTTGATTTTTTCCAGTCTGATGGCCATTCCTGTGTTTTCCATATTTGCTGGCATATGGCATGCATCACCTTGACAGCATCATCTTTTAAGATTTTAAACAGTTCAGCTGGGATCCCGTCGTCTCCTGCTGCCTTGTTGTTAGCAATGCTTCTTAAGGCCCATTCAACCTCACTCCTCAGGATGTCTGGTTCTAATTCATTCACCACACCGTTAAAACTATCCTCAGTATTATTATCCTTTCTATACAGATCTTCTGTATAGTCTCGCCACCTTCTCTTGATCTCTTCAGCTTCTGTTAGGTCCCTGCCATCTTTGTTTCTTATCATACCAATTTTTGCCTATAATAATAACTTACAGAGGGCTAAATTAAGCAGTGATACATGCTATAGACCAGACCTTCTTAAACTTTTCCACCCACAACCCCTTTCGGCCTGAGAAATTTTTACGTTACTCTGGGTATAGATATATAAAATAGGCATAAAAACCATACATTTACATATAACAAGTCAACATTTGCAAGGCTTGCTAAACTGGCTTATTTTCCTTTTTTATGAAGTACAGCTGAAGCATTGTCTGTAGGGTCCATTGTAAACACTGCACAACAGGTTTGTGTAAATGTCAGAAACAGCCACTAGGTGATGTTCAGAAAACTTTTACTGTTAACAAATTTTTCAGGACTCTCAACATTGAGATAACTGGATCCCATTTGGGGTAGGGACTCACAGTTTAAGAAGCAGTGCTATAGGCTAGAAAGGTCTGCCTTCCTGTTCTCAATCATGTGAGTATAGGGCGGGTCCTCTGTATTCAATTTTCCAGAGTGCCTCCTCCACCCTGTATCTAGAGCTCACTGCCCTCTGTCTAGCATTTTCAAGGAGGTGGATAAAACATCAAGAAGTGTTCTACCATTTGCAAGCACCTAAAATCCGGATACAACTTTCTGGATTAGGAATAGTTTCTTGGGATGCTAGCTCCTTTATGGGAAGGATGGAAACTGGTTTGGTTTAAGAGATAAATTTCTTTAGCAGAATTTGTAGATAAATGCACTGAATCTTTAAATCTCTGCTTAAGTTCTAACTATCTAAAATAAAAGAATAGCTTAACTGAGCTGGAACTCAGCATATTGAGAGGAGAAAGTGTCAGAATAGCATTAGTAGTCCACATAATGTCTCAGCCCCTTTTACTCTCAGTGTGATAAAAACTCAAAAAATACACATGAGTCTGTTGCTTTAAGTAGAAACAAAAATATAGTTCTATTCATTGTAGGTCAAAAACACAAAGCAAAACAGAAGAATTGTTCTCACCAATATACAACAAGCAATATCTCCAGCGAGTCTTCATCTTTACGCAACGATATGCAAACACATAGCAAAATAATACAGTCTCTCTACTGAGTTATCAGCAGAAAGTCCTTATCTTGCCATAAACAAGCAGTTTCCTTGGCTTTCCAAACGGCTTCAGTCTTCAGCTCCAGGACGCTGCGTAACTGCTCCCAGCAACAGCCAAAGGCTTCTTCAGTCAAACGAGTCATCAAGCTAAGCTCAATGCAAAACTCAGAGCTTGCAAACCTAGTGCCTTGTTATATGCTGAAATTGACACACCCAATTAACGTATGGCAGCTGTAACATAAAAGGTTCTGATCCTCCCTGTTACTTAGAAAAAACCTGTTGTAAACTCCTAGTAGCAACAGGAAGACAGGAAGGAGTTTCCATGTGACAAGAGTTACTTGGGATTTCTTAGGGTCATGAAATGTGTTTGGTTGCCTGGATAAGTTGATTATTGATGACCATGCATTACAGTCTATGACTGAGCAAATGGAGAAATATTGAGAGATAAAATGAAGTACAACATGGCATGTAGGAAAAGCCCTCCATTTGTCTAATAGCATAATAACAGGAGAAGAGATGTGAAGATAATGCTTGAGTGTTCCTGCGCTTTCTAATAAGATCAACTATTTTTCATTGAAGGAAATCCACTCTTGGTTTCTGATCTAACAAGTGGGTGCAAAACAACAATCCCTCCTCCTAAGTGGAGATCAGTTGAAAGATAGATCTATTTATAGTAGAGCTTTTGTCACAAAGTAGATCCTAGGTCTAAAATCTGATATGGATGACCTTTCCATTGCTTTTTGTAAAGGAAGGAAATCTTCACTCCATAGCTGAAGGAGAAATCAGTTGTCACCAGCTATAAGGAGGGAAGAAGAAGCAATATGAATTAGTTCAGGACACTCCTCTACAGATTTTTCTACAACAGTTTCTGAGCTTTAAATAGTCTCTTATCTCTAATCAGAGATATGAGATAAAGTCAAAGATGAATATTCTTCATAAAGAAGAATTTCAGAAAACCAAAACTTGGCAGCGTACAACAGCTTCCTTGGCTTTAATTATAGAGTGTTTCAAAATGATGGACCCAATTTCAGAGCAGTATATTTCTTAATAGTAACATGTTACAATTACATAAAAAGTTTAATGAGTTATCAAGTTTTTCACCAAAGTATGTGGTCACTGTGTGCTCTTCCCCTTATATAAACAGCCTATTTTCTCATATTGTTGGCAGCAATAACAAATACTCTTTGGCATTGGCAGATCAATGACTGAGGCTAGGGGCTGCCTGTATGCTTGGAGAAGAATCTAGCAGTAATCATTTGAAACTCTATGCCTCACCCTTTCCAGTAGTAAGAGTTTCATTCATGGGCAGTTTGTGGTTGCAAAGATATAATGATTTCCATCAATTTGAAACACCTTGTAGCATTTGCATAGTAAAAAAAAATGCTACCAAGTGGGGAAGCCCTCTGGGCTGTATACAGCCCATATGGCAGAACTTTTCTATTCATTTTTTCCTTTAGTGAATTGAAGAACCCTGCTGGTTTCCTCCGCTAGATGTCTAAAGTGAAACATGCAGGGCACTAATGACATTCTCCTATGTTTGCTCCACTAGTTTGTATTGGAACACAGTTTAGTGCCTGGAAAGAAGTACAAATGGCTTCTCCCAGCAAAAATGTCAGTACTTCGTTGCAAGGAAAGGACAAGCAGGCAACAGCAGAAGTCTCCCACAATTGGTAGGGGGCACAAGTCCACTCAGTTAACGGCAGATATTCCTTTGGATTCTGTGATCTGGCATAATACTTGTGAGCTGGAACTACCAACCATGGACAGGCTTATCCTCCATGAATTTGTCTAATTTAGAGCTTGGAAAAGTTTTACTTTTGGACTAAAACTTCCCAAATACGCCAACCAGCCTGGGTAGTGGTCTAATTCATGAGTACATCTGCAGAGCAGCATGTTGCTATTCCTATTTTTTATGTAGTAAACCTGTTAAGCAGGGCTGAGAAAAACACACTAAGGACTTCATCATATGGGGAACTCTCCTCTATTTGGTTTTGCCAGCCTCTGTGGCGAAAAGGCAGGGATGGGGGGTGACTGTTACACCGCTTCATCACAGCACTGCTTCCCCCATCACATGGAGCCAACACAGCAAAGGCAGGCTCTCGTGTTTGGAGGGATGTTTCCTAGGACACTTTAACTCAGGTTGTGGGCAAGGCCTCCACTGGAAGTCCAATGGCATTGTGAAATGGGTAGTATGCCCACCCATCACTGGAGTGGTGGGGAAGTGTCCCAGGATGCTAAAAAAAGCCCCATGTGAAGTACTCACTGCAAATGATGCTTATTGCATTGCCCAGAGTGTCATGGAGAAGGTGCAATTAAAATGAGTGAATCATCATGACTGAGTTAGGTGGTAACCAGAATATGGTCATCATAAATCATTGCCCAATTGATAGTTTCTTTTCATCACTTGCAGGACTTGGGAAGAAGTAATATATTGTTTTTTCCCTTATTTTCCAGCTTTGCGACATCTATTAAGTCTTCTGCAAAATGTATGTCCTATGATGACCTAGATGGCAATATGATATAGTGATGACTAGTGACTCCCATTTCAATGGAGTGGTGAATTCCGAGTTTTAGACAGTTTCCAAGGTTCTGAACCTATTTTGGGAATGTGTTCAGCAGCTTGTATAGTTCCATTAAAGTCCAAAAACTCAGAATGGATTTGACATAAGAGACAACAGTTCTCACTGCTTTGGTGTACTGGTTAGAGCATTGGGAAATAGGAATGGTTCAAAGCCTCTCCTGGCCATGAAGTTTACTGGATTTTTGATTATGTTTTCCTCCTGAACACATGGTTTAAAAGAGCAGGGCTTTTTGCAGGTGGAGATAGTAACCACTGGCTCTATATAACTACTGCCTCTGCCTTTTCAATTCAGCCTCTAACCAATAGTGTATATCTTACTTACAGTCATGTCAGTAAGAGTTGAACAGGAGCTCTGTTAACAGGCCAGGCAACCAGGCATGATTTAGTAGGGGAATTATAAGGAGGAGGCCTGTTGTCATGTCTGCTTAAGGCTACTGAATATGGATAATGAGGGAGCTATGGCAGTTGTGCCTGCAGTAGCTATGATATGTTTGTATTCTTTCTAGTGGATGTGGGTAGCTACACCTATAGTAAGTACAAGTTGGTTACCCTGTTAAGAGAAAAGATCTAGTAGCTCGAGACCCAGGTTTCTCTTCAACATATTAGGGAGTATGAGCTTTTCTTATGACTTTATCACACAAGCAAAATCACCCATTCTATCACAGTTTCTCATCACTTCAGGAACGGATCCTGATGGATCCCATCAGACAACATAGGACTACTTCTGGAAGGGCTCTGTCCCTGAAGTGTGGTGAAACTGTCATAAGGGGCAGCAGAGAGAACATGGAACGCTTCCCGTGTTTTCATTGAGAAGAACGAGGGGAAGCTGGGTGGTAACGCCCCCCCCCCCACCCGGAGGAGGTAATGGCCGATGCGGGGCATGGGGTGATGGGTTCCCCATGCCGGATTTGCCATGATCCATGGCAAATCCCCCTGCTATCACCCACAATTTTGACCTCAATGTGACGAGGTCTTTTGACAGAATGAAGTAGGCTGCCATGAGAAGCACATATAGGATGTCTCTGAGGAGGATGCCAGTCTCCAAGCACAGCAGATTGACATTTGGAGGAATGTAACACAGAGAAGTAGGAGAACCAGGGATCATACTGTTAGTTTGATGCTACAGAAACAATTTGAAGTCCTCTTCCTTAGCAGTGATGATGAGGAATAGCAAGAAGAGCAGCAGTGGCAGTCTTCAGAGAACATGAAGGTGGCTCTAGAAGGTTCAGCACTTGGAATAGCCCCTGCCAATCCTCAGAAGAGATGTTTAGTTGTCGTGGGGGAATCCCTGCTGAGGGGAATAGAAGCAGTGGTTTGTGGCCTTCAAGATATCTCAAGAGATTATGAATCTCTGGGTAGGAAGCTGAAGAAATTTAATGCACAGGTTGCCATTTTGTTTTTTCTCCAATTTTCGGATCCAATCACTGAAGGAGAGAAAAAATAATGAAAGTAAATGCTGACAGATGTTTCAGTCGAAATGATGTGGATTCTTAGTCTATGGTCTGTTCAGCTATAGAAACCCCTGGTTGACCTTGATTGAGTCATGCACTCTTGGGCCCCTTCCACACTGCCATATAAAATCCAGATTATCTGCTTTGAGTTGGATTATATGGCAGTGTAGACTCATATAAACCAGTTCAAAGCAGATAATTTGGATTATCTGCTTTGATAATCTGGATTATATGGCAGTGTAGAAGAGGTCTCAGCCTAAGACAAATACAGAATAAGGTCACTTTAGGATCATCTTAAGTTGGGAAAGAAAGGCACAGAACAGCAATGTGCAAGAAATTAGAAAAGGGGGAAATACCACTTAGGAGTTAAAACAAATGGCTAGCACATATAGAGAGATAGTCAGAAAACTAAAGTACAAAATGAGCTCAGGCTTGCTAGAGAAATTAAAAACAACACAAAGAGCTTTTTGGTTATGTCTGCAGCAAAAGAAAGAACAAGGAAATGGAAGGGCCACTGCATGGAGAAGATGGCAAACAGCTAAAAGAGAAAAGACAGAACTCTTCCTTGGTGCTCTTCAAAAGGGAAACAGTACTAAACATGAGGAAAATGGAGTAGAAGATGGAAATGACACCACATTGGGAGCTAAAACCCCAGAGGAGAGGAACAGAATTAATACAAAACCCAGTTTTTTAATCTACAGTCTTTCTTTGGCCTCTTCTATACTGCCATATTAATCCAGTTTATCTGATTTGAACTATATTATATGGCATTGTGGATTCATACAATCCAGTTCAAAGCAAATTATATGAATTATCTGATTTGATAATCTGGATTATATGGCAGTTTAGAAGGGGCCTCAAAATGATCTATCATTTTGAATGGGACTGCAGAAGAAAACAGATATGAGGGACAAAACAGGCTCTGGATTGTTTGTGATAGGTTCATATTCTTGCATGTTTTCATGCATTTGGGGGGCCTTTGTATGGTTTTTGAGGCCTAAAATTGCCCCAAACTCGCTCTGCATTTAAAAAAATAAATTGAGAGATTGAGCTTTGGGGGGATTGATAGATATTAAAGGGCACAAATAAGTGCTATCAATGTCTGTTTAGGAATACTCCACACCTTGGTGACTCCATCCATACCCTAAACCAGTGATGGGCAACCTTTTGTGCTTGGTGTGTCAAAATTTGCCAAAAACCTGAGCATAACTTGGGTGGGGTATCAACTTCGAGGAAAAAAAACCCACATAATTTTGCAATATTTATAGTTTAAATAAGAAAAATGTATATTCCATGCTGAGTTATGGAGTGAACAATGCTCAAACTTGCAGATGTTAAATTTGTAGAGCCTTTTACAAATTTAAGGATGGAATTAGATTGGCTCTTATAAGGTGTACTTCTCTGTATGCGGCCGCATGTGGCCGCGTGTCATCAAAAATAGCCATGCGTGTCAGTTCTGACACGCGTGTCATAGGTTCACCATCACGGCCCTAAACCTTTGACATTTCAGGCAAATGTCAGATGTGGAAATGTGTGTTTCCCCTCCCACCTTCTAATCTATGAGTCGCTTTGCAGTTTAGACAAAAGAGCCAGTTGTTCCTTTGAAAGGAACTTCAGGGAATTTATGTCACTGACCAAGAAAAGTGTATTGCTGTTTGCTGGTCTAAATCCAATTGCAAGTCCCAGTTACAGTGGGTCCTATGAATCAGAGCACTTTAAATAGGAATTGACTCATTGATTCTGTTGGATTTAGGCCACAGTCTCTTCTCTCCAACTATTAAGATTAATATGGAAAATTGCTGGCCATTTTCCTTAAAAAGCTGTCTCATCTTTTACAGGAGAAAAGAGTTGTCAATGAGAAATGGGGAAACTCTCCTGCCTCAGGCTTCACAGTTGGCAGCGAGGAGGAGGAGGATGAAGAAGGTGATCACTTGTTTACATTCAGGATGGGGAAGAGGGTTCAACTGGCAGTTACCATGGATAATAAATCCAAGGTGAGTGTGTCTGTGTGTATATGCGGAGAACCATATCATATTGTAAGGAAAATGAATTAATCAGAATGCTGTCGCTCCATCTTCCATGCTGAGGAGCTTTGTGTTGTCCGTAGACGACCTCCAGATCGAATAGTTGGCATGTCCTTATGGGCGCCTTTTATTACCTTCCCGCTTAAAGTGGTACCTATTTATCTACCCACATTACGGTTTTCAATCTGCTAGGTGAGCAGAAGCTGGGCTGATGGCCAGGAGCTCACCCTGACCCAGGCTTGAACTGTCAACCCTTCAATTGGCAAGATTTTCTGCAACTGGCGGTTAACCCACTGTGCTAAAACAATAACTCGGATGATTCTATTAGATTGAGTCAGGGTAGTTAAAGTGGTGTCAATTATGTAGATGCAGCCTAAGTTTCGAAAGTTCTCCATTTAAACAATCTCCCTGTTCACACTCATCCATTTACCCACCTAGTGCCCATACTTACACACATCTCCCCTTTAGCATAGAAATTAAATCTCCTCTTTCCAGCAAAAAGGGAAAATCATTAGTGGTGCAATTTTTCTTCAGACCTCCTTTATGCGGAAAAAAGCATACTGATCTTCTCAATTTCCTAGTGTTCCTGTTACCATTGACATTTTTGTTAATAAATGAATAAAGATGTATGGGATCAGTTGGTGGGTTCAGGGATGTTGCATATGAACAGTTTTGTGTTGCTCTCTATTTTACTTAGTATTTTATTTTTTGTGCATTTCTTCCTTATTTAATTCCTATACTATACCTTACAACATTTCAAATATGAAAATGGGAAACCTGTGGCCATGCAACATCTTCTAGAAGGAACTCAGAATATGTGTGCACGTGTTTGAAATACTGAAGGTTCTGTGTCATGGAAAGTTTTAACAGATACATCAGCCTGTAAGCGAGTCTGTTTTATTTAATATCCTCTTTCATCTTAAACAAGATCAGGATGAAAATATGAACTTCTATGGAACAAATCAAAATCCAGTGCCACCTCGTTTATAGTGCAAAAAAGAGAGAGAGAGAGAGAGAGAAAGAAAGAACAATACAATACTGAAAATGAAGAACAATTTTAACCAATATAAACTTCATAGTATTTCAGTGGAAGACCCCAGGGGCCATCCAGTCTTTGCAATAATAATAATAATAATAATAATAATAATAATAATAATAATAATAATAATATTTTGTGAGATTTCTTAGACATTTGATAGCTGAACTTTGTTTTTTGTAAGATTGTTGACAGAGGGATCATGGCAATGATGAAAAGTAGTGGGGACAATGAGTCTCCCTGGAAAATTCCTCTCCTGATGTTGACACATCTGTAGTTTTCATTTCCAACATACAGTTCAGTTTTCCAGTGCTTCATCATAATTTCAATAAAAGTGCCAAGATTTTTACAAATCCTGATGGTGTCTAGGCACTTGTTGATCCAACTATAACACAATACACCAGACATCACGATTGTGGAAAAGAAAAAGGTTTGGATTATTGATGTTGCCATACCAGGTGACAATCTAATTGACAAAAAAACAACAGCCGTTATCAAGACCTCAAAATTGAACTGCAAAGGCTCTGGCATAAACCAGTACAGGTGGTCCCAGTGGTAATCAGTACACTGAGCGCTGTTCCAAAGGATTTCAGCCAGCATTAGGAAACAATAAACATTGCTATTCAGGGAATGCTTTGCTCAAAGATACCCCATAATCTCATACGCAAGTAGATATTTGAATGTGATTTACCAGTATTCCAACTCATCAAAATGAATTGAACCATGCAATAAATTTCATGTCTGGACAGGGACCAAATTTGGTCCCCCAATATCTCATCCCAGCACAGTCTACAATGCCACCCAATGAGTTCCTTGAGCAAGCAAGGCTTATTTGGTATTCACACACCATTTCTTCTAGAGTAATTGACCTCCTATTGAAATCCATATTATTATTACTGTTGAGCAAGTGAGCCCTTGGCTGGTAATCTCTGTGAGAATGTTCCTCCTACATAATGTGTAGCTTTTTAGCCAATTAGGGATTATTGTCATGAATATTAAACTCTAGAGTCACAAAGAAGCAGCAGCATGCACTCAGACTAATGTGATCCTTCAGTCTTTTACTGCCAGATTGGATTGCACATTCATTTCAGCCACTTCAGAAAGCGCTCTCCAGGCGTCTTTGGGGACAGCTTGGGGAGGACATCTGCTCAACTCATGGCGGCAATCAAAACAACACATCACATTAGGTTGTGATGGCGTATGTGCTGAGAATTATATGAACTGATTAGAATAATCTTACAAGAAGCAGCAGCAGATACCTTCGCATGTTTAGATTCTGTAATCTAAGAATCAGAAGTCAGAGACAAAGAAAGAAAATAAAACTGAGAAAAGTTGTTGATTTTTTGAGAACTCTTAGAACTTCCCAACCATTTGAGATAGTCTGGAGGTTATTATTTGAAAGATCATGTTGCAAAGCTTTATTAAGAGATCAGAACATTGTGAAAGTATGCTAGAAGGCTCTTAAAATTTACCACTGCTAATCCAAGTTTAGGATGATGTCAGAAGCAACTGGTTCAAAATAATCTGCATTTCTTATTATTTGTACTGGGCTTTTAAATGCTTCAATTTAATGCTGCCCCGAGATCTCATGATATAAGGAAAGACATACCTATTTTTACAAATAGATAAAATACTGGATTTATGAAACTGCATCCTACAATTAGCAGATACTGTAAGCAATGTACAATGCAAATATTACAACTTTAATTAAACTAACAAACAAAGGAACAAATGCTTACAATCTGTACAAATGGCAGTTAAAATGAAGGCTCAGCAAAGAAACATTTTAAAAACTGACAGAACAGGATAGTATTTAGTGCCTAAGGTAAAGGTTTTCCCCAGACATTAAGTCTAGTCATGTCCAACTCTGGGGGTTGGTGCTCATCTCCATTTCTAAGCCAAAGAACCGGTGTTGTCCAGTTCTACCCTTCTACACGGCATATAATCCAGATTATCAAAGCAGATAATCCGCATTATCTGCTTAGTACTGGATTATATGAGTCTACACTGCCATATAATGCAGCTCTAAACAGATAATCTAAATTTTATACGGCAGTATAGAAGGGCCCCAAGAATGGAGCATCATGGGGTTCCAATCCCAATAATGGTTGCTAGCTTCCTCCCACACATGAAAACTAGTTTTAGGGACTCTTGTAACCATATATAAGTCAACTTCGTTTGTTGCTCTTCTTTCCACTCTCAAGATGGATAAAGTAATAAGTGTTAAGTTGTCCTTTCAAACTTTTCAAGTGCATCCTGGATAATTATTCCCGTTTGTGCTATAAGACAATATTTCACTACACCTGCTACATTTTGCTTAATATATTTGTGTCTTCAATTCAAATTCATAGTTTTTTTAAGTCAAGGACTATCAGATTTGGTTTGTCATTGCCTTCCTCTGAAATACAGCCCGCAGCACCCAGAATTCCTTATCAATCCCTCATATAAAAGCCAGATATTTCCATAGAAGAGGAACATTGAACTTCGGGTTGGAGCAGTTGCAAAAAGGGAAGGCAGACTAAACAATGTCCTGTGAGCCACAGCCAGGATTTTAAGAAAGAGAACAAACTAACGAGATGCTCTGGCAAAAATCCCATATTCTGGGAGGTCTAAAAGAGAACTTTCAGCCAAGCCTGGAATGCTAGGCTTCAGTGATTTCATCTAAATAGGAGTTAGGCAAATCTAGCTGGTGATCCCAATAAGAGGCCTCCAAAAGCAGAAGGTAAGGACATTTCTCTCCAGGCCCTTCCACACAGCCATATAACCCAGAATATCAAGGCAGAAAATCCCACAATATCTGCTTTGAACTGGGGTCCCTTCCACACAGCCCTATATCCCAGAATATCAAAGTAGAAAATCCCACATTATCTGAGTGTGGACTCAGATATCCCAGTTCAAAGCAGATATTGTGGGATTTCCTGCCTTGATGCTCTGGGATATAGGGCTGTGTGGAAGGGCCCCAGACAGCTGAATAAAATCCCACATTTTCTGCTTTGAACTGAAATATATGGCAGCGTGGACTCCGATAACCCAGTACAAAGCAGATATTGTGGGATTTTCTGCCTTGATATTCTGGGTTATATGGCTGTGTGGAAGGGCCCTCTGTTATCTGAGTCCACACTGCCATATATTCCAGTTCAAAGCAGATAATGTGGGATTTTATTGAGCTGTGTGGAAGGTCTGTCCGTGAAGGAAGGAATAAGGAGACCCTTTCCAAAAGGTACTTCAGTTCAGGCATGTCTTTTAAAGCAAAGGAAACCCTACAAGAAAGGGTTTCCATCTACCTTTACTTATAGAAATCTTTTATGACTCAAGCCAGAGAAGATTTTCAGTTTCATCCAGAACTTCAGTGTATCAAATTCACACACAGAGAGAGATGTTCTGACAGGGCTGTTGTGCAAAGAGAGATAACTGCCATTTACCTTTTCTCAGGGAAAGCGAGTTGTCAGTGAAAAGCGGGGGCCAGAGTGTCTTGTGAGCCCAGGAGAGGGACCAGACATCAGTGAAGAAGAAATGGACCAACTGGTTTCTTTTCGAAGAGGCAGAAGAATGCAGATTGCAATTACAATGGATAACAAGGGCAGAGTGAGTGACTTCATGATCTGTACTTGCAAAACTTTTATACTGCCTACAGTTAATATTTTTGTTTTGCTTGCTTGTTACATTTGCATTCTGTCTTGTATCTGTTTAGCTCAAAATACTCAATTTTATTCTCACAACAAGCCTGTAAGGTAGGATACAGAGATGGTGCTAGTAACTTTTACACAATCGTCTTCTGTGGCTATGCCGATTAAAATTCTGTTCATCTACTTTAAGTTCTTGAAATGCTAATAGATGCATATTAGAGGATAGTATATTATGAAAATAGGTGCATACTATCTCCAAGGCTGTAACTTTTGGAAAAGCATGACCTTTTAGAGATCATAACTTTTTGGAAAACCAGGAATCTCCATAGTCTTTTAGAAGCGTGACCCTTTTGGAAATTAATTGGCATTCACCCTATTTGGAATAATCATAACCTTTTGTAAAGTATGATCTTTCTGAGAAGAGTTAAATACTTGTTTGAGTGAATCTTCTCCTTAGTGGTTAATATCCACTAGTATTCATGCAAGGCAAATTAGGCTTCTCAGGGACCTTCCACACAGCCCTATATACCAGAATATCAAGTCAGGAAATCCCACATTATCGGTGTGTGGACTCAGATAACTCAGTTCAAAGCAGATATTTTGGAATATTTTTTTTTGCTTTGATATTTTGGGACATAGCGCTGTATGGAAGGGCCCTGAAGCCACACTCAGATAATGTGGATGTTCCTGCCTTGATATTCTGGAATATAGATCTGTGTGAAAGGGCCCTCAGTTGTTAGACTGATATACCTCTCTGACTGAACTGTTAGGAACAAATATATGCCAATGTACAAAAAATATAGTAAATCTTCAGAAGTGCCCAAAAAACATCTACTTTCCCATAAAATATATTTCTTTTAAATCATGCTCTCAAGAGACCAAAAATAAGTAATCATCAAAGATAACATAGTTGATTTACTTACAAACTTAATGTATTCAGCATCCAGGCATATTTCTTATTAGTTGAGCATTCAAACAATCTGTTCTCCAAAACATTCTGTTTTAGACTTATCTTTGTTGTATTCAGACTAACACTCTCTTCAATCTAATACATTACTGAACATTGACTTAATAAAGACTGACTATACACTGCAGCATACTGACACTAACGCTGACAATTGCATACTGTACTGGCTGACTTCTAAACCGTACCGACTTCTGATGCAAAAAAACCCCACTGCCTTCTAAAATGGAGTCTCAGTCTGAATAGTCCCAAATCTGGTCATATGGTCTGCAGTCCCACCCACAACCTCAAACAACATAGAGTTAAGGGAAAACTACATATCAATATATTGCATACAACATAGTAAGCAGTCACAATTATATACATAACAAATAACTAGCATAGGAGGCTTGTAGATGGTTTCTATTTTCAACAGTAACCAATCTAATATAAATAAAGATAAGTTTGAATGCTTGAGAGAAAATGAAAGTAAACAATGAACTTGACAGTGGCAGTGTGCCAACAAAGTGCATGCTCAATTGTCACCAAGATGAGAGGATGCCCAGTAAATTTAACTAAGGTCCCTTCCACACAACTGTATGAAATTCACATTGAATTGGATTATATGGCAGTGTGGACTCAGATAATCCAATTCAAAGCAAATATTGTGGATTATCTGCCTTGATATTTTGGGTCATATGGCTGTGTGGAAGGGCCCTGAGAGAGTAACCCTTCTTACAAGTGCACTGTCTGATGTGATTGGGGTAGTGAAGCAGCCAATATAGCCCAATTATATCTGTTTTAATTTAATGAAATTACCTAGGAGAAATTGAGATCTTTTAGCTGATTACCTAAACAAGTGCTGGAAATAGTATACAACAACAACAACAACAACAATAATAATAATTTCTTATCTGCCTCTCCTTGAGGTGGGACACGACTCAGTTAAAAACACACTATTTAAAAACATTATGTAAAGGAATATGTTAAAATGTATTTCTATGAAATACACATATTAAAATACACAGAACAAAAATTAAAACACAGTAAACACAAGACGTGAGTTTAAAAATCCTAATTAAAAAGAAGCCAGTTGAGGACTGTGGCGGGCAGATGGTTACAGGGGCAACAATAGAATGGGTGCAAGTAGTATGAATCAGAAGTGTCAACCAGGTCATCAGTGCCCAATAATTTTATCCTTCTCTGCCCCCAGTATTTCCTAAAACCTTTCTGTTTCTCCTGGTGCATTTTTTGGTGCCTTGGCTGTAACTTGTCTCTCTCCACCCACCCTGAAGATGAGATAGCCAGTCGGAGATATGAATGGAGGAGGAACTGAAAACTCCTTTGTCTGTTAGTTGGCCAACCAAAGGGTACAAAAACAAGAGCAAACTTTTATGATCTCCATATTGCTTCATTGGGTGAAAGGCAAGGTGTGCTATGAGAAATGGTTGTATATTTTCTGGCAGAGTAATTTTCGGTGGATTGGTTTTTGAAAGTATCACAGTGTCCTGGCACAAGACAGACTTTGATGATGAGGTGTTCTCTTGGCAGCAAATAAACAAGTATTTTACTTGGGTATTCAAAAAATAATTGATTGTTTGCTCATCTCAAAACAAGAAGAAAGTGTTTTTAGCACTGAATCAAATTGAAAATTTGCCATTTTAAAAATTACTGATCAATATATTGAATTGGCCACTGGTGCAATTTCAAACTAAATTAAGAGCTTCACTCTTCAACATATTTTGCATCAGGGCGAACAGGAAACTATTGCTGCCATCGTAGTTTCTTGGAGAAGTTACTATGGTGTGATTTTAACCGCATAGAAAATTAACATGAAAAGTTTTTTCTAGCATGATGGGGAATGCCTCTAGAACATGGCCATATAGCCCAAAAAAACCACAAGAACTGAATGATGGGGAATGATGCCAAACACATCACCTGCTCTGATTTGTTAACTGCACTACAGTAGGTCCAGTTAAAAAAGAAAAGAAAGGAAAAGAGTTTTAGAAACTGAGCAACTAAGTATGTCGGAGGGAAAGTATTTGAAAACTTCAAAGAATGAGAAAAAACCTTAGTTTTTCTCAGTGGCTATTCCAGTTTCTAATTGGGAGACAATATTGTCTCTTTATGATTCAAATCAGTCAGGGAGTGATCTCTTATAGCAAAGTTCTTTTCAATGGCTGTGCTGACCAGGGGATAACAGAAGTTGTAGTAACATTCCTTGATATGGTTAGTATACATTTTGTTGGGGAGATTTCTAGATAGATTTAAGAGCTTGAGCTACAGTAGTGTAAGGTAAAGGTTGTCCCCTGACATTAAGTCCAGTCGTGTCCGACTCTGGGGGTGGTGCTCATCTCCATTTCTAAGCTGAAGAGCCGGCATTGTCCGTAGACACCTGGAAGGTCACGTGGCTAGCATGACTGCATGGAGTGCCATTACCTTCCTGCAGAAGTAGTACCTATTGATCTACTCACACTTGTATGTTTTTGAACTGTCAGGTTGGCAGAAGTTGGGCCTAACAGCAGGAGCTCATCCTGCTCCCCAGATTCGAACCACCAACCTTTCAGTCAGCAAGTTCAGCAGCTCAGCAGTTTAACCTGCTGCACCACCAGTGTAGTCAGATTATAACCTGGAGATGACTTCTGTACATTAAATGATTATGTCGGCAAGTGAATTTCAGAAAGGGTTGCTTGTCATGCCACTAGGCATAAACAATAAAAGTACAAAAGCTCTCTGGAGTGTTCACTGTCAACTTTATATTATCATTCTTAAATGGATAATGCTCAAGTAACAATCCTATAATGAGGATTAACAGGGAAACAACAAGCCATGCAGCATGCCATATCTCAGTGGCCGAGTCTACTCTCTGCCCTGTTAAGGAAATACAATGAAATTCTGGTGTTGGTATGGTGAGTGATGGAGCAAGTGAGACTTTGACAGTTCCAAATTTTTGCTGTCAGCCAGTCTGAGTCCCTCTACGGAGGTAGAGAAGATCGAAATATAAAAGTTTGAAATAAAACAAATAAATAAATAAAATGGGCAAGGGCTGTTTTCTTTGGTAAAATGGATGACAAACCTGCAGGGAACACATGGACAGATACACTGAAAAAGAGAGGGATAGTAAGCTGAATAAACTCATGGTTGCCTCTCGCAGCCGGCATGTTCTTAACAGTGTGCTATTGTTTTTGAGTCCAGGGCTGGCAAAGTTTCCCAATATGAAGTACATGCATATTTCAGCTTAGAGTTTGAAAAGGGTTTCAGCAAGTACGCTTGGCAGCAAAATGTCTTTTTGTGTAGACTTTGGCATGAAGTTGATGTTTATTAGAGAAACATAGACACTGCAAATACTGAAGTACTGAAGGAGATTATTTCCTATTTTGAGTCTGAGTGAGCTCCTGCTGAATATTTGGACAGTGGCTTCCACACTCCCCACCTAATACAAGTCAGCAGAAAGAGTCCCAATTAATCTTCTTTTGTCCCACTGTCCAGATGCTCTTCAAAACATTCCAGGTTTCCTGTCTCCTCTTCCCACTAACCCCTTTGTCCTTAGCTTGTCACAATTGCTGCAAGCTGAATTCAAAGTGCAAAGGCAGTTTGTAGACTGTTAACCCAGAGGCAACAGACGATAGAAGCAGGTGCAATCTTGCCCATCAGGCAAAAGCAAAGCACTGCCACCTCCCCTAGGTTGCATGTTCTTCCTCATTAGTACATTTTCCACCTGATTACACTGATGTTCTTTGGCCATTTAAAAAGCAGTTGAAAACATGGGACAATGCGGGGATTGTCTCTACCAAATTTGGATAGCATAGAAGTTGGGTATGAGTTACTTGCTCAAATTTAAATAGCATTCCTTCTTATTTTGTACACTTGGAAGAAAAGAGAAGAATAATCTCAAACATAAAAATTGGATGTGGGGATTGGGGAACTGTCATTTTCCCCAGCCAACTAATAGTTTGACCTGAACTAACTTGAGGATCCTTGGATTCTCATAACAAGTGAACTGAAGCCAAGTGATTTTCTGAAAAACGAATTCCCTGGAACAGCACAAAAAGTTCTTAGGTAGGTGATTTTGCCATGATATGCAATGTCATGCTGTAACCCCAGAGGGAGCTGAAGCCACAGAGCTGAATCACTTGCTGCAAATATTTCTTCTTTTGTGGCATCATAAAAATAACTAATGCTTAGAGGTATCTTTTAACCTAAGTATACAGTGGGGAGAAATGGGGAAAATGGAAGGACAGGGTATCAGATGATAAGTGCAAGGATATACAGTTTCAAGCGAATGATTTTAGGTAAATGTGGAGTAAGTTTTTGAGTAAAAGTTTCCACATAAACCATGATTTCTGAGAAGTAATATGAAAGAAGAGAGGAAAAGTATTGTCACCCGAAATAATATTGCAGGTAGGATGTTATATTAGATGTATACATTTAATCACTTTATTCCAATATATTGCCTATTAAAATGCTAGGATTTTTGTGTGTGTCAGGAGTGACTTGAGAAACTGCAAGTCGCTTCTGGTGTGAGAGAATTGGCTCTATGCAAGGATGTTGCCGAGGGGATGCCTAGATGTTTTTACCATCCTGTCAGAGGCTTTTCTCATGTTACCGCATGGGAAGCTGGAGCTGACAGACAGGAGCTCACCCCGCTCCCTGGATTCAAACCACCGACCTTTCAGTCAGCAGTCCTGCCATCACAAGGGTTTAACCCATTGCTCCACCAGGGGCTCCTAGGAAAAGTTAAAAGATTACATCTAAAATTATTAAGACAACCATCATACTAAAATGGCATAGAAATAAAAACTGATTTAAATAACAACAATAGAAAGCTTATTGCAGAGGCAATATTGAAACTTGCTGCTGGTACACACACTGTTTTTGCTGTACCTGATAAAGCAACCAGAAATGTTGGACAAGGACAACTTCATCATAGCCTATCATTTGTGTCTGAGTATGATTGTCTTCCCAGCGTGGAGACTTGATGGTAAGTCTACAAATGACCATGGGGCTCATGCATGGAACATAGAAACTAAACATGGAATTTCTCCGCCATACAAATGGCCTTGTCTCTGAAACCCATCTGTTATATCTCAAAGATTAAATAGGGACACCGAACCAGGCATTGGAAAGAAGTCTTGAATGACTTGGCAGATTAATATAAATAGAGGTGGGGAACATGGAATCCTCCAGTTATTAGATTGCTAGTTCCACCATCCCTACTCAGCATATCCATTGGGAACAAATAATGGGAGTTGTAACCCAATGATATCATGGGGAACCCCTTTTCCACATCATGATATACAGAAAGTCATTGGGAGGTACTATTCTATCTTAACAGCAACATTGAGAGGTGTGATAGGCATGCCCAAAGCCATCTAATGATATCAAGCATAACTGAACCAGATTTTGATCCCAGAAAAGTTTCTTAACTCAGCCTAGTTCTTCATTCCTTTATTCCAGCAAACTGTCCTGCTGTGATTTGTAATGTTTCTTTAGCCAACACACATTCCTAGCAGTTATCAGGTGATAAATGAAATCAATGTAAACCAATGAACCATAGAAATGTCCTGATATTTGGCATCATTAGCCTCTCTGTTTCTCTCTCTGCTTCAGTGGAGACCGAAGGAAATTGCTTTCTCATTTTTCTCGCCCCTGAAGGGGAATCAGGCAAATCCCCATGGTCTAAGAAGCAGAAACATTATTACAACCGTATCCTGAACTCCTTCATTGCTTGCCCAAGACTTCTCCCTGGCACCAATATCTTCCTTTGTCAGCAGAGAGTTGAGTAATTCATCTCCTTGTGAGGCTTTTAGTATCATGTTTCCTTGGAGACTTCTCTGTGTGCTGAGATTTTGTAAAAAAATAAATGTGTGCATTTAACAAGCCACAGTTTTATGCAACAGTGCCTCCGAGCTTCAAGCTCTTATATCCAGATCCAGTGAAGCATGATGGTTAATTACTATCCAGCCGAGATTGGACAATTTCTGTGGATTGTAGACTCTTGATTGGCTTTTTATGAATAATGTTTATAGATATTCCCCCGAGTTCTCTCAGGAAGATAGGGAATGCTACAGATAAAGAAGGATGATGATGATATGCAGGAAGACCCCAAGTTATGAACAAGATAGGTTCTGTAGGTTTGTTCAGAAGTTGAATTTGTATGTAAGTCAGAAGAGGGCATTTTTAAGTGTAACTTCAGCCAAATGTGTGTGTGAGTGTAATGTGTGTGTCATATGTGTATGTGTACACACAAAAGCGTTGGATAGCTTAGGTAAGGTTAAATGCCTCCATGGTGTTTGTTTTGTTCTCTATGTCCCTCTTCAGAAAATATTACCTCACTTTCTATCCCTGTGATACAGTAGAGTCTCACTTATCCAACATAAATGGGCTGGCAGAACATTGGATAAGTGAAAATGTTGGATAATAAGGAGGAATTAAGGAAAAGCCTATTAAACATAAAATTACATTATGATTTTATAAATTCAGCAGCAAAACATCATGTTTTACAAGAAATCAGCAGAAAAAGCAGTTCAATACACAGTAACACTATTTAGTAATTACTGTATTTACAAATTTCGCAACAAAACATTGCAATGTATTGAAACATCTGTGGATCCAGGCAGGAGGCAGACTGCATTGGATAATACAGAACCCTGGATGAGCGAAGGTTGGATAAGTGAGACTCTACTGTAATTTTATTTTGAAAAAATTAGCTTGTTGTGGAATGGTGAGAAAGTTTCAGTGGCGACATCTTTTCCCCATGAGAACACTTTTTGGAGCAAATTTGCCTTCTTAGGGGTAGATTTCTCTCAGTTCCTGTTGTCTCAGCCCTGTTCTTAACTATGAGTTGTTTGTAACTTGGGGACTGCCTGTACTATATCATGAGTTAATATGTTTCCTGTCTAAAGAAAGAAGTGCCATGTAATGGCAGAGACACAATGAAGAGGAAAAATAAATTCTAGAGACAAGCCCTTTTAGACCACTCACTTCCAGACACTTCTTGAAACAGAACAGAAGGAGCAATTGAGAAGAACAAATAAGATCACAACACTGTAAGGCACTCCACAGAAGAAACATCTATTTATTAAATTTATATCCCATACTCCATTGAAAATGGCACATTGAGTAACTAACAATAATAAACTCATAAAATATATGTAAAGCATAAAAACAAATTAAAGCAGGTAAACAAATTAAAAACATTGTAAAAAAGAAGTTACAATTCCCATTACCCAGAAGAACTATATAGTCAAAGACCTGACCAAATGCAAACACATTTGCCTGGTGGTGAATGGACTACACAGAGAGAGCTAACTCAGCCTGGGAGGAGTCACAGAGAGGGCTCTTTCTTGTGTCTACATTGAACTGTCTCTGTTAATGATGGAACCTAAAAACAGGCCTGTCCCAAGAGCTTAGCATCTACACAGATTCACTGTGGAGAATATGGGGAGAAGATGCCAAGAGTGGGGGGTAATGGACACCTGAAAGACCAGTGTTACAGAGTCACATCGAGTATCCTTTGTGGAGAGAAAAAGTTGGATAATAATAATAATAATAATAATAATAATAATGGAACTTTGAAAAAGGAGATGGAGGGCTTGATTCTTGCAGCCCAACAACAAGCAATTAGAACAAATGTCATCAAAACCAGAATTGAGAAGTCAATGACACATCCCAAATGTAGACTGTGTAAGGAAGCAGACGAAATGATAGATGATATCCTCAGCTGCTGCAAGAAGATCACATAGACAGGCTACAAGCAGAGGCATAATACCATTGCAGAATGACACCTTGTTAAAAATGTACTCATTGTTATCCTTACTCACTCAGCCAATCCCCATCCTTAGTCATTTTTCTAAGATATGAAGGGCAAGAATTAAGCACATGTGTGATATGTCTCATCTATCCAAAGATCCTCTCCACATCATTGGGCTGTGCAAATTGAAATGTATCCACTATAACTGGATAAGCAGAGGAGTAAATTTGCATAATTTGGATCATGATCAACAATAGCATTGAAGCTGGCACAGACATGAAGAAGTTTTTCTGTAAAATGTCCTGCCCATTGACAACAATTTGCCTAATATTAGAATCCCAGCATCCTACTGATCATAATCTGTCCCTGGGCAAGTTGCCCATTGACCAGGATAAAGCAAGTCACATCTCTTTTTGTACCTTTTATCATCTGTACAGTCAGCAGATTAATCTTTCCACAGCATGTAAATCCTGCACTGTCAGTACCTGCTAATATCTACAGATTACTCTATTATTAAAGCTACCAAAGGAAGAATGGAGAAAAAATTGGCAGCCCGAAACCCTGGACAGAAAGAAAGGTCTCCCCAGCAGATCATAGACCTAGGATATGCTCATATGTGAAGATACAGTCCTTCAGCTACCCTGGACTTGGATATATAGGATTGTATAAATCAAAGCAAGCACTTTGAATTGTGTCCAGAAACAGACTGGCAGCCAGTGGAGCTGTTGCATAAAGGGGATTGTGTGCTCTCTGTAGCCAGCACCCATTAGTAATTTGGCTTCAATTCTTTGGAATAATTGAACTTTTTGAACATTCTTCAAAGGCAGCCCCACATAGGGTACAGTTGTTGATGCTTCATATCCAACTTGAGGCAGCCCTAAGGCTATGTGATTTGCAGAAACAATTGTCCTGGTCCAATGTCATGGAAGTCTCTGGCTGTAACACAGGACTTCTCTGTTCCCTATCAGTTGCCCTGACATCAGCCAGAACGACAGGGTGCCAAGGGAGGGAGGAGGAGGAACTCTTCATCCTCTCTCCCTCCCTTCCCAGTGCTTTCCATCACCCTGCTTAGAATCAGGTGAAGCAATGGGGAAGAGGTAGAACCCTTGTTGTGGCAGATACTGCTGCAAATCGTGGGGCGGGGACTGCCATTCTGTGTTCCCAGGCTGCCTGACCACAGGGAATACAGGATGACAGAGGGACAGTTGTAGTCTGTTCCCTTTGGGAACCAGCCTAACTGACCCCACTGGCATGAAGTGAGGAAGAATTTGGGCTTTCCTCTAATGTTTGGTAACTTGGAGTAAGACCCCATTAAGGTGGCCTTGCCCTGTTTTTTCTGCAGATCAGCTCTATGTGGTATTTGGCTACTGTGGGATGGATCCTAACCTAAACTCATCTAAGTGGTCAGTACAAATGGGGCTCTAGAGATTCCTAGAGAGGTATTCTGCTCTGTTATCACTGCTATAATTGCTGTCGTTAACTGATGTTGTGTTTTTGTTGTCATGTAATGCGGGCATTGAACTGTGCCTTGCTTGTGTAAGCCGCCCTGAGTCCCCCCTGGGGTGAGAAGGGTGGGGTATAAGCAACCATAATAAATAAATAATAAATATTCTCTTGGGTTAAAAATGTGCCTTTTAATTTGCCATATTTTCACTTTCATGGGAGTCCCTAGCAAATGTAGAAGGATGATTGTACTCAATACATGAGTGGCTAGGATAGTAACACCATTGCTTTCTGATGATTCAAGGCACACAAACTTTGTTTCAAACTTTAATTTCATATGAAATATTTGCAAAATTATTACAAATGTTTCATATGAAATTACCTTCAGACTATGTGTATACAGTGTGTATCAAACAGACTTTCATCCCATCTCCAAGATATTACATTATGTACTCATATAAAAATTCACATTTTCCAAAATCCCAAACACTTCTGGTTCCAAGCCTTTTGGATAAAGGTTACTCAATCTGTTAGGAGCCCCTGGTGGTGCAATGGGTTAAACCCTTGTGCTGACAGGACTGCTGACCGACAGGTCAGCGGTTCAAATCTGGGAAGAATGGGTTGAGCTCCCTCTGTCAGCTCCAGCTCCCCATGTAGGATGAAGCATACCACAAGGATGGTAAAACATCAAAACATCTGGGCGTCCCCTAGGCATCCTTGCAGACTACCAATTATCTCACACCAGAAACAACTTGCAGTTTCTCAAGTCGCTCCTCACATAGGGAAAAAACCTCAATCTGTTTAACTCTTCAGTTCTATTTCTATCTTTGCTCTGGCCTTGATGTTCAACTGAATAGGTTCCATAAGCTATTAAAAGAAAAAAGAACATGCTCATTCAAGCTCTGACTTGCTTCCTCAACACCATCTGTTTTTTTAAACAATCCCGGGAATTTGGTTTCTTTGTACTTTAGTCTTCTATTCATGTTTAAAGTTCAAGAGAACTAGGATTTAATACCCAATGTTGTTTTCAGATGTTGTAAAATCAACTCAATAATATCTTTATTCGTGTTGCCTTGAATCAACTGACTATATTAATTCACGAACCATAGGGCAGGAAAAGTGGTGACCCTCTGCCTGCCTCCCCTTGCTGTAAAGTGTGCCATCTGCTCAGCCCAGGAGCACAGCTGTTCAAGGAATACCTCTAACAGAAAATAATCTGAGACATTTCTTTCCTGGAGAATACTGAATTACTCCTATATTGCATCCTTACAGCTTTAGAGGCAAAAATGGAAAGAGGAATAATCCCAATCAAAACTTTCTTTCATTCAGTTAAGTGGAAATAAGAAAATCTTTTTTTCTTGTGTTGAAAAGTTGTCCTGGACATAAAATATTCACCAGAGGATGATCAGGCCTCATTTCCATTTGTGTAAGCAATTTTTTGGCCCATTTGAAATGTTATCCATATTCAACCTATATGAATATTTCTAAACATATACAGGCAGTCTTTCAGTTACAAATATTTGACTTACAACCGACGCATAGTTAAGAACGGGGTGAGACAACAGGAAGATAGAAATCTACCTCTTCGAACAGAAATTTGATCCTGAAGAGTTATCATGAGAAAAATATGTGTCTACTGAAGCTTTATCACCAATCTTTGTTTCTACAACAAGCCACATCTTTCAAAATCCAATTATCACAGGAACAAAAAGTGAGGTGAAATCTTCTGAACAGGGGCACAGATAGCAAAACAAACACAAGGCTGCTATCCAAAGGTAGCTAGCTATCTAGATATGATTAGAACAACACTTAAAAATGTATCTGTTCTGACTTAGGACTCTTCCACACAGCCCTATAGCCCAGAATATAAGGCAGAAAATCCCACAATATCTGCTTTGAACTGGGTTATTTGAATCCACACTGCCATATATCCCAGTTCAAAGCAGATAATGTGGGATTTTATTCAGCTGTGTGGAAGGGGCCCAAGATACAAATTGAACTGAAGAACAAACTTACAGAACCTATCTTGTTCATATGGAGATTGCCTGTATAAATATTTCAACTGGACTTAAGCAAAGCAGTGTGTGACTTTATATGGAAGGATTCACTACTTAATCTGTATTTTGATTTTTCTTTCTCCACACTGCAATTTGGTGCATAGTTAGTGTTAGGAAATTTTCCCAAAAAAAGAAGCGCACCCATAAATACAAACAGGATACTTAATTGAGCAGTCAGCTCACAGCAAGCAGAAGGTGAAGTGTTGTGGCTGCAAAATAATTCTTGAACTTAAGAGACAAAGATCAGAGTTCAATTTTTAAAGTTTCAAAAGGTTTATTTAAAATATATAAAATATATATTTATATATAAAATATATAATAACTATATTGATAGAAAAGAATTGGGTCTAAGATTTTCTCTAACTCCATTTCTTATAAGGTTCAAAAACAAGACGAAAAAAATCTCCAAACACTCAGTTTCTTCAAATACACAGAGAAGAGAGAGGTCTGCATGTAAAGGTGGAGAAAGCAGAAAAAAGGAACACAAGGTTTCAGTTAGAAAATCACCAGTAGGTTTCCATGGCCAAACAGAGATCTGATTGCTGGTCTCCCCCAGTATCTTGATCCAACACTCAAACCACTGTACCACATTATCTTTTAATCCTATGTATACATTTGCACTGTATAATACATAAACGTGTTGTGAAATTTCATTTTTAATCATACAATATATTTATAATATCCATCATATGAAAAAGTGGTGAAAGAGCACTCTGTCATGGTACCCAAGTGGGCTGCATTTAAGGACTTGGCTGGCAGCATGCAGGTGACAGGTTATACACCTCTGCTTCAGCTTAAATAACCAAATAGCAATTCTGTGAGTTAAATATGCTTTACATTAAAGATTACTTTTGGAGTGAACCCATCTGCAATGTTTTATTTTTCAGTAGTGAAAACACTTAGCTTTGCTTGCTGTTATGCCTCTTATCCTATACCCATACTTGTTCAGTGACTACAGGCATGAGCTTAGCAGGAGTAAAATGGCTTTGTTCCCCTCCGTGCCTTGTCTCTTTCTCTCTGCTCTGTTTCTTCTCCCTTGCCTGAATCCCACCTTTGACTGAACATGCTTTTATTGATGGATAAGACACAATTTTTAACTATAGCTCTACTTTTGCTTTCTGGCATCAGGGTGGACTGGAAGGTAATTGGTAAGATGTTTGCTGTTTTCCTTTCCTTTTGCATTGTGTTTCACAACATTTTCCTTCCCTCTGTTCTATTGTAGTTAAATCTGCTTGACACCAACAATGCTCCCAGTCTCAATCCCCCCTCTCTCTTGCCTGTTCCTAAAATTTGATCCTATATTTTTCCTGGCAAGGTCATCTCTGGCCCAGCCCGCATAATTTGAACTGAAGCTGCTTTGATCCTGAATGAATCAATGTCACCTTCTGGATCCTTGCAGGTGGACGAAAAGCGACCAATGGAGAGGAGGTGGTCAGAGGGAGACAAGCATGCTGTGAGTGGAGTCATCAGAAAGGTAAGAATGGTCTTTCAGGCCATGATTTGAATCTGACCTGACGGCAAATAACAACAAGGGTGCTTACATGCACATCCTCTTGATAAAGCATATGCTGCTTCAAACAGTGGGGCATGAATGATGATGATGATGATAATAATAATAATAATAATAATAATAATAATAATAATAATAATGCAATCCTGCATTGTCACACCATAGTGTAAACATCACTGCATGTAATCTATATACTGAGTACTATCAAATGATGCAACATATGAGAATGGATACATGTGTTCTTTCTTTTAAAAATGGATTAAGAACCAAATCTCTTACAGAAAGGAGTTCTGTACAATAATATTTTTGTTTCTTGACAGGAAAGGTTATCAATCAATCAAATAGTTTATTGTACAAGCCTGAGACAAATAAGTAGAGATACAGGGTGAACTGAAAAGGAAAAGTTATCATCCAAATGCCTTTGATGGTTCCTCTTTTGCAGTTGTTTTTCCCTCCCAGCTGAATATGGATGACTTTCATTATTTTTCTGATTTGATGTTCAGGTTGAAAGTAGGCCTTTCAGGGGAAACTGTTTCTCTTTTCAAAACTGAATTGTGATAATATCTACTTTTTTCAACCTTTCTTTTTAAAGGTATCTTGGTTGCTACTTCAGCACTATTCTTTTGTGCCCATTTATTGCACTCTTTCTTCCTTTATGCATAAGAAATAATTCCTGGCCAGTTAGAGGATGAGGAAAAGAATAGGAAGATGGCACTGAGCTATATGGTCAATTAGATTGGGCAGAATGTGATGATCATGTTATGTGGCTAGTTAGACCTGGAGATTTTCTGCCTGTATTTCCAAGAGATTTGCAGGATTTTTTGGAGGCAAAGCTGATGGAATCATTACAGAGGTTGAGAGTGATGTTTTTAGACCAGTGATTCTCAACCTGTGGGTCCCAAGATGTTTTGGCCATCAACTCCCAGAAATCCTAACAGGTGCTAAACTGGCTAGGATTTCTGAGAGTTGTAGAGCCAAACACCTGGGGACCCACAAGTTGAGAACCACTGTTTTAGGTAGTCCTTGTTTTGCAGGCATACAGTAGAGTTGGAAGGACAATAGCTTTATAAACAACATCTTGCAATGCCAAAAATAAAGCTTAATGGTGTAACACTAGAAAATGTTGACCATTTCCGCTACCTGGGCAGCCACCTCTCCACAAAAATTGACATCGACACCAGCTTCTTTTCGAACAAAGCAGAGTGTTTGAGAATGGAGACATTCGTACCTTTTTCTTATCCTGTGTTCAACTCACATTGAAGAGCACTATGGACATGAGTTATACAATCATCCCAGTGCCAGGAGAAAATGGTTAGGGATTGAAGACAGGAAAAACAAGAAGCTGGTCATTGGGCAAATCAGCCCTCAGCCTGGTGCAATGAGAACTACATTCCAGCTGAAAGTTTTCAAGTGTTATTCAGCACACAGAACGCCAGAGGGTGCAGAAAGCACAGCATGACCTTGGGTATCCTTCTGCAAATGAAATGTTTTCACAGAGATAATGAACAAAGTTGATTGCCAGGTCCTATCAAGATAGACTTTTATTTCTAGTTCAGTATCAAAGCACATGATGCTTTGCTCAAGTTCAAAATGTATGGGTTATGTTAGCCACCGTGGCAAAAATCCTCAATCTGTGAAATGTCTGTTCAAGGAAGACTGTTTCCCGTACTTTCAGACCTAGTTGTTGTTGTTGTTATTCTGTGCCTTCTTGTCATTTCTAACTTTCAGGCGAAATAACCATAGAGGGAGTTTGCCTTTCCCTGAAGCTGATGGAGTGTGATTTGTCCAATGGATTTCATAGCTGAGCAAAGATTTGAACCCTTGTCTCTAGAGTTGTAGTGCAATGATCAAACGACCCCATGCTGGCTTTCTTTTAGACCTTCACTATAGTCCAAACTCTTTCACTGTTCTATTAGAACATGTGATGAAAATCGTATGTGACTCATGCTCCTTGGGAAAAACTGGGGAGGATGTGTTCATGAAGACATTCACATATGTTAATGTTAAGAAATAATTATCACAGCTTACACCAGTGACTTTTGTTGGGACTGCAGCTTCCAGAATCCCCAACCTGCTACCTAGGAATCCTGTGCATGGTCGTCTTAGTAGGTCTCTTTTCCATGTTCTCTGAAATACGCATCAGCCTTGGTATGCATTGGGGTGACTTTCCACCAGTGGCCCTGTGCAGAACAGGCTCTGGAAGAAGGAAAGACTGGCTCCCTTGAGCCAACAAACGCTCTTAATTAACAATGCACAAATTAAATCAGCTTTCCCCTCCCACTGAAGTGCTTCATTAGAGAGCTGCTCCACCTGGGTCCCAGCTGCAGCTCCGGCAATGCTGGGAGGCTGGCTCATTCTGCTCCCTTGTGGCCCAGGAGCCCAGCTGTGGGCAGCCCAGCTCAGCAGGAGACTTGGCTCTGAATGGTAAACAGGCTGCCTTCCAGATGATGAATTGCTGCTGTTTGTGGACTTGACCAAAAGCAAAGAAGCCTCCAGTAAGAGTTGGGAGGGCTCCGGACGTCTCCTAGTACACACCAGACACATGATTCAGTGGTTTGTAAGGCTGCTCTCCTCCTTCCAAGCCATGCTTTCAATTAAAATGTTATATTGCACTATGTTCTCTACAAGGGCAGCCAAAAAGGGATCTCATGTATGTGTGTGTGTGTGTGGGGGGGGGGGCACTCCTGTTGTTTATGTGGCCTGTGATCCCTCCCGACTCTTCAGATCCAAAACAACTTGAATTGCTTATTCTTGAAGTCTCCAGGAACTGCAATTCAACTTTTAAATAAGCTGGAATTCCCTCCTCCCCAGCACTGTTTGATATAAAAACTGAAATTTTGTTTAAAAGTCAGGCACTTCCAGTTTTATTTTGTTTTTTTCACTGTCTGACTGGGCCATGGGAAATTTGGGGATTTAGTGTAGTTGCTCAGACTTAGTGTAGTCGCTCATCCCCTCTTCTCCATGTAACTTTCCAGACTAGGAGGCAGAATGGGATTTTAAAAAGCCATCAACCATTTCTGAGAGTTTTCCTTTTGTCCAGCATGCTATTTTACTCAGGATAGTAAAGTGTTGATGGACATTTACAAAACCAATTTCTTTGCCTTCAATGGTTTCTATCTACCTGGACGTTACTCTGAACCGTGCTCTGACCTACAAGAAGCACTGCCTGAATATCAAGCAAAAAGTGGGCGCTAGAAACAATATCATACAAAAGCTGACTGGCACAACCTGGGGATCACAGTCAGATAAAGTGAAAACATCTGCCTTTGTGCTATGTTACTCTGCTGCTGAGTATGCATGCCCAGTGTGGACACACATCTCATCATGCTAAAACAGTGGATGTGGCTTTTAATGAGACATGCCGCATTATCACAGGGTGTCTGTGCCCTACATCACTGGAGAAATTACACTGTTTAGCTGGTATTGCACCACCTGACATCCATAGGGGAGTAGCAACCAATATTGAAACACCAAGGCAGTGACATCTCCAGCCCACCCCCTGTTTGGGTATCAGCCAGCACGCCAACGACTTAAATAAAAAAATGATTTCTAAGATCTACAGAGACACTCGCTGGAACACCTCAGCAAGTGAGAGTCCAAAAGTGGCAGGCTCAAACCCAGAACCTCAATCAATGGCTGGTACCAAATGAGAGACTCCCCCCTGGGCACACAGAAAACTGGGCAACTTGGAAGGCGCTGAACAGATTGCGCTCTGGCACCACAAGATGCAGAGCCAACCTTAAAAAATGAGGCTACAACGTGGAGTCCACGACATGCGAGTGTGGAGAAGAGCAAACCACAGGCCACCTACTGCAATGCAACCTGAGCCCTGCCACATGCACAATGGAGGATCTTCTTGCATCAACACCAGAGGCACTCCAAGCGGCCAGCTACTGGTCAAAGGACATTTAATAGAATACCAAGTCTGAAAACTTTGTGTTTTGTTTGTTTGTTTGTTTTTAATGCAATATAACTGTTTTGGTTCTCTCCTGACACGACAAATAAATAAATCTACCAGTCATGTAGAACAGTCTCCTGTAATCTGGCCCCTTTCCAATGTGTTGTACCACAACTCCTATCTTCTCCAGCAGGCAACCGAGCCAGTTTGGAGGGGATGGATGTTATAGTCCAGTACATTTGAAGGACACTACTTTCAGAAGTTGCTGTCTTTGCATGTCACATTCAAAACATCTATCTGCCCAACAAGAGGACTGGACCTCTCTCTGAAGTTCCCCAGATTTCTCCCCAGTGATTGATACATTACTTGTGCATGGTAGATGAGTTTTTTTCAAAGTTCCTCTGATATAAAAGCCTCTGATATTTCTTCCCCTACTGTCTTGAGCCCTGACCTCCCATATGTAGTATGTGATGTATGTACACCAAGCATGGGCAAACTTTCTAACTTGGGGGCCATATGGTGGAGTGGGGTGGGTGGGCCGGGAGGGAGGGGATTCTCCCCAAGTCCCCTCACTGCCCCTTCCTCCCCTTCCTCTTCTCTTTTGCAGGCAGAAAGTGAAGGAAAGATGCAAAACATTTGGATCTCGAAAGGGTTGGTCTTGGTCAGGATGAGATGGTGGACGGAGGAGAAAAAAGTGTATCCATGAGACCCTGAATTGCCTACTCCTGAGATAGAATCCTAGAAGAGACCCCCAAGGGCCATCAAGTCCAAACCCCTGCCATGCAAGAAGGCACAATTAAAGCACTCCTGATAGACAGCCTCTGTGGGAAGGCCTTCAGAGGAGGAGACTCCACCACACTCCCAAGCTGCCTATGCCACTCTCCAACAGCTTTTACTCTCAGGAAGTTCTTCCTAATCTTTTCACTCAAATCTCTTTCCCTGCCATTTGAAACCATTGCGCCCTTATCTCTAGAGCAGCAGAAAATCAGTTTTCCCCCTCCTCCTCCTCCTCCTCCTCCTCCACCTCAATGGGACACCCTTTTAAATTTTGAAACATGGTTCTCATATTCCTTCTCTATCTCCTTTTCTCTCCACTAAACATCCTTCAGGAGGAAAGGGGGAAAGAAAATGAGAAGGAAAAAATTTCGGATCAGAAGAATGGAAGGAAGGGAAGAAAGAGAGGGAGGGAGGGAATGAAAAGAGAAGGAGGGACAGACAAAAGGGAAGAAAGGAAGGAAGGAAAAAGAGGGAGAGATGGAAGGAGGGAGGAAAGAGGGAAGGAATGAAGGACAAAAGGGTGGAAGGGAAGAAGAGGGGGAGAAAGAGGGAGGGAAGGAGGAAGGAAAGAGAGAAGGAAGGAAGGAAGGATAGGATGGCGTGAGAGAGGGGGGCCTGAGAAAAGAGCCCCCAACCTGGGTTTACCCATACCTGATGTATACAGTCATGGAAAGCAATGAGAGGAGAGCGCAAGCAATGAGAGGAGAGCGCAGAAAGGAAGCTTCTAGAACAGTGGTTCCCAACCTGTGGGTCCCCAGGTGTTTTGGCCTATAACTCCCAGAAATTCCAGCCAGTTTGTCATCTGTTAAGATTTCTGGGAGTTGAAGGCCAAAAGATCTGGGCACCCACAGGCTGAGAATAACTATTCCAGAAGATTGTTTAGATTGTTTAGTCTCTGTGAGGAAGAAAGCATGGAGGCTTGCATCAATAGGAGCATAGTGTCTAGATCCAGGAGAGTCATGCTACCCCTCTATTCTGCCTTGGTTAGATCACACCTGGAATATTGTGTCCAACTCTGGGCACAACAATTGAAGAGAGAGATATTGACAAGCTGGAATGTGTCCAGAGGAGGGTGACTAAAATGATCAAGGGCCTGGAGAACAAGTCCTATGAGGAGCAGTTTAAAGAGCTGGGTATGTTTAGCCTGAAGAAGAGAAGGCTGAGAGGAGACATGATAGCCATGTATAAATACATGAGAGGAAGTCATAGGGAGGAGGGAGCAAGATTGTTTTCTGCTGCCCTGGAGACTAGGACACAGAACAGTTTCCATCTGAACATTAGGAAGAACTTCCTGACTGTGAGAGCCATTCAGCAGTGGAACTCTCTGCCCCAGAGTGTGGTGGAGGCTCCTTCTTTGGAAGTTTTTAAACAGAGGTCGGATGGCCATCTGTGGGGGGTGCTTTGAATGCAATTTTCCTGCTTCTTGGCAGGGGGTTGGACTGGATGGCCCATGAGGTCTCTTCCAACTCTATGATTCTATGATTCTTACAAAGCCCAACAAGCCTCTTCTGCTTTCCCACATTAGGCCCTTCAACCTTCCACTTCCCCATCTTTATGGGGACGGAGTTTGTGGGCCCCCTCAGCTCCCTTTGGAAGCAAAGTAGAAGTCTTGTTGTTCGGTGCCTGCTTTGCCCACCCACACAGGTGGGTCTCCTTGACAACAGGTTCCTCGGGCTCTAATTTTCCTCCAGCCTATTTTGATCGGCAACAAAATGCCAAGGAGATTAATTCTTGTTTGGAGTAAGGCTGGGGGTGGCCGTCTTTGAAGGGGAGAAAATATGGAATATCAAGTTTCCCGCAGGCAATTCACGTCATTGGGCTTGCTGTGCATTCAGCCATCCGCTGTGGGGCCTGACGGTATCAGAGAGCTGGTGGTTGGCTCCTGCTCTTTGTGGGCATGTGCTATATGTTCATTGCATGGTGGGTTTGTTTTGAGGACATCCCCTCCCCAGTTTTTGGTTGTGCGCTAAAGCTTTGAACATGGAAGGAAGGCTGGCATTCAGCTGTTAGAGCACAAAATGGAACAGTAAATCATGAAGTTGCAAGCAGTACAAGCAAACAATTTCCTCCTCAGAGAACATTGTTCTGACTTGTACACTGAATGCTCATTATGCATGCTGTGCCGTTGAGCTCACTATACTTGAGGGACTAACTAGCAACAAAGGAATATAACACACAATTAGGTAGCATAGCTCTGTAGAGTACCTGAGTGGCAAAGGGTCTGAACCAGAAAGTTCCTGACTTGTATTTCTTCTCAGCTAGCTCCTTGTGATGTTGCTTTGCCAACCAACTCTCTCACAGCCTCGGCATTCCCCTCTATTATGGTGTGAGTTTAATTGACTAGCCTTCCTCATAGGTATCCCTGTTAGGGTTCGTGTGAAGTAGCTTTGCCTGAAATCGGGTACTTCCCAGATATTTCAGACTACAACGCCCTTCAACCTTTTCCAGTTTCAGTGGGATGGATACTCAAGCCGAGGTTTCAACCTGAATTTAAAAGGAGCTGTCAAAGGTGCTGAATCCTAACTCCAAACTGGATTCTAAACCTCAGATGCTTCCTTTAAATTCCAAGCAAAAACTCGGAACAGATTGGCCACCCAATGAAATAGAAGACATTGCCTACCACTATTTATTTATTTATTTATTTGTTTGTTTATTTATTTGCCACACTTGTACCCCACTCTTCTCACCCCGAAGGAGACTTAGGATGGCCTCACAAAGGGAAAATTCAATGCTGTATAAAAATATACATATAGGTAAATAAACAAATGCATTCAAATCAACAGAGTTAAAAACATAAACATTAAAACATCAGTTAATGTCACAAAATCCAAATCATATTCCAGGTCCAATCTGAGTAATCATTCCGTTATTTGTAGTCTCTTACTGCGCTGCTTACTGACCGAAAGCTTGTTCCCACAGCCAGGGCTTTAGTTTTTTTCCTGAAGGTCAGGAGGGAGAGTGCTGATCTAATTTCACTAAAGAGGAAGTTCCATAGCCAACAGGCCACCACTGAGTAGGCCCTGTCTCTCATCCCCACCAGTCGCACTTGCGAGGGGGGTGGGACTGAGGGCAGGGCCTCCTCCAACAATCTTAGCCTCTGAGGAGGATTATAGAGGGAGATACATTTGGACAGGTAAACTTCTAACAGAGAAGTTTCTACTCCGCACTTCTGTGACTCACCAAGCCAAAAAATGATTACAGCGTAATGATATGCTGCAGGAAATTTTCATAAAGTGTATGTGAATGCAAATCCAGAAAAAGGATGTAAGGCATCTTTATAAAAGCATATTTGTTTCAGCTGACCTTTTAGAATTGACTGCTGTATTACTTTTTTGCAGTGTTGTTCTTGTTTTGTTTGTTTCCTTCTTTATTGTGTATACTTGTTTTCATGCCCTGTTTGAATTTTGATATCTGCTATTACACCTATGAAAAGTGATACCAAAATATTTTAAAAACAAAACACAATCCACAAAAGAGAGATACCTTTATTTGTCAATACATTTATGATGTGAGTTCTGAAGCTTCTACGTTTTCCAGAATCATTGACCTTCTAGTTGTTCTGGACTACAATTTCTATAATCCTTTTTCATTGACCATGCTGGCTGAGGCTTTTGGAAACTGAAGTCCAAAGCATCTGGAGATCCAAAGGTTTCCTGCCAGTATTCTGTGTGATATGATTTTTACATGATACAACTGTGCTGTGACCACACATACAACCAGCAGGTATGTTTTCTAGTCACAAATAAATAACTATGCTACCCAGGGGTGTAATAAAGAAGAGGGAGCAGACTTGTTTTCTGCTGCCCTTGAAACTAGGACTAGGAGCAATAAGTTCAAATTATAGGAAAGGAAATTCCACCTAAACATTAGGAAGAACTTCCTGACTGTAAGATCTGTTCAACAGTGGAACTCTCTGCCTCAGAGTGTGGTGGAAGCTTTTAAACAGAGGCTGGAAGGCCATCTGTCATGGATACTTTGATTGTGCTTTTCCTGCATGGCAGGGGGTTGGACTAGATAGCTCATGTGGTCTCTTCCAACTATTATTCTATGATTCTATGTGACCACAACACAAGGAAACGAAACATAGACCACTCTGTGCATGCAGTTGGGGGAGAGCTGGTTTTAATTCTCTACCCCTTTGTTTTAATTAGGAGAGAGGGAAATCACCCCAGAAGAGTCCAGGGGACAAGAGTTGCACATTGACCGGAAGGGAGCGATCAGAGTACATGCGATGGAAGAAGGAACGGGAACAAATCGACCTTGAGCGTCTGGCCCGCCACAAGAACGCAAGGGGAGAATGGCGACGGGCTTGGGATGTTGAAAAATCAGATTGCATGTAGGTCGTCTTCACACCCAACACAACACTCTACATGCAGTAGCTTCTGCAAAGAGGTCAATGGTAGAAATAATATTCTGGTGGAAACTTGAAAGTTGGCTAGGAAGTAATATCTCTAATCACACTCTCGGGTTGAGTGTTATCTGCGGCTTTTGATTGCAAGAGAAAGAGGATAGTATATCAATATGTCTCTGTCTCAGTACATGGCTCAGAGTCAGTGACCCACAGGGGATCCATTATAATGTCGGATCTATACAACTGATAAAGCAAGGAGGCATTTGAAGATGTTAAGGAAAGAGCCCCTTAGGAAAAAAGATACCATAACTTCTTTTCATTCTCACAAAAAACCACTCTGATTTGTGGGAGTCCACAACCTCCATTACCGAATAAATTTCAGACCTTCCGGAAAGCATTCTGATGAGATATATGGCTTATGATGCTCACAATAACCTAGTAGAAATACTCACAGAATATTCAGTGAGGCCTTTCCCTAGGATCAAAATGTTGAGTGAGGACTAGCTGACTTCATTTAGACTGAAAGCAATAAACTTGTGAAAGTGATTGTCCCTAGGTTCAAGACTGGCAAGATACTGTTTCCAGAAACCCATAATCTAGCTTTAGTTCAGAAATATGTAGCTTTTTCATGGCTTTTCAGTAGTTTTATTTATAGTAGCTAACTAAAAACCCCTGGTAGCACAATGGGTTAAACCCTTGTGCTGGCAGGACTGAAGACCAATAGGTCAGAGGTTAGAATCTGGGGAGAGTGTGGATGAGCTCCCTCTGTCAGCTCCAGCTCCCCATGATGACATGAGAGAAGCTTCCCACAAGGATGGTAAAACATCAAAACATCAGGGCGTTCCTGGGCAATGGTCTTGCAGATGGCCAGTTCTCTCACACCAGAAGCAACTTGCAGTTTCTCAAGTCGATCCTGACACAAAAAAGCAGCTAACTAGAATCTCTTTGTTCATTATGCCATCTTCTGAAAGAAAAATAGAGAAGCATCTTTCCTTCAGTCTTTCTTTGTTCATTTTCCAGAAGCATCTGATTTGCAACTTTGGGGAAAAAAATATTGGATTCAAATCAAGACTCTCCAACCTTAGTTTCCCTGACCTTTTGTCATGGTTAATGACTGACCATGGTAGGGGTTGTAGTTCAACAAAATCTGGGAACACAAGTTTGGGAATCACTGGATTAAACAGAGTCAAATCTGATCCAGTTTTTTAGAAGAAGAAAAAAGTTTTCCCTACATAGCTTTTTGCAAAGTGGAAGGGTCAAAGATGCAGTAGAATTTGCTATTAAAACAAACAAGATGACTTTGTAAAAATACTTTACTTGTAAAGGGCCAATTCATAGTCAATTTTCAGTGTAAATACAAACATGCACAGATTTTTCAGTATTTTCTCATTAAACTTTAAAGTTGAAATAGTCTTTTATTTTCCTCTGCAGGTTTGAGGATACAAAGGATGGGGGACCAATCCTGGAGGGTGCACACAGCAAGAAAGGTCAGGAAAGTTTTTTTTGATACTTTATTAACCCCAAATATGTTGATGCTGGTGTTAAAAAAAGTTCAGTTTTTTGATATTTCTCTCTCACACACACTTTATTTGATTTCTTAAAAAAAAAAACCTGTTCTCACACCTTTATATCTCTGGCAGTGTGGCTTTGTTTTGAAAAATATTTCTTCGAACACATTCAGATTGTCCAAAATCTCTGGGATTTTGGCTAGAGTTGTACTTGTACTTATACTTATCAGGATTTAAAAAAAATGCGTATGAGAAAGCTTCTGTCCCTGAGCTTGATTTTTGAAACATGTACTCACTTCATAGCTGCAGTCAAAGTACCTACTAGACTTTAATATGATATATCAAACTTCAATTTTTGTGGTGCAGTTTCCAAGAAAATTGAGTCTGTTGTGTTTTTCTAAAATCTAGATCAGGATAGGTTAAGGGTAATTTAAAAGGTTATAATAATTAAGAGGGTGTGGGAACCAGTTAGGAATTATTTAGAGAATGTGCCAAGATGTGTAGTGGAAAAATTAAGATTGAGATTGATATTTCAAATGTAACTTCTGTAGTTTGCTGTATAAATTGCATGTACAAGGAGGGGAGGAGGGGAGTGGGATAAAACAATAAAATAACAATTTTTAAAAAGGTGAAAAAGTGTAGAAGATGGGACAGGTTACTGGGGTAAAAAGCATTGTCATTATTTTTAAATGCCCAGTATTAGTTGCTGGGGCATATGCTTTCTGACATGACAGATCCCTTTTATTTTTTGTGAATACCACAATCCCTACTCAGAATGGGGGATGGATAGTTTACTCCTGAGTAAGTGAATAGAGGAACCATCTCCCTTTCACATTCCCTGGACCACCTCCAATCTCATTCACTGTTACCATTCCTGCTGCTTCCCCTTCGTCTCCGGGTAAGGTCCTATACCTGTCCAGCTTTGGGGACATGCAACTCTCTCCTGTTTCCTTAGCAGCAGGATGGTCACTGTCAATTTCTCATGAATTTCCAAGGCTTGATGTAACTTTTTATACCCAGGGCAGGGTTTAGAGTGTTGCTTTTTCCTGTCCCATGAGATTCCAATATAGGCAATATCCATTGCTTTGGTTCCTTCTGTACTTTTGGACAGTCGCACTCATTACGTGTTATGTGATGTTTGCCAAAAAGGTCAGACTTTCCTCATTACAGTTACCAGGTTAAACATTCCTGAATGCTGGACTATAGCAATACCTATAATTTTGAGTGTTTACATCAGGAAACTGTGCTGTGTTGGGGGATCCAATAGGGAAATTTATTGTCCTATTGTTTTTGTGCTTTGTTCATTCAAGGGGGAAGAAATGCCCGCAAGTCCCAACATCGATCCTTGCCTTCTGAAGGAAAAGGTAAGTTGAAATCAACTGGAATGTGAAACCTGTGAGCCTTTTCAGAGCAATGTCCAAAAACATTAAAGAGAGAAGGATGCTTTAGTCAAAAAACTATTTCTCCCCTAAATACTTATTTTTCCAGGCTTAGAATGTTTCCTTTGTAGTTTTTATCAAGCCTTCAGCTACTGTTTGTTATTTTTCACTTTTAGACCAGTTTTGACTTATGGAAGCTCTGTGAATGAGAAATCTCAGTGAACTCCACCCATGTACACAATAGATCAAGACTTGCAAATTCAGAGCTGTGGCTTCTTTGATTGAATCAATGCATTTGTAATACTGACTACCTCTATTTCTACTACCTTGCACTATTCCATGTTTTATTACCTTTTTCAATGAGCCATGTCATTTCATGATGTGTTTCAAATATAGTAGCATCCATTTAATTTTTTTTTTTTGCTTCTAGTCAGAGTTCAGGTTTGATTTCCTTTCGGACCCTTATATTTGTTATCTATCTATTTATTGGATTTATATCTCACCTTTCTCCTAATCTGGGATTCAAAGTATCTTGCAATAATGTGAAAAAGATCAATTTAAAACATTAATTTAAAAAAGTTAAAAATTGAAAATATTATGGCATGGATGGTTCTGGCTTTGATGTTTAATAATAGCATTACAGATAATGTTTTGGGGTTTTGGGGTTTCTTTTGGAGCTGCTTATGTTGCTTCTGCTGCTTGGGTGGTGGCCTGTGACATTCATGCTTAATGGAGTTGTTTGAGAAACTGAGAAAAGAAACTGAGAAAAGAAAAAGCGATAATTCCACCCACCCGGTATATTTATCAGTCTTATACAGCCTCGGCTCTTTCTCTGTTGGGGATGTATAGCTGGGCTGGCAGCCAAGAAGAAAGCTCATGAACATCACGGCAGAAACCATGGATGCAAGAAGGAATGCTGGGAATGGCACCATAGGAGAGGCTGTGTGGGCATATTGTGGGGATTATAGTTACAAGAACAAGTAAAATTAAGCTGTACTTCCAGGGTGGCACAAGAAGGTTGTACTGCCTGGGCTTTATGGCTAAGGAGTATGAAGGTGTTATTGAATACATTTCAGAGGAAAACTGGCAAAATTACTTCTGAGTATATATATATTTTTACTATGATCACCCTATGAAATTCATGGAGATCACCATATGTCACCATGTAAATTGAAGGCACATGTGTTCACACACACAATGTACAGAAAAATAGTTGAAGGAAAGTGCCCACAAGATATTTGGATGACTATAGACAACACCAGGACACTTGCCTGAATTATTATTATTATTATTATTATTATGTTTATTTATATCCCGCTTTTTCTCTCCATAAGGAAACTCAAAAGTGACTCAGAGGTGCAAGGGAAGTGCCCACAAAAATAATATTTGGATGACTAAAGACAACACCATTAAAAGCATTACAATACAATTTGCATTAAACATCATTAGTATTAAAAACAATTCAGGTTAAATCCATAAAATATTAAAAACCATAGCAGCCCCTGACATGAACCAGTATGAAGAGGACTGAAAAACACACTTTGACTCCTGAAGTTCACTTGTGATACATGTTATATATCCGCCAATTTCCCCATTGCCCTCTTCTCTAGGGACTGTGCAGACTGAAATCTATTCAGAAAGGTTCAGCATTCATAGATCTTGTATTTTTAGATTTCAGCTTCCATTTGTTCGAGGCAATGATCAGAACCATGGGAATTATAGTCCAAAATGCCTCAAGACTGTCAGGTTGAATGAAGCTGATGCACCATATGCCTCAAGGTTATGCAGACAGACATTCTTCATCTTCGTCCCTGGCCGTTGCTAGTAGTACTCTCTAATGAGCTGGAATTTCTAAGTCCCATTGCTATTGGGGCCCACTTCAATCAGGGAAGCCATGTTTGCATGGCAGAACAGAGCAATGTAAAAGCAGTGGGCTACTGGAACCTCAAACACATTTTTTCCCATGTGTACAGAAAGTGTGAGCCATTGTGGCAGGTCTGTGAGCCACTTTTTTCCACCTGGACCTCCAAGCTACATGGACTACTAATATTTTTTTTTTTAAAAAAAAAACAAAGCAATAAGAAAACAGAAGTGCACTTCTGCTTTTGAAATATGATTTTCAAAAGTTACAAAATGCAAGAGATCTCCTACAACATATTTAAAGAGTGAGTTGCCACTCCAGGAGAAATATACAAAGGGATCTTACAGCACCTTTGAGACTGATCCAGAGAAGGAAGTAGGCAGCACAAACGTTTGTACATTCAGGGCATGACAACACTGGCTACTGGCCACTGATGCTTGACTGGTCATGGATTGACTCATGATGGCAGCCACATGCCTGAGGCTGAATCCTGTGCAATGCCACATTGTTCTCCTCACAGAGTAGATGGGCTGGCTCCACATTGGTACCACTGGTCTGTTGGATTTTCTGCATCATTGCCACCACTTCCTCACCAACCTTAGAGCTCCATGGAAAGTCTCTCCAGTGTGATGTTACTTCTGAAAAGGTCTGAAATGGTACCTGAGCATGTGTTTTAAAAGAAAAGGTTACTCCCTCCTCCATGTTGATTGCATGGGGAAGGGAGATGACCTTGAATTCTGCCATTGGACAACTTATTGGGCCAGATGAGGCCTAGTCCAGTTGTCAGTGTGGCAAAAATAAACCTAAGTTACTCTGGAGTTTCTTGGAAACACTAGATTTTCTCAGTCTTTGCTCTGCAATGAACAAAGTCAAGCTAAGACCAAAAAAAGAAAGATGGATCATCCCCAGAAGTAGCTGTACGTCATCTGGAATGCCAGTACCTTCTTTGGGATGAGTCCACCTTTTTGTTGTTATAGATACAGCCTATATCTACTTCATCAAAAACATCTGATGACATAGAATTAGTCTAAAAAAGCTTATGGTAAAAACATTTTTCTCTCAGTCTTAAAGGTGGTATGAGATCCCTTTATATACTGATCCAGATGAACACATCTATGTCACTGAATTTTATCACTCCAGGGGAAGCAATTCATTATTTCCAGAAAGTTGTATACAATCCTTGGACTTCACTTTGCACCTTAGGCATTGATGATGATAATGCTTTATTTACAGGCCACCCTATCTCCCCAGGGGGACTCAGGGCAGCTTCCAGGCATAAAGGCAAACATTCAATGTTGAATGGATTAGCTCTGTATATGGCATCTTTTTCAGGTGGAGGACAACACAGACGGAGCACAAGCGACTCTGCATCCAGAACATTGCCAGTCATGAGCAGTAAGGCCAAGGGGAAGGATAGACTCACTGGCAGAGCCAGAAGGTAGGGAAGCAGCTTTCAGTGGAATTTTGTTGTCTGGACTTGTTCTTTGCCTCACTTTGAGAAAGAAATTGAGTTACAGGACAAAAATAATTTGTCTTTATTAAACATTTATTATTACAGCATCTGCTAATTGACCTAGATTGATATTAAAACTGCATTTCTTAATGAAAACAATATATTTTGATTACAGAGAAATCCCACACATCTTCACTTGCTTTCTCCTCTTAATATAGGAGCAGGGCAAAGGGATTTACTGCTATTATTTCCACAACTAACCTGGCCCATTTGTATTTTCATGGAGAAAATAAGCTAGAACATAAATGGGGAGGGGGGCATTTCCTGCTTTTTTTGTTCTTGTTTCAGGAGCAACTTGAGAAACTGCAAATCACTTCTGGTGTGAGAGAATTGGCCGTCTGCAAGGACGCTGCCCAGGGGACTCCCAGATGTTTTCATATGTTACCATCCTTGTGGGAGGCTTCTTTCATGTCCCCACATGAGGAGCTGGAGCTAATAGAGGGAGCTCATCCATGCTCTCCCTGGATTTGAACCTGCAACCTGTCAGTCTTCAGTCCTGCCAGCACAAGGGTTTAGCCCACTGCACCCCCGGGGCTGCTGGTTATATCAGTAACTTGGCATTACTGTATTTTCTTTTTCCCTACTCATATCTCCCATTCAGCTCTAATTAATGATAACAGATAACAGGGTTATTTTCTGTGCAAAGAGCAAGAAGGGGTGTCAGAAAAGGTGTGTGTGGAGAGGGGGTGATGATGTCAGTTGAAGAGCAACTCTTGGAGTGGAGCCATGCACCCATCACAGCATCCAGCCTATCCGCTTGATCTTTGGTGACCCATTCTGTGATTCTATAGAATTCCTATCCTTATTCCTATCCATTGCTGCCACCTCCTCCACCATATGAATGGTTTAATTCTTTGCTCTCAAAACTTTGAGTGACTGCCTGTTAGCTGGTTCCATGGTTATTCATTAGCAATCTTTAAAAAGATTTTGAGGGCAGAGGGAGTGGTTCATTGAATGCACATTTCCTGCAATCGGAGTTATACTGATGAATGTAAACTATGCATACATTGGTTTGCTCTATTTTGTACTATGTTAATGGAACTTCATTAGATACCTTTTTAAAAAGATGAAAACAATACATGTGTTGCTCCACATATGTGGGTTTGACTTGTTTCCAGATCTGATTACTAGAAAATTTGATCAAAATATTTTTCTAGGAATCTCTAGGTCCTCTAGTGCGACTCTATGGTCAGCTTAGACCAGATGTTGACCATAGAGTCACACTGGAAGATAATACAAGTAATAATAATAATAATAATAATAATAATAATTTATTTATAACCTGCCCTCTCTCCCCAAAGGGACTCAGGAACATTTCCAAAAAATAACAAAAATGGAAAACATTCAATGCCCAAAAACAGACAAACAACAATCAAGGCATAACATGAAATAAAATGAACGCAATATAACTTATAAACAACCAAAAACAGGGGCTTAAACTAAATAAACATAATAAACCTAAGGAGTCAAATCAATTAAAACACAATACGTTAAAATCTAGAGATTCTTAGAGGGATCACCTCTCTAGGTCTTCCAGTGTGATTCTATGAATCATAGAGCCATGCTGGAAGACCTAGAGAGTCATACCACTTCATCACACTGGGATTTTTTCTCCCTTTGAAGCACTTTGGTCCCTGCTGAACACTATCACTTAACACTCGGCAGACCCTGCCCCATTTAACATCAAAGTGCCAAGTAAGTGTTGAAGACGTTTTCTTGGCAACAACGGAGAAATAAATGGGTTTCAGGTAGCTCCAATGGAGCTACCCACATTTTTTAAGTTATTTCCCCTTTGTAATGGGGGAAAGGGCAATATGTGTTGCTACCCTTTCTCTCATCTGATGGGGACAGGGCGCAAACGCATCTTGTTCCATCCCTCACATGTGATGGGGGAAGGAGGGAGGGCACATGGGGCACCACAAGGTGCCCTGTGCACCTGCCATTTTGCCGTCAATTGCCAGTGAAACAGCACACCCCCTCAACATGTGAAGAGGTCTCCAGAGATGCCTTCTTTTAGGTAATAAAAATAGTATTTTTTATTTGTGGCTTTTCCACTTTTAGGGGTATCCTGTGCCCCTAACTCTAGTGAATGTGAAGAGCTGACTTCTAGCTTAGTGGCAAAAGATGTGCTTTCCCTAAAAACTTTCCAACTTCAGTCATCGGCATCTCTCAGTAAATGGTCAGTTAGCAATTGAAGGAAACTGCTACAGTTCTGATATGTGGATAGTCTCTGAGCCATAAAATTTATTTGGTAATGCTGTCAATCATTATCCTAGCCTTACAAATGTCACAGTGTTGACGTAAGAACAAAGGCAATACGGAGTGTGATGCACGACATCTTGAGCATAGATGACAAAAACGGGAACATCGCTAATGAATACATAATTAAATTAGCTGTTTTTTATAAACTTGAAAACAAATGTAGTTAAATAGCATTATTTTACAACTTTTGCCCTCTTTTGTAGTTGCTGGACCTCACTATCATACCAATACAATTGGATAGTTCAACTGTGAAGTATGGGCTAAAAAATCAGATCTGCTCTATAAGTCCCTCAGGCACGTTCCATCTCTGTACATTTAACCTTAGACATGTCCTTGGGTGCACAACAAAACAACTGCAAACTATTTTCATAGCTACAGGAGGAGGGATTTTTCTGCCATTATGACAAGTCATCATCATGCATGGGAAATGGACATTATTCCAGGAAAGAAATGTTGTTGTTACTTGTTTGTGGTCATTAAATGTACTCCATGTGCATATTTACTTATTTAAAACATTTCTGTTTCCTCAGAGGCTTTCCAAAGGAAGTATTTTAACAGTCTACACAAAACAATGAACTATAAAATGCATAACATATTTTAAAATTGAGCTTGAGAACCCTACTATTATTTTGAACTACAGTCCTATGTGTCCCCTAGCCAATGTGATCACTGGTTATGGTTGCTATGAGTTTATTGAAGATGCAGACTAAAATAAATAATTTTCCAAGTTCCAACAAAAACAACAACAGAAAACATTAGACAAAAGTAAAGGCCACATATACGAGATCAATTTGCATGCATTTTCCTGTAGAAAATAGAGGGGGGAAACACTCAGAGAGGAAGAAATGTATAGACTGCAAGATGTAGACTTCTCCATAGAAAAGCCCCCCTCTCTTGTGTCTTCCAACCCAACAGATTTCAGTAACACATATGTTAGTCAGGTCTGATTTTGATTGTATTGCTGTTTGTGCATACTGCACTGTGCTAAGTTCTGTGATATTTTAAAAGAAATACAATAAATTATTAATAATACTGTAAGCACACGAAAATCTGGAAACTGATTTTCCTCCTTTGCTTGTTGGTACATGTCAAATGCAACACATTCTAGAATACACTCTCTTTTTTAGACTTCACTCTCAAGCTTCATCAGACAGTTCCATAAATCACTGGCACATGTTCTTAGTCAAATGACAAATGCCTTGGCACAGAAATTGGGTTTTTATGATTTTATGAATCACAGTCTAAACAATCAGTTTGTTAAAGATTAATGGATTCTGCTGGGTCTCAGAGATTAAGAGAATAACAATATGTATAAGATGAAGTTTGTTCCAGGAAAGATATTGGGATGTCAGCTGGGTCACTGTGCTGAGAGGGAAGAAGGGGAAGGCATGCTGCTTCTCCTCTCTTCTCGACATAGCAACCCAGCTCGGTTCTGTGACAAGAGGAGAGGCCAGGCCAGGTTTGGTCTGGCTGGAAGGTGCGTGGCTGATGAGCCACGCAGCTTCCTCTCCTCCCCTCTCGGCACCATGACCCAGCTGGGTTGCTATGCTGAAAGGGGAAGAAGTGTACAGCTGGTAGAAGCCTGCAAAGGGCTTCTTTCAGCCCCATGCCTTCTCGCCAGGACCCTCACTTAAATATAAGTCGAGGGGGCCTTTTTCAGCATTAAAAATGTGCTGAAAAACTAGGCTTATACTTGAGTATATAAGGTACCTCTTGGTCAGAGCTATCAAAAATACATGAATGACTACAACAGGAGGTCTGCTGAGCCTTACTGATCTTGCTTTGAGCATTTCTTGAACAAAAAAAGTCTGCAAATTTGTAGCTCATGCCATCTTTTTCTGTACGCTCTGAAGTCAAATTCCAACATCTGCATCCTTGTGTTAAGTAGGATATTCCTCAAAAGAAACCAGAGAGGTTAGAATGCTTTTTGACATTGCATATGTCCTTTGTTTTACAGATGGGATGCCAAGGAGGATGAAGAAATGTCCTTTGGAAAGGATGAACTGGATAATCAGGTGAGTATATAGAATATTTGTTCAGATATGGAAAAGCAAAGTGGTATTTTTGAGTCTTGCGCTATGCTTGTACATCTCAAGAATGAATCCCGAAGATCTTCTGGCCCTGATTCTTTATTCACAGAACTAGAACAGAATCTCCTGTTAATTGAAACCAGATTGTTCCCCATTTCATTGACAGGGAAAATCCCCAGCTGTAGTTGGATTGTAGCTCCTTTCAGCAATATGTGGAAGATCTTGTGTTCCACTTATCTGCTGTGAATAAATAGCTTGATAAGCACTACATATTTTTGTCTTCTGAAATTCTAGAAGTCCGGTAGCAGTGAACAACTGAAGAACCAAGTTGAAGCCAGTGAAGGAATAAAGGAACAGCATTGCTTAGAAGCACTGCTGGACAAGAACGAGACACCACAGGAACATAGTGTTTCTGTGCCAGAAGCCAAAAGAAGTGAAGCAAGTCTATCTGGAGGCGAAGAAGGCCAGGGCAACAAGGAAAATGCCAGTAGATATCTTACCCAAGAGGTGTCTGCAGTCAGCACTGATGAGACTGAGGCAGAGCATAACCCCAGGAAGACAGTAATTGTGGCTGATATGTCTCCTGAGGACAACTGTATGCACAACAATTCTTGCCAGGAAGAATACCAACTGAATCAGGCATCTGGAAGTATCGTGGAGGAGATCGGTTCTACTGTTTATGAGGATGGTTTAGACAAAAATACACAGTCTGAAAGGAGCCTTAATGGTGAAGACTGTGCAAAAAATCTTAGTGAGTCAACAGTAAAGACAGATGATGGAGACCAAGGACCGTCAACAGACAAACAGGTGGGAGAGATCCAGATCACTGATCCCAAGAGACAAATAATCGTTGGGATAGAAAATGATGACCTCACTTGCCTTGTGGACAATGAGGAGACTGAGTCTCCAGGTAAAGAAGTGCCAGACAGAACTAATGAATCTTCACAAGAAGGGACAAATGTGAGAAGCAAGACACAAGACCAATCTCTGCCATGCAATCAGGAAGCACAGAATTAATAAAAGGCAGAACATGCTGGGATCCCAAGAGGCTGAAGGTGAGTCCATTTGACACTTAACATGGGTGTGTGTGTGTGTGTGTGTTGATTTGTAGGGTTATAGATTGCCCTATCCTAGTGGTTCTCAACCTGTGGGTCCCCAGATGTTTTGGCCTTCAAATCCCAGAAATCCTAACAGCTGGTAAACTGGCTGGGATTTCTGGGAGTTGTAGGCCAAAACACCTGGGGGCCCACAGGTTGAGAACCACTGCCCTATCCCAAGACCTCAAGGCTTATGACTCACATACACCGAAGAGACACATTTTTTAACCAACTGGGAAGTTATCCTGCCCAAGCACTGTTGAAACTAATCACAACACTGCAAGAGTATATTAGTATTGCTTCTTGCCTCTTTCTTGAGACAGACAGTTCCTGATTTGTTTTTCGTTTTGCAGTAAAAAATGTAACTTTCCCAATCTCTGCATCCCCTATTTCAGTAGGGGCAGAACAGCTATATAGGCAACCATAGCCACCTTAGTACTCTATTCTCTCTCCCAACAGCAACTCACCTCAACCTCTACATACAATCAATGCATCAAAGTATTCAAATACACTAGTTTCCCCTTATCCATAGAAGATGTATTCCAAGACTTCCCCATGGATGCCTGAAAATGCAGATAGTATTAAATCCTTTCCCAAGTTTTTTAGGACCATAACTGACCGGGGGGGGGGGGGGGGGGGGAGTAGTAACAAGCCATGAAAAGGAAAACCATGGATGATGAGGAAATTACTGTATAAATCCATGATATCACAGGTTTCCAGACAAATTCTACTCAGATGTATACCTCAGCCAGCATCTTCCTTGCTCAAGGCAAGGCCAATAGGATGTGGGTTTCCAAAGGTTATAGACTAGAGAAGCAAACAAAGAATATTAAAGTGAGTGAATGTTAGCCATCACTCTACAATAGCAGTAAGAACTGTACAAGCAAGTGAGCCAAAGAAAATAATATCATTCCCTCAGTTATTTCTTAGCTTTCATAACTTTTCCTGTATTTGAAGAAGGGGCTTAACTGTATTGTTTTTAGTTTTTAACATTTTAATTGCTTGTTTTATTTTTTAATATTGTTAATTGTTAAATTCCAGTTTTATTCTGATTTTTTAAAACTATATTATAAATTATAAGCTGACTCAAATATCAGTTTGGGGGAATATTTATTTACCATATTTATACCCCCCCCCCTTTTCAACCCCGAAGGGGACTCAAGGTGGCTTTACACATACGCAATTATTCAATGTCTTAAAATGATGATGATGATGATGATGATAATACCTTCCAAGCTCTGAATGCACTCTATTGTTTAAAACGTTTTGGTCTAAGACAGGTGTTAAACCTTGTTGACACAACAGAAAGTTTGCCATGGCAAATGACAAAGATAGTGAGGGTAGACTGATGACCAAGTCTAATGCAGAAAGGTTGGAGGAGGCATGTATATTTAGCCTGAAGAAGAGGTGGCTAAGAAACAACAAGATAGCCTTCTGTAAACATCTGATATACCTGAAGGGCTGATACAGAGATGATGAAGCATCATTCTAGAGGGCAAGACTTGAATCAGACTAGTTTAAATTACAAGAATTAGAGTTTTGATTAAATCTCAGGAGGAGTGTTCTGGGACTGGAATGGTCTGCCCCTGAAAGTGGTAGGTCTCCTTTATTAGTGATTTTAAAGCAGAGGCTATCTGACAATTTGTAAGGAATGCTGTAATGATGGCTTTACTGCATTGACAGGAGAATTGACTATTATACCTTTCAGGATCCCTCAGATTCTATGATTCTGGAAACAAATAACTTTTAGTGGAGTTCATTAAATCCTATGAGGTAGCTACCTCTACAGATTTATAGTACTACTGTTCTGCAGATGCAAGGAATTACTTCTTGGACAGAAATCCTTTACACATAATTTTAAATCATTACCACAACCTGTCCAACTTCTGCCTGGAATGAGTGTAATTTTTCTATTGCATGATAGGACGCCTTGGTTCCAGTTCCTCACCACCTTTCTTAGCCTTGGCATCCATTAATGGAATTGGTGCACCAGTGATAGGTTTCATGTGGAGAGCTATTAACTGTGAGCTATGTCTACACGAAAGATCTCAGAAACACTTGACTTTCACTCTTCGCTATTAGTATTTAATCCACTAACACATTTTCTGCCAAGGAATGATAAAATGTACTGAGCTGCCCAGCCTGGCGTTGTGAAGTGCTGCTCTTTACGCAAAATAAAAATGGCCCTAGAGGTGCTTAAGGACTTCCTCAAAAACTCAAGAACATAATCTCTGTCCCAGAGTTTGCAGAGGTTAGTGTTTTGAATGAGAATGCCCATAGTTTTACAACTACTATCTGCTCCTTCCCTTCCATTCGTGCATGTATCTGCATAGACTAGTGGGTACTAGTGAAACTGAAATGACTGGAGGAGGTAAAGAGGAGATAGCCTTTCTTTCCATTCATTTGGGCCCATCTTCTCACCACCCACCTCACATGCATCTGCTCTGATGTCCTTGCCAAAAGTGTCTCTCTGTACGGAGCTCTTCAACTCAGCAGTTACACAGACGTGAGGAAATTCCCAAATCTAGACAGGTTGTTTCAGTAGTTACTTACTTACTTAGGTGAACCCTCATAGACTGAGGATGATGATCCCCCAAGTGTAGTGTCTTAGTGGTGGGTCCGTAGGTGGCTGAGGAGCTCTATCTGCATGTTCTCCCACAGTGAGGACATTGGTTTCTAGGTGGAAGGTGGTTCCGGTCAGGGTTGGCTTGGCGCTCCTTCTTCTTGACACATTTCTCCCTTTTGCCCTCCATTCGTGCCTCTTCAAATTCCACAGCACTGCTGGTCACAGCTGACCTCCAGTTAGAGTGCTCAAGGGTCAGGGCTTCCCAGTTCTCAGTGTCAATGCCACAGTTTTAAGGTTGGCTTTAAGTCCATCTTTAAATGTCTTTTCCTATCCAACAACAGTACATTTCCCATTCTTGAGCTGGGAGTATAGTAACTGCTTTGGGAGACGGTGATTGGGCATTCATATGGCATGGCCACTCTAGCAGAGTTGATAGTGTAGGAACATAACTTCAGTACTGGTGGTCCAGCATGCTGACATTTGTCTGCCTGTCTTTCAGTAGTACTGTGTCTCAGAGAACAATGTCTCTTATAGGTAGCATTGTTAGACTAAAATTGGGCAGACCAGAATTCAGATGCTCACATAGTCATGATGCTCAGTCCAGTATCATCATCATCATCATCATCATCCCACCTTTTCACTCTAAAGTCGTTTGTAAGAAAGAGCTGCTTTGGGTCTCTTTTCACATGTAAGAAAGAGCCAAAGTTCTGTAGTACGAAAAACAAGGGTTGCATGCAGAGGGTCCCAAGTTTAACTTCTTCCTTCTTTAAGTGTGGTTGTGGGAAAATTGAATACCTGGAGAACCATCTTCAGACTAGGTAGACAATGGGCTATATTGGGCTGGACAACATGTGGCCCATAAAGACAAATGAAGGCCTCCGTCCACATGGACACTGCGCCCACATTCACACTGATGTCTCTGTTTCTGCTGCTGAATTTGATCTGGTAGCCATGGTAAGAATGCATCACATTTCATTTAAACAAAGCACATGCTTCCTGTGCATCTTATTATAAAGTGAACCATGCTTCCAGAAATAGAGAGTTTTCAAACTCCTGGAGAACCCTGGAAACCACAAGAAGAAGTCTGGGAGTTGCTTTGCTACTTCATTCCATTTGAGAAGGAGAAAACATAGAGATTTTAATTGATAAATATACTGTTTTTGTTGTTTGCTAACATAGGGTGCATCTACATTTTAGAATTAATGCAGTTTGACTGTCATAACTCAGTGATGTGGTATCAAACTGCAATAATTCTACAGTGTTGATTGTATACATTGACACACAGAGGGTACATGTAGGCCATCAATGCCAATGATAGTACATCGTGAAGATATGCTTTAATGCATATTTCATATTTTTGATAGCTGAATTGTATATTAAAGCTAATATTTTGTACTTTAAAAGTCTATATTTTGAAATCTATATTGCATTTTCTTCAGTGTAAGGTGCTTTGACTCCTGGCTCTGGGACTCAAGTAAAGTGAATGATTGATTGAAGGGGTATAATTAATGTTAATGAGCTGTAAACATAACAAGCAAAGTTGCTTGTCCTTGGGAAGATATTGGTAGAACTGTCACTGTAGCCCTTATCTGCCCTTTCAGAAGCTTTTAGTATGAGCTTCACTTAGGTGTTGTGCTTGTCTCTAACACCAAAGGAATCACAGGTATTGGCACTGAGGGATTTGGTTGACAGATCCATCTGCTAATGGACCCAAATGTTTGTGGTTTGAATACAGTGCTGAGGGAGAAACAATGCATTGAAAGCTGTCATATAGAACTGTAGGAGTAGCTGACAGAAAATGAAAGCTGTTAGAATACAGAATGAAATTAAGTGAATCTCCACGTAGCTTTGGTATAAAATCCCACTCCTCCTATAGACCACATTTCCAGCCACCTTTCTTAGTCTGTGGCTCTGTCATGCCCACTTTTTGCTATTGCCTTTGTCTTCCTTCTCCCCATTGAAGTCAGTGGCACCAGATTCTCCTGGGATCTTTTAAGGAAGATGATCTGGGAAATATTTTCCTAAAATGTATCCTAAATCAGCTTTTCAGTTGTTTTATTTCCACTGGTTTTTGTAGAAAGTTTGTCAATATTACTATTTTGGGTATCCAATTCTTGTTTTCTTCTCCCAGTAGTCTTCTTGCCCGTAAATCAAACATTTCTCCTTCTTTCATATGTTTTTTAAAGCTTTGAATCACTGTTATCATACTCCTTTCACTGAGGCATGGATTTTCATAACGTTTTGCTTTCAGGGAATTCTGTTCATATTGATCTGTATGCTGGGAATGTCCACCAATATGGCATCAAGGCCCAACACTTGGAAAAGTTATATTGGGGGCCTACAGCTTGCAAAAATTTCCAGCCAGCATAAACATTGGGGAATTTGGAAACTGGGGGGTGGGGGCGGTGGGTTGTTTTCTTTAAAAGCCTTTTTAAGTCCAAACCTGGTGCCTATTCCATTTTTGCATCCTCAGTTTGTGTGGATCTTTTGCCAGACTGTTTCAGTTTCCCCAATGCCATGCAAAATCAAAAGTGTAACATAAAATATAAGACAGGTTTTGGGATTATTAAATGTTATTTGTTGTTCAGTGTTGAGCTGGCTTCAGTTTATAGCAATCCTATGTATGGGAGACTTCCAAGAGCCTAGTCATTGGGAATGCTTCTTAGGTCATATAGGGATAAGGCATTATTGACTGGGTCAATCAGTTTGTAATGTGGTCATTTTCTTTTCCTATTGCCTTCTATTTTAAGCATTATTGTAACTCTGTTTTTGATTCTCCTTTTCCCAAGACTTTACATGCTTATATCACTGGACATGGCTAGCAGTCTAAATACTCCTTAAGCGAAAGTATAAGATCAATGAGAGGAAGTGTGGTGTAACTGTCTGAGCGTAGGGCTACAACGCTGGAGCCCAGGGTTTGCTTCCCCTTTCAGCCATAGAAACCCCCAGTTTCATCCTGGGGGAGTCACACATTTTCAGCCTCAGAAAAAACCATGATAGGGTCACCATATATCAGACATGATTTGAAGGCATACATTAACAATCAAAAGATCAATAGTCATATTCAAGCTTCATTTTAGTGATGTTTTTTGCCATTATTGCTCATGTCAATGAGAAAAAATGATCAACATTCAGGAAACCCTGATCAATGCTAATCTTGTTTTCCTGGGTTGTACCTGTCCCAATGGGCCTTCTGGTGACACAGTGTATTAAACTGCTGAGCCGCTGAACTTGCTGACTGAAAGTCAGTGGTTTGAATCCAGGGAGCAGGGTGAGCTCTCACTGTTAGCCCCAGCTTCTGCCAACCTAGCAGTTCAAAAACATGCAAATATGAGTAGATCAATAGGTACTGCTTTGGTGGGGAAAGCAACAGCACCCCATGTAGTCATGTTGGCCACATGAACTTAGAGGTGTCTACGGACAATGCTGGCTGTTCAGCTTAGAAGTGGGGATGAGCACCATTCCCCAGAGTCAGACACAACTAGACTTAATGTCAAGGGCAACCTTTACTTTACCTTACCAGTCCCATGCTCCTGCATTCAAAGTGCTAATCTGTTTGAGGAGCAGGTAATCTGTGGGCCCAACCTCCTAACTTTTTGGTAAACAAAGGGATAAGTGGCTTTTTAAATAAATTCTTCATTTTAAATGGTTTCAGACGAGTTCTGTTTCTTCCCAGCTTGATTTAAAATCAAAACAGACTTGTTTTCCAAAACCAGAAATGGACTCCCCATCACTACTGGATGTGGGGAGGGGAGATGTTTTGCCATTTTGAGCAGGAAATTGGTTCCTGGACCCAGCAAGGGTTTCCCATCCCTGCTCTGCTTTAAAATGACTAGAAACAAATATTTACCCAAAACACAAGCCTAGAATCCCCTGCAGATTTTTAGTGGATCACCAGAGAAATTAGCAAAGGAAACAAACCACAAGAAGCATTTCATCGTGTTCTCTTGAGACTATTAATTTCAACATCTCCCAGGAAAATACAGCTGGGATGAATTTACAAAGCACAGTGGGGTGCTGACGTCAACTATTCTCCTGCCATGAAAAAGAACAGTTTCTACACTCCTTGTTAGAGAAGGACGTCAGAAGAGAGGCCACTTTTATAAGGCAAGGCAATGTCAGAGGGTTTAACATGACTCAACCATGCACCAAATGCCACTCATTAACCATTGCATGAGAAATTGTTTTTAATCCCCACTAGCAAATCATCTCTCTCCCTTAGATTCAAAAGGCTTCAGCCAAGAGATTATACAGTCAGGAATACCGGCAGCTGCTTTAACAATTGTCCACTCTCTGATGTTACTTGGTTACAGGTGTCCTAATTTTCATCTGTGAAATGCTGGAGCTTCTGCTATCTATTCAGCTATCTGGGAAGAGGCACTCGCACAGAAACCTTGTGACAATTTTCTAAAGCACGACACAAATGTGGGATTCTATTTTAACAAATTTTAGCCTTTTTTTAAAACAAATGGGAACTATTTTGCTATTTTAAATATGAAACCATATATTTTTGGTAAGGTGTGTGATGCACAGCAGAACTTGGAAAAGAGGGCAAAAGAAATCCAAAGCGCTGACTGGTTTTGGCTCTGTCCATTTTTCAGCAGGGTTTTCCTTCTATTTTGAGTGTGGGTTGAGCTTAGGCATCCGAGCATTTGTTCTGCTATTAAACTACAGACACCCAAATCTGTGGTAGGGGAGAAAAATAGTAAATGTGACCCTGTAATATAAGTAAAAATGTATATTCCCAACTATCCACTTTGACAAGGATCATCCTAATTAATCCTTTGTCGTCCCACTTTTTTTCAGCTGCTTTTGAAATGCCCTAGTTTCTCTCCTCCTCCTGTCAATATTTCCATTGCTGCAAACTGAGTTCAAAATGCACAAGTAGTTTGCACTCATTTAATCTGATTGGGGGCAGGGAACTGCTGATTTTTGCTCTTTTTTGTAGGCTCCTTCCACTCAGCTGAGTAAAATCCCACATTATTGGCTTTGAACTGGATATATAGCAGCATGGACTCAGGGCAGGCATGTAGCCGGGGGGGGGGGGGGGGTCTTGAGCGGCTTCAGCCCCCCCCCCGAAATTCTCACGGTGGTTCGCGAAAAGGCCTTACTGGTGCATTATTTAAACTGTTATGTTTATTCATATCATGATCTGATCACCATACTCAATATATCTCATATGCATGGGGGTATTGGGGTAATGATACAAAAGGTTTGCTAAAGTAGACCCTCTTTCACTCAGACTCAGCCCCCCCCCCGAAACTCAGCCCCCGCCAACCCCCCCCTGAAAAAAACTCAGCCCCCCCCCCTTGAATTGAAATCCTGGCTACGGGCCTGACTCAGGGCATATTCAGACAGAGCACAAAGGGCGCGCCCTCCCGAATATTCACGGGAGACATCCAAACGATGCTTTGTGCTGCTTTGTGCTGAGATAATTTGTTAGTGGGTTTGTTCCACACCTTCTTGAAAGGTGCAGGTTAAACCCACTATGGCCGCCATCTGAACTGCCCCATCAGAAGTCCTGGGCTTCTGGGAGGGCAGTCCATACAGCCATTTCATGTTTTTCTGGGCTGAATCAGCCTGGAAAACTGCGAGGGCACTTGGCCTCTCCCCCAAACCCCTTAAAAAAACCCTTAAAAATAACTTACAGGGCTGGCAGAAAATTGCGAGGGCATTTGCCCCCCTCCCTTCTCCACGTGTGTCATTTTTAAGTGCCAGGAGAGGTCCAGCAGTAGGGAAATGCTGGCCCCATAAGTTATTTATTTTAAATGGGTTTTTAAGGGGTTTGGGGGAGGGGGTTAGGGTGTTTGCATGTTTTCCCGGAAGGTTCCAGGAGTGTATCAAGACACCCAGCGCCAAAAGTGCAGGGTTTTGGACCGGTGTGAGGACAGAAGGCTGCCCTGACATGGGTTTTTTAAACCCGAGTCGGCGTCGACTTCTTCCCTGTCTGGAAGTGCCCTCAGGTAACCCAGTTTAAAGCAGATATTGTGGGTTATTCTGCCTTGATATTCTGGGTTATATGGCTGTGTGGAATGGCCCGTAGTCTACTGCAAAAACAATGTATTTATTTATTTATTTCCTTCATTTCAACCCCGCCCTTCTCACCCCAAGGTGACTCAGGGCAGCTTCACATAAGCATCAAATGATGCTATCAACATATACACCACAGGAATTTCAATTAAAACAGTAAAACTCAATTTAAAACATTATACAAATTCATCAATAAATTCATTTAACAATAATAACAATAACCATCTATTCCTCATTAATACCGTTTGCCTTCTGTACCACATTCCAATGTTGTTTGGCCACATGTATTCTGTTTTTCATCTGTGAAATGTTGGAGAGTATGAAAACGGTTTCCTAAAATAGCTCTTCACACAACTTTGTTTACTCAAAGAATGTTGCTGGTTTTCCAACATGAACACTTGGAAGTGAGATCCATTGCACTGAGTCAGGGCAACACTATTAACATCTGATTATCCTCTTTTCTGCATCTCACTCTTTGTGTCATAGGAAGCCCTTTAAACCTTTGGATCTGCTTGCAGAAGAACATTTTGGGGTTCTTTGGCAGACTTCTTTCCTCAATAGGTCAGGCTTAATCATAGGATCCTCTTCCATACCATATTGTAGCTTTGTATTTATTTTACTTTCGATCCCATCTTCCTTCTCTTATGGGAGTTATTTCTAATGATACCGCTTCAATTGCTGCCTCTATTTCTGAAGTCATTTAATAATGCACCTTTTGAATAAAATGAGTCATATGATGCATGATTTTTTCTGTTTCATGAAAGTGTATGTTTTTACTGTAAACAATGAACAGCTTTCCACTCTCGTGGCTTTTATCAGCAAGTAACAAAGAAAGGAACATTTTATTTTAAAGCTGTTAGCTTTGGAAACATTTCAGAACAGGGTTTTCTAGGTAGACAAATTGGAAGCTGTTTCAGGACATTATCACATGAGGGTCCTACTATTGCAAACCTGTCTTTGTTGTGTGCTGGAGAAGTGCCCAATGGCTACTCTCCCCATCACACTCCCATTTTCCACTGCCCAGACCCCTCCCCCTCTCCCTTTCTTTGCTTCTAAAACCCCATTTCCTCTCGATGGACTGCCACCTTGTCGTGTTGAGGGAGCTTGCGTGTTCCAATGAACCTGCGGGCACAACAACTGGAGTCGTGCACTCCCAGGAGTGGCCGTGAGGGAGTTTCCAGACCATTTCGGCTACCTTGGCAGCCAGCTCTCCACAAAAGTCAACTGAAATACAACACCGCCTGAGCTCTGCGAGTACAGATTTTTTCCGAATGAAGCATAGAATGTTTGAGGACCAGGACATCTGTAGGGATACCAAAGTTCTTGTTTGTAAAGCTATTGCCCTCCCAACCCTGCTATACTAGCCTGTGAGATGTGGACTGTCTACAGATGTCACATGCAACTCCTGGAACAATTCCATCAGCGCTGCCTCTGAAAAATCCTGCAAACCTCTTGGGAAGACAAGCAGACAAATGTCAGCATGCTGAAAGAAGCAAAGACCACCAGCATTGAAGTGATGGTTCTCCGCCATCAACTCCGCTGGACCGGCCACGTTGTCTGGATGCCTGACCACCGTCTCCGAAAGCAGTTGCTCTACTCCGAACTCAAGAACGGAAAACGGAATGTTGGTGGGCAGGAAAAGAGATTTAAAGATGGGCTCAAAGCCAACCTTAAAAACTCTGGCATAGACACTGAGAACTGGGAAGCCCTGGCCCTTGAGCACTCCAGGTGGAGGTCAGCTGTGACCAGCAGTGCTGTAGAATTTGAAGAGGCATGAATGGAGACCGAAAGAGGGAAACGTGCCAAGAGGAACGTGTCACTCCTTCCCACCTGCTACTAAGGAGGCTGTCGAGGTCCTGAACCGGTGCCTGGCCGCTGTAATGGTCTGGATGAGGGCGAACAAACTGAAATTAAATCCAGACAAGACAGAGGTACTCCTGGTCAGTCGCAAGGTCGAGCAGGGTATAGGGTTACAGCCTGTGCTGGATGGGGTCGCACTCCCCTTGAAGGCGCAGGTTCGCAGCTTGGGTGTGATCCTGGATTCATCGTTGAGCCTGGATCCCCAGGTTTCAGCGGTGACCAGGGGAGCATTTACACAGCTTAGGCTCGTGCGCTAGCTGCGCCCGTACCTTGGGAAGTCTGACTTGGCCACGGTGGTACACGCTCTGGTCACATCCCGCCTTGACTACTGCAACGCTCTCTACGTGGGGCTGCCCTTGAAGACGGCCCGGAAGCTTCAGCTAGTCCAGCGCGCGGCAGCCATGTTACTAACAGGAGCAGGACGCAGGGAGCATACAACGCCCTTGTTGTTCCAGCTCCACTGGCTGCCGATCTGCTACCGGGCCCAATTTAAGGTGCTGGTGCTATCCTACAAAGCCCTAAACGGTTCCGGCCCAAAATACCTCTCGGACCGCATCTCGGCCTATGAGCCCACGAGGACCTTGAGATCGTCTGGGGAGGCCCTTCTCTCAATCCCGCCTGCCTCACAGGCACGCTTGGCGGGGACGAGGGATAGGGCCTTCTCAGTGGTGGCCCCCCGGCTGTGGAACACCCTCCCTGTTGACATCAGACAGGCGCCCTCCCTTATGTCCTTCCAGAAGAGCCTGAAGACATGGCTATTCGAGAAGGCATTTAACTAAATGCTACAGTAACTGGAAATGACAACTGGAACGGAATATAGACTACGAGACTGGTTATGATTCTATGATAAGACAAAGCGGATTATTTTAGTGTAATTAGATGATAGTGTATTAGTGATATGTTGTTTTTGTCATTGTAGTTTATTGTAAAATGTGTTTTTATATGTTGTACACCGCCGCGAGTCGCCCTAGGGCTGAGAGCGGCGGTTAACAAATGCAATAAATAAATAAATAAATAAATAAGGAAGGCGCATCAAGCCAATCCCGACTGGGACCGCCTTCCACCTGGAAACCAATGTCCTCACTGTGGGAGAAGATGCAGATCAAGAATAGGGCTCCACGGTCACCTATTGCCAGTACACCGATCTTGGAAGACTAGCCTACTTGGACAATGAGGGATCGCCTAAGTAAAGTAAAGTAAAGTAAAGTAAAACCCTATTTCCCTTCCATCACTCAGGGGGTGCTTTGATTGTGTGTGTCAGAAGGGGGTCGGACTGGATGACTTATGTGGTTTCTGCTATTATTATTATTATTATTATTATTATTATTATTATTATTATTTGAAACTCAACAAGATGAGTCCACAGCAAACAAGATCATTCTGTTGGCTGTTGTATTGGATCACACATCAGTCACTTCTCAAGTGTCTAGGACTGTGTGATATATCGGCAAATAATGTGTGCATATCCCAGTAGGGTGGCCTTTTGCAGCTGGCAGATGGTAATCTTGTCAGCGCCGATTGTGCAGGCCAAGGTCTTTAGGCACTGCACCCAGTGTGCCGATCATCACAGGGACTACCTTTACTGGTTTGTGCTAGAGTCTTTGCAGTTTGATCTTTAAATCCTCATATTGTCAGCTTTTCCAGTTGTTTCTCTTCAATCCTGCTGTCACCTGGGATTGCAACATCGACGATCCACACTCTGTTTTTTAACACAATTGGGAGGCCAGGAGTATTGTGCTCCAAAACTCTGTCAGTCTGAATTCAGAAGTCCCAGAGTAGTTTGACGTGTTCATTTTCTGTAACTTTTTCAGTTATCATCATCATCATCATCATCATCATCATCACTATTATTATGTTTTTCCTGCATGGCAGAAGGGAATTGGACTGGGTGACCGTGGGGGTCTTCCACTGTAATACTGTTAAGTTTAAATTGATTTAAATTGTTCTTCATTTTAAATATTGTATTAATATTTCTTTCTTTCTTTCTGGCCAGGCCCATGCCTGATATATATACATTATACATAATATAATATGTCCCCCTCCCCTGCTGGCTCAGCAGGTTAAACTGCTGAACTTGCTGATCGAAAGGTTGGCGGTTCGAATCCAGGGAGTGGGATGAGCTCCCACTGTTAGGCCCAGCTTCTACCAACCTAGCACTTCAAAAACATGGAAATGTGAGTAGATCAATAGGTACTGCTTTGGCAGGAAAGTAATGGTGCTCCTTGCAGTCATGTTCGTCATATGACCTTAGAGGTGTCTACAGACGCCGCCAGCTCTTCAGCTTAGAAATTGACATGAGCATCACTCCCAAAGTCAGACACAACTAGACTTAATGTCAGGAGAAACCTTTACCTTTACTTTTATAATATAATATATAAACATTTCTTGGGGCTCCATGAGAAACTTTTGCTTCAAAAAGGGCTATGTCACTGAAAAATTCTGAGAACCCCTGATTTATGGTACAGCAGTCAAAGCCATCTTATAATATATATTCAGATTCTAAGATAATAGAAGTTTTATATGCATGCTCCTTGTGAGTATTTCTACTTTTTCTTCATCTCTCTCTCTCTCACACACACACACACACCAACCAGTCTATCTTTGTGATTCGTGGGCACTAAAAATTTATCAGCAAGATGCAAACTCATGCATTTTAAACATAGGTTTCCAAAATGCTAATTCAGCACTTCTGAAAAGCCATTGCCGCCTCCAGAAAAGAAATTATTATTCTCTGTCTTTCTCTGGTTTCAGGCAAGGGTTTAATCAAACCACTGCCACTTTCACTGCATTTTCAAAGTAGATAATCAGATATCATTCTCTTCTATTCTTAACCCTGCTTTCTTGCCCACCCCAACACAGTTTTTTTCTATTTTCATTTATTTATTCATTTATTTTGGTTGCTGTGAAAAATCTCTTTGAGAGAAAGAGCTGGAATAGCCTTGCATCTAGCAACCTTCTGATTGCTAGATGCAAGACCCAGAGAGGATACTTTCTCCAATTTTACTTCAAGGCAAAAAGGCCTTGGGAACAAGGGATGACTTAAGCTGACTCTGCACCATATAATTATAATGCAGTTTGACACAATGTAATGATTATGGCTCAATACTATAGATTGCATCCTGGAATTTGTAGTTTGGTGAGGCACCTGCGTTCTTTGGCAGAGAAGTCTAAAGACCTTGTAAAATGACATCTCAGTGATTCCATATAATTGAGCCATGGCAGTTCAAGTAGTATTGAACTGCATTAATTCTATGGTGTAGAATTAATGCAGTTAATTCCTTTTTGAAGCACATGATATAGGGCATTGCTTAGTGTTGTTCAGTAAGCTACCTCGTGATGCCATTCATAAAATAGTGGGGTAGAAATATGTTAAATAATTAAAATAGGTAATTAGCAATATGCTCATTCTGGTTACAGAAGAGTGAGAAGCAATGCTACAGAAATAGGCTTCTTATCTATGAGTTCTGTGTTTGAGTAAAGCCAGCTCTGGGGACATTCTACACTTTATCCGAGCCTTTCTCCCTAAGATGGCTTTGATCATCCATGGGTCCCTTAAGGGACAAAACAAATATCTTTTCTGCTTCTTCTTTTGAGAGAGACAGATTGAGAGACACACGTAGCTAGAAAGAAAGGCAGATGGCATGATGACACAGATGCCCTCTTTGTAGTTTCTGTGTTGCCCTATATACAGGTGACTGCTTTGCTCATTATTTCAATCGCTGGGCATTAAACACATAGGTGGCAAGTAAATGGAAGATGCTAAGGGAGGTGGGGGGGGGGGTGGGGGGGGGAGGAGGCAAACCATCCAGTTTGAGAACCTGCGAGGATGAAGGAGATTTAACCCTTTACTTCTCATTGGGAGCCCTGTCTAGATCAGGCACTCCATGCCCCTTATTAACATTGGAACAAAATGTCCTATTCACACCATGGGGGGGCGGGGGGGGGGGCTTTTCTACAATGCAATCCAAACCTAAATCATGGGAGGGCAGGTAAAGTCCTAAATCTTCCCCCTCCTCTGTATCTTAATCTACAGTAATCTTCTACACGTTATTGACTTTTTAAAATGTCATTTATGTGAGGTTTTGTGTGTGTCAGGAGCGACTTGAGAAACTGCAAGTCACTTCTGGTGTGAGAGAATTGGCTGTCTGCAAGGATATTGCCTAGGGTATGCCCAAATGTTTTATCATTCCATGAGAGGCTCCTCCCATGTCCCCGCATGAGAAGCTGGAGCTGACATCCAGGTGCTCACCCCACTCCCCAGATTCAAATTTATGTAGTGATTAAGCTTAACTGTTTGACCCCCCAGATGCAGTCCATCACCTGCATACTTGAAATAAATGTAAAACACAAGGAAAATAATGTAGCAAGGCATAGAAAGGTGTTTTAGTCTTTTTTATTTACATGCCACTTCAGTCTGAGTAGAACTTTTGTTTCAGCCAAAGCAGCGAAGCTTGCTGCCAAAGATAAAACAGATCATTCAGGAAGGGCTGATTAGGTAACAAGGTTACTGCAAAGGCATTTGATGGTGAGTTGGCACTGAGCATTGGGAAATGACAGCAGTGGAGGAATAAGACCCAGAGTCATTTGTGGTCCTCGTCCACGAGTGAAAAAAGTGTGTTGGTCTTAAGTGAAATCATGGTGGGGGGAAATGGGGTGTGTCACAGCAGTTTGGAAGGGTTGCTTTTTTTGAACTATATCTCTCAGAATCTTCCAGCCTGCAGGGTCACAGAAAAGAACTGTATTACAAGATACCCACTTTTGACAGGTAGAGCAATGAGTATTGTTCACTCAGCATGAGCATAAAGCCCATGAGTAGAACTGCATGGAGACTACAAAAGAAGGGCCTGGGGAGTAAAGTGTCCAAGGTCACTTAGTGAGTCAGTGGCGAGATGCACTCCCAGACTCAATGTCACCATTCTGTGTGTGTGTCACTAGACTGCAGGAGCTCCCAGAGGTATTCAGTTGCTATAGATAGGATCACAGCAAGAACGTAAACCAAGCCTTTGATGACTGACTTATTTCTGTCAGCTACTGCTAAGGAAAATGATTGTTGGAGGAGGTGGGAGAGGCTTTCATTTCTGTCTGGGCATTTGCAGTGTGTTCATCGCATCTAGATGAAAAGCATCTGGGCTGAATTACTATGGACGGTATCCTGGCTGGGTAAAAAGCTCACCATTAGAACCCAGCTGCCACCTTAATTTACTGCTCAGCAGTCCTTGCAGGTGGACAGTTCTGATGTTGTTTTTGTTTGTTTTCCAGGACAACATGCTAACCAAGCAGAGCTGCTTACAAAAGAAGATGAGCACAATCTCCCCTCTGCCACTGTGTCTGCAGCCAGCTCGGCCTCTACCTTCCAGCTCTCATTTAATACACCACCCACTGCAGGCATTTGCCTGTTTCGGAGCCAGTTTTGTCTTGAAATTGCCTATTCAGTTTTGGCATCACTCCCCCCAGACACATCTTTGTGCCAAAGGACAGGAAAAATGACAGGCAAAGAGCTTCCCTGTTGAAAAAAGGAAGGAAAACACATACTCTTTTATTTCTCATACCCAACTTTGATTTCTTTCTCACCACTCTCTTTTTTTTATCATGGGCATGTGATAAGCCATGGACTATCAACTGTATGCACTTTATTTTATTTAATAGTTTTATTTAAAATGTGGATTTCCTTTGAAGATATCCCTCCTCCCCTTTTTTTCTCTTCTGGACAACAGTCAATGAATACATTTCAGAGCTTGGAAGATAGATAGATAGATAGATAGATAGATAGATAGATAGATAGATAGAGGGGGTGTGTGTGGGTTTTTCGGGGTGTATGGCCATGTTCTAGAGGCATTCTCTCCTGGTTTCACCTACATCTGTGGCAAGCATCCTCAGAGGTTGAAAAAGCTACTTTTGTGTGACAACTCCCAGAATCCCAAGTTGGCCGAGGGATTGTGTGTGAGGATGCTTGCCACAGATGCAGGTGAAACATCAGGAGAATACTTCTAGAACATGGCCATACAACCCGAAAAACCTACAACAACCCAGTGATTCTGACCATGAAAGCCTTTGACTATATTTATATAATACCACACACAATCCCTCGGCCAACTTGGGATTCTGGTTGTGTCAGCACAAAAGTAGTTTCCAAGCTCTGGAAAATTGCTGCTCCATGATAAATTTAGCAGAGCCACATTATGTTTCGGTTTAACTGATTGGCCAGTTAGAAATGCTTATGAAGATGTAGGCATTTATATTAAAGGTGGTTGAGGACATAGTAAGTAAAGGTAAAGGTTTCTCCTTGACATTAAGTCTAGTCATGTCCGACTCTGAGGGGGTGGTGCTCATCTCCATTTCAAAGCCGAAGAGCCGGCGTTGTCCGTAGACACATCCAAGGCCATGTGGCTGGCATGACTGCATGGAGCACAGTTACCTTCCCACTGTAGCGGTACCTATTGATCTACTTACATTTGAATGTTTTCAAATTGCTAGATTGGCAGCAACGGAGCCTAACAACAGGAGCTCACCCTGCTCTCTGGATTCGAACCACCAACCTTTCGGTCAGCAAGTTCAGCAGCTCAGCGGTTTAACCCACTGTGCCACCAGGGGACTAGAGGAGGATATCGTAATTCAGGGGAATTACACCATGACTTAGCATGAGTGTGACAGAATGATATTAAGGGACCAGTGATAGAGCAAATTTAGCCTATTTTCTCAGATCACACTTTTCACTGCAACAGTTTTGCACTGGTGACTATTGTTAACTACCTAGTTCATTACAAGAAACAGTACTAAATATGTATAGAGCTGCTTATTTTCCCAGGTATTTCATTAGAGCATATAGGTGGCTATGTGACTCCAAATGGGATGAATAGACAAATCATCATCCACAAGAGTAAAAGCATTCAAGCTCCTCTCCTCTGGATGTGGCTTCTCTCCTAGATTAAAGAAAACAACAGCTGGGGAACTTGGACATGCTAATATTCTTCTTTGTAGATGATTATGCTGTGCGTGACTGTGATAGCAGAGTGGCAACGTGTGTAAAAGCCAAACTGTGATTTTGGCATTTCTGGTGAAAGTACTCAAAAGTGTTTTTGTGGATTGCAAATGTTAAGTACTGGATGGACCAGACAGGGTTTTGTGTAACAGCATAATTATGATGGTGCAACTGAGTATCTTTATGAACTGCTGGTCTGCAGTGTTCTCTGTAGCTGTAGATATCACTTCCATAAAGTTGAGAAAAGCTTTTGACCAGGTGTTATTCTCTAACTTTGAAGACATTGAAAGGATCACTAACACTTAACCATAAGCAGATGCTAAGAGACAATCCAACTGTGTGTGAGAAATTGATAATATGTTCATAGCAGCAAATAAAACCCTTTATTATGGATTAGCTCATTGGTAATATAATGGGCACCAAGATCATGTTCAACAGCAGCACTTTCCCACTGAAAACAATAGGCCCTCTCCTAAGGCTCCTTTTTGATCTCAAACTCCATAATCTTTTAGCCCTTATAGAGAATTTTGGGAGTTACAATTCAAAAAGAGGACCTTTCCATGCACTACTGCTTGCTCTGTGCAGACAAGGTTGGTTGCCCTCATAAGACAGTAGCAGCATGTTAGTAAGAAAACAGTATCATGTAATTTGCATATGTTTAGCCCGAAATAATAATTTTGTGGGAACCAACATTGAATCCCATTGAAAATAAAATATTCAGGTTTGGTGATCAAAGACTTTCAGGTCTTGGCCTGAGAAATCTCAGCTTTTATATCATGTAACATTCAACACCAATTGATTAGTAAATATGTACAAACAATTGGCCAGCTTACAGACATGACATCTCATGGCCCATTTGAAGTAAGCACAATACTCGCGTTCATCTCCAATAATTTATAGAGGAGTTTAGAACATGTAAACCCTTTCAGACTATTTTCATTGGTAGTATTTTTTTTAATGGAAACGAGGTTGACTACCTTACTGAATTCTGAGCAGGATATCCATTAATTCCTCTTCCACCGTTAGGCATTAATTGCATTTGAACCTATTGAATTTATTATAGAATGGCAGATTACACATAACACTCAGGCTGCATGGAGCCTCAGGACAATTCCTCACCAACTTCTTCCTATTGACTGCAACCTGCCACACACACTCACACACGCACACACACATTCTCAAATTCCTTTATCTTAAGCTAGAAGTTACATCATATCACTTTCTTTCTCTTTTTGAGAATAACAATAAGAATTGGGGTATTTCTTACAGGGAGGGAAGGGGGCATTTATAATTTGGGAGTTTTCTGCATGATTTTGGGGGTGGAAAATACTTGAAAATTCTGCAATTTTTGTAAAAAAAAAAACACAATTGGACTTAGGGAATTGGCAGCAGGTTTCACTGGAGTTAAAAGATCCAAAGGGTGCCCTTTACCCACCCCTGACAATGTAGTTCCCACTGGTTCAGTGGATCTAAGCTTTGTTAAGATCACTAATAGGATCCAGGCCTTAGAATGAAAGTCCTACTAAGAGTGTTGTGTGGAACACTTGACTGTTCTTTCATTTGGAGAAGAGTTATCCCAGTTAGTCACATTGTTCAACATTTGCTTAAGCATAGTTAGGCAAGAGGATTGTTGATCGGCCTATTGTCCCTGAAGACCAAATTATTCTAGAACAGGCATGGGCAAACTTCAGCCCTCCAGGTGTTTTGGACTTCAACTCCTACCTCAAGGAGGGAAGTAAGAATGAAAGCGTGGAAAGGGAGGATGGAAGGAGAAAGAGGGAGGAAAGAGGGAAGAAAGGAAAGAAATGGGAAGGAAGGAAGGATGAAAGGGAAGGACGAAGGAAAAAAGAAAGAAAGGGGGAGAAGGTTGAAAGAAAGGATGGAAGGATGGAAGGAGAAAGAGGGAGAGAGGGAAGAAGGGAAGAAAGAGAGAGGAAAGGAAGGAAAGACAAAAGGAAAGGAGGGAAGGAAGGATGAAAGGGTGGAAAGGAAGGATGGAAGCAGAAAGAAGAGGAAAAGAGGGAGTAAAGCAGGAAGAAAGGAAAGAGAGAATGAAAAAATGATTAATGGGAAGGAGGAAGAAAAAAGAGGACGAAGGAAGAAAAGGATGGAAGAAAGGAGGAAGGATAAAGGAAAGAGAAGGAAGGAAAGACAAAAGGGAAGGAAGGAGAAAGAGAAAAGGAAGGAAGGATGACAGAGTGGAAGGGAAGGAAGGTGAGAGAAATAGAAAGGGAAGGAAGGGAAGAAAGAGGGAGGGAAGGAGGAAGGAAAGAGAGAAAGAAGGAAGGATAGGAGGGTGAGAGAGAGGAGGGCCTGAGAAAAGAGCCCAAGGAGCTGCATTGGCTCCCAGGTCTGGTTTTGCCCATATCTGTGGTAGTGAATAAATACTAATATTTATGTACATGCAGGTCATTACGAGAAGAACCGTTTTATTTCAAATATGTTTCATTTTGAAGTCATAATACTTACACCATATAGTTCAGTACATTTTGTTTGAACTCACGTTTTAAGTTCGATTTAGTAGAGGATTTTGATTTTTCCCACAGTGTACCAAATCTCAAATGTAATGAGCACAAACATGGCAATTGGATGCAATCAAGAGCAGAGGCCATCTGGATAAACCTGATGCCACTAACAGCATGACGCTCCTAATGCCAATGTCATGGAGGCAGCAGTGTTGCCTTAAACAGGCTGACAACTGGCTTGGAAAAACAAATCAATGGAGCAAAGTGAGGGCATAATACACTTCTTATCTGTGCATAAACCAGAGATGAAAATCATGTGGCACTCCAGATATTTTTGAACTGCAACTCCCTCCTTCTTCACCATTGGCCTACTGGAATTGACAATGTAACAACATCTGGCCGCACAATTTCCAGCCCAGACACAAACAAAAATGTTGAAACATTGCAGGAAGAGTTGACCAGAGGCAAATGGCTCATAAATGTGACACTGGACCATCAATCACCATTTTGAGTAGCACTGTTCTAGATGTTTCGAACCACAGTGACCATTAAGAGCCAGCATGCCAGTTTGAGTGTTGCCCTAGGACTCAGAAGACCAAAATTCAAATCCTCATTCACCCACTGGGTGATCTATGCCACAGTCTCCCAGCCTCAAAGCAAACTTCCTCAGAAGAAATCTCGCCAAGAAAATCCATTAATTACCATACATCAGAGTCAACTTGAAGACATATGACACCAATGAAAATTATTCCTTACCACTGGGCGGGGAAGCTGGGAACTGTGGACCAAAACATCTTCAGGGTGAAGGGTCCTCCACCCCAATGAACTGGGAATCATAGGTTTTCTACTGTCAAGCATGGGCCCATTTCATCATTTTTGTTTGGATATGATTGTGGCACATAATTTGAAAGTAACATATAGCAGCACATACGCCTAGTTCTTCAATGCGTCGAAGTAAGCTATCACGCTACAGGAAATGTGTCCCTCAGCATTTCCAGTCTTCTAGATCGTGGGCATCAGCTGACAATTATCATGATCAACAGCAAGTGTGGCCAGTGGTTGGAAAACTCTAATTGACTGGGGATTATGGGGACTTATGGGAGCATATCTAGACAGTGTCTGGTTGGAGAAGGCTGCATTTTTACACTGTAAATTGACAATCCTCAGAAAATTGGACACCTTTATTTCCATTTTTTTTAAAGTGGAGTGGGAAGTCTACAGTTAATAGGAAGGTGATCTGAATCATGGGAACTGGGGACACACAAAAAGAAAAGGCAGAACCAAAAATCTGCCTCACCAGCTACACCAACTATTTGTAAAGCATAGATCAATAAGTTTGGCCATCAAAATGGAAATCATAAGAAAAATGGAGAATAGTGAAAGTCGTTTGAGAAGTTCTTGTTTGTTGGGCCTAATAATTACTTTCTCTCCATCAGAGTTTGGGGAAGTTGTTTATGGATTACAATTCTCAGAACCCACCAGCTAGCACAGTGGTTCCCAATCTTCCTAATGCCACGACCCCTTAATATAGTTCCTCATGTTGTGGTGGCCACCAACCATAAAATTATTTCATTGCTACTTCATAACTGAAATTTATGAATCTGTTATGAATTATAATGTAAATATTTGATGTGCAGGGTGTTTTTTCATTCACTGGACCAGATTTGGCACAAATACCTGATACACCCTAATTTGAATACTGGTGGGGTTGGGGGAGGGGGTTGATTTTGTCATTTGGGAGTTGTAGTTGCTGGGATGCAACCAAAGAGCACTCTGAACTTAACCAACAATGGAACTGAACCAAATTTGGCACACAGAACTCCCACGACCAACAGAAAATACTGGAAGGGCTTGGTGTAGTTCACCTCCAAAACCAGTATTCAGATTAGGGTGTATCAGGTATTTGTGCCAAATTTGGTCCAGTGAATGAAAATACATCCAGAGTGCACTGTGGACTCAAACAATGATGGATTTAGACCAAACTTGGCACAAATACTCAATATTCCCAAATGTGAACACTGGTAGAGTTTGGGGAAAATAGACCTTAACATTTGAGAGTTGTCGTTGCTGGGATTTAGAGTTCACCTACAATCAAAGAGCATTCTGAACCCTACCAAGGATAGAATTGGGCTAAACTTCCCACACAGAACACTTATGAGCAACAGAAAATACTGAGTTTTCTAATGGTCTTTGGTGACCCCTCTGACACCCCCTCACAACCCCCCAAGTGTTGCCAGCTCCCAGGTTGAGAAATGCTGAGCTAGCATGACTACTTTGGTTAGAGATTTGGGGAGCTGTCATTCAAAACTGTATTATTCCCAGCAGAGTTAGGCACTTCACTGCTTCGCTTTTGTGGTAGCTCCTTACTCTCTCTTATATCATAAGCTTTGTTATATTTTGAGTTTTGTATTTTTTTTCAAGTATTCCTTGCATTTCAAGTACTAATTATTTTCCACATGAATTCCCCCCTGGACAAGTTGACAGTAATTGGTTTGCAAGCTTGAAGGAAGTTATAAAGCCTTTTAATTAAAGGAATGCTTCAATATTTAAATGACATAATGTAAAGCTTTAATAAAACACATGGAGAAGCTTTTTGAGGCTAATCACCCAGCATAAAGGTTGTGTAAAGGCCATCCCATACTATTTTTCCTGTTGTGCACTACGTGGTGCAAGAAAAATGCATATGTGACTTTATCAAACACAATGGATGCCTGACAAGTTAGATATATTTTTGAAAAATCTGAAACAGCACATGGGAGAGGATCAAACACCATGTCTGAGCTTTGTTACCTTTACAAATTGATGGAGAATATGTTTATATGGGAACCTGGGCAAAAATAAAGTAAATAAATAAAATAAAACCACCCATCAGATGTCCATGTTATTCAAAACACAACACAAAACATAGATGTCTGTGCTGCTATAAGATAAAATTTCAAAATCCATACTAACATGTGATACCTTTATTCCATTGAGTCAAATGAAATAATAACATGTTCATGCCTTGAAGACTCCTACCATTACGCAAGACAGTTTAAAAAAGAGATTTGGGAGTGGGAAGAGGGCAATTTTTAAAAAGCAAACTGACGTTCTGTTTCATCACAATAGCTGTCCAACTGTCAAGAGTCCAAACAGATATTTAACCATAATTAGGATTGAATAAGCATCTAATAGTTTGAAGGCTTATTTATTTCGTATCAAAAGCATTGCATACATTATTATAAAACTGATAAAAATAGAAGGTGTGCAGGTGGCTAAATATCTTTTGACCAAAAACGGGCAACAACAATGGCATTGTCTTTAGCCTCCAACAATTCCTTCTCTGTGCATGAGACAGGACACAATGGACAAGCGTACAGATGCAGATTTGTCTGTTCTGCTCCACAGTCACACAAGGTATGGGATTTGGCAAGGTCTCACCTGTTACTTTGCTGAGAACATCTATATTCAGTGTCATGTTATCTAATGGTAAGCAATCTTACTATGTATAGCAGGGATCCTCAAACTAAGGCCCGGGGGTCGGATGCGGCCCTCCAAGGTCATTTACCCAGCCCTCGCTCAGGGTCAACCTAAGTCTGAAAGGACTTGAAAGCACACAACAACAACAATCTCATCAGCCAAAAGCAGGTCCACACTTCCCATTGAAATGCTAATAAGTTTATATTTGTTAAAATTGTTCTTCATTTTAATTATTGTATTAAGTATTTTTGCACTAGAAATAAGATATGTACAGTGTGCATAGGAATTCATTCATGTTTTTAACAAATTATAATCTGGCCCTTCAACAGTTTGAGGAACTGTGACCTGGCCCTCTGTTTAAAAAGCTTGAGGATCCCTGACGTAAAGAGTATCGTCCCTGAAACTATTTACATAAGACTATTTAACACACATCAGAAAGATCATGGAAACTGTTAGCAAACAACCACATTTTATAAACTGTAGTTATGTGCCTTCAAGTCAACTTGGACATATCCCATACACAACGCAGGAGCATAGCAGTTTGACACCACTTTAACTGTCATAGCTCCATAGCTCCATCCTATGAAATCTTGGGATGTCTAGTTTGATGTATCACCAGAGCCTTCTGATAAAGAAGGGTGAATAGCTCATTAATGTTTTAAAATGTTTTTAATGTGTATTAATTTTAATTTAAATGTTTATTTTAATTGTGTGTCGTTTTAAGGCATTGAATAGTTGTCGATACGTAAAGCTGCCTTGAGTCCTCTTCAGGGTTGAGAAGGGCAGGGTATAAATATTTTAAATAAATCAATAAATCACAACTCTCAGAATTTCATAGCATGGAGCCATGGCAGGTAAAGTAGCGTCAAACCGCTATAATTCTTCATTGTAAATGTAGTCCCTATCCCAGATTTTTTTTAAAAGAAAAAAGAATATAATTTGTTTTGATGCACTACAAAATAAAAAAGAAATTCACTTGAATGTTGGGAATAAAATTGAAGCAGCCATAAAATAGTCAACAAAATAGTAAAAAAAAAAACCAAACAAACATTGTTTGGATGTTTTAAAAAACCTGAAGCTCCATCTGTACGTTAAATGCATTGAACTGCATTAGGTATGAGTCTACACTAACCATATAAACTGAAGTATATGGCAGTGTTAGGGCCCTTCCACACAGCCCTATATCCAAGAATATCAAGACAAAAAATCCCACAATATCTGCTTTGAACTGGGTTATCTGAGTCCACACTCAGATAATGTGGGACTTCCTACCTTTAAATTCTGGGATATAGGGCTGTGTGGAAGGGATTGTAGATGGGGTCTGAAAAGCTCAGCAAAGAATGACACAGATTTGCCATCTGAGGGAACCCTCTTCCAATGGTCTGTTGTGATAATTGCTGTTGACAAGCAAGTCCTCTAGGCTGGATTATATGTTCTGGTTACTTTCAGGTATTTCACATGTTAGTGGGAAATATGTGGGAATCTATTCTTTTATTGTGGTTTAACTGAGAAGACTAGTTGATTTCTCCATGCCATTCTCTTTTGGTTTTTTCTTTGAGGATTGTGACATGGGGAAAGTCACAACATCCACACAAAGATTACACAAACAGCTTAATGCACCATCTGGACTGACTTAAACTTACCTTCATATTGCAAAACTACCATGCCAGCCGGACCTCAATGATCCTTCATTGGCTCTGGAGGAATGAGGAATATTTACTCAAGGTATTGTCAAAGGAATCTCACATTTTTCCAGCACATAAACCAATTCAGGAGAAAATAGCATTCTTTCTTTGAATTGCGTTTTGCTGGTTGTGATGGCTATTGTTTTGAATTAGCTATACACATACCCACTTATTGATTTCTGTGTGTCATCTATGGATTTCTGCGTGTGTCATCAACAGAAGCAAACATTACTGTTACGTATACAGTGTCAGGACTTTTGTGCTTCTATAAATGTATCACTTGATCAGAAATGTGAACTCCAGTATTTATTGAAAAGCATCATTTTATGTGGGATGAATATCACCAAAGTTTTGCACAGTGATGCCCTACCATTTGGTAAATGTTTTAATGACTGTTTCAGTGCTATTCAGCATAGGGGTGGGCACTATACCCATTATGTCAAGCCAATGGATTAAACCCTTGTGACACCAGGACTGTGGACTGAAAGGTCGGTGGTTCGAATCCAGGGATCAGGGTGAGCTCCTGTCTGTCAGCTCCAACTTCTCATGCGCTGACCTGAGAGAAACTTCCCACATCCGGCCGTCCCCTGGGCAATGTCCTTGCAGACGGCTAATTCTCTCACACCAGAGAAAGTTTCTCAAGTTGGTCGTGACACACAAAAAAAATGTCAAGCCCATGTAACTAATTGTGAATGATAACGAGAGCAGAAGTCCATTGATCTGCGCAGAGATATACATTCTTTACCCCTGCTATTTGTCATCTTGTCTTGTAAAAAAATGGAGAAAAAATCATCTCATCACTTAAAGAGTATTCCAAATATTGGCTACCCTTCGATATTTCAATTATGAATTTGTAACCTTGTGCTACGGATGCATAATTGCTTTGTATTCACTGAGACTACATATTTGCACAGTAAAACTATATAAAAGCCACCCCAGTCCACCCTAAGAGTCAGCAGCTGGATCAGGTAAAGGAAGTCTGTTCAGCTTTCAGTCAGGACACATGGAGGATGGAATTTCCATCCTTCTTCCTCCAGCAAGTGAAGCTATGACAATTAGAAACAGGACTACAGCTGCAAATCTTTGTCACAACTTCACTTGTTGATAGTAAATGGATGAAAACATCATCCACTTTGTGCCCCAACTGGATGCTGAATTGACTTCCTCCACCCAAGCTCTTATGATATGCCAGGGTGACATTTATGCAGTTTTACAGTAAGAAAATGTGGTGCTAGTGAATACAGAGAATTGTAGCTTTTGCTATATGAGATTTGACTTGTCACCACTTGCAAATGATCACTGATATCTTACTTATGTGTGTGTAACTAAGATTTGGCCAGAGCTCCTCCACTTCCAGCCCAGTTCATAGTTGCAGTTATACATTTGATCCATAATTTATCTCTGCACTGCAATTCTCTCTATTATAGTGGGTGGGAATTCGGAACAACTATTAAAGACAAAAGGATCCACATATTATAAATACAAAGGCTAACATGTAGGTGGATAATTGTAAACAACCATATAAGTAATGAGTCAGACATGCATCCAATCCTGACTCCAACAAGGCACACATAGATTTGTGAACCATTAAATTTATGAGCCATTAAATGTGAAGTCCATTTAGTTTATCTAGCCAACCCATCTCCTATGAAGGTGAAACAATGTGAGGTGTGTAAACAATTAATACGCAGAAAGGTTATTTCAGAGCCATTAGTTGTTCTAACATACTCCAAGCTCATTAAAACATTTTGATTAACACCAACCTCTGCCCCCCCTCCAAATGTTGTCACCATTATTATTACTATATAAATGCACTTTCTTTTCTTTTCTTTTTTTTTTTTGCAAAGATAGCATCTTAGATACCAAGTCACTGATTATGTCAGGCAGGAAAAGTCAGTCCACACAACAGATAAGAATGCTTATAAAGAGTCAAGAAAATCTTTAATCAGTTTCATCATCTGAAACAGCCAGGAAATTCATAACAAATATCTCAGGTTATATCTCATATCTGAAACCCAACTGACAGTCTTTAGCTATATTTCTTGTAAAAAAAGTGATCTAGTTCATAGAAACAGATGTCATCAAAATCTGTTCCTTACTAATAAATACCTAAAATGATGGGCAAAGGAGTGCAATCATTTCAGGATTGGAAATCTCTGGGTGACTTTCAGCAAGTCAGACACTCTCAGCCTTGAAGGAAGGCAAAGGCAAACACTCTCTGAGCGAATCTTGGCAAAAAACCCAGTGATAGGTTCATCCAGGGTTGCCATAAATCAGAAACAACTCGGAGGCACACAGTAACAAAATTTGGTGAATCATATCATACTTGGCACTGATACATGTCTTGTGCATCATCCCCCACCACCACATTGGTGTGACCACTGTTCTACTCGATATGAAATTGTCTTATACAAAGTAAGAACAGAGATGTCCCTAAAAGATACTTGGTGACCTGTCTCCCAGGATATTTCCTGGACTCCTTGGTTTTCTGAACGATACCTTGACATTGGTAAGTTGACTTGGGATATGGTCAATCTTGTTCATAATACTAACAGAGATGCGATGAATGTTAGGTTATCAGCCAACATCAGTAACTCAGTTAGACCAGTGGTTCTCAACCTGTGTCCCCAGATGTTTTGGCCTCCAACTCTCAGAAATCCTAACAGCTGGTAAACTGACTGGGATTTCTGGGAGTTGTAGGCCAACACACCTGGGGATCCACAGGTTGAGAATCACTGAGTTAGAGGGAATTGAGTCACTTATGAGGCTAGAAGGGGTGTCCAGGAAAAGGCTGCCAATACAGCTTGAAAAATATTGGGGAAAGAAACAAAGATCATACCACATCACCAGTAATCTTCCTACTCTTCCCTGGTATGGTATGTCTTTCATTATGCTATCATAAGATCTAGCAACCTGAAAGCCAGAAATACATATGCAAACTCCCCATGAACCACCTTTCCATCATCAAGCAGTGTAGAATTATGGGGAAAGAGCGCTGGTATGCACATGGAATTAATTTTTCTCTGGAACATCAAAATAGAAAGCAGTTAATTGATGATGTGTTTACAATGGTTTAGCAGGACTCTCTGGTCAAATTGTCCCAGTGGGACAGGCATCATTTTCTGAGAACTGGCTTGGTTAGAACATGTAGAAAAATATATCTCCCTTTACAGAGTCATGATAAAGTGGGGATGTTACAGAGTGGTGTTCTAATTCAATTCCTTACTCTTCTTCTTTCATTGACTTTAGCAAGTCGTAATTAGAAAGGCACTAATGCTATGAAAAAAGAAAACATTTAAATGTGCCTGAGCACCTGTGCTGAGCCACCATGGTGAAGTGATATGAGAGTTGGACTGAAACTCTGGGAAACCAGGGTTGGAATCTCTGCTGAGCCTGGGAAATAATGTGGGTGCCTTTGGGCAAGTCACACACTTTCAGTCTTAGCAAAAAAAATGCAAATATATATTACATAACATATGTGTATTTTTAACTTATTGTATTTGTATGTGTTTTAAAACTGTTATTTATTATCTTGCATTGAATTTTTGCTGTTAGCCATTCTGAGTCCCTCCACGGAAGTGGAGAAGAACAGGATATAAAAATCTCAAATAAATAAATAAATAAATATCAATTTTTATTGTCTAGGGAAATTATAATGCCAATTATTCTTCCTTCTTGGTCTTTGAAAGCTAGTTGCGCTTGTATTTTTGGGTTGACATACAGTACTACTCCTCTCTTTTTCTCTAAGGCTGAAGCATAACATTCTTTTCTAGTATTTTTCTGATACTTTTCTCCTCTATGCACTTTAAAGAGATGTGTGCCTTTAGTGAATACAAATTGGATATCTAAATAAGATTGGAAGGTTATATGTTTTGGAGAGTAAAATATTTAATCGTTTTAACTGTGAGTTTTGTTTATTGTTGGTTTTTATCGGTATTGAATTCTTGCCGTAGCTATAAGCTGCCTTTAGTTCCCTTGGGTGAGAAAAGTGGGATAAAAATGAAGTAACTAGATAAATAAAGGACAAATTTCCTCTGAATCAATCTGGCAATGAAAACCCTAGGGTTCCTGTATACAACATGACCCTCATATCTATAGGGGATACATTCCAAAATCCCCCATGGATACCTGAAGCCATAGATATGGAACATTACATTTTCACTGCACTTAGTCTAAAAGCATATCATAGAACTGCATTGGAGGATCTAGAGGGGTCCAGAAACGATTCTGCAGACGGGTGTCTCTGAACATGGGTAAGTGAAACCATGGATATTGAATCCAAAATTTGCTGGTTTATATGAGGGCATATAAACCAACAAAGCTCATGCAATCCCTAAAAAACAAACAAATGAAAATTGGGGGAAAAATCACTGTCTCTGTGGAACACCTAATTAAAGAAAGCTCCAGCAAATTCCATTCTAGTCTGGCAAAATAACAAAGCAAACTGCAAGTCAGTAGAATGGTTCCTTGTCACATGGGATCTCAGGAACTCATATTCCCTCAGCCAAATTTCTAGCATCAGAGCTTAGAAAATTGGCTTTTTGAACTGCAATTCTCCGTAGTCCCCAGTTGATGCTAGCCACAATAGCTTAGGGATGCTAGGAGTCGGAAAACATACTGTTTGGGTGACAAGTTCTGCTCCAACTGAATGGAAATTTCTTCGAATTGGATGAATCTGCTTCCTTCCTCCCCTATTCATCCTTTTTTTGCATGCTTCTAGCTTAGACTGTTAATACAGGCAGCATTTCCCAATAGATATGTTACTGCCAACTTCAAAGGATCAAACTGTACAGCAGCCAATCCTACTTCCAACAAAAGCAACTGCCATGATTAGGGCTTTCTTATCTCCTATAGAGGATATTACAGGCAGATAAATAATCTTATGGGATTATCATAGATAAAACAAAAAGTTATACACTTACATGGAAGCAGTAATGTACCACCTTGCAAACGGGCACCTTATGAACCAATTCAGGACTGTACAGCTATTCCTAAACACAAGTACTTTTAATATAGGAATATGTATAGCACATGGAGTTGTTGTGCCTTCGGGATTCTCTCCAGTTATGCCTTCAAAGATAAGGGCCATGCAAAATGTGTGGAAAACCATCTTTAAATATTGGTTCCCAATCTGCAGGAGGCCAGCTATGTTTTATTACAAGATGGGAAAAATTTAACTCTCTGGATTAGGGTTTTTCAATAATAAATCTCAAGAACCTCAGGTTTCTATAAGGTTTGCTAGAGGTTTATGATAAATCATGATCAGAAAAACGTTTTTTTTAAGCTGTTGATATAATTGATTTTATATAGGGGTTTCCCAAGATCTGAAAAATATTTCAAGGATTTCTCCAGGATAAAAAGTTCAAGAAAGGCTGCTCTAGATGTTTTTGTTTAACAATTCAATCACTACCATGCGGTGCTTGGCCAATGCTAAGGAACTCTAAGCGCTGTAGTCTGAAATCTGTTGTCTGGAGATAACGTACCTCTTGGCAGTACATGTGAAAACGATCTTGGAGTCCATGTGAACAACAAGTTAAACATGAGCCAACAATGTCATGCAGCGACAAAAAAGAGGCAATGGGATTTTGGCCTGCATAAATAGTGTCTAGTTTCAGGGAAGTCATGCTACCCCTCTATTCTGCATTGGTCAGACCATACCTGGAATACTGTGTCCAATTCTGGACACTACAATTGAAGGGAGATGTTGGCAAGCTGGTATGTGTCCAGAGGAGGGCGTCTAAAACAATCAAGGGTCTGGAGAACAAGCCGTATGAGGAGTGGCTTAAAGAGCCAGGCATGTTTAGTCTGCAGAAGAGAAGGCTGAGAGGAGACATGGTGAGGGTCATGCATAAATCTGTGTGGGGAAGTCATAGGGAGCAGGGAGCAAGCTTGTTTTCTGCTGCCCTGGAGACTAGGATGTGGAACATGGCCTCAAGCCATGGAATTGGGATTCCATCTGAACATGAGAAAGAACTTCCTAACTGTGAGAGCTGTTCAATAGTGGAACTCTCTGCCCTAGTATGGTGGGGGCTTCTTCTTTAGAGATTTTTTAGCAGAGACTGGATGGCCATCTGTCAGGGGTGCTTTGAATGTGATTTTCCTGCTTCTTGGCAGGGGTTTGGACTGGATGGCCCACAAGGTCTCCAAATCTATGATTCTTCTATGAGATAACTTCACACATTCTTCTCTTGGACAAAATACTACCACACAGCTATTTTGCTCTTTGGATCCCTCTCTGATATATAATAGGTTTAAATTTGCCCACTCTGAGTGCTGCAGTAACATAGAAACCAAAATGCTCATATAAAGAATTAAATGAATTAGCCCAGCTTACCCCCCAGGAATGAAGTTGGCACGTTGTCCCCATTCTCAGCCATCAACAAACGGGAAAGGAGAATATTCTTCAACGAAATGAGGATTAAAATAAACACCAAACAAGCAGAAGTCTAAAACCACATGAGTTTTGGCAGAAATCTTTCAATGTATTTTTTATCACCTTAAAAATATTTTTCTTAAAAAATATACAGAACTTCTGAATACAGACTGAGCTTACATGGCTGATTTAAATATAGACAACATTAGAGCATGTTCACAAGTTTAAATTTAAACCTATTTATCAAGTCTGACATTTGGCGATAATCGTACAGAAGGATCGCTTGATATTAAAGCCATTTTTGCCCATACTTGCTTCCTTCTTTCCAAGACGTTGAGATCCAAGGAAAAGCACCCTTTTGTTTATCCATGTTCAATATGCCCAACCAGCAGTTTAACCATACAGCTTATTTTTTAAAATCCCTTTAAGGCTACATATTGTTGCTATTTACTTGAATGAAAATGAATTGGGGGGGGGGGGGGGAGAGATCATGTATCTTTTGTCAAAGGTTTGTGGCCCTCCCTTCAAACGCCTCAGAGATATCGCTTCATTTGCAAAGTATCTGCTTTTTTGAAATGGTGAGTTCAGTGCTTTGACACAGCGGAGCAGAAGTCAGCAGACTGCCAAAATCACCACAGGAAAGAAAAACCGAAAATAGGTTGCTGAGCTTCTCCTAAGAAGCAAGACGTAGTCCTACTGGCTCCATGTGGTAACATTGCTGTTAGTACTCATGGCTAGAAAGGCTGCAATCCTATATATATATATATATATATATATCTACTAGGAAAGAAGTCTCACTAAAGTCAAGGGGCTTGCTTCTAAGTAATCATGTATAAGATTGTGCTAGGAACCTCCGGCGGTGCAATGGGTTAAAGCCTTGTGCCTGCAGGACTGCTGACCAAACGGTCGGCGGTTCGAATCTGGGGAGCAGGGTGAGCTCCCAACTGTCAGCTCCAGCTTCTCATGCAGGAACAGGAGAGAAGCCTCCCAGGTGTCTCCTGGGCAACATCCTTCCAAATGGCCAATTCTCTTACACCAGAAGCGACTTGCAGTTTCTCATATTGCTCCTGATATGGAAAAAAAATTGTGCTGTGTGTTTCCAGGCTCCCATCTACTGCTGCAGTGTGTACTAAAGGCTACTTCAGAGGGAGAAATATTTTTCATTTCTCCTACAAGTCTGCTGAATAAGGTAGCTGATGCACATCATAGCTAGTGAGCCTAGAATATTCACAGCAGTCAAAAAAGCAGATAAGCAATCCATCACACTACCTACGATCCAAACAGGCAGCCATGTTTAGTCAGTTTCAGCCAAAGCATCAACAAAGTCTTGGGGCACCTTAAAGTCTAAGAAAAAAATGCAGTGCGAGCGTATGTGTCAGCAGAATGAAAATGGAAAGAACTACAGGATTCTCTGCAAAGACCCTTTTCCTCACAGTGAAACTAAAAGGATTGAAGAAAATTGTAGTGCATGGAAAAGCCTTCCTAAGTGTCCACTGCCTTTTTGTGTTGGAAATGGTCAGGCTTTTCTCTTCAGGACGGAGATTTTATGAGTCTGACACAGAAAATAAAATAAGCCAGACCACCACTCTGCCTAGGCTTCAGCCATTCAAACTACATTCTACTCTTCTTTATAGTACATTCTTCAACAGGCATGTCATCAACTGGTAAACCATCATATCTTAAAGTAAAAAGGCAAGATAAAGAAAAATGAAAAGGCATGGTTTTCAGCATAGACCCCAGACAAGTGGTTAGGCTCATTCAAGTGTTGGGAAAACTATTACCTGGTGTGAGGGTGGTAGCAGTACATCTGAACTGCATGACATAATCACTGTGTAGACCAGGCAGAGGCAAACTTCAGCCTTCCGGGTGTTTTGGACTTCAACTCCCACCACTCCTAATCACCTCAGGTCCTTTCCTTTTCCCCCTCAGCCGCTTAAGCAGCTGAGGGGGAAAAGGAAGGGGCCTGAAGCGGTTAGGAATGGTGGGAGTTGAAGTCCAAAACACCCGGAAGGCTGAAGTTTCCGTATGCCTGGCGTATACCCATATAACACCGTTCAAACTGTATTACTGGCAGTGCAGATTCTTGCCTCTGACTCTCCCAAACTGGCACCCTCCACAGATGCTGGATAAGGCTCCCAAACATGTTTGGTGGAATGATGACAGCTATTTTCCCTCACATCTGGAAGACACCAGGTTAGAGAAGGCCACGCTAACTACATTCCCCCCTGATTTAGTGCTGGAACTACTTCTGGAACCGCACGTACAAATCACATTTGCAGTAATTGCGGCCAAGCAGGAAACATCCAATTTATTTCTGGCTGGAAGTTCCAGAGGTCATTCCAAGCATCCAAAAAACGAGGGAGGCTGAAGGATAATTTGGGGACTCCCAGACAATAGGATCCCAAGACAACTGCTTTTGTTATTCCCTGGTGGTTCTGGTGAGGAAACAGACCTGGGCAAAAAATCCCCCAAAATCAGCTAAGTGGGGGGAAAAAAACCCAAACTGGATTAATTCTACAATTTAGATGCCCCCAAGGTTGCTGGCAGGCAACTTTGTTGTTGTTGTTCAATGTATTGTTGAAGGCTTTCCTGTTCAGAATCACTGGGTTGTTGTGTGTTTTCCGGGCTGTATGGCCATGTTCCAGAAGCATTCTCTCCTGACATTTCACCCACATCTATGGCAGGCATCCTCAGAGTTGTGAGGTTTGTTGGAAACTAGACAAGTGGGATTTATATATGTGCAGAAAGAACTCTTGTCTGTTTGAGGCTAATGTGAATGCTGCAATTCATCACATTGATTAACATTGAATAGCCTTGCAGTTTCAAATCTTGGCTGCTTCCTGCCAGGGGAAGACAACGGGTTTTTTCTCCCACCCTGGATATTCCACAGATATAGAAACCCCACTTGCCTAGTTTCCAACAGACCTCACAACCTATGAGAATGCCTGCCATAGATGTGGACCAATCATCAGGAGATAATGCTTGTGGAACATGGCCATACAGCCTGGAAAACTCACAGCAATCCAGTGATTCTAGCCGTGAAAGCCTTTGACAACACATAAAACCCCAAACATTTAAACAGAGGGTGAATCTGTGAAATTAGTGCAGCTTGACACCACTTTGAATCCACTTAAAATCTGGTTGCTGCCTCCCGCAGAATTCTGGGGGTTGTAGTTTAGGGAAGAGACTTTAACAGCCTCACTAAACTACAAATCCCAGAATTCTGCAGGAAGCAGAAACTGGATTCAAAGTGAATTCATTCTCTAGTGTGATGAAGTGGTTTAATTAGCAAGGCTCAATACTATGCAATGGTGGGGGTGTAGTTTTAGAAGGTCTTTAGCCTTCTCTGCCCAAGCGTGCTGGTGCCACACCAAACTACAACTTCCAAGATTCCAGTTCACTGAGCCAGGATAGTTCAAGTGGTGTCAAACTGCATTAATTCTGCATCCATGGTCACAAGGCTTGAAGACTGAGAACCAAATCTTTTGCCAAGGTCCTCAGATGCAGGTTTAGGATCTCATTCTGAAGGTTTAAGCCCAAAGGGGACAGTAGGGAGACATTAAGAAACAGGAGAGTGCTGAAATGATGCAACTTGTCTCAGAAAAGATAAGGGGGAGAAAAGAAACCCAAAGGTTGAAAGCCTAATGAAACACAGTCATAAGGCCAGAGCGTCGTGGGGAACCACTTCTTGCTGGACATGTTTATAGCAGAAGAGAAATCCTTTCAAACAGATGTGCTAAAAACAAGTGATCAAGTATAGCAGGCATGGGCAAACTTTGGCCCTCTCTCCAGGTGTTTTGGACTTCAACTCCCACCATTCCTCACAGCCTCAGGCCCCTTCCTTTCCCCCCTCAGCCGCTTAAGCGGCCTGAGGCTGTGAGGAATGGTGGGAGTTGAAGTCCAAAACACCCGGAGGGAGGGCCAAAGTATTGTTGAAGGCTTTCATGGCCGGAATCACTGGGTTGTTGTGTGTTTTCTGAGAAAGAACTCTTGTCTGTTTGAGGCAAGTGTGAATGTCACCATCTTGGTTAGCATTGAATAGCCTTGCAGCTTCAAAGCTTGGCTTTCTCCCACCCTGGACATCCCACACTCACTTGCCTAGTTTCCAACAAACCTCACAACCTCTGAGGATGCAGTCGATATGTCAGGAGAGAATGCTTCTGGAACATGGCCACACAGGCCGGAAAACACACAACAACCTAGCTACTCTGGCCATGAAACCCTTCGACAATACTTTGGCCCTCTCTCTGGATGTTTTGGACCTCAACTCCTACAATTCCTAACAGCCTCAGGCCCTTTCCTTTCTTTCCTTTCCACTTAAGTGGCTGAGGGGGGAAAGGAAGGCGCCTGAGGCTGTTAGGAATGGTGGGAGTGAATGCTTCTGGAATATGGCCATACAGTCCGGAAAACACACAACAACCCGGAAGGCCAAAGTTTGCCCATGCCTGGTTTAGGCCCAAACTGGACAGGAGGGAGATGTTAAGAAACAGGAGAGTGTTGAAATGATGCAAGTTGCCTTAGAAAAGATAAGGGGGAGAAGAAGAAAAATCCAAAGATTAAAAGCCTAAAGGGAACTACTTCTTTCTGGACATGTTTACAGCAGAAGAGAAATCCTTTCCAAGAGATGTGCTAAAGAAGTGATCAAGTATAGGGTCAAATAGAGACCTTAGCCTTCCTTTCTTGCCCCCTTCCCCTCCAAACCCACCCTATAGTATGGCCTTCCAAGCAAGCCAAGCTGCCCCTTCCCCATAGCCCTTGAGACTTCAATCTCTTCTCTAAAACCCGCGTAATAGGTACATATTATAGAATCTACTGCGCCTTTTTGAGGCCTGGGACTAAGAAGTGCGTCGGAGAAGAGAAAGGTAGGCTTCTGTTCAGCAGTGGAACTCTCTACTCCGAAGTGTGGTGGAGGCTCTTTCTATGGAGGCTTTTCAACAGAGGCTAGATGGGCATCTGTTGGGGGTGCTTTGAACGCGATTGTACTGCTTCTTGGCAGGGGGCTGGACTGGATGGCCCATGAGGTCTCTTCCAATTCTATGATTCTCTTCCAGAAAGGTCAAACAAGAGACCTTAGCCTTCCACCACCCCCCTCCCCACCCTATAGTATGCTCTCCCCACCCTATAGTATGGCCTTCCAAGCAAGCCACACTCCCCCCATAGCCCTTGAGACTTCCATTCCTTCTCTAAAATCCTTGTGATGGGTACATCTTATAGAATCTACTGAGCCTTTTCGAGGCTGGGACTAAGAAGTATGTGGGAGAAGAGAAAGATGGGCTTCTCCTCCAGAAAAGTCAAACAGAGACCGCAGCCTTCCTCCCTCCCCTTCCCCACCCTATAGTATGGCCTTCCAAGCAAGTCATGCTCCCCCTCCCCACCCCATAGCCCTTGAGACTTCCATTCCTTCTCTCCAATCCGTGTGGTGGGTACATCTTATAGAATGTACTGGGCCTTTTCAAGGCCTGGGACTAAGAAGTGCGTGGATGGGCTTCTCCTCCAGGAGGGTCGGTGTCCCCAGAGGCCCACAGACATACCTGAGCCCAAAGAGTAGGTCCTGGGTTCATAAAAACTCAAAGCAAAGGTCCGGTCCCAAAAGAGAGGGATGAAAGGGAGAGGAGAGGGGGAGTTGAAGAGCAGCAGGCCAAGAAGGAAAGCCCTTGTCGTCCCTGGTGCGTCTGGGTCCGAGAGTGCGTGCGCAGCCCAAGGGTCCGAGGCCTGGAGGCGGCTTCCTTCGAGAGGAGTTGAAGAGCAGGAGGCCAAGAAGGGAAGCCCTCCTTGTCCCTGGTGCGCTTGGGTCCGGGAGTGCGGCGGGAGCCCGAGGGTCCGAGGCCTGGAGGCGTCTCCCTTCGAGAGGGTGGTGGGCTTCTGCGGGAGAGGCAAGAGGCGTCCCTAGGGCGTCAAGGTGCTGCCGGGGTCCGGGGCGAGTGGGGTGGCGGTGGCGATGCCTTCTCCTTCCGGGAGGGCGGTGGGGGGCTGGCTGTGGGGGCTGCCCAGGTGCCCTGCTCCTGCTCCGGGCGGGCGGGCCTGTCCGTGGGGCGCCCCCCCTCCGCGCACGGGCTGCCAGATGAGGCTGTAGTAGACGGCCAGGACGATGGCGGCCAGCGAGACGGAGAGGACGTAGGCCAGGACGGTGGCGAGGCGCACCCACTTCTTGTTGGTCTTGGCCGCCATGCGCGCCTTCTTGTCCCCCGTGTAGGTGGCCGGCTTGCCCCGCTCCGAGGCCGCCTCCTTCTCCCTCTCCTTCTCCTTCTCCTTGTTCTTCATGGGGGCGCGGCCCTTGGCCCGATGCTCCGCCGCCCGCTCCGTCGTGAGGCGGCGGCCGATGGGGAGATGCCCCCCTTCCCTCCCCGGCGCCGATCACATCACATCACATCACATCACGGGGGAGAAGGACAGGCAGGCAGGCAGGCAGGCAAGCTGGGACTGATGCTGAACCCGGAGGAGGAGGAGGAGAAGAGGCAGCAGCTGGCGGAGGCTCAACCAAGCCCGAGGGAGCCCGGCGCCTCCTCCCTCCTTCCTTCCTTCCTTCCTTCCTTCCCTCGGCGACGGATGCGGTCCTCTGGAGCAAAAGGCGTCTTCGGCCGGGAGAGGAAGAGGGAGGGATCCAAGGGACGAGCAGCCAAGGAGAGGGGAGGGAGGGAGGAGGGGAGGCCTCGCCTTAAAAAGGCAACGGGAAGGGAGAGGGCCCCGCTCAGCACGCACACACACACGCACACACACAGCAGGGGCATACTCCTCCTCCTCCTCCAATCCAGGGGTTCTACCGCTCCCCCCTCCCCTTCAGTTGCCTTTCGTGTTGGGGGGGGGCACGCGCCCCCTCCCACGCATGCGCAGTCAGAGCCTCTCCATCCCATCCGTCCCTTTCTTCCCTTCCCTTTGGGTACAACTGAATGGAAGGAATTGGACAGCGTTTCACCTGCTATGGCTCACTGTTCCATCCATCTATCCATCTATCTGTCTGTCATCTGTATCTATCTATATGAAAATGCTCTGTTCATTTTCAGTGACATCATAACTCAAAAATCGCTGGACTAATTGCCACTAAATTTGGCCACAAGGCACCTACTAACCCAAGGAGTGACCATCACTCAAAAAATTGTTTTGTCATTTGGGAGTTGTCATTGCTGGGATTTATAGTTCCCCTACAATCATAGAGCATTCTGAACTCCACCAATGATGGAATTGAACTAAACTTGGCAAACAGAAGTCCCATGACCAACGGAAAGTACAGGAAGGGTTTGGTGGACATTGACCTTGAGTTTTGGAGTTGTAGTTCACCTACATTCAGAGAGCACTGTGGACTCAAACAATGATGGATCTGGACCAAACTTGGCACAAATACTCAATATGCCCAAATGTGAACACTGGTGGAGTTTGAGGAAAATAGACCTTGACATAATGTGAAATCCCACATTATTTGCTTTGAACTGGAATATATAGCAGTGTGGACTCAGATATCCCTGTTCACAGCCCTATATCCCAGAATATCAAGGCAAAAAAAAAAATCCCAAATTATCAGAGTGTGGACTCATAAACCAGTTCAAAGCAGATATTGTGGGATTTTCTGCCTTGATATTCTGGGATATAGGGCTGTGTGAAAGGGCCTATAATTTTTTGAAAGCTCTAACTCATTCCAAAGTCACCCAAAGTCACCCACTTCAGGCCTCAAGCAAGGCACACCCTTAGCCCCAGGGGGAAAATATGATAGATTCACCTTAAGGTCACCATAATCTGGAAACACAACAGCAAACAAGTTTTGACTTCATATCATTTAAAAATCCAAAACCATTCCAAAGATGCCTGCCTCAAACCTTAGGGTTTCCAACCTGACTCTCTTTAATGGACACTTTTAATGGTCAGTTAGGCTTACTCCCAGAGAGTCTTTACAGGATTGCAGCCTCTCCGATGGAATTGCCCTTTGATGTACAAATATATTAGATAAGAATATTTGAGAAGATTGACAAACTTTTGCTCGCCTGGGATTTAAGTGCTTCTTTGCACATTGGAGGCACATTTGTCAGGATGGAAGGAGATTTCTCTATAGTTGCTCCCTGACCCTGGGATTCTCTGCCAAATATGGCTAGGCGGAATTAGCCTTTGATGGACTGTGTCACAGGCAGAATATCTGGAAAAAGTTTCAACTAAATGACCTAAATGCCCTAAAGATACCATATTTCCTCTGCACTTGGAAGCAGGGCCAGTCCTGGTTAGTTCATAGATAGTAATAATAATAATAATAAGAAGAAGAAGAAGAAGAAGAAGAAGTATGGATTGTCGGTGTTGCAATCCCAGGTGACAGCAGGATTGAAGCGAAACAGCTGAAAAAGCTGAAAATATGAGGATTTAAAGATTGAACTGTAAAGACTCTAGCACAAACCTGTAAAGGTGGTGCCAGTGGTGATCGGCACACTGGGTGCAGTGTCTAAAGACATTGGCCTGCACTTAAACACAATCGGCGCTGACAAAATTACCATCTGCCAGCTACAGAAGGCCACCTTATTGCGATCTGCATGCATTATTCACTGATACATCACACAGTCCCAGACACTTGGGAAGTGTCCGATGTGTGATCCAATACAACAGACAGCAGAGTGTCTGCTGTGGACTCATCTTGTTGTGTTTCAATAATAATAATAATAATAATAATAATAATAATAATAATATACTTTATTCATATTATGCTCTATCTCCCTGAGGAGACTCAGGGAGGATTACAGAATACTTATATGGCAAATATCTAGAAAAAGTTTCAACTAAATGTCCTAAGGATACCATATTTCCTCTGCACTTGGAAGCAGGGTCAGTCCTGGTTAGTCTTGTCTGCTGTGGACTCATCTTGTTGTGTTTCAATCATCATCATCATCTTTATTTATATTATGCTCTATCTCCCTGAGGAGACTTAAGGAGGATTACAGAATATATATATGGCAAACATTCAATGCCATTATACAATTGACAGTGACAGACAATACATAGACAGAGGCAAGGCTTCCGACACCTGGAGGCTGTGCTCGACTTGGCCATGAGGAGCTGTTTTTACTCCATTTTTCCATGCCAAGGAGCCTATTGTCCATAGACGCTTTCCTGGTCAAATTGCCAACATGTCTTCAGGGGCACCTTTAATCTCCCCACCAAAGCAGTACCTATTTATCTACTCACATTGCTGTTTTTTAAAAGTTAGGTAAGCAGATGATAGGGCTGATGGAGGGAGCTGACTCCAACCCGCGGCTTGAACTGCCAACCTTCCAGTCAGCAAGATTTTCTGTAGCTGGTGGTTTAACTTGTACTAACCATGGTCCTGCAGTAGATGGGATACAATGAGCAACTGCCAAGTGTGATAGGTTCTATTTCAGAAGAAAGAACTGGCAAGCCCACCTCTGAATATACCTTCCCTTTAAAAAAAAACCTATAAAAGTCCATAGGCAACTTGAAAGCAGGTGGCACAATGGATTAAACCCTTGTGCTGGTGAAGACTGACAGGTTGCAGGTTTGAATCCGGGAAGAGCTCCCTCTGTCAGCTCCAGCTCCCCATGCAGGAACATGAGATAAGCCTCCCACAAAACACCCAGGCATCTCTTGGGCAATGTCCTTGCAGATCAGCCAATTCTCTCACACCAGAAGCAACTTGTAGTTTCTCAAGTCACCACTGACAAGAAAAGGAAAAAAAAAACTTGAAAGCACATGCTTTCATTATAATTTTTGTATTGTTTCTTGTCTTTTGCTGTTAAATCACTATAAAGACAATTTTCACTGGAAGGGTGGGTATTCTGCAAAAAATGGATAGATGAACATGAAGTGTATAACTAGATCCTCTGACTTTTTACAACAAGTTATTTGGTGGTCTATGAAATGAACATCAGTCTTTGATCTCTCATCTGCTGACAGCTGCAAAAATAACCATGGAAATGTTATCTGTTAATGACTGGATTATCAAAGTCTGGAATGTTGCACACATGTCAGATTTTAGAGAACTGATGAAACTTATTGGTGGCAGAAAAATGACAGGAAAAAATTTAAATGTGGGGTGTTGATTAAAAAAAATGCCATCCCCACTGTTTTATCTTCCTTGGGCTCCCCTTATTTACATATTTTCTATTCCTACCTCATCTAGGGTTTTATCATTTTATCTCGTCCATTTGGCCTGCCCATCCTGTTCAATTTTATATTGTAATTATTTCTGATGTAATTTTGTTTTATGTATTTTGTATTTTATTGTGTTGTATTGTATTTTGGGGCTTGGCCTCATGTTAGCCGCCCCGAGTCCCCATTGGGGAGATGGTGGCGGGGTATAAATAAAGATTATTATTATTATTATTATTATTATTGCTTGTTTGAGTCTTAAATAGAATTCTCCAAATTTGGTTCCAACATTGGCATATAGTATGTGCTTTCCCTTGTTCTACAACTTTGATTTATTTTATTTGAATGTTCAGAAAGAAATTGTTTTATTTCTGTGTGTGAAATCAGCCTCCTAAAGGGCTGGATTACAATTCCTATCATTTGTAGTCAGTTTGTAGTAGAAGAAGACCAGGATAGGCAGTATGCCTTTCGTACTCATTTGAAAGTGGAAATAAAATGCTGCAGCTGGTGCTGGGAATTGCCAGAAAATGATTGAGGACAATGGAAATGTCATTTGTATTTTTTAAAGAAGAAAAACTACAGCAATGAAGAAGAAGAAAAAGAAGAAGAAGAAGAAGAAGAAGAAGAACAACAACAACAACAACAACAACTCCAGATGCATTTGCCCCACCCGGAGAAGCATTCTGTTTACATATATTAGTCCTCATCTTGGGTGTCAGCAACTGGCTTTCCAAAAACGCCATTCTTTCCTGCTTCTAATTGCAGTCTATTTGCCTCATTGAAACATGGTACTGTCACGTGGTCTAAGGCTGGATCTACACTGCCCTATATCCCAAGATTGTGGTGTAATGTAAAATAAACCATGTGTAGTTCATGTTTGATCAGCCCACACGCTGCCTTGCCAGAGAAAGAAAATATGCAACGCAGATGAACAATAAAGAACATGTACAAAGAACAAGTAGTTAACTCTTCTTAGTTCAGAACAACATATGTACAATGTGATCAGTTGGATCAACTCTCACATAATGTCCTATTTCTTTATCCATATGGATAAATTCCTTCAGCAAATCATGAAGTGAGAACACACTCGAAACTCTGTCTCTCTCTGCTTCTCTCTCCAAACTTCCTCTTTCTAAGTACATGCATAGCTCAAGCCTGAACAAAAATGTAACAGTAACCAAAATTCCCAGGTTCAGCCATCTCCCTGGCCATTGCCCAACCAATCAGCTTCATGCATCTTATTTTACAGTCAACATGCACACAATAACTGATCCCTTGCATGCTCCAACAAGGATGTGATTCCAGATTATCTGCTTTGAACTGAATTATGAGTCTACACTGCCAGATAATCTGGGATAAGCAGACAATCTGGGTTCAGATCCTGAGATATAGGGCAGTGTAGATCCAGCCTGAGCTGTGACCTTGGCTCCCCATAACTTTAACTGCCTCTCTAGCAGTGGTGCAATTGTGTAATATACAGGCCCGTAGCCAGGATTTCGTTTTGGGGGGGGGGGGGGCTAAAAAAAAATTCAGGAGGGGGGCTTGGGGGGACTGAGTTCTGGGGGGGGGGCTGAGTCTGAGTGAAAGAGGGTCTACCCTAGCAAACCTTTTGCATCATTACCCCAATACCCCCATGCATATGGGATATATTGAGTATGGTGATCAGATCATGATATGAATAAACATAACAGTTTAAATAATTCACCAGTAAGGCCTTTTCGCGAACCACCATGAGAATTTCGGGGGGGGGGGGGGCTGAAGCCCCTCAAGCCCCCCCCCCCCCCGGCTACATGCCTGGTAATATAGGGTTCATGAACACCGTATAAAGCAGTATGACACTGCTTTAAATGCCATGGTTCGATGCTATAGAATCATGTCAGCTGCAATCTACAGGGTCTTTAACCTTTTCTACCAAACACTGCTGGTGTCACGACAAACTATAACTTCCATGATTCTGTTGAGCCATAGAAGTTAAAGTGGTATAATATTGCACTAATTCTACAGTATAGATGCCCCTATAGACTCAGGAGTGAATGGCCCTACTGAATGGGAACTCTGTAATGTGTATCATTGCCCTTACTTCCGAATGGGATGTGCCAGTCCTGCTGCATTCGATCCTGGACATGTCCCCTAAAGCCCTATTCAGGTGACAGTGCTGCTCTCTAGTAAAACAAATAGATGAAAGAGGCCTCAAGAGGATTCCCCATCCTGCACAACTGCTTGAGGCCTCTCATTCTGAGCAAAAAGTGCTTCCTATAATGCAATGGGTGTCTTGACTCTATAATTCTTGTTTATGATTATTTTTCCAGGCAGGACAATGAAGTGTCATACCAATGGGTGACATGATCACTCGGGAGTAAAGTAAGTGGGGAGAAACTCTTCCTCATCAGTCAGTTCCAGTTTTTGTTTCTGATTTTTTTCCAGGCAGGAAAAAGACAATATGAAGGACAATGAAATGTCATGCCAATGGGTAACATGATCACTTGGGAATAAAGTAAGTGGACAGAAACTTTTCCTCCTCAGTCAGTTCCAGTGACAGCCAATGTGGAAAGCCAAAAATGTCAAACCTACAGCTGGTGACACTTAACATCTTTTTCCCACTTTAAAAAACACTTCTAGGGATCTGCGTTCTGAAGCAAAACGAAAAGGGGTATGATTTAGAATTTGGATGCATTCTGGGAAAATTAAAATGGCCATTACTTCACTGAGTCCTTTTCTTAAGAAAATGTTGTAGCTGCCACAATTTGTCCCATACTACAACCCTTTTGCTCCTTGGAAGGCTCCCTAGGATGGTGCGGAGGACTCCAAAATGGCCCCCTAATGATAATCACTTTCTTCATCTGTCTCCTGACACTAGATTCACTCAACTATATATTTATGGGAAAAGCAATAAGCCGCTTTTAGCCATTATAGTTCCCGAAGGAGCTTAGAGTGCTGGCTGACTAAAAGAGGCGATCTATATTGCAGTGTGTTAAAATCCACACAAAAGTAAATGCATTGGATTGGAAGATGGTGCAAAATTGTGGGAAATATCGTGAGATTTTCCTTCTATGAATATTGTAATGATTTGGGCAACAATACTCCCCTACACACACACACACACCATATATTCATTCTTCTGTGCTTTCCTTTTTCTCTTCTAAACCTTGTATGTTCCTTTCCCTCCATCCCCAGTGCCTTGACTGGTTACTGTGGAAAGGAAACTCTCATTAAATAGGAATGGTCTTCCGGTTCCCAGGAGCCCAGGAAATTTCTCTTAAGTGGGCAATGCTAAGGGAGATAGAGAGAAAAAGCAGTGTACAGTACAGCGTTTCACATGCACAGCTGCTGTGAGATAATATCTGCTAAAGGGACCCCCAGTGACTAAGAAAAGATTGAAATTAGTGATTGTACCACTCTTTAAGTGCTTTTCGCCCTCTGATTGGAAACCTAAAACAAGAATGAATCATACATATGATGCAAGATTATAAAAGTATAGTTTTAGCAGGGAAAAATTCTAATGATAGAATCCACATTGTAATAGTGTCTGTTCACAATGGGCAACCAAAAATGTTTTCCTGCCACCCACCCAAATCAAGCACATTCATTGATTATTTTGATATATTGAGTACCAAGTCCTTTTAGCTTGCCTTTATCCCTGGCAGTAAAAACACAATAATAACAAGTACAGTAGAGTCTTGCTTATCCAACCTTTGCTCATCCAACGTTCTGTATTATCCAACGCAATCTGCCTCCCACCCAGAATAATGTCCAGGGTGGGAGAAAGAAAGAAACCTTGTCTGTTTTGGTGCTAAGTCTGTAAATAACATTACTGTGTATTGAACTGCTTTTTCTGTCGATTTGTTGTAAAACATGATGTTTTGGTGCTTAATTTATAAAATCATAATGTAATTTGACAGTTAATAGACTTTTCCTAATTCCTCCTTATTATCCAACCTTTTTGCTTGTCCAACCGTCTGCGAGCCTGTTTATGTTGGATAAGCGAGACTCTACTGTAATACCAAGCAACAACAATTATAAACATTGTTACCACTGTTGCCATCTTCACCACAGCATTAGCAACACTCTGCTAAAATGCAGACTGGATTTAAAAATAATAACTATATAAGGATATCTGGCCCTTTATATCAGAATATAAAGAGTATATGAAGACAAACCACATTTCTTAGTGTTTCATTTTCTGTTTCATTTTCAAATTCACTGAAGTTGCATTGGAAGAGAATGAAATATTGCCACTGGTTATCATATATGTGGAGTCCCCGGTGGCGCAATGGGTTAAATCCTTGAGCTGGTAGGACTGAAGATGACAGGTTGGAGGTTCGAATCCAGGGAGAGCATCGATGAGCTCCCTCTGTCAGCTCTGGCTCCCTATGCGGGGACATGAGAGAAGCCTACCACAGGATGGTAAAACATCGATCATCCGGGCATCCCCTGGACTATGTACATGCTAATAGCCAATTCTCTCACACCAGAAGCGACTTGCAGTTTCTCAAGTCACTCATGACACACACACACACACACACACACACACAAATCACATATGTGGGTGGTACCTTAAGCCAGTGGTTCTCAACCTTCCTAATGCCACAACCCCTTAATACAGTTCCTCATGTCGTGGTGGCCCCCAACCCTGTTCTGCGTGCCAAGTTTGGCCCAATTCTATTGGTGGGGTTAAGAATGCTCTTTGATTGTAGGTGAACTATAAATCCCAGCAACTACAACTCCCATATGTCAAGGTCTATTTTCCTCAAACTCCACCAGTGTTCACATTATTTTCATTGCTGCTTCACAACTGTAATTTTGCTACTGTTATGAATTGTAATGTAAATATCTGATATGCAGGATGTATTTTCATTCACTAGACCAAATTTGACACAAATACCCATTAAGCCCAAATTTGAATATTGGTGGGGTTGGGGGGAAGGATTGATTTTGTCATTTGGGAGTTGTAGTTTCTGGGATTTATAGTTAACCTACAATCAAAGAGCATTCTGAACTCCACCAATGATGGAATGAACCAAACTTGGCACACAGAACTCCCATTAACAACAAAAAAAATACTGGAAGGGTTTAGTGGGCATTGACCTTGAGTTTTGGAGTTGTAGGTGAACTATAAAACCGAGCAACTACAACTCCCAAATGTCACGGTCTAATTTCCCCAAACTCTACCAGTGTTCACATTTGAGTATATTGAGTATTTGTGCCAAGTTTGGTCCTGATCCATCATTGTTTGAGTCCGCAGTGCCCTCTGGATATAGATGAACTACAACACCCATGGCCAACAGAAAATACTGAGTTTTCTGTTGGTCTTTGGCAACCCATCTGACACCCCCTCATGACCCCCCAGGGGTCCTGACCCCTAGGTTGAGAAACACTGACTTAAGTTGTCGAGAAGTACACTTCTATCTCTTGTTTACAAAATATTATTTTTCAGGGATAGAGCAGTTGAATCTGTCTACTGTGGTAAAGAAGACAACAAGCATTCAAAAAACCATTTCTGTCTGGGGAGCAATGTTATTGTTTTCTCTAGAACAAATTTCTCCATCAGTTATTAGGATGGACTGCTTATAGCCATACGTTATATCTGCTTCCTGTTTTTTAAAAGATTCTTAGTTGTGGCAGTATTCAGAGAGCATGTGCAAAACTCTGAGCTTGGGAACTGTTACTCTTCTGGGATTTCAACATGCAGAAGGGCACAGATGGCATAGCCAGTGATCATGCTGGCTTTTGGGAGTTGTAGTCACCAAAATAAGATTTCCCATGCTTGACAGTTCCTTCACTGAATGCTGAGACAAGGTGGAGAAGTTGATCCAAAGCATTTTCTATCATTATCTACCCAATGGAATCTTATATACATTCTTCTGAAAAGCCAAGAACTGGTTATCATCACTGACAGAACATTAGCTCAGCAAAAGATTTAAATATTTTTCTCACTCCTAGGATACATCAGGTAAACAAGGCACAGTTTTGCCTATATATTTCTATACCACTCTTCCTCTTAACCAACCAGATAAGAGATGAATCCAATAACTTTGCAAAGCATGTTGCATTTTAGTGATTGGCTCAATTTTGTGACAGCCCAGATTTCAATCCCACATCCAACATGTGGTGGAACATGTGTTTTGAGTTGCTGAAAAACGTCCTTTCTACACAAACAAAACCAAATTTTTATTTTCTAAAAATACTACTGCTGTTATTTTCCAACTGAAAACAAAAACAACAAAAGTATTTTGTAAAGCCAAAAACTTAAGAGACATAAATTCCAAAGCAAAACAGCTGCTTTTGCTCATATCCAGGAAGATATAGCTTCATGGCATCATGGCAATTTTCTTGACCAATACCAAATAGTCTCTGCTCTGGGAAAGGTTTTATGTGAAGACCTGTTCTTTGTCCTGGCTACTCTACAGACCTTCAGAGACTCATTGAAATTACAGAATTATAGCACTATGGGAAATCCTGGGACTTGCAGTTTGGTGAGTGATGAGCCACTCTCTGTGAATTCTTAAAGCCTCTCCATAGGCTGAAAATCCTAAGATTCCATGGAACAAAATCATGGAAGTTAAAGTGGAATTGCAAGGTTACAACTGCACAGTGTGGAAGGGATCCTGGTTTACATTGTGCTCTTCAAAAGCTAGTTACTTGCACATTCACAACCTGCTATAGTTGCTAGGTTTTTTCTAAGCTGTTGCCCTACTAAAGAAGTAACAACATATGTGAAAAGGGATATGGTTTATTTTGTGCCAAAGTATGTTAAAGTGTAGGAGCCCCCAGTGGCACAATGGGTTAAACCCTTATGCCAACAGGACTGAAGACTGACAAGTCGGAGATTCGAATCTGGGGAGAGCGCAGACGGCCAATTCTCTCACACCAGAAGTGACTTGCAGTTTCTCAAGTCACTCCTGACATGAGGGGAAAAAAGTTAAAGTGTGAAAGTATGAATACCACCATATTTCATATAATGTGAAATGCTATCTACTCAGAGGTTTAATGGATCTTGATACAAAGTTTGTCCCAGTTCTGTTTGTTCCATCTACCCCACTGTTCATCCTTTTCAGGCTCCTCTCAATTACACTTTTTTTATTCCTACCTCAAACAGGGTTTTATCATTTTATCATCCATTTGGTCTGCCCATTATGTTTGATTTTATATATGTCAATCTGCTTTGTGTATTTTATTTTGCTTCTTTATGTATTTTATGTATTTTATTCTGATGAAATTTTGTTGCCTGCATTTTGTTTTTTTGGTTTTTTTTTTTTGGTTTTTTTTTTTTTTTGCTGTATTGTATCTTTGGGCTTGCCCTCATGTTAGCCGGACTGGAGTCACCTTTGGGGAGATGGTAGTGGGGTACAAATAAAGATTATTATTATTATTATTATTATTATTATTATTATTATTAGACACAAAAGCACAGTATGTCACAGCAAACGATTTTGTATCACAAAATCATAAGTCGAACACTTCCCAAGCATCTAGGACTGTGTGATGTATTTTCGAATGATGCGTGTAGATCCAAATAAGGTGGCCTTTTGCAGTTGACAGATCGTGATTTTGTCAATGTTTATTTTTTCCAAATGCCGGCTGAGATCTTTTGGCACGGCACCCAATGCGCCAATGACCACTGGGACCACCTGTACTGGTTTATGCCAGAGCCTTTGCAGTTCAATTTTGAGGTCTTGATAGCGGCTGAGTTTTTCCTGTTATTTTTCCTCAATGCGACTGTCACCTGGTATGGCAACATCAATAATCCAGACTTTTTTCTTTACCACAATCGTGACGTCTGGTGTATTGTGTTCCAAAACTTTGTCATTATTATTATTATTATTATTATTATTATTATTGCCTTTGAGTATTTGTATGTATCAACTTTAAACTGTTGTATCTTTCAAAGTTGTATTTAACTGTTTTTAAAAATATTTTTATGTTTATCTCATTTAAGTTATTTATGGTTTTTAATCTAGAAGTGTTAATTGTTTATATTATACACCTCCTTGAGATCCCACAATAAAGGGTAGCTATAAATATGTCATTCTATAAATAAATAATGTGGAGACATAGGTCAATTAGTTTTGTCACCATATTATAACTCAGCTAGACTAGGTGTACTAGGGTACCTTCTCAGGAAAGTGTCTTCTCGCAGATGATAAGTCTTAGCATCACCTGTACATCATATTTTCTTGGTTTACTTTACAGATACTGCCAGAAGGAGCATTTACTTCTGAACTCAACCAATTAGCCCTCATTGTTTACAGCTTCACTTTGAATGAATCACATTCAAAGTTGTTCAACACAATCAGTTTGTCGATGACTCCATGTACAACTCTTGTTTGCCTGGTGTTGAACCTGAAGAACTTTGTGACTTCACAAAACATTTTCAGAATCATCTATGAGCTGAAGAGGCAGTGCTCTGAAATCAAATGAAATAGTTCCTCCAAGGATTCATTTGTTCATGACATAACCCCCACCAGGATTGATAGGCCAATGTATTCTTTTCATTTCAGTGATATTAAGGGACTTGCAGCCTATCCTCAACTCGACACCTTCTGGAAGAGTTGGGCAACATCTTCCATCACCCCCAGTTACCTGACCATATGTTACTAGCCACGTGACTTGGGGATTATGGGGGAATTTGGCCAAGATCTCTGGAAGGCATCAAGTTAGAAAGTTCCAAAACAGTGCTGTTTTTGTCATATTTTATTTTCACTTTGCTAAATGTGTTGTTATTTGCCATTATGATGACTTCAACTTATGGCAATTCTATGAAAGAGAGACTTTCCAGACATCTTGCTGAGCTCCTTCAAACTCGCAGCATGACATTTAGGATTGGATCAATCCTTCTGTAATGTGTTCTCCTTTTTTCCTTCTACTTTCCCTAGCAATATCATCTTTTCCATTGAGTCATATAACCTCATGACCAAAATATGATAGCCTCAGTTTAGTTTCTTTGACTACTAGTGAGAGTTCAAACCTGACTAGCTGTATTTGTCTTTTTATCCATCCATGTTATCCATGGTTCTGTCCTCTGGCACCACATTTAAAAACAAGTTATCTTCCTGTCAGCTTTCTTCCATTACAAAATGGACTAAATCTCCGAAAGCCCCAGGGGCCACAAGCCTCTGGAGGGTTGCTCATGGCCCATAGGCTGCTCTTAGATGGCAATGTGTGATGTTTCATTTACTTCGGCATGTTTTAATTCAGCCTTGCTGCGTCTGTGGGCCCTCCAGCTTATTCTGCCAAGTGGAATTCATGTCTTCAGCCAAAGTGCCACAAATTTTATTACCCAGACAATGATACCCAAGGCACAGAATTAAACATTCCAACAAAAAAAATCTCCCAAATGGCTGCAAATATAAGTAAACTCACCTGGACTTTGGCTTTGTGTTGATCCTAGGTGCTAACAGCAAAGGCACATAGAATAGGTTACCATGGTACAAGAGTTTGCAGAGCCTTAGTCAAACAGAAAATTCAGCATCTCCCAGCAGCAGCTTCCTATATTTCTCATACTTGTGTAAACTATTGGCTGTCCAGCTAAGCCAAATCAAAGACAACACCTTTAAACTTCTTCTGTTTCAAAAACCACAACACAGGTAGGAGGAAGTGACAATACAACTCCCGACATCTCTCAGGTTCTTCTTGGGACATCCAGAAGCCAATTAAAAGCTCTTACGCTGCTGAACAATGGTGGGATTTTGAGACTAAAGCAACAAAACACAAAAAAAAATAGTCTGCTTGAATGCCTTGAGTCTGAGCTTGAGCTGAAGTTGCCCTCATTTGAAAACCTATAAAAGAGATTGCTTGTGATCAAATTATTATGCTCTCATAGAAATTCAGCCCTAAGTCTCAGCCTACTCGCCCCTGGCAGTGGATAATTATAGTTTTGAGGAGTGAATCGTTCATTTCTCTGAGTTACAAATGCTCTGCCTTTACATTTCATAGAATTACATTCTTTTATTATGAGGGGATTTAAGAAGTCCCATGGTGTGACTTCTCATTGGAAACCCATGATCCCTTGAACAGCAGAATTGGGACTTACACCCCAGTGCCTCATTTCAAGCACTTTCCCTTGTCGCTCCTGGTTCTTCTGCTCATAACTGCACTTTTAAGTACACGATAGTTTTGCATTTCCTCAACTCAGCCTAGGCCCCTGGTAATTGCTTCTCAAAAGAAATGTCTCTTACAGACTTCAATTCCCCAATGTCTCACATAGAAAAGTGCAATTTCAGTGTCCCACAAAGCTTCTGTTAAGCTGGGGGTTGGGTGGAAAGAAAAACACTCTGTTTCCTCACTTCCCACTTACTACATACATAAAAGAACTTTCTTTTGATCAACATGGAGGTGGTGTAACTTCGGTAAAATATATACAACAGTATATGGAGATGGTGTAACTTTGGTAGAATATTTACAACAGCATATCTGAGCCACTTCTGAAACTTGAGTTTATTTTTCTTTTTTAAAACCCCCTAGTTCAGCTCTTGGTGTGGCAGAACAGGTCTTGTGAGATACCTTCCAACATTGAATTGGTCTTGTGGTTCGGGTCCAGCCTATCTTCATGACCGCATCTCCCCCTATGAACTGGTGTGGGCTCTAAGATCTACTGCGGAGGTCCTCATCTTGGTCCCGCCTTCATCTTTAGTGCGGTCGCTGGGGACAAGGGAGAGGCCCCTCTCGGTGGTGGCCCCCTGGCTCTGAAACACCCTTCCCAGTGAACTTAGACAAGCCCCTACACTACAACACTTTAGGAAAGAGTTAAAAACTTTGTTTTCCAGCAGGCATTTGATAATGTTTAGACAGTAACCAGAACTTATTGCTAATCCCTTAGCACTTTATATCTTGTGCATTCAACTAGACTGCTATATTGATAACATGGACCTTTTAATTGATTCTATGTTAATAGAGGTTGTTTTAGCCAATTTATATACCTGGTTTATGTAATGTATTATTGTTTTCATGTTGATTTATTTTATTTTATGTATTACGTATTTCATGTATGGCATCTTTGTGTGCTATTTCATAAGTTGCACTGAGTCCCTCTGGGAGATGGTGGTGGGTTATAAATAACATTTTTTTAAATTTAAAAAAACCCTTAACAAGGGTTAAAGCCTTGTGTTGGCTGGACTGCAGAGTGACAGGCCAGTGATTCAAATCCAGGGGGAGCAGGTTGAGCTCCCTCTGTCAGCTCCAGCTCCCCATGCAGGGACATGAGAGAAGCCATCTATAGCGAAATTAAAGGCTGACCCTACGTTATATATACAAGTGACCGAATGTTCTTGGTAGTATTTGCCGCCACCACCTCAGAATTATTGGCCTGAGGGACCAAAGGGTGTGAATGTGTTATAGGTAAGGGGTGTTTGTGACCTTGTTCTTCTATGGCTTCCTCCCTGGCTGACTGGACTTTAAAATGGGTTTGGCAGAGTGAGTTCTGAGGAAATAGATAGATTGAGGCATGCACCAGTTAAAAGTTAACTAGAAAGAGTTTATTGAACTTTATACTAACAACAACTCATAGAAATGAGTGGTACATAATCGTGATTCAGTTGCGGAAACTTGGTTACTAAAACAAATAGTTCCCCTGACGGAAAAGCTTTTAACAACTGTGAGACTCCTTAAACATACTGTTCTATCTTTAGACACAGTATCTCTTGGAGAACAGACTCCTATCTGTTTCCACCACAGGGCAGTAAGCTCCCTTATACTGTCCCAAGTACGAGGAGACAAATCTTTCTTTTACTGGCCCTAACAACACAGTAAAAATCCTAGCCTTGTCTCAGCTTACTCCCTAAACTTAAGGCTCACTAAAAGCTCTTCCTTTTCTGTCAGATCTCTGCTCTATCTAGCTTCCTCTCCTCAAAATCACTTCTTTCCCTGTCTGATCTCAAGACACTTTGTCTGGTGTTAAGAGACTTCTCCCTCTCTGTCAAGAGCTGACAGCTTATTTCCCTCTCTCTACCGACTCCTCCCCCAATTGCTATACCCAATCAGGAGTCGGCTTGACTCCTCCTCCTGTCCTGCCTGCCTTCCAAGATGACAGCCACTGTCATGCAGGCTTCGGCCCTGTCGTCTCAAAGGTAGATTTCATGACACCATCCCACAAAGATGGTAAAACATCAAACATCCGGGCATCCCCTGGACAACATCCTTGCAGATGGCCAATTCTCTCACACCAGAAGCAACCTGAAGTTTCTCAAGTCACTCCTGACACAAATTATTATTATTATTATTATTATTATTATTATTATTATTATGGAGCCACATGGAAGTGTAAAATCAGAGTAAACTGGCAGCATGTATGCTGGTGGGAGAGCCACTATTTATTTAAGTTATTTATATGGCACCTTTCCCGTGGGTTATGGCCCAAGGCAACTCATTAAAAATGATACAATTATATAACTCAATGAAAATAATTGTATTAAAATAATATGTTTAAAAAACCAAGATAATGCTTAATTGATGCTGAACCCGAGGCCTAGAAAGTGTGAAAAAAATCTGAATGTATACAACTGTTATTGTGTATGAAGAGCTTTGAATCCCCAAGTTCAATCTAGTTATGCCTCCACATTTGCGGGTCTGACTTTTGCAGATTTGATTATTCATGGATTTTATTAAATCTCTTTATAAATTGGGTTGTTGTAGGTTTTTTTGGGCTATATGGCCATGTTCTAGTGGCATTCTCTCCTGACATTTCGCCTGCATCTATGGCAAGCATCCTCAGAGGTAGTGAGGTCTTTCTTTATAAATCTTTAGGTTCCCAAGTGTGACTTTACTGTCAGCTTCCTCCAGTCATTTTGGAAGATTTCTAGAGAGAACACCTCTCTAGGAACCTCTACATTTTCCAATGCAATTCTGTGGCTATCTTCCACTGGGCATTGGCCAGTCATACTGGTAAATCTCGAGATTCCTACATAGGTGTAAGAAATCAGCAATATCTAGTTTTTCACTTTCATGGAGGTCCTATGTCTCTAATCCCAGCAAATGTGGAAGCCTGAGTGTAGATACTAGATTCCTCTGTTATTTTAATCTGGGCCTGATGATTCTTTCCAGATACTTGTTTTTCAACCCACACTGGTCCTTCTTGGCCCATAAGACTGACATATACAAACAAGCGCTAATTCTCCAAGCATTAAAAAGGGCACAGAGACTACATACTGTCCTCAATAAAGAATGGATATTCTAGACAGGATATTCCAGCAGAGTTCCTGAGAGGAAGTTCAACTTCTGAAGAGACAGAAAGTAGATGGATCAGGATCATCTCTCAGAGTTCTTGGCAGCGTGAAAAACAGTGTCCCCGTATAACTGGCATTTTGGCGTTGTTTCCAGAAGCATCAGACTGAGTGACAACTTCAATAAGGTAAGCTTTCACAGAGATTCAGAAAGGACTGCCATTGATAGACAGAAATTCACTCCCATGTACAGGCACAGTATCAGTTAACAAAGTTTCTGACCGTGAGCTTCATTTTCAAAGGCTTTCTACACTCACCTGCACAGCCCCTTATCCTTCTCTATGTCTAGCTGGAAGTTCTTCAGCACATGTTAGTGTTAGCAGGGTGGTGAAGCAGGGGTGGAGAAGTAGACTTTTAGTGTTGGGTTGCAGCCACATATCTGCAGGAAACAATGAACAAAAATTGAACTGTGAAAGAATGGGATTCTTCTGTATCCAATTCTACCATGTTTTCCCGAAAATAAGACACTGCCTTATTTTCGGTTCCGACCCAACTTACCTATCTGAACATGACTCCCCTTACGAACCTTCCAGGAATTTGAGATCATCTGGGGATCATCTCAAACCCGCCTGCCTCACAGGTGCACTTGGCTGGGACAAGGGACAGGGCCTTCTCAGTGGTGGCCCCTTGGCTGTGGAACACCCTCCCTAGGAATATTAGATTGGCCCTTTTCCTGACCTTTAGGAAAAGAGTAAAAACATGGCTCTTCAAGCAAGCTTTTGGAACCTCATTGTAACCAGATAAACTGTATTGTTAATGAATATGGAATGGCTTAATGATGCAAATGGACATGGATTTAAACCCAAAACTCATTGATTTTAATAGTCTTAAAATTTTTATATGAATTTTATTATGTGATTTAACCTTTTTAAAACAATGTATTTATGTGTGTTCGACATCTAATTGATGTCAGTCTGTACGTTGCCCTGAGTTGCCTTCGGGTTGAAAAGGGTGGGATAAAAGTGTGGTAAATAAATAAATAAATAAAATATTTATTTTTCCTCAAGAAGACACACTATGGCTTATTTTCAGGGGATGCCTTATTAAGTAGGGTACAACAATTTGCATTTATGGGACGATCTCTCTGGGCTCAGTAGCAGACTGCTTGTTGAAGCTTTCCCCTTATCCCCTGGTTTTTGTGTGGGTTGAGAGAGACCCACAGACTGCTTCTGGTTGGTGCTGGGGGAGAGAGATCCAGTGCTGAGTAAGGCAGCTATAGCTTTACTTCTTCCCCCTGAAGATACACAATACTTAAAGCAGAGCTTTCTGCTCCTCACTTGACTGAGGAGACTCTTACTTTCACTTTCTGTGTCTCCCTCTATGCCTCAGCTTGCAGCACGCACAGAATGACCAGAACCTAACATGGGGAGCTGACCCTGCACGTTGCATGGCCACACCTATCACTATGTCTTATTTTTGAAGTATGGGTTATATTGCGTAAATGTTTAGAAATCCTGCTAGGGCTTATTTTGTGGGGATGTCTTATTTTCGGGGAAACAGGATACTATAGCCTTGCCTGCCTGCCTGCCTGCCTGCCTACAAATGGTAAGGTAAACATCAGCTGCCACCTTAATCTTTTGTTCTACATGGACACAGAGAAGAACAGAAAGAAAAGGGCATTTAAGTCCATTCTCCAGAACGGTAAAAGAAAACAGAGATCCAGAAGCCACCAAAAGAAGAAAAGGCATCATTTTGGAAGAAGCCTTCCAGTGGTCTCTAAGGGTTAATATGTTTTTGTTTACTAATGCTAGGCTTATTTTAATTGGTTGCTTCATTTCACGTGTGTATATTATTAATTTTGAACAAAACATTTACTAAAAAATCTTGAACGGCCCTCATGTTTCCCCAGTGTAGGAAACTATTTTCTCTATTTTCTCCACAATATTTTTACTTTGGCTCCCAATTTTCCTGTTAAAGAAGTACTATGCAGGAACACATCTATTTTCCTACCTGAGGTATATCTGTATACTGGTTTCTACTCTTGGAAGAAATAACATCTATTGAAACAGAGCAAGTGAAACCCAATAAATAATGTAGATTTGCAATACAAAAATACTTATATAATATCAAAACACGTGGAAGCAACAGAGCATCAAAACGTAACATGAAAGAGGAACTATGGATATTAGTCCTCAAAGAAGAGATTTAAGATTACCTGAGTGGAAAAAGAAAAAGTGTTCCTTAATGTGACAAGAAAAAAGCTTCTTTGTGATCCCTGGGGCTTCACAAACTTTTAGCAGCTGTGTACTTCACACACACCAATATATGAAAAGTGAAGTATATGGAGTCCATTTTGCAAAGTGTTTTCACTGGGAAGGCATGCAACTAAATTCAAAATATTTTTACACTCAATTCCTACACATTTTATTAGGACTAAGCCCAATGGGACTTTCTCCTGACTCAACACATAATGGATTGTGCTACATGGAAAACTCTAGCTTGAATCTTGTTCATTTGGTAGAATTTAGAAATGAAATAACTTATCTAATAGAACTATTGTATGTGCATGTTTCTCTCTCAGGTGGGCTACTGGGTTACTCAGCAGACTTTACTCACTATGTCTTTAGGCATTGGCTCATCAAAGTTTCATAGGCATCTTTGCCAGCCCTGTCTGGAGATGAACCTGGAATGATTTGCATTCATTTCGTGCAGTCTTCTTATTGAGTTTTATCCCTTTTAGGACTAGAGAATACTACCAACTCAATTGGTTCAAGTTGAATGTGATGGGCCACACTGTTGGAAATAGCAACCTTCTTCAGGCCTCCACTAGTTAGTTATTATGTATATAATTCAAATTGCTTTCTGTATTGTATGTGTGTATTGGTTTGAAGTTTTTCTTTAACTCTTTGTTGTGGGAGGGGCTGCAGACCATGAGATCAGGTCTGGGCTTGTTCAGGACTCAGACTCCATTTTAGAAACTGTATGCTTTAGATTTCAGTAGGAACTGTATGCCTTCAGACTTCAATAGGAACAATATGCTTAGAGACTTCAGGAGGAACTGTATGATTTAGACTTCAGTAGGAACAGTATGCTATACAGAAGCCATTAGACTCCATTGGATTAGACAGAGACTCTGTTAGACTCTCAAAATAGAAAGATGCTTTGGACTGTGGACTATTGATTCTAAGAAAGATGCCCTGTGTTACCTACACCAAGAAACTACTTCAAATCTTCTTGTAAGTGGATTGATAAGCAAAGTACCTATATGCTAAATACATGAAGTCTATGAGTAAAACAACGATGTTACTTTTAAAGAGGTCTACTTAATTTTTTGTCTCTTGAGAGCACGATTTAAAGGCAAATATATTTTAAGGGAGAGTAGATTATTTGGGCAACTAAAAAGAACACTTCTGAAACTGCTGTATGTGTGCGTGCAATGGCATATCTTTGTCTCTAACAGTTCAAAGACATACCTAGGTACATCATTATTGCAGACACAGATAGAATAGTATCACAATCCATCACCATTTCAAAATACATATCAAATATTATTTTCCTAGTGTTCTTAACCTTTCCTATTCCACCTTTATTTTTATCTCCCACTTGTGCATGGAATTAATGTGACCCATCGTATGTTTTTTTGACTGCAATTCCCAGCATTTCCTATCATTGGCTATATTGGCTGGGCCTGTAAAAACATTAAAAAAACTTTCTGGGTGTGACTGCATGGTTCTGATCCGTATTACCAATTATGGAAGAAGCCTTTCAGTAGTCCCAGAGACCATTTTGCTACAAAGACACTTGGTTAGTTCCTAGTAGATCAGTTCTGCGTATGCTTTTCTTTATAACTTTGTATTTACAAGTATATTTGGAAGTGATACACAGAAATCATCCTGTGGATTTGCAAAGCAATCCTATGAGAACCAATGGAAATTATTATGGACAGTGTACTAAAAAGTGCAGGCAATACTTGAGTTACAAACATCCAACTTACAAATGACTCATAGTTAAGAACTGGGGCAAGACAACAGGAAGTGAGTGAAATCTACCCCTTGGAAGGGAAACCCTCTCATGGAAGAATTATCATGGAGAAAAGGGGTCTCCATTGAAGCTTTATCAGCAATCCTTGTTTCCACAACAAGCCATTTTTTTTCCAAAATCCAATTATTAAAGGGACGGAAAGTGAGGTGAAATCTTCTGAACAGGGGCACAGGCAGCAAAACAAACTCCACAGGCGTGTTAACCCTTTCCTCTACTATTCAAAGTTAATATATATTTGGCTGGAGTTATACTAAAAAAAAGGTACCCGTTCCTACTTACAAACAAATTCAGCTTAAGAACAAACCTGCAGAACCTATCTTGTTTGTAGCTTGGGGACTACCCGTACAATTTCTGTGTTGTTTGAATTTGTAGCCTATATTTCAGAAGATGAAACTGGCAAAACCATGTCTGAGCATTCCTTGTCTAACAAAACCATAAGTTAGTTGAAAGCACGTACACAGAGAGAATTTCACAGTCTTTTGTTCATTCGTTTAGTCGTCTCCGACTCTTCGTGACCTCATGGACCAGCCCACGCCAGAGCTCCCTGTCGGCCGTTACCACCCCCAGCTCCTTCAAGGTCAGTCCAGTCACTTCAAGGATGCCATCCATCCATCTTGCCCTTGGTCGGCCCCTCTTCCTTTTGCCTTCCACTTTCCCCAGCATAATTGTCTTCTCTAGGCTTTCCTGTCTCCTCATGATGTGGCCAAAGTACTTCAACTTTGTCTCTAGTATCTTTCCCTCCAGTGAGCAGTCGGGCTTTATTTCCTGGAGGATGGACTGGTTGGATCTTCTCGCAGTCCAAGGCACTCTCAGAACTTTCCTCCAACACCACAGCTCAAAAGCATCGATCTTCCTTCGCTCAGCCTTCCCTAAGGTCCAGCTCTCACATCCGTAGGTGACTACAGGGAATACCATGGCTTTTACTAGGCGGATCTTTGTTGGCAGTCTGATGTCTCTACTTTTCACTATTTTATCGAGACTGAACATTGCTCTCCTCCCAAGAAGTAAGCGTCTTCTGATTTCCTGGCTACAGTCTGCATCTGCAGTAATCTTTGCACCTAGAAATACAAAGTCTGTCACAGCCTCCACGGTTTCTCCCTCTATTTTCCAGTTGTCAATCATTCTTGTTGCCATAATCTTGGTTTTTTTGACGTTTAGCTGCAACCCAGCTTTTGCGCTTTCTTCTTTCACCTTGATTAGAAGGCTCCTCAGCTCCTCCTCGCTTTCGGCCATCAGAGTGGTGTCATCTGCATATCTGAGGTTGTTAATGTTTCTTCCAGCAATTTTCACCCCAGCTTTGCATTCATCCAGCCCCGCACATTGCATGATGTATTCTGCATACAAGTTGGGTGAGAATATGCAGCCTTGCCGTACGCCTTTCCCAATCTTGAACCAGTCTGTTGTTCCGTGGTCAGTTCTGACTGTTGCTACTTGGTCCTTGTACAGATTCCTCAGGAGAGAGACAAGGTGGCTTGGGATGCCCATCCCACTAAGAACTTGCCACAATTTATTATGATCCACACAGTCAAGGGCTTTAGAATAGTCAACTATTCACAGGCTACTATTGTTATATTCAGATTTCAGAGCAGGGTGTACATTTTCAAAGGTTGGCCACTAGATGGCAATATTTCACACAGTTATGAATTGCAAATCAGAATTGAGAAGGGTCTTTTCAGTTTGCATATTATCCAAGTATCATCAACTAGGTTTAAACAGAAAGAAAGAGATAATTTCAGTATAAGGGTAAAAAATTGCAAAGATATTTTGAGACCCCTTTGCGGTGATAAAGCAGAGTAAAAATATAATAATGCAGTAATAATAATAATAATAATAATTCTCTTCCAAATTACCTCCTCCTCATGGAGCTTGGATACAGATACTTTATATTTTGGTCACCCTCCTTTGAGCATGCTCCAGCTTTTCAGTATCCTTCTTGAATTGTGGTGCCCAGAACTCGACATAGTACTCCAGATGAGATCTGACCAATGCAGAATAGAGTGGGACTATTATATCATCATCATCATCATCATTTATATCACAATTTTTCTCTGTAAAAAGAGACTTAGAATTGCATTGACTTTTTTAGCTGCCACATCACACTGTTGACTCATGTTCAGCTTGAGGTCTACTAAGAGTCCTAGATCCCTTTCACTTATACTGTTCTCATGTAAAGAGAGGGGAATGGAGAGGAGGGGGCATTATAGCCATAATGTGAGAGTGCAAGGAGAAAAAGAGGTAGGCATGATGAGAAACAACGTGCAGAAAGGGAGATGTATTACGAGCTGATAGGAGGGGCAAGGCGGTCCAAAACACAGCCATAGAGTGCAACGAATAAGAGAAGGGGCATAGCAGAAGCATAAGAAGAGTCCAAGGGAGGAGGGAGAAAGGATATGGGGTAAAATGAGGCTGATGGGTTCACTGATGATTTAGAGAGGATTGTGGGATTTCCTGAGGCACAAAGTGAAGAAGATTTAAGTCAAGGAAATTATGATGCTCTCTGGGAGAAACCTGACTTGGAAAATGCAGGGCTTCAAGGTCAGTCGGAGGAGCCAGAAACTGCAACATTAGATAAGGAGTCAGATGAAGAGCTACGGAAGGCCCCCCAGGGAAAACACATGGAGCTATGGAGATTTTTTTTAAAAAAGTCTTGTTTACAGATTAGAGCAGAAAATAGGCAGTGCTAGTCAGAGCAATTACATGGGAAAGCTGAGGAGAAAATTCATGGGAAAAGAAATGACTTAATGAATGCCTATTAAGTATCAAGTTGTTTATGTAAGGGTTGGTTCAGGCAACATAGCATTTGAGTGAGAATCTAGGTCTGAGTTCTCTGGTTTTTGTTTCAATTCAAGCCTTGGTTTAGGATTCAAGCATTCTGGAAGTTTTCTGTGTTCTTATTTTTGTACTCATGCTCAAATTTTACTAAGTATACCTTTTGCTTGTGGGCTTCTGCTGTAATTGTGATTTTTTTTATATATATATTCCTGGATTGTTACCTTGGAATCTGCATGAGACATTCGGATTACTGTTTGGTTATCACCTATTGCTAACCCTTTTTTTGGATGATATATCCTCTTTCTTAATTCCTGATTTTTCATATATTTTACGCGTTTTTACAATAAACTGTTTGCTTATACTCTGGACTCTTGTGTGGTGCTGTGGTCATAGGTGTTTCCAGGCCTGGGGTGCAACGTTAGGAGGCAATGCTACAGCAGCAGACATCATGGAGGAGAAGAAATAGTGCATTTCTAAGCTCCAGTGCTCTCCTTCCTGAGGCAGTGTGATACCACCTTCAGCAAAGAAGAAGCCAAGAAAGTGGAGAGATAGACAGACACTTTTTAAAGTAGACACTTCATGAGGTTATTCAGGGGGTTTTTGTGTGTGTGTGTGTGAAATGGATTCAAACAATAATAAAAAGCAAAGCTTTTTTTCTTTGGTCTAACTTCTCATTTATTTGTTGTGGGATCATGGTGTGGGCATTTGATCTGTTGTCATATATGTTCTGCTAATTGATATGTGCATAAGACAGAAATACATCTCTGTAATGTAAACTTTATCAAGAAAATAAAACATTGACTACAACAAGTGGAAAGGATTTTTGCTGAGGACAAGACCAAGGATAGTGCTAACAAGGAAGCATTTCTGCTATATTGTGTTGGCACTTATTTTTATAGTGTTTTTTTTTCTTATGCCGAAGGATACCTTTACATTTTGAAAGCAATAGCTGTGTTAATCTCTCGCAGTTAAATACAACATGCTCTAACATCTATCTTTGTTGTTGCTGCTGCTTTGTGCCTTCAAATTGTTTCCCTGGCAACTCAACTATCAACCCTATCATGAGATTTTTTTCCCCTGCAAGATTTGTTCCTGATTTGATGAGGATGCCACTAAAATGATGTGTGCATGGCAAACTGGTATTATTATTGTTTCTATCTATTTATTAGCACTGCTCCTGGAATGTAAACACCCACTTTACATTGTTTCCCTCTTTTTGCTAATCCACACTTCATAAAGTAGGTAATTTGAGAGGTTGTAATGTCTCATAGGACTCACCTGCCATATAATGCAGTTTGAAACTGTATTGTAGGGTCAGTGTATACACTCATAACGCAATTCAATGCAGTCAAACTGTATGATACAGCAGTATAGATGGGCCATGGTTTATTCCCTTGGCAAAGCAGAGATTTGAACTTGGCCTCTCCGTTCTGTATCCAACAATTTAAACATTATTTATTTATTTATTTCCCAGATTTATACCCCGCACTTCTCACCCTGATGACTTACAGATTGGCCACTTCAGTGCCACATTGCAATATAAAATATATGAAACACAACACATTAAACAGCAACAAAATAAACATACAAATACATAAATGGCTAAAACCTGTTAAAACCATATAGCTAAAACCATGGTCATCCTTCATGTAAGACCCTTTTCCACTTACAATTCCTGGCATGAGTGAGTGACAGAGAGAGAGAGAGAGAGAGAGAGAGATGCTACTCCAGATGGAAAAGGAGGCCAGGTAGGGGAGCAATGAACTAAGTTTTGCCTTGTTGGCTTCTCTGACACATCCTATTTGCTACTGCATTTTGGTTTCCATAGAAAAGAAAGTTCGTACTTTGTCAACTGATAAAAAAAATCCAAGGCACTCAAAGCATTCCTACCAATAACACACTGATCATCCAAAATCAGCGTAAGATGCAACTGAACATTCATGGTGGAAATTATAGCAGAGAAATGGGGGGTGGGGTGAGGTTGTTAACCATTTTTGTGTATGTGTTAATAAAAAGTAATTCTTTCCAAATGGTCTGCCATGGGTTAACACAGAAAGGGGGTGACATCATGTGATAAGCCTGAATTGAAGATGCTATTCTCATGATGTAAGTGTGATTTACCTCCTTCACCATCCTCCTAAAACTGTGACTGGTTAAAAAACAATCTCCAGGTAGAGAGAGGATGGAAAAAGCGGCATTCAATGGACATATAAAGATTTTGTGAGGTTCTGCTAACCACAGCATGCATATGTTATAGTATCATTTTGTTTACGCAGTACTTTGCTCAAATATATTCAAACTGGTTCAAAATGTTAAAATTATTTTAATGTCAAAAGAAAAACCTCAAGCACTAATCAGTCTGACTGGCCTCTTGCCTGTGTTGCTTTTACTCTATTTGAAGGGAAGCACCATGGCAATAATGTCAAATGTCCCACGTGTCAAGAAAATAAAGTGGATGAACTGGGTTGTTGTAGGTTTTCCGGGCTATATGGCCATGTTCTAGAGGCATTTTCTCCTGACGTTTCACCTGCATCTATGGCAAGCATCCTCAGAGGTAGTGAGGATGCTTGCCATAGATGCAGGCGAAACGTCAGGAGAAAATGCCTCTAGAACATGGCCATATAACCCGGAAAACCTACAACAACCCAGTGATTCCGGCCATGAAAGCCTTCGACAATACAAAGTGGATGAAGTAGGTCAATTCCACACTAAATGCACCTTTTCCCTCTTGCTCTTTTGGAGCATCTGGTGTTATGTTTTTGCAAATCAGAGATTAGAGGTAAAATAATACCTGCTTTTCATAGAGAGGAACTATTACTAAACCCTGGTTTATGTCTATAGAAATATTTTGTATAGCAAATTTGATTTATTCAAAGAAGGCCAATATGTTATTACAAACTGCATGTGAGTTCAGTTCATTCCTCTTATACAAATCATAGAGTTGGAAGGTATCTCAAAGGTCATAAAGCAGAACCCTCTCCTAATGCAGGATATCCATTATTACAGAATCCCTGACAAATCGCAACCCAGCTTCTGCTAAGAGACGTCATCGAAAAGAAAAGATATAATACCACCACTATTCAGTCACTTAAGACCCTTTCCTTGTGACACTGAAAATTTGCCTCCGAGAAAAAGGTAAAGGTTTTCCCCTTACGTTAAGTCCAGTTGTGTCCAACTCTGGGGGTTGGTGCTCATCTCTATTTCTAAGCCGAAGAGCCGGCGTTGTCCGTAGACAATTCCAAGGTCATGTGGCTGGCGACTGCATGGAGTGCCTTTACCTTCCCACTGGAGTGGTACCTATAGATCTACTCACATTTGCATGTTTTCGGACTAATAGGTTGGCAGAAGCTGGGGCTAACAGCAGGACCTGAGAAAGGCTTGCCTTAGTCCACTTCTTTACCCAGGCATTTAATTTGCACATTAATTATGCAAATCTGGCCCTTTAATTCTTTCTTCTTCTTCTTAGAATCATGGAATCAGAGTTGGAAGAGATCATAAAGTCCATCTGGGCTAATCCTCTGATATGCAGGAACACATAATCAAAGCACTGCCAACAAACATCCATCCAACCTGTTTCAAAACCTCCAGAGAAGGAGACTCATCCCTGTTCCACCACCCTTTACTATGTTTTGAATTTAATATCATTTTTAACAATTGCAGCTGACTTGAGAGGGTCATCACATGGATCTCTTGCTCTACCAGACCATGCCACAATACTGTAGCTAAATACCAGATAAATAGATGTTTGTAGCACATACAGCCCTGTCACTTGATTAAAAGCATTTTTGTAATTGGGAAATGATGACCGTTCTAATTGGAGAGCATGTGCACTAGAAGATTCCAAAAGTAAATCAAATTTACTGCAGCTAAGAGAGAAAAACTTATAGCTTTGCTTTGGTAGAAACAGGAAAGGTCTTTGTATTTTGCTTGCAAGACCTTTTACCTAGCAGCACTGCGGGACAGGGAGAATGCTTGTGCAAGAAAGTTAAAGCTATTGATTTGTTCTATCAAAGAACTGAAGTATAGCTATTGGTAACATTATGTTTTTGGTTCAAGGCATTTTAAAGTTAAAGTTGTATGTAATAAGGAACACCCAATCCTAGCTTTTGGATAACCATTGGAGACAAATGGACATATATGGCTTAAGTAACAAATAAGAACATAGGCTCATATTAGAAGCTATATGCCTTCAAGTTAGCATATTTCATGCAAACAAACACAGACACTTCTGTATTTATTCTAAGTGTTTTTAAATTACTTTCTTCTTATGGTAATCTGAATGTCTGGACTGTATCACAGAGAAGATTACTCTGAATCATTGGAACGAGAAAATGGACTCAATGTGGGATTTAAAAAAATGCCTCACTTGGTGACAAATCCCAGTATTTAAGAGACAAAGGGACTGCACTTGGATAGAAACAAAGTGCTGCATTTGGGAAAATGCAATATTTTGGAGAAATATTTTGGGGTTAAACCGTTGAGCTGCTGAACTTGCGGATCAGAAGGTTGGCAGTTTGATGCCGCGGGATGGGGTGAGCGCCCGCTGTCAGCTCTCGCTCCTGCCAACCTAACACTTCAAAAACATGCAAATGTGAGTATTTTATTTATTTATTTATTTTGTACACTTTTACCCTGCCCTTCTCCCCCAAAGAGGGGACTCAGGGTGGCCTCATATAAGCACCGAACAATGCTATCATCATATAAATAATAAACAATTACATTAAAACATTAAAAAATACATTAATCATGCCAGTTAAAACCAAATCCAAGTCTGGGGATTAAATCAATGTCGCAGTATCCGATTCTTCTTTCCAGTTTGCCGCTATCCATTAATCAAACGCCTGGTCCCAAAGCCAAGTCTTCAATTTTCTCCTAAAGGACAGGAGGAAGGTGGCCAACCTGATGTCCCTGGGGAGAGAGTTCCACAGACGGGGAGCCACTGCCGAGAAGGCCCTGTCTCTCATCCCCGCAAGTAGTTCAGTAGGTACCACCTCAGCAAGAAGGTAAAACAGCTTCCCATGAAGTCATGCTGGCTATGTAACCAGGAGGTGTTTATAGCCAATGCAGGCTCCTTGGTTTGAAAATTGAGATTAGCACCACCCCCAGAGCCAGAGATGAGCACCACTTCCAGAGCTGGAGATGAAAAGGGAAGTTTTGCCTTTGTCTGTGAATTTGTGTTTTATTGTGTTTCAAAGGCATTGAACGTTTTCCTGTGTCTTTATATATGCTGGAATCTGCTCTGAGTCCCCTCAGGGAAATAGGGCGGAATACAAATTAAGTGTTGTTGTTAATAAATACCACTTTGAGAAAACATGTTTAGATTCCTTGGTACAATAAATAATATACGCATTTGTTCTTCAAACCAATAAAACAATCTCAGGCTCCTTCTACACTGCCATATAAAATCCAGATTGAACAAAATCCAGATTATCTGCTTTGATAATCTGGATTATATGGCAGTGTAGAAAGGACCTCAGACTGAAAGCCCCAACAGAGCCATGTTTAATTAAACAGTACATTCTGGCTCATGCAGGCCTTTCATTTCACTTACACACATGGATGATTTGGTTACTATTCCTATTGTCGTGTTATTTTAAATTATTTGAAAGTTTTCAACACTATATAGAGATATATATGTTTGTAATGATAGAGGCATTTTCCATTTGTAGACTCATTTTTCTTGGAAAGGTGCCTGTGCATCTGAGTGATGTGTAAATAATATTTTTACTTGAATTGTGAGACAGGAGGTGATACTGAAATGGCAACTTCTGAATTTTGTAATTCCTTTTTCCCTTTTGAAACACTTTATGAATCAGCTGGTTGGAGAAGCAGAAGCACATATGAGGAAGTTGATAACAGGAAGCCTTCAGTTGTGAGTTTCTGCAGTGTTCAGGAGCAGGCTATCACCCAGCTCTTTGTTTGCTCACCCTACAATCTCTCTGGATTGCACGGATAGATTTCACCCGTTTGTTTTGGAAAGCTGATCATTTGCCATGCAGATCAAGGGCCCTGCCTCCGTCTTTTGGAGCCATTCCAGCATTTTCCTTGCTCTATAAAGTGCCATTGGTCCTTGAAGTGGCAGAGAACAGTATGTAAGAGGAAGAGGAAGGTCACAAGGAGGCAGCCAATAACAAGAGAAGCCCCCTCCCCCAATTGAGGGGAAAGACTTGGACGCCAAAATGTCGGTGCTCTCACCTATCCTGACTCGCCCAGAGGTGAAGGAGTACATGACCAAGGGTGAACGCTTCATCAAGTGGGATGATGTGAGTATCTAATTTTTGTTTTGCCTTAGTGTCTGCTCTTGACTTAGAACAGTGTTTCTCAACCTTCCTAATGCCATGACCCCTTAATACAGTTACTCGTGTTGTGGGGACCCCCAACCATAACATCATTTTTGTTGCTACTTCATAAGTGTAATTTTGCTACTGTTATGAATTGTAATGTAAATATCTGATATGCAGGGTGTGTTTTCATTCCCTGGACCAAATTTGGCAAAAATACCCGAAACGCCCACATGTGAATACTGCTGGGGTTAGGGGGAAGGAGAATTGATTTTGTCATTTGGGAGTTGTAGTTGCTGGTATTTATAGTTCACCTACATTCAAAGAACATTCTGAACTCCACAAACAATGGAATTGAACCAGACTTGGCACACGGAACTCCCATGATGAACAGAAAATACTGGAAGGGTTTAGTGGGCATTGATCTTGAGTTTGGGAGTTGTAGTTCACGTACATCCAGAGAGCACTGTGGACTCAAACAATGATGGATCTAGACCAAACTTGGTATGGATACTCAATACACCCAGGTGTGAACACTAGTGAGTTTGGAGGAAATAGACCTTGACATTTGGGAGTTGTAGTTGCTACAGTCAAAGAGCATTCTGAACCCCACCAACAATAGAATTTGGCCAAACTTCCCACACAGAACCCCCATGACCCAACAGAAAATACTGTGTTTTCTGATGGTCTTTGTCAACCCCCAGGGATCCCAACCCCCAGTTGAGAAAGGCTGACTTAAAAGCAGTGGTAATAATCTGACTTGGGTTTTTTGGGGGACGGGGTCTTGCCATAGATGGCTCTGGATATCCCACTGAAATGTGTACATAAAAGGGGGGGGGGGGATATTTGTTTGAGGACAACATGTACATGCTTCTTTGTGGGACCCATGGTGGAAAGCCAAAGGTGGAGACTAGGAGAGAGGAAACGCTACTCACTGATTATATAGTTGTGATTACCAGAGGGAATAGCTATGTTAAGGCATTTCTGCTAAAACAGAAAAGCTTATGGCATTTAAAAAAAGGATATATTTATCCATCTGTTAGTTTTTAAGACACTGAAGAACTTTTCATGCAAAGTTTTTCCTTGTTCATGCAAGGTTGTTTTTTTGTGTGAATATAAATTGTTCTTATTCCTTGAAAGGCATCCCAAGTGCTTTCTTTTTTAGTAAAACATTAGCTTTGCCTTTCCATTCGGTATAGAGATTGAAAAAAATACAGAATAACAGTGGAAAAATGACCTATAAAAACTTTTCTCAAAGTTAGCCATAGTCATGATTCACTGTGTATGATGATGATGGTAATGATAGTATTTCTTACCTGCTTCTCCCAATGCATAAAGGTGGTAAATAACAGATCAAAATACAACAAAATATATACCACCAATTAAAATACATATTCAGCAAAAGGTGCAATGAAAAAGCAATGAAAACACCCAATTCATACTCATCTGGATAAGCCTGCTGGAAGTGATTGGTCTTTAGTGCTGTTTCAAACCCAGCTGTCAAGTTTCTTCCAGTGGTTCATTTTAAAGTGTGTGTGCAGCGGAAGGAAAAAGTCCTCTGGGTGAGCATTGCCAACCTAGTCTTGACTGTCTGGAGTAAATGGCTGATAAACATGGCCTACAGCTATTAGTTTGATGCTTCTATTTATTGGAAGTGTTTGCAATTAAGTATGTTCATCTCATGACACACACTTATAAATTCAGCTGAAGTGCATAAACCTTGTCGAAGGCTTTCACGGCTGGACTCACTGGGTGTTGTGTGGTTTCGTGGCTGCATGGCCATGTTCTAGCAGCATTTTCTCCTGACTTTTTGCCTGCATCTATAGCCTGCATCACTGAAGATTTTAATTGATGTTTTTAATTATTCATGTTTTAACTGTTTGGTCTTAATTGTAATTGTTTATCTGATACATGTATGTATGGCATCAAATTGCTGCCTGTTGCAGGACCTCTTTGAGTCCCCTCTAGGGGGAGAAAGGTGGGATACAAATATTGTAGATAATTTTAAAAATGCCAGTCACAGATCAGGCGAAGCATCAGGAGAAAATGCTGCTTGAACACAGCCATACTCGGGAGGGAGTTCCATAGCTGTAGGGCCACCACCAAGAAGGCCCTGTCCCTAGTCCCCACCAGCTGCACCTGTGAGGCCGGTGGGGCTGAGAGCAGGACCTCCCTGGAAGATCTTAATCTACAAACTGGTTCATAGAGGGAGATATGTTCGGACAGGCAAGTTGGACCGGAGCCGTTTAAGGATTTATAGGCTAAGGCCAGCGCTTTGAATCGTGCTCGGTAGCTATTAGACAGCCAGTGGAGTTACCGCAACAGAGGGGTTGTATGCTCCTGTGCGACACCTCAGTTAATATCATGGCTGCAGCATGTTGGACTATTTGAAGCTTCTGAATAGTCTTCGAAGGCAACCCCAGATACAGCACATTGCAATAGTCTAAATGGGATGTAACAAGAATGTGAACTACCATGGCCAAGTCAGACTTCCCAAGGTATGGGTGTAGTTGGCACACAAGTCTTAGTTGTGCGAATGCCCCCCTGGTCACCGACGACACCTGGGGTTCAAGGTTCAGCGATGTGGTGGTCCAGACAGTGCTATTGCTATGTTGGGAATTGATTAACTGACTGAACCTACAATGGCTTCTCTATGTGCTGGAGAGAAGTGATCAGTGGGGTGTCACAGGGTTCTTTCCTGGGCCTAGTGCTATTCAACATCTTTATTAAAGTTGTGGACAATGAAATAGAAGGTATACTTATCAAATTAGCAGGTGACACCAAATTGAGAGGTATAGCTAATACCCCAGAGGACAATATCAAAATCCAAATTGACATTGTAAGTGCGGTTTGACAGTGGAATATGCCGCTTGGAGTGTGGTGGAATATCTGTCCCTGGAGGATTTTAAACAGAAATTGGATGGCCATCTGTCTGGAATGCTTTGATTATGGCAGCATGTAATTTGACTGGATGTCCCTTGTGCTTGTTAAGATTCTATAATCTTTGCCTTTCAGGTCTAGGCTAGTGTATTATATGGCTACATTGGGCTATACATGCTTTAAAACAAGCCACACTTTAGAACAGCGTTTCTCAACCTTCCTAATACCGTGACCCCTTAATACAGATCCTCATGTTGTAGTGACCCCCAACCATAAAATTATTTTTGTTGCTACTTCATAACTGTAATTTTGCTACTGTTATGAATCGTAATGTAACTGTCGGATATGCAGGATGTTTTTTCCTTCACTGGAGCACATTTGGCACAAATACCCAATACACCCAGATTTGAGTACTGGTGGGGTTGAGGGGGGATTGATTTTGTCATTTGAGAGTTGTAGTTGCTGGGATTTATAGTTCAATCAAAGAGCATTCTGAACTCCACCAATGATGGAACTGAACCAATCTTGACACACAGAACTCCCATGACCAACAGAAAATACTGGAAGGGTTTGGTGGGCATTGACCTTGAGTTACCTACATCCAGAGAACACTGTGGACTCCAACAATGGGATCTGGACCAAATTGGATCTGGACCAAACTTGGAACGAATACTCAATATGCCCAAATGTGAACACTGGCAGAGTTTGGGGAAAATAGACCTTGACATTTGGGAGCTGTATTTGCTGGGATTTATAATTCACTTACAATCAAAGAGCATTCTGAACCCCACCAACAATAGAATTGGACCTAACTTTCCACACAGAACCCAGATGACCAACAGAAAATACTGTGTTTTCTGATGGTCTTTGGTGACCCCTCTGACACCCTCTCGTGACCCCCTCTCCAGGGGTCCTGACCCCCAGGTTGAGAAACACTGCTTTAGAACATAATCCTGAATGGTGCTGGGCAGGTCAGTATTTCTGAATATCTATATTATAAAGTATCTGTTTGCCTATCTGCTGTAGCTAGTGGTAACATGACAAGCTTATCTTTACATCGCTACATTAGAGTTCTGATAACAAAGTTATTTTTCCTTTTACTGTAAATATTATTGGTTGCTTTAAGACTTCATGCAACATCCTTTTGTGCATAACTTCAACCCTTCAACTCTCGGTTGTTGGGCTCTTTTACAAAAGTCTTGAGGCCAAGTGTAGGTGGAGGGAAATACTTATTTGGAACTGAGGCACAGGGTGATTTCCATAACCTCTAACATTTTATCAATGAAAACCTGGATATACCTGTCCAAGCAACAGCAGAATATGAGCAAGATAGCAAAATGGGTGAGGGAAAATATATAAGGTAGGAAAAGATACAGCAGTTCACTTTGTTTATTCACTTAGGCAGTTTTACCAGAGAATTGGCTCAACCCTATCAAAATTCTTGCACTTTAGTTTGGTCTTTCCCCCACTAATCTCAACACCTTATAGCCATAGGTCCTCCTGCTAGACTGGCACACTTGAATTTTGCACTCTCCACGGCTCTATTTAGGAATTTCACTGCACTTACTTGAGCAGTGAATTAGGGCTGGACCCAGCCCTAATTCTGCTTTTCAGCCATGATATTGCTTTTATGTTGTCGTTGTTGTATTGTGTTATGCTTTTGACTAATTTTAATTGCTGTTGCTTTATTTGTGATTTGTTCTTGTCCCCATGTAAGCCGCCTGAGTCCCCTTGGGGAGATGGTGGCGGGGTATAAAAATAAAATAATTATTATATTATTCACTGGAAAGATACTGCCCTTCCAGTTCTCTTTGCCCTGATGTGGCTCAAGAGCAGTGGAAACTCCTTTTGCACTTTGAACTCCCTTTGTATTAGCTGAGGAAAAATGAGGACAAAGGAGAAAGTGGGCAGAAGAGAAAGTACACAGCTGAAGAAGTGGGACAACAAGAGGATGACTGTCTGGATAATTCGGGGATATAGTGATATTGGGATATTTGGGATAAAAAGTTTGTCACCCCAGTATATAAAAAAAGAAAGGACCTTCTGGTGATAACTGAATTAAGGCAGGATAAAGGTGAGAATAGGAATGGTATAAGATTCCCTTCACAAAACTATTACAGGAACGGTTGTATCTGTTTCACTGGAGGGGAAAAGCCTTCTTCCTGGTCTAAAAGTCAATGGACCTTAAAAATAAGATTTTATTGGTTCATAGACTAATACTTTGGAGCAAATGGATTGATGTAGCTCTCACCCACTCCATATCATGGACAGATTTTTTTTTCTTAATAAGAATCACATCAATTAACATTTCTGATCTAGTTACCTTTTCTTGTTCTTAGGATTCTACAAATGCCTCTCCTGTCATTCTCCGTGTAGATCCAAAAGGATTTTATCTTTATTGGACCTTTCAAAGTAAGGTAAGTCCTTTCCCTTGCTGTATTACTGATGACATTGACAACAATGATGCCTGAATTTGAGATGGCTGAACATACCTGTGAAGCTGCCTTATCCCAGATGAGGTTGTGGCTCTGTCCAATCTGGTGCCACTTGCTCTAGCCAGCAATGAGTGTGCAAGATCTTAGGGGAAACTTAACTATTTTACACCAATAAAAAGAAGGGCAAGCAGGAGCCTTTCAGGGGCTTACAAAGAGTTAGACTTTAGCCCCTAAACAGCACACTAAGCTGGCGCACAAGTCACTTTGATCCACTTATTGGTTGAAATTCTGTTGGTGACATTTATTTGTGTAATCTCTTGCAATGTGCTTTTTATTTCTGCGAAAGGAGGTATTTAATGCATCTTTGTGCAATGGCATCCCTGTCAGCACATGCAATCTCAGCTTGAGTTTCTGAGACATATTCTCATGGTCCTATGCACCATTTAGCTTCACTTTTATGACCTTTTCACACAGGCTGCCAGAATTGGCATGCATCATGATGAATCAGGTGACCATTGTCAGGGAACGTGTGGAACCCATCGCCCCACGTCCCGCATTGCCCAGCTTGCCAGAAAGCTGATCCCACAGGGGAAGCATCAACCATGTAGCTTCCCCCACTGCTTTCTGTGCAAAACGAGAAACCTCCAATGTTGCTGCAGTGGCAGCATACGTCAGTTCAGCCCTAGTTGACCCATGTAGCCCTGCCAGAAGTTCATCTGCATTGTGAGATGGGAACTGGTGGGCTCCATGTATCAACTAAAGCTGATGCCATCAAAGTAAGTCCCATCTGATGAGATTGTTAGAGATGGGGGAAAAGGAAAAGCTACCACTCTATTCTCCAGGACCGCCAGCTTCAAAACTGCAGTCAGATGTGCCCAAGATTTTTCTGTCTTTCCTAGCTAGTGTTTGTGCCACACTGAATGAAGATGAAGTTGCATGCAAGTGTGGAAGGGGAAGCCTATCCCAAATATATTCGAGTGGTACTTTATGCTCCACTAGCTCCAAACAGTATCTTGTCCAGAGCAAAATATACTGTATTTTATTTGAATTATAGAAAAGACATTCTATGTAAATAAGTATCTATCCATATAAACTAGCACATGCAAATTTTGTACAGATCCATGACTCTTTTTCTTTTCTGGTGTATATGTATGTGGGTGTGTGATGGAAGCCACTTCTGCAGTGGGACCACATGTTTTTCCAATATGAAATGCGAGCTTCAGACACAGATTATTTTCCTATCCCTGCTACCTGAGATCCTTGGAGTTGGAGGTATCCGTCAGGATTGGAATTTTAATAAAAATAGCATGTAAAATGTTGTCCCTAGCTGACTCCTGCAATCTACAATAACATCATTCACCTTTTGTGAATGAATGATATCTACATCTGAGGGTTTCAGGAGGAAACTAGTGAATCACATAGGAATGGAATTTCCCCTACAGTCTAGAGGTGATCAGCTTTCCAAAAGAGGGAGAGAGAGAGATTTGTTTCATACAGTTAAAATGGACATTCATTTTGTCTGGTGGTGCTGTAGGTTCAGTTGTACATTTTCTGATTGCAAAGTGTTTTGATGAGAGAAGAACTCCAGGAAGGCTGCAGTGCAAAGTTTGGAAGGTCATTAGCAGACCATGGAGTTAAAAATCAGCAGCCATTAAAGCAGAACATCTCCAGGATCAAACAAGTCCAGGGTCAAGCAAAGTCCTAGACTTCAGATCTGCAGAATCCTGAAGCAGTCCAGGGGTGCATCTACACTGTAGAATGAATGCAGTTTAACACCAATTGAACTGCCATGGGTTAGCAATATGGAATCATGGCAGTTTTAGCTTTACAGAGCCTTTAGCCTTCTCAGCCAATGAGTGCTGGTGCCTTACCAAGTTACAAATTCCAGGATTTCATAGCATTAAGCCACAGTAGTTAAAGTGGTCTGAAATTGCATTCATTCTACAGTGTAGGTGCACCCAGGAGTCAAGGAATCCAGTACTTATGTGAGTCAGTGTGTGTGTATGTACTTCAGGTTTCCTATTAATCTATGGTGATTCCATGAATTTCACAGAGTTTGGGGTGAACTGAAGTTTAATTCCACAACTTGGCTGGAGGAAGCTTTCTACTTATAAAGTGTCACTCGGACTTGTGTAACAAGTAACAGTATCTTTACTTCAGTTTAGAAGTCAAACAGGGCAACAATATATACAGCAGTCTCTCTGAGTTCACACAAAGAACAGAGGGAATTAACAGTCCTTTTAAACAGTCTTTAAACTACACTTTATGCCTTAAAAATGATTAGACTTTAGAGAGTTGGCAGCCATTTCCTTCTTGGCTGTTTCCAGTCAGTGCTCTCTTCACTCTCCAAAGTGAAAGTGACAGTTAAAACCGTTTGTCTCAGTAGCAAGCCAGAGACAGCAACCAATCAGAACTCTGGCCCCTGGCATGCTCAGCCAATCAGCTGCCGACACATGTATTTCCAGTTAACCCACCATATCATGACCTCTCTTTTCAAATCCTCACAATAAAGAATGACCTGAAGATTTGGGACACGGAGGCCATGAATGTTATGGGGATGCGGCAAAACAGGAAAAATGTGTTTTGGTGCTGTATTGCCAAAGGCTTTCATGGTCAGAATCACTGGTGTGTCATCATGCCTGGGGCCTATAACTCTTAGTGAAAGAGGCATGGACGTGACATCTTTCCCCAGGGGCTTGCTTCTTGCCCTCCTTTAGGAAAACCGGAGCTCCCAAGGACCCAAACACTGTTGATAACTCAAAATAGGTTTACTTGTTCACAAAGAGTTATCTCTTTAAGGCAATAAGCGGGAAGTTTCAAAGTGGTAAAGGAAAAAAATACATTACAGTCTCTGGTTGTCTTGGATCCAAGGAGTTTTGCAGCTGAGAAGCTTTTCCAGGTGCCTCTTTCTCAATGGCTGTGAATATCGGAATAATCACAACCCCAATTCCAATGGCCTATATTTTGAAGGCACAAAGCCTTCCTCTGGTGCCAAAGAACTGGTTTGAAGGTGTTCTGGCAGGATTTTCCCCCAACGTTTCACCTGCATCTGTGACTGGCATCCTTCAGAGGATCCGGTGAGGTATGCAGAGGTTTCAGCACTGGACAATCAATAATATACAGGAAAAAGAAAGAAAAAAGAATGCATTTTACCCCTTGGTGCCAAGAAAAGAAAAGGAGCCATTGGCATGTTTAGTTCTGCTTTCCAGTTAAGTCAGATTTTGTGGTTCATGGTTGCTTCCTCCTTAGTCTAAATAGTAACAGAAACTTGAGAGTAAGACTACATGGAAGACTACAGCAGTAGCTACAGCTTGTTAATTTTTAAAACTATAACCCTCAGTTTTCCCCACTTCCAAAATAAAATTGGGCCATGTTGTCTTGAGGATTCTGAGAGCTGTAATCCAAAAACTAATGCTTCCAGATGATGGGGAAACCATACATGTTTTAAAAGTGCACTAGCAGGATGTGAGGCAATGGATGCTATTTTTTTTCAACATGCTAGTTACATCAAGAGCTCTATCTACTCCTCAACATGAAATTTCCATCGAGCTGCCATGGTATCTACTTCTTTTTTCTTTTTCTTTTTTGTCGTGTCAGGAGCAACCTGAGAAACTGCAAGCGATGGTATCTACTGACAAATAATCTCAACCAAGATTGTGGGCCCTCTTATGATCCCCTCTTAAGATTCCAACCTTTGAATAAAGATTGAGAAATCTGTCTGTTTCTCCCACACTTGTGTTTTTTAATTCTCAAAAACTTCCAAATGCTGAATATAAAGAAATTTGCAGATTTCTGAAAAATAATAATAATACTAATAATCTTTATTTATACTCCGCCACCATCTTTCCAAAAGGTACTGAGGGTGGCTAACAAGAGGCCAAGCTCAAGAATTACAATCAAGCAAAATAAAATACAAACAAGCAAATAATAAAATCAATGCAAAACAATAACAAAATATACAATAAAACAATGCAAAATAAAATGGTAGAGAAATTAGAGCACGGTTGGCATGCAAATTTATAAAACCCTGGGTGAGATGACTAAACGGAGTAATGTGTCTGAGGGGAAACTCAGAAGGGGCGAACAATGGGGTTGACCCTCACTAAAACAAACAAACACACAAACAAAAAGAATGACATTTGAATACATTTTAATCTTGGAACCATGCTTTCAAATTATGATTGAAAAGACTAACACAGAAAACAGCTTTACAGCAAGTCCATGTTAGGTCTCCTGAGGACACTAAACGTTCATTTTAAGGAATGCCAGAATTTCAAAAGTACAGCACATCATCACACTAGAGAAAGTGTTGCAAACAGAAAATCCCAGTTTGCTAGTATCTCCAGATAATGCTTGGAAACCTCATTTTTTATAAAAACAAACTCAGAGGGGGTTTTTTTAAAGCAAGAGTACTACTTTCAGTTAGTCTAGACTATTCCAATGCTAATACAAATTGGTGTGGATTGTATTTCTATTTGTTTATTTATATTCAAATTAAGACTCTTAAAATCATACAATTTTTCACCACTCTTCCATATTTTTATCAATCACTAAAGTGGTGGATTGGAGAGAATCGTTATCAATTTTTTTGGATGCTACAAAATTGGATGGGGGGACAGATTTTATTTATTTATTTATTTGTCGTGTCAGAGCAACCAGTCCATTATATTACATTTCTAACAGAACAGAGCAAACAAATTGAAAAATACAAAACTTGTGAGTTTGGTAGTTGGTTAAATGTCCTTTGACCAGTATCTGGCCACTTGGAGTGCTTCTGGTGTTGCCGCAAGAAGGTCCTCCATTGTGCATGTAGCAGGGCTCAGGTTGCATTGCAGCAGGTGGTCAGTGGTTTGTTCTTCTCCACACTCGCATGTCGAGGATTCCACTTTGTAGCCCCATTTCTGGAGGTTGGCTCTGCATCTCGTGGTGCCAGAGCGCAGTCTGTTCAGTGCCTTCCAAGTCGCCCAGTCTTCTGTGTGCCCAGGAGGGAGTCTCTCATTTGGTATCAGCCATTGGTTGAGGTGCTGGGTTTGAGTCAGCCATTGGTTGAGGTGCTGGGTTTGAGGGGGGGGGGCAGATTGGAAGACAGATTGGGGACAGATTGGAAGATATGAAAAGACTGCAAAAGAAACTTGATAAACTAGAAAAATCAGCTGAAACTAGTAGAATGAAATTCAGCAAAGACAAATGTAAAATTCTACGTTTAGCCATTAATGTAGCCATTTATTTAGCCATTAATATTTAGAGGTATAGGAAGAAGAATATTTGGCTTGACAGTAACATATGTGAAAAGGACCTTGGGGTGATTGTTAATTATGTTGAATACGAGCCAACAATGTGACACTGCAGCCAAAAAGGTTAATAACTGGGGTGGCATACAGGGAGCACACAACTCCCATGTTGTGTCAGCTCCACTGGTTGCCAGTTTGCTACTGAGCACAATTCAAAGTGCTGGTTTTGGCCTATAAAGCCCTAAACGGCTCCAGCCCAATCTATCTGTCCAAACTCATCTCCCTCTACGAACCACCGTGGAGATTAAGATCTTTCGGGGAGGCCCTGCTCTCTGTCCCGCTATTGTCACAGGCACGATTGGTGGGAAAGAGAAAGGGGGCCTTCTCAGTGATTGCCCCCAGCTATGGAACTCCCTTCCTGGCGAGATCAGCTCCCTCCCTCCTGTCCTTCAGAAAGATTTTGAAAAACTTGTTGTCTCACCCCCATTCTTAACTATGAGTCATTTGTAACTCAGATGTTTGTAAGTCAAGGACTGTATCCCAAGAATGTTTCAGATGTGTTTTTATTAGGACTTACCTAGATTCACAGAACTTGAGATATTTATTAAAAGTTAATATGAAAGAAAGGGAAGCAAGTAGGTTTCATCTAATTTTAGGGACCACATACGACCAAAAAAAAAAAAAAGATAAATTGTGTTAGCACTTTCCTCACATTTACATTTGTTGGGGATGTGAGAGAGGCTCTTCTTGGTGATGGATTGCAAACTTTGGGACTTCCTTCTTGTAGAGGCTAATCTGACTTCTCCAACCACTTTATTCCAACAGACTTTTGGGAACTAATTATCTTACAAGAAGGGAGTGTGGGGGTATGTATGGGTGTTATACAGTGCTATTTTTAACCTTTGCTTATTAATGCATATGTTCTAAATGAGTTTTTATTCCAAAGCCAGTTTGCATATTAAGATAGCATAAATTTCAGTGTGTTTTAATCTCTGTGGGTTTATGCTTGTATTGTATTTTTTTTATCTTATAATCCACCTAAAATCCCAGCTGCAAGGAAACAAAGTGGTGTAAATAAACCAATACAATATAATAGAACAAAAGAGAACCAAAGAAAGGATTTTGCATAAGATTTGTAGATTTTAATGAAATATTTAAGGATACAAATGTGGGTGTCTAAGTACAAATCAAATTGATGACCTCAAGTTAGTGAGTTACAGTGGTGTACAGTGGACATTTACCATTGCAGTGTATCCAGCTATAGGAGAATAGCCTGGATACATCCCTGCTGCTTCAAAGGTGTTTTGGAGGAGTTAACCTCAAGAGATGTAGTTGCAGAGGCATAACTCTGGAAACACATCCTATCCAGGATCTTAGACAATATTGATTTTCTTCACAGTGGAGAAGACTATGCCCTGTATTAGAAATGACCTATGTACTTGCTTAGTCTTTTCTTCATATGCTGTGTGTTGGTGGGCAACTTCAAAGCTCCCTCTTGTCTAGAGCTTTAGTTATTCTTTTTCCATTGGACTTGGGCTGGAAAGCACAGGGAAGCACTATCACCACCATGGTGTTTGTTTTGCTCTCTGTGCCCCTGTTCAGAAGATTTCTCCTCACTTTCTGTCCCTGTGAGAATTGGATTTTGAAAAATTTGGCTTGTGGTGGAAACAAGGATTGGTGATAAAACTTCAGTGGAGACACGTTTTCCCCATTACAACTGTTTTAGATGTTATCATGAGGAAAGGGCAGATTTCTCTCACTTCCTCTCGTTTCATCCCCGTTCTTAACTGAGTCATTTGTAAGATGGATGTTTGTTACTCAGGGACTGCCTGAAAACAATCTGAGAGTAGGATGGTTGTTTTCCTAATTCTACTCTGGGAGATGCACAGGCTCTCATTCACAATAAGACTGTTTGACTTGGGAGGGATATAAACACTTTTGGGAACATTGTGGGAAATTCAGTTGTAAGATCTGTTTCCCATTAATGGCATAGCTTTTTGAAGTGCATTTACAGTTGTGTGCAAATATTTTGTTAGGATTGTTTGCTATGTGGCTCTTCTAGGGAGAACCATCAGAGAAGGATGTTTTTTCAGTCTGTATTATTGTTGGAACTGAATCTGGATTATGGCTGGAATCTTGTGGGTATTGGGACATTGGAAATGTGGGTATTGGGTCATTGTAGAAGTAGTTATTCAGTATGTCCTTATGTAATATTCCATCCCCTCACCCAAAGCAACTTTTCGGTGCTTATGTGCACCCCATGACTAGCTGCAGTTCTAGCTGCAGTCTCTCTGCTCTCCTCTCCCACTGACATCTCTGTCATGTGGTGCCCTGATGTCCTCCCTCCCCAGTCCTGCAAGGAATGTGCTGGCACTGAGAAGCTGCCTTGCGTCACAAGCAAAAGAGCATAATCTGTGAGTGTTATTTATGATTGTGGCCAATTTTTTCCTGGCTGTACCATATCTGTGTCAGAATCAGACACCGGAGTCATTGCTGTGAAACACTTTTGGGAGGGAGCTATTTTGAGTAGAGAAGTGATGGGGAGAGGTGATAATTAATCTATTCTTGTCCCCAGCCATTTCCTTAAATTAAAAATACAGTCATAGGATCATAGAATCATAGAGCTGTAAGAGACCAAATGAGCCATTCAGTCCAACCCCCTGCCATGCAGGAAGAGTACAATCAAAGCACCAGTCAGCCCTCTACATTTGTGGGTTTGACTCTACTGTGATTCTGTGGTCCCTTTCTCCAGAAGGTCACCCTACAGTCATGTGGGAAGACCTAAAGAAAACACCTCCATGTCATCAGTGGTGTGGGGAATCCGGCGCCCCACACTCTGCATCGCCCAGCTCCAGTAAAGGGTGATCCCATGGGGGAAACATTAACCATGTTGCTCCTATGCATCCCATGTTGCTGCAGGAGCAGCATGACCCGGCTCCACCCTACTTCACCCATGGAGTTCCGCCAGAGTCATTTGATGGGGGCCAGCGGGCTCCGTGGGTTACCTGGGCTGAACCAGCATATGCCACTGATTTTAGCTCTTTGTGATGAGGTCATAAGTCCTCCAGTGCAATTCTACAGCCAGTTCCTGTCAGAAATATTAAAAATTAGGTATTTTTAATTACAAAAATGTCAGTCAAGCACTGAAAGGGTTAAATGGATGCAATGACTCAGCAAAAGCTGCAGTTCAATATAAGCAGGTATGCATGTAGCTTAGTAGGCTTCAGTGTTAGTTCCCATTTATGTAAAAGAGGCATCAGTCTGAGGTAGCCCTCTGTGTGAGAGAGACCTTGGTGGAAGAAAGGCCACAGTATCAGAAGGCTTCATGTGTGAAGCTCCAGTGTGAAGGTTAAACCTTATTTGTGTTATGGAAACCTTGTTTTTGTAAATAGGGCAACCATATTATTTTGCTATATAGAAAGGTCTCCTATGGAAGAAATAAGATTGGTCTATGTGTTTTTCTTCTTTTTATCATTTCTGGCTACTGGTGCTGGGTTACGCTGCTACTAATAAGTTACTCTACTAATAAGTTACATTTATGAGGAGGGTTTTTTGTTAATAAGCCCACTCACCCAACAGTTCCCATGGAAGTTTGAGCATGTTGGGGGACCTAGAAATTCCCAGAGACATTTTTTTCTATTTGCATCTATTTAATTTATGGAGACACTATGCTTCTAACCGCAGCAAATGTATACACCCCTTGCTGTTTTGCTGCCCCCTCATAAAGTTTAAAGCACATGTGTGAAATAGAAAGTCATGAATTGAACAGTATTTTGGAGTGGAAAACTAACCAGCTGGGAATAGGTTAGGGATACACCCACAGTTCCTCTCCAGTTGAAGTGGTCAATATCCTACATTAGTTTATGTCCCAATGCCCTCCCCCAAAATGATTGAAACATAATTAATTCAAGCTCCAATTATTGGCAGAATGGACCTCTTTATATACATTTTCATGTCAATGATTGTTTTTTCTCTGAAATAGCTAAAGTCAGCAAGTTGTAGAATTGTGGTATTTTCACAAATATTCTCGTCAGCATTTCACATGGTTTAGGCTTCCCTCTCTTGACGCCCTTACTGTTACCATGGGTCAGAAAAGTGAAACCAAGAAAACAAGTTCATGCTGTTAATGCTGTTTAGGTCCTTGTCCCATGGGGCTAAAATCTATGGCATGTACCAATTTAGTCCCGGTCACACATGGAGCCAGTTGGCTCCCATCAGACAATGACATGCCGGCTCTGTGAGGAAGGAGGATGCTACCACCTGGGCAACACAGGAAGCTTCCCACATTGCTATTGACTTTAATGAGGGCAAGGCCACGCGCTTCACACTCACAGCACACTTCCCCTCATGGGATCAGCTGCCAAAGGAGCCTGGCTATGCAGGGAATGGGGCAACAGTTTCCCCTCATACTCCCAGTGAAGCAGAGTGACATGGGACATTTTCTGCAGCCGTGTAACTAATAATAATAATAATAATAATAATAATAATAATAATAATCTTTATTTATACTCCACGACCATCTCCTCAAGGGGACTCGGGGTGGCTAACATGAGGCCAAGCCCAATGATTACAACAAAACAAAAAGAATACAATATACAATAATACATCAAATAACATATCATAAAATATAACCAAGAAAAATACAAGATAAACACAGGATATGACATAAAATAACAAAAAAATTGAACAGAGTGGCCAGTTGCAAAGGATACAATTTTAAAAACCCTGAATGAGATAAATAGGGATGTTGAGATGGAACAAACAATGGGGTTTAATTTCACTGAGGGTGAGATAAAGTGCATCGAAGGGCATTTTGTGCAGAATTCATCAAGGAATGGGGATTTATTGTTCATTCCTCAAAAGCACACTGGAACAGCCAGGTTTTTAGGATCTTCCTGAAGGCTGCCAAGGTGAGCGCTTGCCTAATCTCTCCTGGAAGTGAGTTCCAGAGTTGAGGAGCCACCATAGAGAAGGCCCTCTCTCTTGTCCCCACAAGTCGTGCTTGCGACGAAGGTGGGAGCGAGAGGAGGGCCTCCTCGGAAGATCAAAGGGATTTGTAGGTTCTTGGAAGGAAATGCGGTCATGAAGGTAGGCGGGTCCCAAACCATTCAGGGCTTTGTAGGTGATAACCTGCACCTTGAATTGGGACTGGAAAATAAACGGCAGCCAGTGGAACTTCTTAAACAGGGGAGTAGACCACTCCTTGTAATTTGCTCCAGTTAGCAGTCTGGCTGCCGATCGTTGGACCAATGGACGTTTCCGGGCCTTCTTCAAGGGCAGCCCCACATAGTGTGCATTGCAATAGTCCACTCTAGAGGTAACTAAGGTGTGGACCAGTGTGGCAAAGCCAAACTTCACAAGGTACAGTCGCAGCTGGCACATTGGCTTTAGTTGTGCGAAAGCCCTCCCAGTCACCACCGACAGTAGTTAGACAGAAAATGGGAGAACTGGCAACTGATTTTCCCTACCAATTTTCAATTTTAATCTCTCAGTAAGGTCTGTTTTATCTGTATCTTTTTTTAAAAAAAATCTTCTACTACAGTATTTTCAGCAATGGAGTTGGGTATTTCTGTGAAAAGCTTGCTAGGGCAATTTGCACTATTCAACATATAACCACCAAAAGAGTTGTTTGAATTGAAGCAGAAATATTACAGAACTGTTTATATTTACCCTAATATTTGCATAATATCCATATGGAAACAGCTGCACTAGTTGAACTGAACAAGAACTCTGATTTCCCCATGTATACTTGGGGTGGTGGTGTACAAAGCAACGTACAAGTCTCCACCTAACATTTCAATGATTTTACAATTTTTATCCTATTCAGAGCTTGGGAAAAATGACTGCAAGATATTGGGAGCTGTAGTCTTTTAAAAAAAATCCAAGTTCTACCCCACTACACAGTATTTGATCCTATTTGTAAAAGGTCTGTTAGGTTTCATCAAATACATTCCCATCAAGCACAACTCTCTTTTTAGCCTTAGATGTGATTACGTTGTTTTATGTAATATGTTCAGTAATTCAGGTCTTCTGCTTTCCTTTCCAGTTACTGCCGTCTGGAATGCTAATTTTTGTTTTATTTCGCAGGAAACTGAATTTTTGGATATAACGAGTATTCGAGACACTAGAGTAGGGAAATTTGCCAAGATTCCTAAGGTAAGTTTGTAGATCAAACCAGTTCATTCATGCAGAGCTCCAACATAGCACCCATTCTGTATAAGTATCAGTGGTTAGTAGGTTCTGTCTCACTCACACATGCTTGAAAAAGTTTTTGGAACTTTTTCATTATCTGAGTAGAGGCCAAAAGAGGGTGCTAAACAGAGAAGAGTAGTCCATTTTATGGGGGGAGGGGGTTGAAGGAGTAAAACTATTTGCCCCTGTCCTCCTGTTATTCCCCCCCCACCCATATCACCATCGTAGAAACAACCCTTGTTTATGACATGGGGGGGGGGGATAACCAGCAAAAAAGGAGGAAATGTTTTTCCTCCTTCAGCTTCCCCCCCCCCCCGCCGTAAAATGTACTATCCTTCCCTGTCTAGCGCCCCCTTTTGGCCTCTGCACAGATAATGGAATGGTATAAATTTAAAATTAAATTACAACTTCCAGATTTTCTATAATTTCCTGTATGGCAGAGGATTCTGATACTATGAGGAAACTGGACTACCTTCCAACAATACAGTTCTTTTACTCTATGTGCTGTACTGATACTGGGAAGAAGGTAATGTTTCCAAGCTCTACAATACAATCTGTGCATGGCCCAAATAGATCATGCAAAGGCTACAAGAATGACGATGCATGGAGGCAGACCTGTGTTCTCTCTAGTATCGGATGCAGAAATGGGATTCATACACAAGAGTGGTTGCACTACAACTCTCAAGTACCCAAGTCAGTATTGTCAGTTGTGAGGAATTTTAGAAGGTGCAGTTCCTTAATGATACAGGAAAATGCTAGCAATACATGTTGGGTAAATAGGCCCTCCATCACACACATTGAAATTTTCTTCGGGGAAGGAAAGGAGGGAGGGATGGAATAATATCTAATGGGTATTATTATTATTATTATTATTATCAGCCCTTTTTCGGTTTTAACTTTTGTTTATTTGATTATTAAGCGAGCAGCCATTGACAATAGAGTCATGCTGGAAATTCCTTTATCTGTTGCCTCAGATAAAAAGTAAAGTAAAGGTAAAGGTTTCCCCTGACATTAAGTCTAGTTGTGTCTGACTGAGGGGTGGTGCTTATCTCCATTTCGAAGCCAAAGAGTGGGCATTGTCCATAGACACCTCCAAGGTCATGTGGCCAGTATGATTGAATGGAGTGCCATTGCCTTCCTGGAGAAACGGTACCTATTGATCTACTCACATTTGCATATTTTCAAACTGATAAGTTGGCAGAAGTTGGGCTGGGAGCTCACCCTACTCCCCAGATTCAAAATGCCAACCTTTTGATCAGCAAGTTCAACAGCTCAGCGGTTTAACCCACTGTGTCACCATGGGCCCCACCAGATAAAAAGTAGCATTTGTTTAATTTATGGTTGTTGTTCTTTTAACTTTCCTGAAGGTGCTTCACTCCTATTCCATGAAAAAGTAAGGTGCTAACTGTCATTATATTTTAAAAATATAATTTAAGATGTTTTATTCTTGAAGAAACAAACTTCCATGTTGAATTTTAAGTAAAATGCCTTGGTTATTGCTTTTTGAAAAGATAGTTTACCCTCACCTCTGCATTTAGTTTAAAGACACTAACATTTGCTTCCTTTTTGCAGAGCCAGAAGCTCCGAGAGGTTTTCAACTTGGATTTTCCAGAAAACAACTTCTTCCTCAAGACATTGACAGTCGTTTCTGGTCCTGATATGGTGGACCTTACCTTTCACAATTTTGTTTCCTATAAAGAAAATGTTGGAAAGGTATGAGATGGAAGTGAGTGGGGCACTGTGAAGATTCTGGGTTCTCTCCAGGAGTGGAAGGAAAGATGGGCATTTTTCTGTTGCTGGTTTATTTTGCTAAGTATGAGCAGCTAGTTTATTTTTGTTCTCTTCCTCAGCAATTCTACATGGGACCACAAGAGTAGATAAATGGAAGCAGTTGTGATATCTTGTTTCAAGTGCTTTATTAGGATATGGCCAACCTGAATTTTAATCTATGGTCTGCCATGATGGTTACTAGAGTTTTTTGAGACATCTCTTTTACTCTAACTTTATTTCACTGAGTGCTTGAAATGACCAAAACCTCATAACAATATAGCTGATTTAAGACATGCTCCTGTGGCGTGCTAATACAACTTGTCTCCGATTGATGCCCAAGCTTCATATGATTTCAGAGATCTTATAAGTGTGGCAGTAGTACATCTTAGCAGGCTTTTTTGCCCTAGTAATATCCAAGCACACCAGCTGTTTCACACAAGATTTTTTAAAAATGATCACTTTGAGAATTAGTTCAGTGGAAATAAGCACTCAGTTACTAATATTCAGGATGAATTTTAATAAGGAATTAATTAGCTCATAAATAACAGACAGCCCTAGGCCTATTAAACATATAAGACATAGGATCAAAAGAATTTGGTATAAATTAATGCACCAAGATTCAAATATAGATATGCTAGCTTCAAAGGCATGCTTGATGTTTAAATTGAGTGCAATTCTATTTGGCAAGGTAGAATTGCTTCACATGAGAATGGTACAGGGCCTGATTGGTTAGGTAATCATACTAAACAGATGGGATCGCTAGTTGCCTCAGATTAATTTGAGCCAATATAATCCCATAGCTGGAATATTCAAGTGGGTCTAAGGAGATTCAGGTTCAATTCCTCACTCAGCCATAAAGTGGGCTCATGAAAGCAAACCTACTTTTATACTCATGTATAGGTCTAGAACTGTTAGTCAAGAATTTATCCAAAAAGCCTAGGTCAACTTATCAATGAGTTAATGTAAGTACTGCACCTTAACCAGTGTCAAAAAAAAAAAAGGAACCATGGCTTTCTCAAAGTAGAGTGACAAACGCATTGTTCATCCCATGAGAATCTAAAAGAAACATGTATAATCTACTGTGATACAGCTTTTTGAATGCCTGGATGGGAAAATGGTGGCAGACAGGGCAGCTGGTCCCAAGATGGTGTGGCTGTTTTTCCACACCATAGAATCACTCTCAACTGAAGGAAAAGAGGTGGAAGAGGAGGAGGATTTTTTTTAACCTGCCTCTCCTCAAAACAGGGCACAACACAGTAAAAAACCCATAATAAGCACATTGTTGTAGCACTGCGGGTAAAACGAGAAAAAAACTTGCTGACCAGAAGGTTAGCAGTTCGAAGCCACAGGTTGGGGTGAGCTGTAAGCCCTAGCTTCTGCCAACCTAGCAGTGCAATAACATGCAATATGAGTAGATTAATAGGTACCACCTCTGCAGGAAGGTAAAAGGTGTCCATGCAGCCATGCCAACAACTCGACCAGAAGGGTCTGCAGACAACAATCTCCTTGGCATGGAAAATGGAACAAGAGCACCTCTCCATGGCCAGAGTTGAGCACTGCCTCCAGACGCCGAAGATGAAAAGGGAAACCTTTGCCTTTGTTTGCATGTTGTATGTCATTGTTGTTCGCTGTATAAAAGACATTGAATGTTTGCCTATATATGTGTATACTGTAATCCACTCTGAGTCCCATCAGGGAGATAGAGTGGAATATAAATAAAGTATATTATTAATAATAATAATTATACAACAGTATATAAAATACATATATTGAAACATATTTTATGAAAAACATATAGTAAAATAAACAGAACAAGGATTAAAATACAGTAAATTCAAGACATGAGTTTAAAATTCATAGTTTAAAATTGACTGGTAGGCCTGCCAGAAGAGATAGCTTTTCATTTGTCTCTTAATTTATCTGTGGGTCATATTGAAATGTATAATTTTTGCCCTTGACTTATACATGATGTTCGGTTATATAGAAGTACAGTATATTCTGGCGTATAAGACTACTTTTTAACCCAAGAAAATCTTCTCAAAAGTCAGGGGTCGTCTTATACGCGGGTGTAGTCTTATGCCTGGGAGTCGTCTTAACTCTATATTTTAACTGGAAAAGTTGGGGGTCGTCTTATACGCCCAGTCGTCTTATATGCCGGAATATACGGTATATATGGCATGTCATAGGGCCTTTATGAAAATAAAATTAAGAGGGGAGAATAATTTATGCTACCTTAGCTTTGTGAGAAAAATTAGCTTATGAATGTATAAATTAATTCAGCTTTATTTAAATAATCTGATTTTGAACACATTTACAGAGAAATAAATATAATTTATTTCAATAGTGGTATAGATAGGATTGTGGTTTTAAAAAAGGATAAGCAGGTCTAGGAATAATCATTGGTTCCACATTGAACTACTGTAGTTGTTCAATGGGGACTGAAAAATTAGACATTAAAAATTGTTTTGAACTCCACTTTCCAGAATCTGCTACTAGCATGACCACCAGTGAATAAGAGAGTATGAGATGAAGTACAAAAATTATTTCCCCAGCCTCCATGAAAAACAGGTTTCCATTCTTTGAATTTGTATTTTTCCCCTTCTTTAGGATTGGGCAGATGATATTATGGCCATTGTTAGGAACCCATTTACATACAATGCTTCCCGCTACACGTTCCTGGAGAAAATGTAAGTTACTAATTGACTAATTGTTTAATGTCCTAGCTCATTCTGGTATTGGATTCTGATTATGACAGAAATGGAGCCAAACAGCTATACGAGGGGAGTCACAGCATTTGCAAAATTGCTAGTTAGCCTTTCATTAATAAGCAGGCAGAAAGACAGCTCACTGAAGATAGGACATCTCAGTATCTATAAATAATCATGAAATGCTGCCAGTTGGCAAAGGAAAACAAGAGTTGCAGCATAAAATGCCCTCTTTGTTCTCTTAGATTTTGTAGCAGGGGATAAGGCTTGTGTGATGTTTCTGATGTTGTTGGACTGCAAATACCATCAGTCTGGCTGGCCAGTATAGTCAACATTGAGGGATATTGTGAACTGAAGTCCAACAACTAAAGGGGTGTGTCGTGTTTTAGTTAGAGACTGAAGATGAGGGGATTGTTCAGTCAGATGTTATGAGGACTGATGGGCTTTCCAGGGTGGGAAATGAGTGGATTATAGATCACGATTCTGTCTGGGAGAATGGGTCTATGTCTGGTGAGAAACAGCTTAAGAGCAGAGTGGAGATGGAGATGCTGTGGCATCAGAAGATAGGGAGAACCTTTCCCCTAGTCGTTCCTTGACAACAGAAGATAAGGAGCTAGAAGGGAGAGATCATTCCCCTGGGAAAACAGCTGAGGTCAGTAGGAGTTGGAGGCTCGATCTCTGGAGGGAGCCGGATTATGGAGGTCACAGAGACTAAGTGAGAAATCTTTGAAACAACAGAGCAGATGTCAAAGATGTGACCTCATGGCTTTGTGGTCCTTAAATTAAAGTGTTGTTTATTAAAAGGGTTAGAGCAGGCAACACTGTGTTACCGTTTACACCTTGGTCTTGTTCCTCTTTCAAGTCTATGTTTAAGTTCCTTGGGAAAGTTTTGTGCTCATGTTCATGGATTCATGTTTTGAAAGAAGTTCCTGTGAACCTGGTTATAGATTTATGCTTATGTTTTGATTCCTGATTTTCCATGTACTTTGTTACTTTTGAACAGAATTCTGATATATGGACTATTGCCTTTTATTTGCCTCTTTTCCTATTGCATTTTTGGAAATTACCTTTTGCCTTTTTATATTTGTTTGCTTCAATAAGCTGTTTAGTTAGTAATACTGGACTCTTGGGTGGTGCAAAGGTGAATCCAGGCCAGAATGCAACAGTATGTTCCAAAGCTTGGGAAAGTTGCTGTTCCAATCTACAGCTTCCCAAATATTCTAAGCAGGCACTTAATATATTCTGGGAGTTGTGGTTTTAAAGGAAAGTTTATGGAACACACCTTGCCCTCCTCTGACAATACAGCAACATATGTGAAGTGTAAAGCTTGAATCTTGAAGATGAGAATTACTATTAGAAAAGTTTTTACGTTGCATCTTTCTGTTGCAGACCAGTGATTTTTTTCTTTAAATCTATTTTATATTGACAATCTAAGGATAATAACAACAGGCAAAACCCTTGGTAATCAAAGGCTTTTAGAAGTGGGTGTGGTTCCCAGTGCCCAGTTCTGTTTAGACTGGGCATTGGGATTCAATTCCCAATCAAAGTTGGCTTATACATTTTCTCAGTCTTAATAAAGAAGGATTATAACAGGTCAAGACATTTCCTTGAGAAAATGATTGACTGATGTAAGATTTTTCCCATTCAGAGGATTTTGGGACCAGAAAACATGAGTTACAAGAGAAAGAGGTACAGGTTTTGCAGCAAGGATTTAGTCTTATAAAAAGTCTTGAAATGTGAACATTCATCAAAATTGGGGGAAACTGTCATAATTACATCAACCGGAGAGAGAAAACCTTTTGAAAATATCAATTCCAGTATGATAGAATGAAATTGGTTAAATTTTATATCCATACTTGGAATTAAAGTGAGCAGAGATGAGCATTATGGCAGTAAACAATTAAATTCAGAATCCTTGTTTATGAGAAAGATGTCTTCTTTGTTATAGTGCTAGCAGAAAAAAAGGCCTAAATGCTCCAAAAGTAACAGATCCTGTCTGGTCTTGGAAGCTAACTCGGGTAATCTGTGGTTAGTATTTGGAAGGGAGACCACCAATGAATACTAGGTGCTTTAAACTATGGCAGTTTCTACACTGCCCTATATCCCAGGAACTGATCCCAAATTGTCTGCTTATCTCAGATTATATGACAGTAATTACTCATATAATCCAATTCAAAGCAAATAATCTGATATCAGATCCTGGGATATGGGGCAGTGTAGATCCAGCCATAATCTTAGAGAAAGGAACTAGACAAACCACCTCTGACTATTCCTTGCCTAAGAAAACCCTATGAAATCAATGGGTCACTATTAGTCAACAGCCAACTCGAAGACACATACCATAAATAAATCCCTTCTCCCTCCCTCATACCTTGCCTGCTGTTGTAAGTACTACAACGAAAAGTACTCATCAGTAGTTTTGATTACTTTAGTAAGAGCAATCAGTAAACTGGCAATATGCTTGACTTTCATAAAGCAATTTCATTTCTGTTCATACACCAATGGTTCCAATTTCCATTCATGGTTTCCAATGATTGCAAATGCCATGACTCTGTGGAATTTGACAATTTCCTCAAGCAGCTTTTGAATTTAAATTCAGCTTGTAGTCTAACAACACTAATAATTCATTGATAGCTTTTCAAAAATAGCTCTCTCTGAGCTCTGAACAGTAACCAATAGATCTCAATAGCAATTTCGTAATTCCCACCTTCTGCCACTTTTCTCTCATTCCCTTCTTTCTTCTTACCTTTGTGAGTTGCAAGGCCAATGAAGGCTTTGTCTGTTCTGATATTTTCTGCAGACTAGTGAAGCTGAAGATGCAGCTGAACACTGAGGGGAAAATTCCTGTCAGAAAGTAAGTCTCACTTTTAATCCATATTTACAACAACAGTCTATTAAGAAGTGTTTCTAATAGTTCTGCCTATTACCAGTTGTCTTCTTTCTTTCCCAGTATTTTTCAAATGTTTCCTGCAGACCGAAAAAGAGTAGAGGAAGCATTAACTGCTTGTCACCTTCCAAAAGGAAAGGTAAGTAGCCTCTCAGCTATATAGTCCAGATTTCATCCTTGAACAAATTATTGTTGAAACTATAACATTTTCTAAACAATACCGGGCTTAGCACAGCAGCCTAAAACATTGTGCTGAAGAAAAAACCTGCCGATCAAAAGATTGGGGTGAGCACCTGCCGATAGCTCCAGCTAACCTGCCTACCTAGTAGGTCAAAAACAGAAATGTGAGTAGATAAAATGGGTACTGCTTTTAGTGGAGAAATAATAAAGATGCCCTTAAAGGATATCGATTGGAGGAAAACTCCTTAGCATGGAAGACTGAGTGACAGCACCCCCTGTGGTTTGAGTCGAGCACAGCCTCCAAAATGCCGGAAATAAGATGGGAAAAGCTACCTTGAGCTCTGTTTGTGTTCTCTGTCCTTGTTAATTATATAATGGGCATTGAATGTTTGCCGTATGTTTGTTCTGTAAACCGCTCTGAATCCCCGTTGGGGTGAGAAGGGTGGGGTATAAATACCGTAAATAAATAAATAAATTGCACGTTGATAAAAGCTGATCAACATTCCAGAGTGTGGCATGGACTATAATTCACAGAATTCACTAGCCAGCATGTGCACTAAGGAAGATAGTCCAAAAAAGTTGCTTTTCCAATTCAGCAATGTTTTTCCATATCACAGAACTCCACAATTACCCCATTACATTACAAGCAATAGCTCTTGAAATCTCCTCTTCCACTATTAAAGGTACACAACAGATAGGAGGCAGAATTTAATTATCCTTCAACAACATAGTACCAACACAGTTGATGGAAATCAAATTGATAGGCCCATAGCTCAACTAATCCCAGGATCCATCTACACTGTAGAATGAAGGCAGTTTGACACCACTTTCAAAACTATCATAACACGATGCAATGGAATCATGAGAGTGTAATTTGGTGAGGCTACTCTTTGGCAGAGAATGCTAAGGACCTTGTAAGACGCAACCACGGTGATTCCAAAATGTTAAGCCAGTGTAGTCAAAGTGGTTTCAAACTGCACTAATTCAAAGTCTATTATCCTTTTTCACATGCTCATCATAAATTGCCCTTTTTTCCCAGAATGAAGGCATCAATCCAGAAGACTTCCCCGAGGCAGTGTACAAAACATTCTTGATGAACTTGTGTCCTCGGCCAGAAATCGATGAAATATTTACTTCCCAGTAAGCTTCCTTTTTTCTTTTGGGAATGAGGGAGTCATTACATAGGCAAAAAGAGACTGTGAGATAAAAGGGGATTCTTGTAAAAAATTTATACCTTATTTTATTCTGGCACACCTTACGCTCACTGATACATTGGTTTCATAACAACTTCTTCGCTTTGGAATTGTGTAGTCACACACTGTAGAAATCCAGCATGAATCTGATTGCCCAGCAATACATATTAAGTGGCAATGTGTGGAAACATTCTCCCCATGCCTTGCCACCCATGCCTTAATTAATTAGCTTTGAACACAATCCAGCACAGAACACAGTGTAATGGTTTAAATGTTGGCCTATGACTGGAGACCTAGGTTTAAATCCCCTCTTGGCCATGAAAACCCACTGGGTGACCTTGGGAAAGTTACATTCTCTCAGCCTCAGATGAAGGCAAAGGCCAAGCCACTCTGAACATATCTTTCAAAGAAAGCCCTGTTAAAGGCTTGCTTTATGGTTACCATAATTTGGAAACAATGTGAACGAAAACAGCAGCAACTTCCCAATCCAGTATTAAGTGTACATGGGTTGAACTAGAACCTAGCTTTTACAATAAATATGGCATCTTCATCTTTACAACGGCAGCTTCAATCTAGAATTCTCCTTTTAGTAAAAGGTCTAGTTATAGAATGCAAAACCTTCGAAGGAAAAGCTCACATTATGTTTCTCATGTCACTATTATTTGACATCTGTCAGCAGTTGGAATCTGTGGGACAGGGTGAGCTTCTGTAGTTAGCCCCAGATTCTGCAAGCATAGCAGTTCAAAAACATGCAAAGGTGATTAGATCAATGGGTACCACTTCTGCAGGAAGATAATGGTGCTCCATGCAGTTATGCTGGTCACCTGACCTTGGAGGCATCTATGAACAACGCCAGCTCTTCAGCTTAGAAATGGAGATGAGCCCCACCCTCCAGAGTCAGACTCAACTAGACCTAATGTCAAGAGGAAACCTTTACCTTTACCTTTTAGCATGAACCTAAATGTGGAAAGTTCTCACATTTTAATTTTGTCCTTCCTTCAAGGAACTCAGGAAATGTATTGTCAGAAGCTTTCATGTCCCGAATCACTGGGGTTTTGGGTGGTTTCCAGGCTGTATTATGGTCGTCCTCTAGCAGAATTTTCTTTTGACATTTCACCTGCATCTGTGGCTGGCATTTTCAGAGGATCTTCAGAAGATGCCAGCTACAGATGGAGGCAAAAGTTAGGAGAAATGCTGCTAGAATATGGCCATACACCCCAGAAACCACAAAAGACCCCAATTCAGGAAGTGCATAATCTCATCTCCACTTTCAAACCCCATTTATGCTTATGGTCGTAATTTACCAATTTGTAAAGTCAATTATTTTTATTTATTTACTTATTTATTTTGCAGTATTTATATACTGCCCTTCTCAACCCCGAAGAGGACTCAGGGTGGTTCACAGTGTTGGCAACAATTCCATGCTATTGATAAAAAAAAACAGTAAAAAAAATTGATAGATGATAGATGATTAGACTGATATGAGATGACTGGCCCAGTGTCTGTACATGCACAGCATGGTTAAATTGAGATCTAATCTCTTAAATCACACATATTGAGGGTGTATCTATAATTAATACAGTTTGACACCACTCTGACTGCCTTGGCACAATGCTATGAAATCTTGGGATTTGTAATTGAGTGGAGCACCAGCTCTCTTTGGTAGAGAAAGCTAAAGCCTTCATAAAACTACAGCATTCATGATCTCATAGCACTATGCCATATCAGGTAAAATGGTGTCAAACTGCATTAATTATACCGTGCTGACCTTGAGCCTCAAAATATGCTTAATTTTCTGTTACAAATAATGACATATTAATTTTATGCTGATTTAACCTAATTTACATAAATAGGAATTTATAGGATATAGCCCTCCACTATCAAAACTTTGGTCATTCAGGAACTTTCCAAGAATTTTCATCTTTTCTATTCCTCCTCCTTCCATTGTATCTCCTCAGCCATTCAAAAGCCAAACCATACATGACGAAGGATCACTTGACCCAATTTATCAACAAAAAGCAACGTGATTCTCACCTAAATGATGTGCTTTTCCCGCCTGCAAAGCCAGAGCAAGTACAGCGTCTCATAGAGAAATATGAGCCCAGTGGGATGAATGTTCAGAGAGGTGAGTCCTTTCCCATCCAAATGAGTCTTTCCCATCATGCAGAGGAACATCACACTTTCCACTTGTTGCCTTGGCCTTCAATAGTGGAAGAATAATGGAAGGCCCAGAGAACAATTCTGCATTTCCTGCAGAACCTAACTACATTTAATTCTGTCTCTTGGATCTTTAAATGTAGCAACATCTGCAACATCTAGTTCCAGGAGTCAATAGCATACTATAAAAGAACATCCAAAGAAATTGTCTTCAGGCTCTTGTCCAGCAATAATATTGTTTTATTTTACAGGACAATTATCTCCTGAGGGAATGGTGTGGTTCCTGTGTGGTCCTGAAAACAGTATTATATCCCAGGATAAACTGTTGCTGTACCAGGATATGAATCAGCCACTCTCTCACTACTTTATCAACTCATCCCACAACACCTATCTGACAGGTGTGTCTCCCTACAAAAATATGCCCATATTTCACTATTGGGCCAATGTTCCTTTCCCATCAATGCTAACTTGAAAGAAAGATCAGTGGGGCTCCTTGTATTGGAACTGAACATGATACAGAAATAAGTATGGGACTGATTCCTTTGGCTGTTTGTTTGTGTTGTTGGTATTATTATATTTTATGATACATTTATATTATGTAATGGTAGGAATGTTAAGTTATCGTTTGAGAAATGTATTTTGACATAGGCCAAGGAAGGGCAAATTTTATTCTTCTGGATACTGCTGGGCACTTCTTAGCATTGTCTCTGCTGGGTCAGGGTGTTGGAGCTGAAATCCAGCCATTTGCCTATATCTGATGTAGGCTGAAGTCCTACTTACTATATGTACAGAAAGGTTGCCCAAGTTGCAGTGAGGAAGAGTTAGATATAAATCTAATAAACAGTTATAAATAGGAAAATAATGGGCAATTATTTCACTGGCAATCCATCTTGGGTTTTTCTGTTTATAACCCTACCAGTACCTGAGTCAGGAGACTTTTTGGTAGTGACCAAAAATGGTCAGGTGTGCTTGTTGTAGTTCAGAAAGCGTCAGAGGATTTTCTGAAGGTTCAGAGGATGAGGGGGATGAAGGGGTTCAAAATGAGGAGACTGTGAGAGATCGGAGAGAATTGCAGGCAGATGAGGCTGATGTTTTGGATTCCTGTGTTCATTTGTGGAAAGTGAAAGTTCCACTTCCCAGGGGAAACGCCTTGGGCAGATGGGGAGGTTTCTAGGGAGACTAGATTAGACATGAGAATGCAAGAAGTGGAAAACAGTCAAACTAGATATTCCCAGCAGATCCGAGATAAGACCCTGTAAGTCCAGATGTATCAGGCATGATCACATAGGTGTCTTAAAAGGCTTAAATTAAGTGTTTTGGTTTCAGGCCCCTCAGAGGAAACAATATTGCTATAGAAGTTTGTTCTTCTTGTCCAAGTATTCTCAAGTTTCCTGTGTTTGCCCGTGTTTCCTTGGAGAGTTTACCTGTTCTCATGTTCATAGATTTATGCTTAGAATACTGCTGTGGATTTTGGTTTCCTTGACTACATGCTCCTTGTCATTTTTGGATTATTGCTATTTTGTATTTTCCATTCTACTTATCCTTTTGGAATAGCCATTTTCCCCTTTTTATCTGCATTCTTTAATAAACATTTTTAGAATTACTGTACTTCGGTGCAGTGCTGGTGGAGTGTTTCAGTGCTAGAGTGCAACAATGCTATAGTAATTACCTCGGTACTCTAGTGAAATCATTTCTGTTATTATTTACTTCTTGCATTTATCTCACACCCTTCACCAAATAAATGAAGTGGATCACTTCTTCCCTAAATTACCCAGAAAACACTCCTGTCAGCGAGTGTTGTAGCTTGGAAGAGACTAGTTTCCAGATCTGTTGAGTCCCAACATTTTAACAACACCAATAATTAAATACTGTAGCATTTTGGGTTATGTTCCAATTGGCAATTGTTTTTGCATATTTTGTAGAGAATTGGGTTGAGATCTGAAACATCAATCTTCCTCTGTATGAAAGTAGTGTTTTCCTGTCTGTATGAAAGCAGTGTTAATAGGATCATGTATGAATGGAAAAGGAGAGAGGCAACCATTTTGTGGCAGAATGTGTACTTAGCATCCCAACAGTCTCTCCTGTTCTGCCCTAGTTAAAAATGCTCAAGTGACAAACTATGAGAAATACATCAGATTCCGAAGAGTCACTGCCAGTCAGAGTAGAAAACAATGGGTTAGTTGTACCAGTTGTCTCACCAGATTTAAAGTGATTTCCTATGTTCTTCTATATTTAAAATATTTTTGTACCCAGATGTCAGTTTCCATTCTCATGCCCAACAGGCATAGAGAAAATATGGATGCAGATACAACAGATTTTCTTTTTATTCTATTTTTGTTTAAGCTGGCCAGTTTTCGGGAATTTCATCTCCTGAAATGTATCGCCAGACTCTCTTGGCAGGTTGCCGCTGTGTGGAACTGGATTGCTGGAAGGGCCGCCCTCCAGACGAGGAGCCCATCATCACCCATGGATTCACCATGACAACTGAAATATTCTTCAAGGTACAGGACTTTCTCGGGAGGTTTTTTATTGTTTGTTAATTTGTTCATTTCCATTTTTGTTTTACTTTCTAATACCTTTTCAAGTGTGTCTTGTGAATTTCAGAACACAAATGGAAAGTCCTGTATCCAAATAGTAAATATGTAATATTACCCTAAAAATGAAGACTCGGTGGGAACAGCGTAAAATGCATAAGAGACATACACTTTTGAATGAAAAAGGCTGGAGGAAATTGAATAGTTTCCATCCAATTCAAATGGACCAGTGGCAAGAGATGGATTGATGGTATCCTTGAAGTGACTGGCTTGACTTTGAAGGAGCTGGGGTGGCTGTGGCCGAGGTCAACAGGGAGCTCTGGAAAGAGCTGGTCCATGATGTCATGAAGAGTCGGAAGCAACTGAACAAATAAACACCAACAATTCAGAAATGTCTCTGACAGAGGGCTCTTCTAAATGGCATCATTTTGATTGATTTGTGCCTCACCATTATCTAATATTGCTTAAATTTTTTCCCCATGCAAGTTCAGCTACATTCTTCTGACCAACTCATTTTGGTTGATTTGGAAGTATCTAATGATGTGGCAGTTAGTCATTTTAAAGTGTTATAATTTATGTAGCGTGAAAGACACCTAAGTTGCAAGAGTCTTCCACACTGGGTTGTTGTGAGTTTTCCGGGCTGTAAAGAAGCATTCTCTCTTGACATTTCCCCCACATGGATAGCAGGCATCCTCAGAGGTTGTGAGGTCTGTTGGAAACTAGGCAAGTGAGATTTATATATCTGTAGAATGTCCAGGGTGAAAGAAAGAACTCTTGTCTGTTTGAGGCATGTGTGAATGTTGCAATTGGCCACCTTGATTAGCATTGAATGGCTTAGCCTTCGCCAATCATTGAATGTCTCCCACACTTTTTAATATCTTTTTTTTTTTAAAAAATGTTCAGTTTCCAATGCCAGAGATGAACGACTGAGCAACTTTACCTATTCCACTTGGAGAGTCTTTGTGGTTTCCCAGAGAGCCCTGGGGCAAAATATTGATCTCCAGACCCACCATAGTTCCTCACAGAGATCTATACATGTGTTATTATCATGTGTAAATTAGTGCCCCCTTTGGCTGCTTTTTGGTTGATGTGATTCTTCATTTTCAGTAAGCTTGCAATCAGCATAATTTCAGCAGTGTGGTATGAATAAGAACAAACTACTCCTCCCACCCCAAGCTTTTCTTCTCTTTCATTATTTTAGTATTTAGCATTGTTTGTCATATTTAAACGTTTCTGGATCATGTGACATCACACCCTTATGCAGCACCATACAATTTGCAGAGCAGATAAAGGCTAGGGTACTGGAGTTCTGATTGCAGGGCAAGATTGCTGTGCACCACAACAGTGAACCTCACAAAAGAACTACGAGCCATTAGCACAGCATGCACTGTTCACTGGAGCTTATATAATGTATGGATCCTCCCCTCCTGCCAAAGGACCAGTGGGTGGAGGAGGAGGCAATTCTTTCCACGGTGGCTCTTTTGAAATGCAGATCAAGCACAGAGACACAGTAGGAGCCTCCTATGGTTATTATCTGCCTGCTCAATTAGAAAGAGATGTGGGAAATAATATGAAGGCCTAAACCATGTTAATCCCTGGTAAAGTTCCACTGGCTTCACCGGAACAGCATATCAAGACTCAGTTTTCGTGAGGAGAGACTTATGTGCTGTTGTACAAAACTAGGCTGCACACTTGCATGGTTCCATAGGATAAATGAAGCAAGAGAAAGAAAAGGATTATAACTGTAGAGAGAGGCAATGTAATCACCCTAGCCTGTCAATTACAAGTGCTGAGGGGAAAAAGAAAGAAAGTTACACGTGGCGGAATAGCAGGCTTGCAAAAGTATTATTTCAAAATAAATCTCTAAAGCAGTGGTTCCCAACCTTTTTTTGGCCAGGGACCACTCTCCCACAGTAGTACCAAAAAGGTTATGAATCAGTTTTTGGTCAACTTTAGATTCGATTTAATTGTTTGGGTTTCTGATTCAGAAAATTGCATTGGATAGACCACATCAGTTCTAGTTTCTGATACAGAACATATATCATCCAGTAGTCGCCATCTGCTTGCCCACAGAAAACCATATTTAATAAGCCTCAGCACTATAAGAGGGTTTGGTAAGACTATGTAGTAACAGTGAGGCCATGGACCATATTTTAGTTCTTACAGACCACAGGTTGGTCACCACTGCTCTAAAGCCACAAGAAAATATATTGTATTTGCTTCGTTAATATTAGAAATGTGATTTGCCTAAGGTCTACCAGTTTCCATGGCTGATATTCAAACCCTGGCCTCCAGAATCATAGTCCAACTTTCAGACCACGACACCATGCTGTCTCTTGCATAACCTGCCAACAGCTGAAAACAGTAATAGCCAAACAACATCAGAGTATGGTCAAGATGCAAACTAGAAGAGACTGCAGCAGATAGCTTTTGGCAGAGTCCAGAGGGAAGGGAAAGATTGTACCCTGCCTTTCCTCTTATGAGTGCTGAGTTGAGTACACTACAAACCATTTCTGCACATTGAACTCCGTTGATAACAGTAGAAGTCGATTAAGTACAAAGAGAGAAAGTGGGAGAAAGAGAAATTGATTGAAACTCAGCTTAAAAAGTGGGAGGAAAGAGGATTAATCTGGACTGTCCCTGCCAAATCAGGACAGTTGACACATGTATGTCCCAAAATGTTGCTCTTGGTATATTTATTTATTTAGAATTTTTATATACCGGTCTTCTCACTTCCAATGAAGGACTCAGGCTGGTTTACAACAAGGGGTTCATACACAATAATTTAAAAACACCACATCAATAATACATTAATATAAACACATTAAAGTACTATCATATAATTATATAAAGTACAGTTGTTAGCATAAAAGTCCCTATTCATCCCCATCCGCCCATGTGGTCAAAAGCCATTGACTCACTCATCAAATGCCAGATTCCAAAGCTAGGTTTTCACCAACCTTCTAAAGGTCAGGAGGGAAGGGGCAGTTCTAATCTCCAATGTTGGTCTTTATGGTTCACACTTGAAGCATTTAAATGTCAATATACCAAACATAAAGTATGAATTAATTGATATATGGTTGGGCTGTGATTGGTCACATTTTTCTGCAGAGCATATATTCAGTATATTGTTGAAGGCTTTCATAGACAGAATAACTGGGTTGCTGTGAGTTTTTCAGGCTGTGTGGCCATGTTCCACAGACTTTCTCGTTTGACATTTCGCCCATATCTATGGCAGACATCCTCAGAGGTGACGTCTGTTGGAAACTAGGGAAGTGGGGTTTATATGTCTGTGGAATGTCCAGGGTGGGAGAAAGAACTCTTGGCTGCTTGAAGCAGGTGTGAATGTTGCAATTGGCCACCTTGAAAGCCAGGCATTGAAGCTGCAAGGCCATTTAATGGTAATCAAGGTGCCCAATTGCAACGTTCACATGTGCCTCGAGTAGACAAGAGTTCTTTCTCCCACCTTGGACATTTCACAGATATATAAATCTCACTTACCTAGTTTCCAGCAAACCTCGCAACCTCTGAGGATGCCTGCTATAGATGTGGGTGAAATGTCAGGAGATAATGCTTCTGGAACATGGGCATACAGTCCAGAAAACTCACAGCAACCCATATATTCAGTGCTTTTAGGAGAATAAAAGATCCCTTCAGGTGTTAACAAAATGTAAATATGGAGAAACAGAAATCCCTCATATTAGTCATACTCAGACTTCTCTGGATAGTTGACACAGAAGATTGGAAGTGGACATGTTACATGTGAAAACCTATATCACAATGGATTTCCCACAGCAATGGGAAATACAGATTTTGAAATTAGTTTAACATCCAATAACAAGATGTTTCTTGGCACTGAATTTACCAAAGTGCTTTCTTTTCTCCCCACTTTCAGGATGCAATTGAGGCTATTGCAGAAAGTGCTTTCAAAACATCTCCCTATCCAGTGATCCTGTCATTTGAGAACCATGTGGATTCGTAAGCATTAAGTATTTTGACAGGGAACAGACTGAGTTTGAGTGTGCATCAGTAGACTTAGAAATGCATTCAGTCAAGATAGGGTCATGCCTTAATGGGGTCCTATTACCAGCCTTCTTGAGGCAGATATTTAAGATTTGCAATGGAGAAAGTGAACCCCAAAATTGAGAGTGACTGCAGTCAGCTTTTCCCATTCACTAGTATGAGAGGGGTACAAGATCTCTGCAATAGTGGAAAAACTGCTAAGAAATTTAACCAGAGAGTTACATTGGAGCACCTGGGAATTCCTAGAAAGAATAAACCACATAAATAATCGAATCAGCAAAAGTTAAACTCACAACTGTGGAAGGCCGGCAGTACTGCATGGATTCTGGCCAGTCTACAATTAATGCTGGCTAAACTATCCCATGGAACCCCCAGTGGCACAGCGGGCTAAAGCACTGAGCTGCTGAAATTGCTGACCAAAAGGTCAGCGGTTCAAATCCAGGGAGCGGGATGAACTCCCATTGTTAACCCCAGCTCCTGCCAGCCTAGCAGTTCAAAAACATGCAAATGTGAGTAGATCAATAGGAACCACTTCGGTAGGAAGGTAATGGCATGCCATGCAGTAATGCAGGCCCCATGACCTTGGAGGCATCTATGAACAATGCCTGCTCTTTGACTTAGAACTTGGGATGAGCATCACCCCTCAGAGTCGGACACAACTAGACTTAATGTCAAGGGGAAACCTTTACCCTTAAAGTATTCCATAGACAGTAAATGTAACCTAGGATTCAATACATATTACTTTGGAACTACAAAAGGTATTGGATCTCTATGCTGCCAATAGTTTCAGGTGTTTCAATAGTTTCTTTATAGTTCTGATGGGAGCTCAAAGCAGATTCTTCACTTTACTGACTGGAACCCACCAGCCATTCCTGCTTATCCCAATTCAATGCATTCCTACCAGTGAAATGAAATTATGCTTGCTGTGAGCCTGGTGAGAATATTTAGTTCAAATTAATGTTTTGAAATTAACTAGAAGAAACAGCACCTTGTTTTAACTCTAATAATTGAATGTATATTGTTAGATTGTTACACAAATGTATGGAGGCAGAATTATACCAACATTTTACCAAATTTTTATACCAAAATTTTAATTTGGATGTATACCAACTCTGTTAAGAAAGGGTTAAGAGACAGACAGGGACTTTGGAGTATGGAATAAAGATGTTGCCTGTCTTTTCTGCTAATATTCACGCTCCCCTTTTCTGCCACTTCTTCCTTTATTTCCCTAAAGGCCTAAACAGCAGGCTAAAATGGCTGAGTACTGCAGAAACATATTTGGAGACATGCTACTGACAGAACCGTTGGAAAAATTTCCTGTAAGTGAACAAGTCCCTTGAATTGCTGCACGGACAAAGTCACTGTGCAAACTAACAGTAGGTTGTAGGTGCTGTTGTCTTGGCGGTCTAAGATGTGTCTGATGTGAGGAGTTACATAAGAGCAGTAAAACTCTCCAACATCCATTTATTTTCTTTTTGGGGGACAGTTAAAACCAGGCATTCCCCTGCCAAGCCCCCAGGATCTAATGGGGAAAATCCTGATCAAGAACAAGAAGAACCAGTTTATACCTGGGGATAATCAGGACACATTGAAGAAAGGGAAGGATCCAGAGGATGAAGTGACAAATCAGCCTGCTCCAATAGAGCAAGATGGCACAGGTACCACATTGTGAAGCAGAAGGAAGGGGAGTTCCTGGCCCTCTACCTGTTATTCCTATCATGCTTCAACTTTGGCTGGGCTTGGTGGGGGTGATGGGAGTTGTAATTCCTTAAGCCCATGGCCTTTGCCTTTGATGAAAATTCCAATTAGCTTGCAATCAATTCTGAGAACTTTCTTTGACAGAAGTAAAAAATGAACTACTGTAGAATCGGGAGGATGTTTTATAGTTCTCGCCTAAGAAATCTATTGCCTATTCATCTTTTCGTTTGGATAATATTGCTGTAAGCATACTCGCCTCATCCATCCTCCTTATCGTGGTCTGATGGGATTCTAACATATTTATCTCTACTGAAACTGTACTGAGGCTGATGCTTATTTTCTGCTTCCTCTTTTATTTGAAAGTGGGGGAAACGAAAAGCAAAAGAGGGCTTTGGGGACTGAGAACCACCTCTAGATGGTGTTGGACTGCAACTTCCAGAAGTCCTTACCAGTCTACGCTGATGAGGAGCTGATGGGTGATGATGATGATGATGATGATGATGTTTATTTACACCCTGCTTTTTCTCTCCACAAGGAGACTCAAAGTGGCATCAACATCAATCCAACATCAAAAGATTCTCATCCCCAGGGAAACAATAATTTGAAGGAGATGGCATAAATAAGACCAAGGTCATCTGTGAATAACTTGCTGTGAGAGGCTTTGATGACGTATTAAGAATGTTCTTATGTCACTTGTGAAAGCAGCTTTTGGTCCTCCAAATTTTGAACATCCCTTACCATTGGTGCTGCTGGTTAGGACTGATGGGACTTGCAGTTTAACAGCATCTAGGGGGTTATGAGTTGCCTGCCTTCCCCTTAAACAATGGCAGAATAGCTACGGGATGCTACTGGCATTTAGAAGTGAGATCAATGCCTCCTAGTGACTAAATTATGTAAAGACACTGTCCACATACATCTTGAGGTGAGCTAAAAGAGCTAAAAAAGCACTCAGCATTCATTTCTATATCTGATGGCAAAAAAGCAAATACTGTATTCATAGCCTGAAAAAAGACTGAAATACATTTGTTTTTAGGTGTATTCACACATGCAAATGATAAATTGAGGCATGCACTTAGTGTTGGTTTGTTGTTTGTTTATATTCTACCTTTTCTGCAATCTTAGGACTCAATGTGTCATACAAAAACTTAGCCCCCTTCTACACTGCCATAGAAAATCTAGGTTATTTGCTTTGAACTAGATTATATGGCAGTGTAGACTCATATAATCCAGCTCAAAGCAGATAATCTGGATTATCTGATTTGATAATTTGTACTATAAGGGAGTGTAGAAGGCACCTAAAATAAAGATGCACTGTAATTAAGCTCTCAACAAAATTAAAAACAATTATATATCGCACACACCACAAGCTATATAGACGATGTAGGACTTTTTGAAACACCTTTCCCCTATGAGCAAATTATTCCCCAAAGGCCTGCAATAACAAGAGAATCTTGACTTGCCTAAGAAAAGATAAAAAGAAAAGTATAAGTGCTCTGGATATAATTCCAGAGCCTGGGAGCAGTCACTGAGAAGGCCCCCTTCAGTGTCCCATTGTAGATGGGAGAAGGTGGAATGTTCCATCCGAAGGAATTTCTGATCTCAAGAAAGTTGTTGCAGTAGATCTTCATAAGACCCTGCACGATCATACTGATTTCTGTTCCGGTTGGTTAAGCCAATTCAGGTGAGGTGACTGAAGAGATTCCTGAAGAAGAGGGAGACATGGAAAAGTTGGATGAAGAAGAAATTAAAAAACTGCAGTCTGATGAGGTATGATTGTTGCTCTTTTAAAATCACTGACCTGTTAGGAAAAAATGAAACCAGAATGTACATATGGGTCTAACTTGGGTGAGATTTGTAAGAGATGCTTCCCAATGAGATGGGAACTGTCCTCAGGTGGCCAAGGTTGATGCGTCATGGTCTCAATCACAAATCACAGCAAATCATTTGTGTCTAGCTATCTGTTAAGGGAAGTCTTCGTAAAGGACCATCTCCACAAATTCTGTGACTCAAAAGAGGGTTGTGTGCCAGAGTTTCCCCAAACATATTCTCCTATTCCTAGACATTGCGAGATTGTAGTAATCTCTTTCACCTATTAGGCATTTTTTAGGTGGTTGTTACTATATGCTTTCAAGTCATTTCCAACTTATCACAACCCTGAGGCAAATTTATCACTGTTTTCGGCAAGATTTGTTCAGAAGAGAGTGCCTTTACCATTCTCTGTGGTTGAGAGTGTGTGTCTTGTCCAAGATCACCTAGTCTTGGTTTCCAAAGTCATATTCCAATGCTCAGTTTCTTAAATCATGCTCGTTCCTCTTTAAGGTTGTACAGCATCAGTGCCAGTTCTTTCAATCTGTCCTATTGACTCTTATTCAGTATGGCAAACCAAACCCACATATTCCAAAGTAGGTGAAATTATTCCATTTCCCTTAGAGTTTGGGTGAAACCAGAGGCTCCTGGACTTCACTTTCTTTGCTCTGAAAGCCTATCTTCCAGTTCCCAAAATTCACCAATTTCATAATACTGAGCATGATTTTGGTGGTATTTTTGCTCCCAACCAAGACAGAGTGTGTGAAGAAAATGTAAAATTGATCTTCCATCTGCATAAGTCCCTCTCAAAATGGTGATAGGAAATGATGCAATGTTCACCCCATACTTCCTCTATTTTCCCCTATAAGTCCCTTTCATAATGGTGATAGGAAATGATGCTTCCTTATTTGTGGAGAGGTCCATGGTGACGTCTAGAAGTAGAAATGAGCTATTGGCCTTGGTCTTGGTTTTCCAGTTATTGCCAAGGAAAAGTCCACAACTCAATTCTGGTCCCAGAAGGCAGCAGCTCCACCAAAGACACAAAAGCAAAGGGAGAAGGAAAGGAGGAGTACAACAACAATCACTACCAATGCAGACAGATAGATAATGACGGAGATCGTGCATCATTCATCTACCAGTGCTATTATATGCCCTCCCTGTCCATCCCTTACACTCCAGCTAGCCATTGGGAGGCAAGGAAATAATGCAGAAAGCTATGCTCAGTAGCCGGCTGAAGGACAACATGACATCTTGAAAGTCTCAGTGGGTGGGGGAGGATATGAAGATATGTCCAGAGGACCCCATGCTATGCAGGGTCCCAGCTACTCTCTGTAAATGCATGTTTTTAACAATTTTTGTGTATCTTTCTCTGAGGTGCCTTTTCATCTGCCTCTCTTGATTTTGCTTAGGGTACTGCAGGACTGGAAGTGACAGCTTATGAAGAAATGTCCAGCTTGGTTAATTATATCCAGCCCATCAAATTTGAGTCTTTTGAAATTTCAACACGTAAGGGGATTTTTAAAATTTAAAAAACCCCATTAAATGAATTGTTTTGAAGTGAATAAAGTAAGCCTTAGAAATGCTGTGCCGCATTTTGAAGCACCGTTATCTTCTTGCTCCCTCTCCTAGGGACTGGATTTTACCGCATATGCTTTTGACAGTGGGTGTGGTGGAAAATGTAGCTTGCAAGCACAAAATAAAGCCAAGAAACATCAGCTGGGGAGTGGAACTAAATAATTTGCTGCATCTGTGATTTAGGGTCAGCCTTGTTATTAGTCAGAATGAGGCCACAAAACCTTGTTCTTCCAAGCTTTGGCCTCAAGTGGATCCACTGCAGACAGAATGTTAGAGGCTTTCATCATTCCACATTATTACTTAATATAATTTAGTCTGATCCAAGTAATACTCATGCAATAGACTGTAGATGGAACACAGCAAATTAGGATAAAAATGAGCCTTTATCAAATAAATTATTCTTCCAAGGATACTTGGCATGTGCAAAACCAGCTGATTCCATTCCACTCTTCTGTGGAAACCAAGTTTAGCACATCCAGAGCCTTCATTTTGTTGGCTTTTGAGGTTTCTGTCCCCTCCTTGAAACTAGTGGGATCAGTTCTACCTTCAGTTCATACCCATAAAGCTCCACCAGTTTCAGAAACAATGCAGATAAATAAATAGGAATATAGTGTCTAGCTCCAGGGAAGTCATGCTATCCCTCTATTCCGCCGTGGTTAGACCACACCTGGAATACTGTGACCAATTCTGGGCACCCCAATTGAAGGGAGATGTTGACAAACTGAAATGTATCCAGAGGAGGGTGACTAAAATGATCAAGGGTCTGGAGAACAAGCCCTATGAGGAGCGGCTTAAAGACCTGGACATGTTTAGCTTGCAGAAGAGAAGACTGAGAGGAGACATGCTAGCCATGTATATATATGTGAGGGGAAGTCATAGGGAGGAGGGAGCAAGCTTGTTTTCTGCTGCCTTGGAGACTAGAACATGAAGCAATGGCTTCAAACTACAGGAAAGGAGATTCCACCTGATCATTAGGAAGAACTTCCTGTGAGAGCTGTTCAGCAGTGGAACTCTCTACCCCAAAATGTGATGGAAGTCCCTTCTATGGAGGCTTTTAAACAGAGGTTGGATGGCCATTTTTGGGGGGTGCTTTGAATGCGATTTTCTTGCTTTTTGGCAGGGGGTTGGACTGGATGGCCCATGAGGTCTCTTCCAATTCTATGATTCTATGACTCTAGAAATCCTCTGGGAGTGGAAATTGGCTGCCACATTATTCCAGGTGTATTGCGCCTGTATGATTAGATCTGAGTACTACAAGCTTTCAAAAGGAGGACAGATAGATGATGAAGTGATAACTGTGTAGGCTCTGAAGAAGAAAGGAACAATGACATGACTGGGGCCAGGGCGTGCACTATGGAACATTTTGCAGACATGGTATGCAGTGTACCATCCACCAGATTCAAGCAATTGCAAATGTCTTGCTTTTATGAGGTTACAAAATATAGTATACTAGTTAACAGTGGTTAGCAATTGATTGATAGTGGTTTTCCCACAACAAAGATGTTTGCTCATTTGATGTTCTGTGAGTACCTCCGTGCTTCCTTATGCAGTGTTTGTGGGCTGACAGGAAAGCACGTGTTTTTGGTGAGTACAGGGTTACAGTGATGTGAATATGCACTTTTTTTTGGCCGGAACTGGGATAAAAGGGGAACATTTTATCCTGTGTTTTTCAGCCATTGCAGTAAATCAGCACGCATTTAGCACTAACACCATGTAGCCACCCCTCCCTTTTTTAAAGGAACTCCTGTGTTTTAGGTACTGTGTAGAGGGGCCCTCATGTTCTTCCCAGTATTTGGGCAGGTTCATATGAAGAAATACAGTTTGCAAGGCAGCCTATATCTGAGCTATATAAGGTTTTATTCATCACAACAAGCAGGTTGAATTGAATTATGAGTACTGAGAATGCTTCATTTTCCAGAGAAGAACAGAAGTTATGTTGTGTCCTCCTTCACGGAGATGAAAGCTTATGAACTGCTGACCAGGTCTCCCATCCAATTTGTGGAGTATCCTTTTTTTACAGTACTTGATAAATGCCTACTAATATGTGTAGAAGTTCACATCAACTATGTATGTACAATTCAAATGTGTACTTTTAGGGGGAAATACTGTGAACCCCTCCCCATTAAGTAAAATCTACATATAATAATAAATAATAATAAACTTTATTTCTATACCGTACTATCTCCCCGAGGGGACTCAGGGCGGTTTACAACAGAAAATTGGCAAACATCCAATGCTGGCATAACATAACAAACAAATCAAATCATAAACAATAAAATAAACAACATCAGGTGTACTTATAGAACAACTCAAAAATAACTTAGATATTTAAATATATAAATCAAACATTTAGAACATGTTTACTACTCAATCTAATGATAGCAAACACTCAAAAAATTAAAAGTAAAAGACATTTACAAGTCAACAGGGCTGAGGTGGTGTCCAAGTCAGAGTGATTAAGGTGCTGGCCGAAGAAAATTATTATATTGCACAATTCCACAAGTTAAAAAGGACCTATAAGGGTCTAGTTACCACCCCCCTCCCACACCCGCCTACACCCACAAAATCTCCTAGAAACCTACACAATACACATAACATTAAAACATTGAAAACTCCCTATTTACTTGCATTAAATACAAACTATTGTAGTCTAATATAACATATATCAAAAATAGAAATTCAAATTTAATAATTAAAAAGGGCAAAAGTATGATAGCTGGGACCCTATGCGGAACGTGGGTCAGAATTAATGGAGGGAAGACATGCGTGAGACAGCTGAGTGAGTGAGAGATGCAGGTGCGACAGAGTCGTGGCAAGATAGTTCACCAGAAAGGGGGGCAAGAAGGGGGGGGGACAAAAAACAGCCAAGCATAGTGCTTAAGGCAAGTGAAGTAATGTTAAAGTTATTTACTGTTAAATTATAAACAACAGTTTATGAAGATGATAAGCAGGATACAAATGTTTCCTCTTCCTCTTTCTAGTGAATAATGTTCCCACGACTCTGACATAGCTACATCTCTCACTTGCTGCAGTGTCTCACGCACATGTTTCCCTCATTAAGTCAGACCTGCATTGCGCAACCAGCATAGGGTCCCAGCTATCATACTTTTGCCTCAAAAAGCGATAGAATTAAAGACAGAAAAAAATAGTTAAAACAGCTGACTTCTAACTTTCTTAGTGATAGTATCTGTGAAATCCCGCATCCTCTAAAGGCATGTGTTTCTTCCCTCTTCTGTCTCTTATTTAAAAGGAAAAAAACTAATAGTTTTCTAAACCTGCAAAAATTTTGTTCAAAAGAAAGAAATGTGTGACCTTAATTGTGCCTTGCATGCCTTAAGAGCAGTTTAAAAATGGAATTTTCTTACGAATGTCTCATATACAGTGCACAAATTTTTGACTACATAACACAAGAGTTAAATAAATGGGAACAATACAGAAATATTGGCCATGTCACCTAATGTATGTAACTATCAGTCTCATCAAATGAAATTTCAGTAGAAACTATTTCCGCCCAAAACTGATCAGCTGCTCCCAGTGCATGTGCCCTATGATGACCCTTGGTTTCCTACTTAAAAAAATAATCCAGCTATAACAAAAGGCAGATGAGTCGGATTTATCCCAAGGGGACCCGGATGGACTCTTCTAACTACATGCCACAGATGTTCTGGAATGTTGGTTGCCAAATGGTGGCTTTAAACTTCCAGACAACAGGTGAGTTCTGAGTCTCATCCTGTATTTGTGCTCACATACGATAATTAATTTTCTGAGACATGCATCTTTTGCATAAATTTCCCAGTGCTGCTTTCCTGTCTGTCGCTGTTTGGCTTTTTCTTTCTCTTTCTTCTTTTATACTCCCCCCCCCCCCCCCACCAATATATATATTGGGTTGTTGTAGGTTTTTCCGGGCTATATGGCCATGTTCTGGAGGCAATTTTTCTCCTGACGTTTCGCCTGCATCTATGGCAAGCATCCTCAGAGGTAGTGAGGTCTGTTGGAAGTAGGAAAAATGGGTTTATATATCAGTGGAATGACCAGGGTGAGACAAAGGACTTTTGTCTGCTGGGGCTAGCTGTGAATGTTTCAGCTGATCACCTTGATTAGCATTCAATGGCTTGGAAGGGCTTTGTCTCACCCTGGTCATTCCACAGATATATAAACCCATTTTTCCTACTTCCAACAGACCTCACTACCTCTGAGGATGCTTGCCATAGATGCAGGCGAAACGTCAGGAGAAAAATTGCCTCCAGAACATGGCCATATAGCCTGGAAAAACCTTCAACAACCCAGTGATTCCGGCCATGAAAGCCTTCGACAATACAATATATATATTATAATGATGTTTCTCTATCAGTTGTTCCTCTATGACAGGTAGCCCATTGTTGCTCCTTGTTACAGTGTTTACTTAGGTTGCATACTACTTTTTTATTCCCTGTTGCTTAAAAAAAGAAGACTACTTAAGATCTATTAAGAGAATATTATGAACCTGAGAATCAGTCCTTCTTATGACTAGAATTACAGGGAAAATAGAAAAGCAGAAGGCAGCAGAATTAGGAATTTCAGAAAACCAATATGTTAAAAAGAATTATGAAGTGGAAAAGGAGAAAGACAAGAGAACTAGCATAAACAGGTTACAGAGTAAAGGGACAGAACATTTAGTACTTTGAGAAATAAATAGGGCCACAGTGTAATTTGGAGATGGTTACGCTCAAATCTCTCCTGTTATGGAATGGAGATTAGGCAGATGCAACAATCCGGGATTTCTATTCATCTGTATTTTTCTTATGGGGGACATGGGACTCTGCAATTATTAGTACTGAGGTGGCAATTCACCGTACCTACAGCAATTTCCTTTATTGTGTTGGTGCCCATGACACTGCCAGATAGTTATTACAATACTAATAAAGCCAAATGGAGCTCTCCCACTTCTGTGTCAGGCTCTATCTACACTGTCAGATAAAATCCAGATTATCTACTTTGCCTTGGATTATATGGCAGTGTAGACTCATATAATCCGGTACAAATTAATGTGGATAATCTGCTTTGATAATCTGAGTTAAACAGCAGTGTAGATGTCATCAATTGGGATCCCCTCCCCTCAACACCAACTGCTAATCTGGGACCAGAGTAAAGAGAAGGGCAAAGAAGAGATTGCATTTATTTTATTTATTGCATTGTATATTACTTGTAAGCCACTCTGAGTCCCCTTAGGGGTGAGAAGGGCGGCATACAAATGTCATAAATAAATAAATAAATAGATGGGGGCCACAGACTGTTGTGAAACTATACAGAAATGTGTATGTATTTTTTGCATTTCCTCCATTCCTCAAGGAATTAGTGTTCATTTGAAATTATTTTAATTTGGAGATTAAAAATGTCTGTGACATTTTCCAAATACAGGCTTAGTTGTGTACATTTCTGAAATGTACGGGTGCTTTTGTATTTGTTGCATCTGAGGCAAGGTGTACTTCAGTCTGCTGCCGGTCTTGAGGGAATGGAATTGATTTTTTCATATAGAAATGGAAGCAGTTTAATGCATAAATAGAATAAAAAAGGATGGAACAAGGAAATTCATAAAAAAAGAAGCATATTTTTAAAACCTGGCCAAAAAAATAGCAGAAGGGCGTAGTTTCCCTGTCATTTTTAGCTTTTCATTATCTTAATGTATGATCTCTATCCAGAAAGTTGTAAACATCTCAGGGATACTTGGCTAATGATGAATATGTTAATATTTCTATTTAGGAAAAGGCAAAATATGCCTTTTTCCTAAATGGTTCTTATCATTGTACAGTCCACACATCTTCTTTCCCTGAAATAGCCCTGCGTGCCATTATCATACACAATGGAACTTATCCTTTTTTCCTTTGCAAAAGTAGCATTTGTATAGGGAAGGCTTCTGGTGTGAGAGAATTGGCAGTCTGCAAAGATGTTGCCCAGGGGACACCTGGGTTTTTGATATATTTTTTTACCATCCTTGTGGGAGGCTTCTCTCATGTCCCCGCATAGGGAGCTGGAGCTCACAGAGGGAGCTCAACCCGCTCTCCCTGGATTTGAACCACTCACCTGTCGGGCAGCAGTCCTGCTGGCACAAGGATTTAACCCAATGTGCCACCCGGGGCTCCAGTACCACAATGATTCAGCTAGATTGAGCCTACATATTTTCCTGGAAGTAAATCCCATTGATTTCAGTGAGTTTTATTTCTAAATTTACTATTAAACAAAGCATTTGGAGCTGATAAAGTGGGATCCAGTGGTTAAATGGTGTGTATTGTTTAGGTGATAAAATGACCAGTTGCTTCCTGAAAGCAGATAGAAAGCAGATATATTTTCACCAACTTTGTGTACTTCTTCTCTTTGTTGGGCTGTTCTCTCCAAAGATGTCCCCATGCAGCAGAATATGGCTCTTTTTGAATACAATGGACAGAGTGGTTATCTCCTCAAACATGACTTCATGCGTCGACCTGATAAGCAATTTGATCCCTTCTCTGTGGACCGCATTGATGTGGTAGTGGCAAGCACTCTGTCAATAACGGTGAGTCACCATCACCAGGTTGCATTGGGACTTCAAGATCTTTCACCAGGACTGTCGTATAAATACAAACACCACCGCGTGTACAATTTATTGAGGCTTGATGTACCCAGGCTCTTCACAGCTGAACAAAACTTCAATGTCCTCTCCAGAGAATGATGAGAAATGTTATTTCTTTCAGTGTCTAAATGTAGTGCGTGAATCACATGAGAAACACAAAAATCAGAAAGCACTTTGCTAAATCAGTTGGTAGCAATAAAAAAAAAGGGGGAGATGGCACAAATATAACCTAAACAAGAAACAGATAGTTGATCTTATATACTTTCAGGCAAACCATCAAAAAGTTGTACAACATAAAAAACTATAAGATATTTGTGTGTACATTTTATGATAAATGTAACATTTTTCAATGAAACTGATACTGTCTGTTCTCTCTTTTTGTCACTTAGAAGATGACGTTCATCATGGAAATAGTGCCACTGTGACAAAGCCAATCAGCTCTGGCTTTGTAATGATGTAATTAAGGATAAGTTAGTTCACTTCAGAGTGTAGGTCTTGCATTGCATTATGTTCAATTGTTGAAGTCCTTTTAAGTCCTTTCCCTCTGCAAATTCAAGTGTGCACATATGTGGTTTTTCAGAGGGGAAAATTATTCATGAAAACTTTCTTTTTCTGACCTAATACTAGATAAATCTACTTGCACATAGTAGTTTAGGACATGAAGGAAAGCTAGAACACGTCTTTCTCACATTACAGCATGTCCCTAGCAGTATAAGCAATCACTCATGTTATTCTGTCAGTCGCATTTTGAAGGATGTGCTTTTTCTGAACTGCATTCCCTAAAGCAGGAATGGGAAATACGTGGCCCTCCAGAAGTAGAGGGGGCAGTGCTCTCATTATTCCTAGTCAACAAAGTTGCTGTGAGAAATGGCGAAAATTGCCATTCAGTACCAGGGAGAGCTCCCTGTTCCCCAGCCATGCCATAAAGTCATACAAAGGTTAAATGAAGCAAATATCCATGAACTAATTGGAAGTGTTTGCAAATAACATGTTGATCTAAAGGGAAGAGATTCAGCACTAAATCATGGGATTTAAACAGGGGCAAAAATCCCGCAACTTCAGAAGAGGTCCACATACAGACCTATTGGTCATGGGATTTCTGTCTCCATTGTTTAAACTTCATGCTTTGTTGTGAGATTTAGAGGCTCCCAAGTTAAGTTCTTTGTCCTGGTCAGAGAAAATGTGCCCTCCGCATGTTTCATGAAGTTTCTGCCTTTTACTCAAGTGTTGTCTTCTTTTTAGGAACTGACCAATCAGGAACAAATATCTAAAACCTGGGAACAAACCCTGATTTAAAAAGTCCCGTGATTTCAGAGTGCAGGGACATACAGACATGAGAAGATCCGCATATTCAGCTCAAAACTGTGATATTTCTCATGTTTTTTGCCTTTTGTAGCAATTGCTTCCTCATTTACAGGGAACGGCATCTGGCCACCTTCCTGTTTGCTGCGGAAGCTCCTGGGATAAAAGTACTGTCTGGACGGGCCCTCAGAGGCTAAATGGATATTACTGAAACAGGGCTTAAATCCTATGCTGTTCTTGTGTTTGTGTATTCTTAGATCATTTCTGGCCAGTTCCTCTCAGAACGTAGTGTGAGGTCATACGTGGAAGTGGAGTTATTTGGATTACCAGGTGACCCAAAACGGAAATACAGAACCAAGCTGACCCCAAATGCCAACTCAATCAACCCTGTATGGAAGGAGGAGGCTTTTGTATTTGAAAAGGTAGCTGCCCCTAACTTAACATCAGTCTGTTCCAGTATCAGCTTTCAGCAGCTGAGATTGGCTTCTTCTACCAACCATCATACATTACAAGTATCTATGCTTTTAAAATATTGTACAATGTATTAATTGAATGAGTGATAAGAATGTAAATGTATTTCATTACACTGTTAGTGCCCTTGCTGTGTGTAAGAATGTAAAAGTATTATCCATGACTAGTGTTTATACAGCAGTATTCATATTAGTAGACTGCCAATCAGATGCTGAAGGCTTTACTTCAAAGGAAGTAACTAGCAAAACCACTTCTGAGCATTGCTTGCCTAAGGAAACCCTAAAAATTCATGGGGTCATCATAAATTGACAGACGAGTTGAATGCACATACATACACACTCATCCATATACTAACCTCAGTTCAAAACAGAATGCATGGGAAGCTGCCTTCTATCAGAGAAGGTACTTGATGGATCTAAATCAATGTTTACAGTGACTGGTAGCATCTCTTCAGGATTAAGCCATTCCCAACTTCTGTCTCAGTTCTATAGTTCTGATTTGTATGTTTTGCTTTCAGCTAACTAACTGAACACTAACAATGTATTTCTGAAGGTTTTTAGATATAAAAATAGATCAAATATGCTAAATATCTACCCTGCTACATTACCAGTTCCCCAGGCTTGGGCAATTTCCAATATGAAAAACATAACCCCTTTCCCAACTCCAATCCGTGGCAGAGAGACACATTTTCTCCTTGTTTTAAGTCCACCCCCTTCCCACAGCACACTTCTAATATTATGGTTATTTTAAAATGTTGGTGATTCTAGAAAGCAACAGCAGCAATTCTACATGAGATTTCCTATGGGGAGGTTTATGGTTGCTGGCCTTTTGTATTAAAATGTCAAAGTTTTGTGGTCTGCTTGCACACCACACTGGGCACTCATTCAAAAACAACCGCCGCCACCCCAGCCCCACCAGTATTAAATGTTGGTCACGTAGGTAGTGTGCCAAGTTTGTTGCTGGTCCATTGTGGTCTGGGGTCAGTGTGCTCTTTGATTTTAGGTTAACTATAAATCCCATCAATTACAACTCCCAAATGTCAAGGTCTATTTTCCCCAGACAGTGATCACATTTGGGCATATTGAGTATTTGCGCCAAGTTTGGTCCAGATCCATCATTGTTTAAGTCCAGTGCTCTCTGGAGGTAGATGAACTGCAACTCCAAAACTCAAGGTCAATGCCCAACAAACCCTTCCAGTATTTTCTGTTGATCAAAGGAGCTCTGTGTTCCAAGTTTGGTTCAATTCCATCATTGATGGAGTTCAGAATGCTCTTTGACTATAGGTGAACTATAAATCCTAGCAACTACAACTCCCAAATGACAAAATCAATCCCCCTCCCAACTCCACCAGTATTCAAATGTGGGCTTATCAGGTATTTGGTCCAGTGAATGAAAATACATCTTGCATATCAGATATTTACATTATGATTCATAACAGTAGCAAAATTATAGTTACGAAGTAGCAACAAAAATGATTTTATGGTTGGGGTCACCACAAGATATGGAACTGTATTAAGGGATCGCAGCATTAGGAAGGTTGAGAACCACTGTTTTATTTGGTCCAAGAGACTTTCACTGCCAGGCAACATTGTAAATGTAAGACTGTATAAATGTAACTAATGGCCCTTTGAAGGAAACCATAAGGCTAATGTGGCCCTCAGTGAAAATGAATTTGACTTCCCTGTTGTAAAGAGACATTTAATTCTAATTTTGGTGACAGAAAAGTATGGGAAACTTCTCAAAGTTGAGATTGTTCTGTATGCTGTGATATGTATTTGGAATTAACCAGGTCCCTTCTACTATGCATATAAATCAGCATTATGGAACAAATGTAAGAACTAGTTTAGCCAGGTATAATCCATAATGCTGTATTAAAAGAAGATATTTATAAAAATAGGATCTGGAGAGCTGGTAAAATATCTGAAATGGAAATAGAGGTATAAATAATACAGGAACCTCAAAGTGAATAAAAGTTCAATGCCTAGAGAATTTGCTGACTCAAGGTAGCTGCTTAAAATGAAATCTGTAGAGTTGAATTTAGATATATTTTATTTAGTATTATCCCCCTTGAACTTTGCTTTATCTGATTGTGCCTTGCAGATTTTGATGCCAGAATTGGCTTCTCTCAGAATTGTAGCCTTGGAGGAGGGAGGAAAATTCATTGGTCACCGCATCATTCCTGTCACTGCTGTACACACTGGTGAGAAGCAGCCTTTTGTATGGCCACTGAAAAAAATGGATGAGGTTACTATATACACTCGAGTATAAGCCTAGTTTTTGAGCTTCTTTTTTTTTTAAGCTGAAAAAGTCCCTCTCAGCTTATACTTGAGTCAAGGTTATATATTATTTTACTACTACTACTACTACTACTACTACTATTATTATTATTATTACACTTATTATTTTACACTTATTATTTTACTCTGATATTATTTTACACTTATTATTTTACTCTGATATTATTATTTTACTCTATTATTGTTGTTGTTATTACATTTATTATTTTACTTTATTATTATTGGAAGGCTATGTAAGCACATTTACATTGAAGAAGGTTAGAATAGTGGTTTAATCAGAGTAGGACAGTCTTAAATTACAGTTTTATGTAAATATTCAAAAACATTTAACCTCCCGATGCCTCAATTAATATAATTTTATTGGTATCTATCTATGATATTTACCAGTAGCTGCTGCATTTCCCACCCTCAGCTTATACTCGGGTCAATATGGTATTTGGTTAAGTAGTATTTTCTTCACATGAATCCTTATGACTTCAATGTGATCATGATGGCTATATGAAAAAAACAATCTATAGTGTATAGAGCTTGAGATCTTACTTTAAGCAAATATGGTTTAGGAAGCATATACAAGATATGAAAAAAATGCCCACGCACAGTCAGCCCTCCACATTTGCAAGTTGGAACTTGATTGTCACATTAGACTGGAGGACCTAGAAATTCCTAGAAACAGCACTCTGTAAAGATTTGTATGTCCTCCGGTATGATTCTAAGGTCAATTTCTGGTGGAAGGTTGTATATTCCTAGAAAGCTGTTCTTTTAGGTAAAACTTAGTGGTTTTTTATTCATATTTTTCTACTTTCACTGAGTTCCTGAGCCCTGAACCTTTGCAAATGTGGAGGGCTGATTACACTCTCTGACACTCTTTGACTTTCAATTTTTGTGGAAGTCTCTTCATAGGTGATTTTCTCCAGTCTTCTGATATTAAAAAAACCCCTTCCAACAAAATCAACAAAAATAGGATACTGATAAACCTGCACTTTACCTGTCTTTCTGTACAAGTAGACAATGTCTCCAATTTTGTGATTAGGAACTAATAATTCTCCATGTAAACACTATAGACTGGCAGTGGAACAGGGAATAACATTTATTCATCTATTAATTTATGTCCCATCTTTTTCTAATATGGACACAAAATGGTTTAAAATAAGTTGAAAGAAAATATAACTAAAATAAAACATAATGCAAACATTTGTAAACTATTAAACAAACAAAATGATTAAACTGTAAAATCCACTGCTCACCTCACTTAAAAAAATAATTCTGCTCCAAACAGTTTAAAGCCTACAAGATGTTTAAATCAGAAGGTCTCTGGCTACTCATGAAAGAGAGCAAAGAGGGAGCCAGTCGAGTTCCTCTTGTGAGTGAATTCCATCATCTAGAAGCAGCCACTAATAAGAAGGCAATGTCTTGTCTTCCCAGTGGATAACCCTATAAGGATGGTTTTTCCCAAAGATAAGACTAAGGCAAACCCATAGAGAGAATTGGACTTTCAGATAGTCTCAGCCTAAGCTATAAAATTACATGGACTAAGGATTCCCAAAATCCTTAGTCCAAAAGCATTACAAAACTTATTAACAGAAGGAATAAACATCTTGCATTGGATATTAATGGTATCAGTAGCTACATGTTGGCCTTAGAGTGGGCCTTTATGGAGCAATGACTTACTACAGCTTGCATCATACTAATACTGCCAGAGCTATTTCTGATTGTCTTCACCATTTTCCAAAACATCTTCTTAAGAGCATTGTTTGCCACTTGTTTGTGTTTAATATTCCTACTGGGATAATGTGTTTTCTGTTCCAGGCTATCATCATGTTTGCCTTCGTAGTGAGAGCAACATGCCTCTTACGATGCCGTCCCTCTTTGTCTATGTGAACATGAAAGACTATGTTCCTGACTCTTGGGCAGGTACTGTTGTCCAGAGGTTTGAAAGAGTGTATTTGTACATATTTGCTGGATTTTCAATAAAGGAGGCGATGTAACTTACAAAGTACCCCTTTTTGTTCTATATGCAAAAAAAAAAAAAGATCAGAAAGACAGAGTTAGATAAAATTGCCATCAACTGCCAAGGAGACTCTTAGGGTTAACTGAACCCTCTCCTAAAATGTACTTTAGTTATTGTTAATTTGCATTGTTTTTGCTCTTTGTGAGAGCATGATTATGGTTTCTGTTTAGCATCTTTGGTGCCTGTTACTTTGAGGGTGCTATTGTGCACATGTGGTGCTTTTTGTCATGGCCTTGGGCCTGTACAATAAACTATTTTGATTGATATAAAGGAGGCAATTTTTTCATTACTGTTGGGGATGTCATCTGATAGATAGAATTAATATATAGAAGCAGCACCATTTTGTGTCATTTTGTGAGCACTATTTCCTTTCTTTGATTAGTCAATAACAATCCTTAACATCATTGATGATATATGGTTAAGCCTAGAAAATTATATTACAGTATAGTCCAAATTCTGTTAGAAGTCCTAATCAATCAAAATTTTAATGATGAGTTGACACATACAATGGGCCCTTGGTATACGTTGGGTTTTGGTTACAGAACCTCCCATAAATATCAAACACCATGGATGCACAAGTCCAATTGTGTAAAAAATGTGTCACTTACATAAAATGACAAAATCTTAGTATGCTTTTTTGTTTTTGAGCCATGGTTTGTTGAATCTGTGGATACAAAATCTGTGGATATGGGGAGCCAAGTATATATAAATCTCACTGATTCAATGAGTCTGTTCTAATTGGGGTTAACTGTATGAGCCAGACCTGTTTGTCTCACAAATGTGAGATATTAGAGATATGGCAATGTTGGGACAGCTGTAATTATAGGTGCTAGTATTGTTTTTGTATTAGTTATTTGCAAAGCTGGCATATGGATATCAGTGACAGTTTAATTTATGGCCCTTTACCTTACTCATACATACATATTAGCAGCACCCATCATTTGGGATATATACCATTCACTATCCAGGCAAGAGTTAATAGTTTTGTTGGTTATTTATTTTTTAAAGGGGCAACCTGCAACCAACAGTAGCAGATCTATCATGGGAGTAACTATGTTGTCAAAAAGGCAGCAGCTCACTCAGGCAATTTCCTGCCCATCTGCATTAATGTGGGCAAAAGAAAATTCAAAATTAATCATATATGAGTTGAACTATATTCCCTACTAATTGAAGCAGCAAGTAATAAGCAGGATGAAGTGCAAATTGTGTTTTTAATATCTTGGCTTATCTCTGTAGACCTTACCATGGCACTCTCCAACCCAATAAAATTTTTCAATGCACACGACAAAAAGTCAGCAAAGAGTCAAGAATCTAATCTTGAGGTGAGTTCTTCAGATGGTTTTACAGACTGAGTATCTCTTATCCAAAAGGCTTGGGATTGCAAGTATTTTGCATTTTGGATTTTTTCAGATCTTGGAATATCTGTATTTGTTTATACATAATGAGAGATCTTGGAGGTGAGATCCAAGGTTAAACACAAAATTCATTTCTGTTTCATATACACATAGCTTGAAGATAATTTTATACAATTAATTTTGTGAATGAAAACGAAGTTTGTCTGCATTGAACCCTCAGAAAGCAAATGTGTCCCTATCCCAGCCACCCTTTTGGAATATTTTGGATTTTTGTTCCAGATAAGGGATGCTCAGCCGGTGTACTTGTGGCTGACCTTTCCCTGCCACTCAGGGGAGCGGTAGAACATAAATAATAGAACAGACATGCACATTTAATTGAATATTTTTGTATATCTAGGTCAAAATGGTTTCAAGGAAAAAAGGGTATTCAGCATAGCTTTTTTTTTTTTTTTGGCTTCTTTGGGAGCGAGATTCAGAGGTAGAGATAACACAGAGAGTTCAAAGAGCAGGAAGGAAGATAAATTCTTGAAAGCAGGCTTCTTGGAGGGTTGAGAATTATCTCTAGCTCCAGAATCATATAGATAGTTCTTTTCCCCCTCATATGAATAAAGCTATAACTCTCAGACCTGATTAATCCTCTATTATTCCATATTTTCAGCTGCTTTTAAAATGCCTTTGTTTATCTGTCCCATTATTATTTTCCTCTTTTGTCCTCGGTTGCTGCAAACAGTTCAAGGTGCAAAAGTAGTTTGCTCTCAAATAACTCAACAGAAGGAGAAGACAGGGTAGAATTTACTATCTATAGTAAGCTTAAGTGATATTTGACTACCTGCAGGGGAATCAGGCAAAAGCAATGTCTTCTAGCTTGCGTTTTCTTCCACATTAATAACAGCGTTGACTGATGAATTTCATAACACAGTGATGAGGAACCTCTAGATTGCAACCTGGATATGGCCCAAATAGGAGAGAAGACCAAGCATCCTGTCAGTTTCTCCAGCTTCTCTTCCCTGAAAAAAATATACTACCAAGCAGGCCCGTAGCCAGGATTTCATTTCAGTGGGGGGGGGGGGGGGCTGAGTTTTGGGGGGGGGCTGAGTCTGAGTGAAAGAGGGTCTAGCCTAGCAAACCTTTTGTATCATTACCCCAATACCCCCATGCATATGGGATATATTGAGTATGGTGATCAGATCATGATATGAATAAACATAACAGTTTAAATAATGCACCAGTAAGTCCTTTTCATGAACCACCATGAGAATTTGGGGGGGGGGGGAGCTGAAGCCCCTCAAGCCCCCCCCCCCCCCCCGGCTACATGCCTGCTACCAAGTCTTCAATTTAGGCCTTTCAGACTTTTATGGCTGAAGGTCTCAATGGTTTTCATATCCCTGCAACTCCTTCCTTGTTGGCTTTTAGGAGACTCTGTTTTTGTGGGAGCTTGGAGAAGATCGGCTTTCAGAATACTGGGAATTTTCATACATACAATCTACAGAATAAAGATGAGCAGTTGACAAAGGGGGGAAAATGTCATATCTACGAATTTCCTGTACAACATTTTCTGTACAGAAAATATGCAGAAATACTGCTGTCTTCACAGACCATGCCATTTCCTGTGTAGAAAATGCTGTTTGCTGTACAAAATAACCACTTGTCCCATTCACATAGAATGAGTCTCAAATTCTGATTAAGTTTTTGGAAACTGATTTTTAAAAAAACAAAAACAAAAACTTCCTTGTAGTGGGGAGAAAAGCACTGAAATTACTCATTGCTTCCTTTGATAAGAAACTTAGTGAAGAATTACATCCCTACTCCAAGTTACAATAATAATACTCTAATTATATGTTAATAGTTATATGTTGTAGGTTTTTACACTGTATAGTTTTTAAGATGTTGGGCACTTTGGGCTTTAATCCAGAGGAAGAAATTGCAGCAGCAGAAGCCTCTTTTATTTCTTTTTCTAAGACAGAATGTGATTAGTTTATTATCTCATCATATAGGTGGAATAGTAAAGGGATTGTGGACTTCAGTAATAGCTTTATTTCTATCCGGTATATCACAATGCAGTCCGAACAATACATTTGATGGGGCTAGTGCAGTGTTTGGTATTGCTTGAATTTACTGAGAAAGAACACAACAGTTGTCAATAGTTTACTCAGGATGTTTAATCATCGTTGATAACAGGAGCAAAAAAACGATGTCATCAGATTGAGAAAAAAGATGAGTGAATTGAAAAGACTACTTCCCCACTAACCAGTGGGGAAGTTAAAGTCAGAAGTGGGAAGTCAGATTTGGCCATGGTGGTCCACACTCTTGTTGCATCCCAAATAGACTACTGCAACACGCTCTACATGGAGTTGCCTTTGAAAACTATTCAGAAGCTTCAAATGGTCCAATGGGCAACAACCAGATTCCTTATTGGAGTGGGGTAAAGGTAGCATACAACTCCCCTGCTACGTCAGCTCCACTGGCTGCCAGTCTGCTACCGAGCAGAATTCAAAGTACTGGCTTTAGCCTATAAAGCCCTAAATGGTTCCGACCCAATTTACCTGCCTGAATACATCTCCCTCTAGGAACCACCTAGGAGATTAAGATCTTCTGGGGAGGCCTTGCTCTCGGTCTCACCTCCTTCACAGGTGCGGTTGGTGGGGAGAAGAGACAGGGCCTTCTCAGTGGTGGCGCCTCGGCTTTGGAACTCCCACCCCAGTGAAATTAGGCCAGCACCCTCCCTCTTCAGAAAGAAAGACATGGCTGTGGACCAAGTCTTTGGTTAGTAAGCAGTTCAAGAAATGAACAGGGACTATGTGTAATTGGCATTTGGAATGTCCTCGAATTACAGTTCTTGAATTATGTGATTTTGATGTTTATATTAATATGTTTTTTAAAAACATAAAAATGTTTTAATGTCTAAATGCTGCTTATATTTTATGGTTTAATATGGTTTAATTCATAGTTATATGTTGCTGTTGATTTTATGCTTGATTTTTCACATGTATATTTGGCATTAAATTTTGCCGTGACCATGTTAGAAACCACTTTGAGTCCACCCAGGGGTGAGAAAAGCAGTATATAAATACAGTAAATAATAAATAATAATATTAGTGAGAAATTAATAAAGATTTTGGCGGGGGGGGGGGGTGTCCCCTACTACTGTATAGGTTTTTAATGCCTTGAACCTGTCTCATTACTATAACTTATGGCTCTTTATTATTTTCTTGTTGCTTCTGTGTGGTAGCCTAAGATGCCAAAATATACATTGGTACTGTTTGCTTTCAAATCACGACCCTAAAGCGAATTTATCATCTTTCTTGGCAAAATTTATTTTCTGAGTTGGGGGGGAGAGAGTTGCCATTATATTTCTCTGAGGCTGAGAGAATGTGACTCACCCAAGGTCATGCTCATCTAGACTAGAAAAGGAGCCAGTTGTTGCCATAAATCCATTTCTGCTGTGACACGGATGCATCATTTGTTTGACAGAGGCCAGATTTGCAAACAGGTCTTTCAACCAGTCAACTCACTACAAATGGCTTATCTAATGCCACAGGAACCTACAGTATTCCTCCTTCAAATGGACCTGCAGGTAATACTGCTGATATATGTAATCGGGTAGATAGTGTGGGGCATAGAAGGATGGGAAAGCAACTAACAACTCTTCATTTCTTTGAACTAACCATTCTGCTGTGGTCAATGACAAAAGCAGAGGAGACACAAAAAATTGTTTTTCTCCTCCAGGAATGCTTCCCTCAGGGAAAGATGAAAACTTGAAAGAAGCCACAAATGTAACTACAGGTAATTCTAATTCAAATTTCCATCCAGATAATAAACTTAGTTATGGAACTGATTGTTATATAAAGTGGGATGAGTCAACACTTTTTTCCACATTACTAAAACATAAGATGGGGAAAGTGCAGATCTATTGCCATCTGTAAGCCCAGGATTTTTCTTGTGGCCTCAGAACTTCCCAGGAGCCCAAATGTTTGCCTCCAAATATGTCCAGGGGATATGGAGGACATTTTTTTTCTACAGGTTTGTTTCTCATAAAGCCATTTTCAGTTCAGGGGAAGCCACTTTTCCATTAGGAAACGGCCTGCACATTGCCTTCCAAATCACTTCCTATGGGGAAAAAATCTCTCCTAGCCCAATATGAGTCAAACAAGACTGAAACATGAAGAAATTGCCATCATTCCTTCTTGTGGGCATGGGGAGCATATCCCCACAAGCTTTGCATTGTAGGATGTTCCCTCCATTGTCTCCTGGGTGGTCAAGGTATCTTGTGTGGCTCTTGAGCAATATCAGAGTCTGGAAGCTTCTCTCTAACTCTTTCTCATTTAGACACACACACATCCCCACCTAGAGCCCCTGGTGGCGAAGTGGGTTAAACCCCTGTGCCGGCAGGACTGAAGACCAACAGGTCGCAGGTTCGAATCCGGGGAGAGGTGGATGAGCTCCCTCTATCAGCTTCAGCTCCTCATGCAAGGACATGAGAGAAGCCTCCCACAAGGATGATAAAAACATCAAATCATCCGGGCATCCCCTTGGCAATGTCCTTGCAGATGGCCAATTCTCTCACACCAGAAGTGACTTGCAGATTCTCAAGTGTCTCCTGACACAACAAAAAAAACAAAAACCTTTGCACATAATTTAAAACATTTGAGATCCTTGTTGGTTATTAAGAACCATAGGCAGGAGTAAAATGTGGGCAAAGAGCTACTTCCATGTTTGTTTATTTATTTATTTACTACATTTGTATACTGCCCTTCTCAGCCCTTAAGTGACTCAGGGCGGTTTACAATGGCAATGATTCGATGCCCCAAAATACCATAAAACATTTTAAAACATTAACACACAATATAAAACCATAACAAGAATACTAAAAGCATACATCATTTGCGTCTCCTAATAAAAATATTGTCCCATCTTGTCATCCAGTCATTCCAATTCCTATGTCTTTATTATATTTTTCCCAGACATCAGATCCTGTTACTTCAGTGCTGGAAAAATATTGCAACCATGCAATAGCAGTAGTCATGTTAACCTTAGCAGAAGAAGTTCACATAATAAACCAGTTGTGTGGAAGTGTTTCCTAAGCAGATAAAGAATGTAAGAATCAATGTAGTATTTTGTTTGAACAAAGTTTATTTTCATACTATATTTTAGAGCCACAGACAGCAACTATTGAGGAGCTACAGCAGATAAAGGCTTTTGGGAAGCTACTAAAGAAGCAAGACAAGGAGCTAAAAGAGCTGGAGCGAAAGATGATCAAGCGCAGAGAAGAGCTGTTGCAGAAATATGCTGTCCTTTTTACAGAATTGGCTGCCCAGCCTGGCAAAAAGAAGGCTCCAGGCCCTCCAAGAAACCCCAAAAAGAAGAGGTAGGAAAAGCTAATCCAAAATCCATATTAGGCTAATAACTTGTTTATGTTCAGGCAAAATAGTAAGCAAGCCAGTTGGCAGACTGATGATGTTTCAGTAATATAAGAATGGCTGATATCATGCAAGGTGTAAGAAGATACCTGAAGGGTTTAAAAGATCACCATTTAAATGATGACTGGCATCCTGTTTAGTATTTATGGTTGTGTAAGCCTCCCTTAAGCCATCACAATTCACTTTTATTTTAGTTGCACATGCAATGACCCAAAGCCTCCCCCCAAAAACCATACATTTTCAGCAAGCAACATGCCCATTTCTGTGTTGCCAGAAAATAGGGGGGGGGGGGGGGTGAGCAGAGATGCATCCAGCTCTCTTCCTGTAGCTTGATATGCTTAGAAAAGTATCTGCTGACATCTCGGCAAGCATCTCTCCAGCTAGCGATTTGGGGATAATTTCCACCAGTATTTCAATTGGAAAGTATTATCCAACTCTGTTTTGCATTTTTAAACTTTTTCGATCTTTTTTTCTGAAATGTTATTTTATTAGGCCTTTGAATTGGCACAGTGAGATATACTAATATGGATTTTGGAGTTTTTCCAAAAAAACTTTCATTTAATTTTGGTGCTTGAAAAAGCAGCAATATGTGAAGCTGGTGTTGACAGATGATTGGAAATGCCTGGTTTACTCCCAGTGGTATGCCTATTTGTTTCTCAGGTGTGCAGTTAAATAGATGAAGAGCACACAAGTAAGAAAACAACAAAAAGCATTATTCATGGAAATAAGTGCATAGTGATTTTAATCGCAAATGCTTAGAAGTCTCAATGTGTTTTTGAGGAAATACCTCAGATCAGGGATGTAAATAAGCAACTATTGAATATATATATATATATATATATATATATATTGAATATATATATATAGGACACTCAGTTGCCTACCCCTGGCATAAAGGAGACATCACATAATAGCAATATAATATATTACTATACTCATACAATATGTTTCCTTGCTATATAGTAAGACTTATCCCTCTGTCTCTGAAGTTGCAGGAGGTTACCTTTGGATGAGAGCAGGGATTCTGTGGAAATAGCAGAAAGCCCTGACAACAGAGTCTTGGAGTTGAAAGATAAGCTGGAGGAAGAACTACTTCAGATGGGGGAAGAGCATTACGACGGGATTCGGAAGAAGAAAGAGCAGCATGCCACAGAGGTACAGCCCATGACTTCAATGCCATGATTATTAATTTTCAGGTTAAAAAAAACCTGGTTTACTCATGAATTTTAACTGGTCGACCAAATCCCCATTCTAAGTCTATGAGAAGCAAAAACTAAACGAGCTTCCAGAACTGCAAGCACTATCTCAAGCAAATTTTGACAATTTATTCACAGTCATTACTTGCAGCAATAGCTGATATAGTGGAAGCAACCAAGTTGGCCCACCCACAACTAGTAGGCAAAGACTAAGGCATGGGTGGGATTTGAGACCACTCATGAAGGAGACGAGAAAATTGATTTAATTAAGTCTATAGAATGAACCATACTATTTAAATTATTTTGTGTTATGGGACTACTATTCATGGTTCACTAAAACAAAATTCAACACCCCCCCCCCCCCCCATTTTTTCTCTCGCTACGGTCCTAATGGAACCGATATTAATTGAACAAGTTGGGGCCTTCAGTGTGTGCATCGCCATTCATGTATTTGCTTACTTGCTTACATTTAGAACAAACATCTTAGGGCAGCTCATAATATGAAAGAAAACAAAGGTTCAGTAATCACAAGGAAAGTATAATACAGAACTAAAGAATGACAAGAAAAGTATATTATAGCATGAAAACACAGACAGGTATCCAATGCTGCAGTTACAAATGTATAAGCTAGAGTTACAGGTCAGTAAATACTCTGTATTTTATTGTAAAACTACATCAGTATCACCCCAGCCCACTGCATTTCCCTGGCACCATATGACTCCAAAGGGCCTTTCACAACCAAGGAACTATTCCCCCAATGCTCCCTCTCCTGTATCTGCCTACTGCACCACTCTCGACAAGGGCACACAGTTAAGAGCTGCCAAAGATCTCAATTTTCTGATAGGCACAGAGAGAAAGCTTCTAATAGCGACTGCATGAGCCCAACTCACATTGTCACATTATAATTGGGTACAGTTTCAAAGAAGCCTAAGTGCTCACATTGTGAGGCAATGCAATTGCTGTACAATAAATAATCATTATTATTGACTGACAGGTTATTCACATGGCACAAGTAAAAACTTAGAAAAATTGGATGTGCAAGTCCCCCCCTCCCCTGCATTTCTGGTATAATATTTTTAAAAAAGACAAATGTACACATGGGAAGATTCAGTTTCTGAAACTGTGTGAGATGCATGTAGCTTGTGTATCTCTCTCTCTCTCTCTCTTGCATATTTTAGCACAAATACAGGAAACACTCAGGAAGAAATTGCATACTTGCTCTTTGCAGCATAGCTACCCTGATAGCTCGGCAAGAGAATAGATAATGGTTCAATTGACTTTAATCTCAGATATTTTGACCTTGGGTAAGTCATGCTCTCTCAGCCCAAGAAGAACAAATCTTACCAAGAAAACTCTGTAAACTCTTCTCAGTTCACCCTAGGGTTGCAATGTAAGAAAAGACTTGAAGGCACATACAAAAAGATGTTAGTGAACTGCAACTCCCTGCAGCCCTAGCCAACAGTGAGGCATGCTGAAAACTACAATTCAACAACACATTGAATGCTGTTAAGTCCTCAGTCCTGATTTAAATGCATTTAAACTAAAACACCGCTGAACAAAAATCTGAACAAAATCTCTGAAGATGCAGGCAAAACATCAGGAGAGAATGCTACTGGAACATGGCCATACAGCCTGAAATACTCACAACACAGTGATTCCAGCTATGAAACCAACATATACACACAACACCTTGCTTTCTAAAATGAGAAAGTATCTAAAGAGAAAGACATTTACACCAGGAGCTTAGTGATTCACTTATTTCTCAGTAGAAATAAATAAATAACCTGTGTTTCAGAAAATAGTTAGATTTGGAGTTGGTCCTGAGTAGCCATGCATAGAGTTAAGCTATGTTTTACATTCTTGATAAGAAAATACTCAAATTAGTAAGAATTACATCTGATTCTACCAACTTTGCTTTTACCCTGGCACAGTCTACTAAAGACACATCACACATCAAGATCTGAATTTGAATTTGGTTCCTAGACTAGAAATCCACATCACTTCAGAAGAAAGCTGACTAGACCATTCCATACATATCTATCATGATCAGTTCTTTTTTCCTAGTAGAGACCTAGTATAATTCATGATGACTTCATTATATATTATATACTTTAGCAATACCTAGACTGGACAGATGGGATCAAAACTCCAAACATCCACCAACATTCCTGTCTTCAGTTGTCCAGGATCCACAGATGGATCAAAGAGCATATGCTATTATTTTTGTCATATGTGAATTTGGCTCCCCCTTGTGATCAATTCCTTATTTTAACACTTTTTTTGTGTGAAAGTTAAATACAGAGGGTTCATGGTACGTATCTGCTGGGGCTTGGTTCTTCATAGAATCATAGAATCAAAGAGTTGGAAGAGACCTCATGGGCCATCCAGTCCAACCCCCTGCCAAGAAGCAGGAATATTGCATTCAAAACTACAATTTGACAGATGGCTATCCAGCCCCTGTTTAAAAGCTTCCAAAGAAGGAGCCTCCACCACACTCCAGGGCAGAGAGTTCCACTGCTGAACGGCTCTCACAGTCAGGAAGTTCTTCCTCATGTTCAGATGGAATCTCCTCTCTTGTAGTTTGAAGCCATTGTTTCGCGTCCTAGTCTCCAAGGAAGCAGAAAACAAGCTTGCTCCCTCCTCCCTGTGACTTCCTCTCACATATTTATACATGGCTATCATATCTCCTCTCAGCCTTCTCTTCTTCAGGCTAAACATGCCCAGCTCCTTAAGCCGCTCCTCATAGGGCTTGTTCTCCAGACCCTTGATCATTTTAGTTGCCCTCCTCTGGACACATTCCAGCTTGTCAATATCTCTCTTGAATTGTGGTGCCCAGAATTGGACACAATATTCCAGGTGTGGTCTAACCAGAGCAGAATAGAGGGGTAGCATGACTTCCTCCCTCCATACCATGCATATCAAAATCCGTGGATTCTCGCATCCTATTATCTATAATGGCATAGTAAAATGGTGTCCTCTATATAAAATGGCAAAATAATGGTTTCCTTTTTGGATTAAAAAAAAATCAAGCAGTAAATAGTTGGATCCATGGATGCAGAGGGCCGATTCCAGATAGTCCATACTGAACTATCTGGATCAAACTCTTAATTTGCAAAGTGACAGAAAACAAAAAGTTTAAACCTGACATTGTATCCTGTGTTTTTTTAAACAGCATATTGCTAAAACAATAGAACTTGCAAGAGATAAACAAACAGCTGAGCTGAAGGCACTAAAAGAATCCTGTGAAAGGTATATAATGAAATCACATGTAGCGGTTTTACAGCATTTAATGAATTAATTTTGAATGGCTTGATTTCCGATTGCTTCCCGCTCATTCCATTTTACCCTTGATGTTTTTTGTACTGCACGATTTCATATCTATATATTCTGTCATTTTTCTTTATTTGTCCTTTGTCACCACATTTAGAATATTTCACCTTTACAAAATATGTTTGGATCACAGCTGCTTGAGATAATATATAGCCTCCTGGGCACAGGGGGGAAATTAATTGATGTGCACAATTTGCTTCACGCAGAAGACCATACAAAATAATATATTAATAGTCTGAATTGATCAATGTTACTGACAGCATACAAGATCTATGTCAGAAACAAGGATCTTTGGATTGCACCTTAGTATTAATTAGATATCGCAGTGACACAGCGGTTTAAACCTGAGCTGAGGAACTTGCTGATCAAAAGGCTGGCAGTTTGAATCCTCCGAGTGGGGTGAGCTCCCATCGTTAGCCCTATCTCCTGCCAACCTTGCAGTTCTAAAACATGCAAATGTGAGTAGATCAACAGGTACCACTCTGGTGGGAAAGGAATGGTACTCAATGCAGTCATGCCGGCCACATGACCCAGAAGGTGTCTACGGACAACACTGTCTCTTCGGCATAGAAATTTTAATGACTGGTGAATAAGTGTACTCCTGTATTTAAGCTGCATTTAGCTGCAGGCACTTGGAAACTGAGTGTAATGCTTCCTCTGAACATCTGGGGACTGCAATGTTTAAAACAACAACACTGATCAACTCTTCAAGGAATCAGAAAGGGCCCCATGCATATAATTCTGGTCACTTCTTGCCTGGTCCTTTGAATCAGGACACAAATCTTAGGGATAGACTACACATTATATTGAAGGAGCAGTATCTAGGACTAAGATATGTTCTTTTTTCCACATATGCAAGCAAGACTGAGTTCAATTTACACCAGTCCCTCTCTGTACTGATAAGGGAAGGGCATATATTTCCTCCCTGGTTTGTTTTTCGAAATCAAATGTGGACACCCTTCACAGAAAATAAGAACTAGGGTAAAAAATGTACTGGCACAGATGCAAACCTTTTTACCTTTTTCTTCCTACCTTTGTTTCTTTTCAGTACATTTCGTTTTTTCATGTGCTGACGTGATCTAGAGCAGGCTCTATGTGATTAGTTATGTTTGGGTTTTTTTTAAAGTTTTTATTACCAGACAGTGCACATTTAATGTAATTTAGTCCTTAATCAGTCAAGTGTGTGGATAATCTATCGGTGTGATCTATCAGTGCCCAAAGGGATCCAAAAATATATAATTGACAGAAGGGATTCACATGATGTAACCTGCAAATAACATGTCCCAGTGGGATCTTTCGCCTCAGGCAAGGAACATTTTCAATCTAGTAAACACAAAGCTTTATGTTGTGCCTTGTTTGCCAATCTGTTTCCAGACCAAATGCTTCAAGACATTATTCCTTGTTTTTTATTTTAAAAAAATGTTATCAATGAGATTAATAAACTTTAACAGACCATATCAATCCTTTGCAGTGAGACTAAAGAAATGAAGAAGAAACTAGAGGCAAAGAGGCTGGATAAAGTCCAGAGCATGGCAAAGAACACCACTGATAAGAGTGCTCAGGAAAGGTAATTTGGGGGAAAGCCTGAACGTTTTGGAGTTTGCCAAAACTGAATGACACTTTTGCAGTGCTAGGTGTTAATTGGTCAAACATAATAGGGTCAATGTTCTTGTTAATGTTAACTATGAGTTAAAGTAGCTTTCCCGAGCCTGATGTCTTCCATGTTTTTAGGCCATGAGTCCTATGTCCCAGACAGCATCAAATGTATTGTTTCTAAGTTGTAACAACAGAAAAAAAAAAACCTATTAGAAGACAACATAAAAGACACTGATAGGTGACATCACAAAACAAAACTTAAGGTTTGTATGATTTCAGAAAGGCTATTTAGAAGTTGACTGTATTTGTTTTGACAGAACTCTCATCTTTGCCAAAGTAACAGCAAATAAAGCATTCTTACATTTTATGTTATTCTGTTTCCCACTGAGATGTCCAGGATTGTGACAGACAGATCTAAACAATATTCTAAATAATATTCTAAATAGTGATGATATCACTAATGCTTTGATGTCTGGTATCTTCCTTGTGAGTGGAATAGTTTTAAAGGAGCTATCCATAATACTGATAATTCTTGGTCTCAGTACCTTTGGTGCTTAACATTCAGATTAACGCAGAGAAGATTCCCCACTGCACTGACATTGAAAGCACTAGGTCGCACTGCAAGTTTAAGTTGGCAAACCAAGTCTTCAGTCAACCTGTCTTCTCACATGCAGTGCTTTTGTCCTAATTGTTTAGTGCCATTGTGATGAATGGAATGCTTTCAGTTGGTCCCAGACTTGTACTATCTAGCCTATAACTACCAGAAACCCTTCCATGTTGGCTGATGTTCTGGGCTCCGAAATCCATCCATGGACCATTATTTGGAAACTACTGACGTCTACATGGAAGAAAAGCTGGCTTTCTTGCAAGCACCAGCTGAATCCTTATTGGGGTTCAGGTGGCTCTTATAAGGCTAAGAGTACTTCACTCCTCCCATTGTTCCTCTCTTTGGGGCAAAAGTGGGAGACACAAAATCTAAAGTGCTACATTATTTCCACCCTTGATTTATGGCATTGTACTAGGCACAATGCCTTTTATAGACAGGTGTATACTTGTGATGTCCTATATGGAAATACTGTTATTTTAATGTATAAGTGGACAGCTATGAGATTAGGACAGCCCACCTTTAAACCCTTCTCCTTTTGATGAGGAATTTCTAAAATTTAATGACTGATATTGTATTGTTGTTTTGTCTAAAGATTGAAGAAAGAGATCAATAATGCCCACATTCAGGAAGTAGTACAAACAGTCAAGCAGGTAAGTGTCTTTCAGGAACCTGTCTGTAGTCTTTTAAACAAGAGCTTCTCTGAGGAAGTTGCGTAGCTAGAGAGCAAAGAATGAAACTCTCACCTAGTAAACATTTAGCAGACTGGAGTCCTTTCTTTCCACTCGTGGATGACCTCTGCAGTATAACATATCCCTCTCAATCGGGCAATGTAAGAATTTAGGATTGCACTCTTAGCTGTAAAGAGGTTCTCAGCAACCTCTCCTGCTATACTAGGAACAAGAGGGTTGGCATCCTGTTCGGGACATATGCACCCATGTTTCCTTGATGTGTTTATATGGCCTTTTGGGAGTGCTGTAGAAGCTGGCTTTCCCTTTCTCTCTCCACAATGCCCAAGCTCTCACCTCAACTTACTGAATAGCCTCTGAAGCCACCACAAAGCAGTTCCCCACTTTGTGAGGAGAGGATAAGATTATAGAAGTTTCTCCCTCTAGCTAGAACTCAAATGATACTTCTTGTCTAGCTATGGCAGTGGTTCCCAACCTCTGGTCTGTGGACCAACAGGGCTCCGTAAGAACTAAAATATGGCATGTAGCCTCACAATTAGTACACTGTTGCAAGGAGAACAACTGGTTTCACAAAACCCTCTTATAGTGCCAAGGCTGTGAGCAGATGGTGACTACTGAATGGCATATCTTCTGTATCAGAAGCCAAAGCTGATGCGATCTATCCATTGCAATTTTCTGAAATACCATCCCAAAGAACCAAACCAAATCCAAAGTTGACCCAAAACTGATTCGTAACCCCTTTGGTACTAATGTTTGAGAGTGGTCCCTGGTCAAAATAAGGTTAGGAATCACTGAGCTATGGAAATGGAGTAAAATACTTGTCCTGCCCACAAAGCAGAGAATGGCTGTGCATGGAGAGGGACGTCAGACTGTTCGGGAAGCCGGGTTATGCTATGCTTAGCCTAGCATAGTTCCACGTGATGCTCTACTACTTCTACAGCAAGACCTAAAAAATTGCAGCCACGCACTGTCTTGTTCCAGCATATAGCAAACCTTGTACGATATGGAACTGCCTGCATTCTCCAAATCTAATGACTTTCACATCCAATCATCTCCATAAAAGCTGTTTGCTGTGTATAATACTGGCAGTCCACTATAGCATCCATTTCTAATATCTCTCTATAGAAATATTGTTGTTTACCTATTGCTATATAACTCAACTTGGCAGAATGATGAAGATTTTACATTGATGTTAAGTTACCAATAGAGCAACAGGTTTGAGAGTGACTGGTGTACCATTGCTTTATGTGTCTGCTATAACAATTCTTAATCATACTGCTTTTAGCAGAGAAGGAAGGCTGGCTAGGTTGTGCAGTAATACTGCTGCATTTATATAGTTGTATTTAAGATTACTTCCAACATAAGTTGTTGCTTTCTCTTCAAGATGAATGAAAAACAGAATAGATATCAGCAAATACTGGAAGCAAAGCAGACAGCCTGTATAGAAAAGATCAAGGAAAAGGAAAATCAGGTATTTCAATACAAATGAATCCTAAATTGACAAGAATCACGACTTTTGAAGATGGGGCAGAAAATAATATGGACAAACAGAAATATTATCAGTTTTGAAAATGCTGCTTTCTGAACAAAAATGCATGCAAATGTTGCACTTAATCAAGCCCACCTATGAGTGGTCTACAAAAGCGGTTTTTGAAAACTTTCTCAGAGGGGAAATTAAATTGAAATCTTAATGGAAACGTAACTCCCACCCCTACCAAGCATCTTTGACACCCACCCACCCTGGTAACCATAAGGTATATGTTCTTGAATTTACTATAGTTAATAGGCAACCCTATTAAACAATTGCCTCTAGAAGATACCATAGAGCAGGCCTGCACAACCTGCAGCTCATCAGGTGTTTCGGACTCCAGCTTCCAACATTCCTGGCCGTTTGTATAGTTGGTTAAAATTTCTGGGATTTGGAGGCCCAAACACCTGGCAGGCCACAGATTGTGCAGGCCTGACATAGGGTCACACTGGAGAACTTAAATTTCCCTGTGCAACTCTATAGCAACTTCTAGAAGCAAACTATAGAATTGCCTGGAGGACTTACATTCCTAAAGATGACATCTTTTATTGGGAGGCGGGTATATGAGACATAGTACCAGTACCATGAATACAGGGACCATATTGTTCAGTGATAAATTTATGTCAATGTGACTGCAAGCTAGACAGCTCAGTTAACTGCAAGTCAAAACTTGGGGAAGCTGTTTTGGGGGAGCGTAGCTCACAAAATCCCAAAGATGATTTGAGGGATTGTGGGAGCCACAGCCCAAGAAAAGGAACTCTGTTGCAAACCACATTTTATTTATTTATTTATTTACAGTTCTTATATTCCACTCAGGGCGGATTACAGTAAACACATATATGGCAAACATTTAATGCCAGTTTGACAAACAACATTTAACAGACAAAGGCTATTTAACTTTTTTTCTGGCCGCCAGGGGAGCTGCTGCTTTTCATCGTCCATCAACGACACCGATGAAGTTCTTCCGCATTCCACATTCCCCGGAGTCTTCTTTCTTTATGGCCTCATAAATTAGTTAAATTTAGCCTCCCACACAAGGTGGTACCTTATTTTCCTACTTGACAGATGCAACTGTCTTTCGGGTTGCAAAGGTCGACAACGGGCTACACAATGGCTGGACACCCACTCCAGCCCGGGCTGGCTTCGAACTCATGACCTTTTGGTCAGAGTGATCTTAATGCAGCTGACACTCAGCCAGCTGCGCCACAATCCCGGTGCACAAACCCTGCCAGCAAGTAGCAGCCCAGTGAGGTTAGTTTTCTCATGTATAACTTCCCATATCTCTTGTTCAGCTGCAGGAGGAAGCCTTCATAGAATATGAAGGGAAAGTGAAAGGCCTCAGTGCAGAAGTGCAAGATTTGGTGAAGACCTGTGTGAAGGTCTGTTTCCCTCTGGAAGCTAATATGGCAAAGGAAGAGGCCCTCTGTGCAGTCCCTGAAGAAGACCAGGGCCCAAAGGAGCAGTTGCAAGGGAAAGATCTGACTGAAACCATAAAAAGTGAAGAGCAGGTGGCTGAGAATACCAAAGAGGAGGAAGAGGATTCCAGTGTAATTCAGGACAGCAGATTGTGAGATTTCACTTATTTTCAGGACTTCTCTGTTTCAGACTTCAGCTCCATGGAGCTCTTAATAACAGATTTTTATAAAATAATAGCTTTTAATAATTTTTCCTTGGTCTCTGTGAATATGTGGAAATTTTGATCTGCAGGGAACCTTCTACTCAAATGAGCTAACAGATACTTGCTGAAAGCAGAATAGACAAATCTCAGAAGACGTTTGAGTCAGAAGCACAATGGTTCAGCTAATCCAGCACCCGATCTCCTGTTGTGGCTAGTCGCTTGTGGCAGGATGTGAAGGCAACAGAGGAGGAAGCATTTTACCCATATGGAAGCAGACTTCCCCCACCCAAGAATATGTGCCCTAGGCTTTGTCACTATTTTAATGAAAGCATTTCTGGATCAGGGTAATTGTATGGTGTATATAAGATCTGAAATGCTTCAGATATCCCATTGATGCTTTAACACTTTGCTTTAACTGATCACGGCCCATCATTAATGCAAATTACTTTTTGGCATACTTTTAAAAAGCACATTTAATGTAAGGACTACTATGAAATAGATTGTCAGAATGAAACTGTTTCTTGTTGAGATTTCAATCAAATCCCCATGCCATTTGTCACCCCTTTTTGGGACCAAGAATGGTAGATATTGGAACCATGTATGTGGACAAGGACTTAAAGCAACATACTTGACTCCTGATCTTGCTCTAGATTCCTGCTCTCTTTTCTTTATTCCAAGGCAGGAGGGGGACCCTAATCCAGTCAATAAAGCACCCATAAACAGACCTAGAGAGTATGGAGGTATTTCCCTGCATGTAGCTCACAATCCTAGTTTGGGAGATAGGCTGCACCTGAAAAAATCCTAATTTTGTTGCAGGTTTGAGATTGGAGAAAGGTTTATCTCAAACCACTTGTGTTCCCAGTCCTCTAGGAAACTGTGGTTAGTCTTGGAAATATGATCAGTTTGAGCAATACTTCTGTCAAGGCAAAATCTCACTTTTTACATAAGCTGAAGACAAGTGCTCTAAGAGTGGATGGTCGTGTGTTTATCACGATATTTAGAAATAACTGCAGATGCCTTGAAACTTGTTTCTCAGGCAGCATTAAATCGCAAACTCCAGTCTGTTGGCAGAAAAACAGCCTATGTGCTGTTATTTATTTTCCCAAATATTAAAATATTACACACAGACACAGACACAGACACACACACACATATATATCCCTCTATCAGCTCCAGCTCCTCATGCGGGGATATGAGAGAAGCCTCCCACAAGGATTATAAAAACATCAAATCATTCGGGCGTCCCCTGGGCAACATCCTTGCAGATGGCCAATTCTCTCATACCAGGAGCAACTTGCAGTCCTGACACGACAAAAAAAAATAGTATTTGAGTTGCTTGTGTTTGAAACTGATTAATAATGTTTCCGAGTGGTTGGATGAAAGGAAATGCCAAAAAGGCCACCAGGCAGTCAGGGCCAACACAGGCTACCTGCCTGACCTCCTCCATTCTTGTTCTGAGGAAGAAGCAGAGAGAATGAAGATAAGGCAACTTTTCCTCCTGCTGCTGCTCTAGAAATTCTGTTTGGAATCCTGCTGGGAGCTTACATCTTTGTAAACAGACTTACATATGCAAGAATTAGAATTGGCTGCTGTTACTACATTGCAGAGTTAACAAAGGGTCCAATGCACACTGATGTCTCATTGGACCAATGTATAACGGGCACTCTTGTTGATATCATTACACAGTTTTGTAATTCAATAAAGGGATTTTCTAGTGCTTCTGCTAAAGCAGAGAAACATAAATAACAAATATAAACTTCTGGTGGATGCTGGCATGGGATGCTTGAAGCTCTGCTTGAAGTCAACGAGATGGTGTGGAGGACTATTTTGGATGCAGGAACAAAGGCATGGTGGGACAGAAGACTAAGAAAATGTGCAGTGTCGTAGGTGGTTTTCCCAGTCCCCCCTCCACACTCACACCGGTGTCTTTCATCCAGGGACATTGAAACCATTGCCATTGTCATCAGCATCTGAGTAGATTTCCTGGACCTGCCACTGCTTTTATCTTACATTCCTCCTCCATCCACACAGGAAGAGCATAGGAATGTGCACGTCTATGCATATTCAGACTGAAGGTAGGCCTTCCTGGGGCAACAAAACTAGAAAAAAAAGTTCCATAGGGGCATTTCTAATTCCTATCCTGCAGCCAGAGCCCCTAATGTCTGCCACAGAAGACCAGGTGGAACACATTGGGTATCTGCCAGTAAAATATAATTTCCACTTCTCTCATTTACATTCAGATCTCGGTACTCTGCACCACAAGGAATACACACTTTACAGTAGTAATAAAGATGCCCAGATGAGATACATTTGAAGATTAGCCCTGTTCCTTATCCTCATCAGCAATACCCTACTACTGGCTTGTATTCCTTCCAGATTGCCTTCTGAGAACAATTACAAAGAGGTTGTAGGGCATTTTAATACCCTTAGCAAGTCACACTAGTGCACCTGATGTGATTGGAAGTTACGTCATTTCAATTCCAGCTTTCTTTTTGAAATAACGGTTGAACAAAAATGGGCTGGGCAAAAATTCCCATCTGCTTATCTCATTGATGACTAAAACATGTTGTTTAGAGACTGCTGCAGCAACCGGCAAAAAGTGTCCTGTTTTCACCTGACGAATACTCAGTGCCTCCTGAGAATATCACCTGCTTTGAAAGGAGAAAGGATTTTAATTAATCGTAATCATCTCTCTCAGGATGGCTGAACCACAAGGAAAGTCAGCACAGGGAAACCAGCTTCACCCAGAGGGAACATGCAATAAGAATCACAACTAGAAGAACAATAATCTTGTGCCAAGGCAGGCAGGACTCAAGAGATTTGCTCCCCTACTGGGCTAACAAAGTGGGATTATATCCTTATAAGACAGTGGTTCCGAACCTTTGGTGCTCCAGTTGTTTTGGACTTCAACTCCCAGAAATCCCAGCCAGCTTATAAACCGTTAGGAATTGTAGGAGCTGAAGCCCAAAACACCTGACAGACCAAAGGTTGGGAACCACTGTAAATATAAGAACACCAGGACAAGTAAGCACCAGTTAATACCAAACGTTTTCCTTTTTTTTTCATATAGTATATAGATTCCTTAGCTGGAATTGTTAGGGATGTCTACATGTGTAAGATGTACCTTTTTCAGTGTCCTTTTTCAGACACTGCAGGGGTTGATATTCTCTCCAGACATGAAATGATAACATCTGTTATCTTCCTTGGCTGTGTCCATTTTGCATCTGGCTTTGGAGATGTAATGGCTTGCATGGATCAAATGGCTTTTCAGTATGTTAGCAGGCTGGTTTATGAATCAGCAGAGCATAGATCTGCACACAGGTATTTATACTATGAAGAAGCAACATAGGGGAGACATATGTGTTAGAAGACTAAGCTAATCTATTTAGGGATGCCATGTACACGCTATGGTTTATACCAGTGTTTCCCAAAGTATGGTCCCCTAAGTGTTTCTGACTTCAGTTCCCAGAAACCCTGCTCATTGGCCAAGACAGGAGTAGTAGTCCAAAAACACCTGGAGGATGAGTTTAAGAATCACTGGTTTGTACCTTTATGCCTGTTTATTTTGGATATTAATAGAGGCAAGGTATTTCTTTCATCCCTCCCCTAAGACTTACCATGCAACCTCTGAAATCCCAACCCACGCACCCTATAACATAAGTATTCTGTGCCTTAGGGAGAATATGAAGGATCAAAATAGCAAAATGTTTATAACAGTGCTGAGATCTCCAGATGATCCCAGCAAATTTTTAGTGCTGCTGAAATCATTTTGCAACTGGCTATAGTGGGCATGGCAAACTCCCCCCCCCCCCCCCCAAGCATTTTGAACTTCCACTTCCCACAATTCCTAACAACCTTCGATCCGGGGAAAGGAAGGGGCCTGAAGCTGTTAAGAATTGTGGGAATTGAAATCCAAAGCACCTGGAGGCTCAAAGTTTGCCCATGCCCAGACTACAGGGACATAGCCAGATGCCTTTCAGATCATTTTTTTTTTACTTTGCTCAAGGCATGGAATAGTCATGGTGGGCTATATGACGAAGTATATGGCTGAAGTTTGCCCATGCCTGGGCTACAGGGACATAGACAGATGCCTTTCAGATCCTTTTGGCTTTGCTCAAGGCACACAATAGTCGTGGTGGGGTATATGGCTAAATATATGGCCAAAGTTTGCCCATGCCTGGGCTACAGGAACATAACCTGATGCCTTGCGGATCCTTCTGGCTTTGCTCAAGGCACAGAATAGTTGTGGTGAGGTATATGGCTAAGTATATGGCTCAATTTTGTATATCCTGCATGTGATTTTGATTCCTTGAGTATTGATCAGGCACGGGAAAACGTGGGCCGTCCAGGTGTTTTGGACTTCCACTCCCACCATTCCTAACAGCCTCAGACCCCTTCCATAAGCGATGAGGGAGAAAAGGAACGGGCCTGAGGCTGTAAGGAATGGTAGGAGTTGAAGTCCAACGATTCCTATATAAATCAGGCATGGGCAAACTTAGGCCTTCTCTCCAGGTGTTTTGGACTTCCACTCCCACCATTCCTAACAGCCCCAGGCCCTTCCTTTCCCCCCTGAGCTGCTTAAGCTGAGGGGGGGAAGGAAAGGGCCTGAGGCTGTAAGGAATGGTGGGAGTCCAAAACACCTGGCGGGAGGGCCCAGGTTTGCCCATGCCTTTTTAAAGGGTCTCGAGCCTTCCCTGCCCTCAGCGCAGTGGGCGCGTGCTCTCGCTCAGCTCCAGCGAGAGAGAGAGCGCGCGCGCGAGCGAGCGCGAGGCCTTGGAGGCGAGGGGGGAAGGGTGCCGTCGCCATGGCAACCGTAGGCCACCGGGATAAAAGGCCCTCCTCGCCGGCGCCGGGGCCTCCTTCTCCTCCGCGGTGCCTTCGTGCTGGCCGGCCATGGCCACGCTCCGCCCGCGGGACCTGGGCCCGGGCGCCTCGACGCGGACCTTCCTGTCGGCCATGGCGTCGGGGCGGCTGCGCCTGGCGCGCTTCGTGCTGGACGCGCTGGAGGGCGCCTTCGTGGACTGCCGGGCGGAGCGGGGCCGGACGCCGCTGATGCTGGCCGTGCTGCTGCCGGAGCCCGGGGCGCGGCTGGCCTTCGCGCGGCTGCTGCTGGAGCGGGGCGCGGCCGCCGACCTGCGCGACGACACCGGGCGCAGCGCCCTCTCGCTGGCCTGCGAGCGCGGGGACTTGGAGGCCGCCCAGCTCCTCGTGCGCCACGGCGCAGACCCCGACGCGCCCGACGCCGAGGGGCGCAGCCCGCTCATGTACGCTGCCGGACGCGGGCACAGCGCCCTCCTCGAGTGGCTCCTGCGCGCCTTCCGACGCCTCGGACAGCTCGGCCTGGACCGCGCCGACCGGCGAGGACGCACCGCCCTCCAGTGGGCCCACGAGGCCGGCCACGCGCGCTGCGTCCGCGCCCTGCGCCAAGCCGGAGCCTCCCCCGCCGCCCAGGAAGACCAGGAGGACGAGAAGGCGCCCGCCACACGAGACGGGCGCCCCCTGGAGGCCGAGGACGTCGCGGCCCCGCGAGCCCGCCCCCTGCGCCGGAGGGCCACCGCCCCCGACGGCCTTGGCCTCACCGGACCCTGAGGGAGCCCCGCACAGCCTCTTCCGCCTTGGCCTGCCTCTGCTGCCGGGCGCCCTGCTCGCCCGCTCTTCCGCCCTCCTTCAAGCCTCGGCTACAAGGCAGTCCCCGAGTTACGAACAACACAGGTTCCGAGTTACGGACACAACCGCCTCTGTCGGCTTGTTCTTAAATTAATTTTGATTGTAAATCAGAACAGGTACTTTTTTCAAGTGTAACTCCAGCTATATATATATATATATATATATATATATATATGATGGTAAACCTTTTCCCTGACATGAAGTCTAGTCATGTCCAACTCTGGGGGGTGGTGCTCATCTCAATTTCTAAGCCGTAGAGCCGGTGTTGTCCGTACACATCTCCTAGGTCATGTCGCTGGCATTTTAAAAAATCGTTTTATTGGTTTTTTTCCCCACCCCCCTCCTTGTACATGCAATTTATACATCAAACTACAGAAGTTATATTTGAAATATCAGTCTCAGTTTTAATTTTAACACTGGTTAAGTCATGTAGCTGGGATGACTGCATGGAGCACCGTTACCTTCCTTCAGAAGCAGTACCTATTGATTTACTCACATTTGCATGTTTTCGAACTGCTAGGTTGGCAGAAGCTGGGGCTACCAGCGGGAGCACAACCTGCTCTCTGGATTCGAACCACCAACCGTTCGATCAGCAAGTTCAGCAGCTCAGCGGTTTAACCCACTATGCCACCAGGGGGTGCATACACACACACATATATATGTGTGTGTGTGTGTGAGAGAGAGAGAGAGGGTGGGTCAAAAAGTTTTGCCTCCTGTTTCATAACAATGTTATGGAAGGACATATGGGCATATAACAGCAAAAGTTGCTACAGATCACATCCTGAACTCTCCCCTACACCAAACTACTGTTCAACAAGATTCAAGTCATTTAATCTTTTACCTGTTTGGACCTCTGAAAGAAAACCTATGTTGTGTTCAGATTCAGTGACTTGAATGACGTTCAGACAGCTTTTAAAATCATGGGTGACAAAGCAAAACCCTGAATTTTTCCAAAATGGTTTTGATGCCTGGGTTAAACAATGTTGCAAATGTGTATAAAGTGATGGCGACTATGTTGAATGGTAGTTTTATGTAGAGGATAGTTCAGGCTATGATCTGTAGCAACTTCTGCTTTTATATGTTCGTTCATAGATCTCCTTGGACAGCATAGGGAAAGGTTAACACCCCTGTGGTGTTTGTTTTGCCATCTGTGCTCCTGTTCAGAAGATTTCACCTCACTTTTGATCCATGTTATAATTGGATTTTGAAAAAATGGCTTGTTGTGGAAACAAGGATTGGGGAGAAAGCTTCAGTGAAGACACTCCCCCCCCCCCCAATTATTAACTCCTCCAGGACTTAATTTCCCTTCCTAGTGGTCGATTTCTCTCACGTCCTGTTGTCTCACCCTTGTTCTTAACTCTTGAGTCATTTGTAAATCGGATGACTGTAACTCTGGGGCTGCCTGTAATCCAGTCTCTGAGTCCAAATGATGTGCTTTGAATTTTATTATATGGCATTATAGATCCACCTCAGTGCAAGAAGGGAGGCCGCACTTTGTTCCATTTTGGACGGCAGACTCTGGGCTGTTGAATTATGAGGAGAAGGAGGTGCTTTTTAGTCATATTCTTTGGATTATTCCTTGAAAAAAGATAAATGTGTGTGTCAAGATCGAAATTCAGATATATTTTCGAACTGTAGCAGAGAACGTTGACTTGCTGATCATATTCCTAGAGATGGGAACCTGATGCAGATCGGTATCACTTGTTCCAAATCCTTGGGATCGGATTTTGAGCGGCTCTCCCCACCAGATTTTTGGAATACTTGTCAACATCATCATAGATGATCACTCGTGGCTGAATAAGGTTGTCTTCCAAAGGTAGAATTTTGGCAGTGGTTCCGTAAGTGACTGTAGAGACCTATTCTGGACCCACATGGGGACATACATTTCCAGGTGGAAGGCGGTCATGAAAAGGGTTTGCTTGATGTGCCTTCCTCTTGGCACATTTCTCCCTTTTGCCCTCCATTTGTGCCTCTTCAAAGTTCATAATTGGGACCGCCAGTGAAAATGCTTGTATTTTCATGTACATACATAATGAGGTATCTTGGAGATGGGATCCAAGTCAGGACATTGCATATTTTTATACCATGCTTTCAAAACATTGTGTTGGAACAAGTTTGTGTACATTGAACCATCTGTACGCAAAAGTGTCACTCTCTAAACTACTACCCTCAGCTGCTCAATGTGGACAATTTTAGCGATTTTGGAATTCCAGATAAGGGATGCTCAGCCTGTATACTTGTTGCTGACCTTCCCTTGTACAGCTCACGGGAGAAGTGGCAACATAAATAATAGAACCCATACAGTACAATTGATTGAAACTTTTGCCATTTGTGTGAACAGGCTGAGCATCCCTTATCGTGACATCTGAACTATTCCAGACTTGTCCACATGGGAGGTTGAGATAGTGGCTGCTTTGCTTTCTGACGGTTAAGTGTACACTAACTTTGTTTTGTGTACAAAATTGTTAATAATATTATATTAAATTACTTTCAGGTTATGTGTCTAAGAGGTGTAGATTAACTTAAATGAATTTCATGTTTAGACTTGGGCCCTATCGCCAAGATATCTCATGTATGTAAATACAAATCCAAGTATTCTCAAATTCAAAAAAATCCCAAACCCTCCTGGACCCAGGCATTTTGGATAAGAGATATTCAACCTGTAAAATTACTGTTCACTATCCCACCAAATAATGTTATTTCAGGTTTCAGTCAGATGCAAATCATGGTCTTCCTTTGAAATCAGAGGATCTTCCAATGCATAGTTACTTGAATAATGCTCAGTGCAGTTTCCATCCTTGGGCAAATATTGCAGACTATGGAGATGAAAAGACATTATGATATTTTTGTCACTGTTGGTCTTGTATGTGCCTTTAAGTTGATGCTCACTCATGGCAACCCTATCCTAAAGTTTTCTTGCAAAGGTTTATTCAGAGGAGGCTTGCCATTGCTTTTGAGGCTGAAAGAGTGCAACTAGTTCAAGGTTTTCATAACTGGGAGAAGATTTGAACTCTGTCCTTCCAGAGTTCTGTTTAAACACACAATCCACTACATCACACTGGCTCTTTAGATAAATAGGGAAGGAGGTGATGCCAGAAAGGTCTTGTAAAATTAATCTCTTCTGATTATCATACCTTTTGCTGGCAAAATGCATTAGGAATTTGTAGTCATCTGGGTGAACAAAGAAGAACTGAAATAGAAGTTTTTTTTTTAAAGATCACAGACAGCTATGGCTGCTTGTCCAGATGGTGATGTGCTACTGCCAGGATCTTATGGGTCTCAGTTCCAATTGCTGGGGAACATGAGCAGGACACTGCTAAAGCCTTTATGTTCTACTTGTGTGGTTCCCATAAGGTACAAGGATGGCAATTGTGCACTCAGAATGCTAAAGCAAGCGCCCGCTCATATTGTATAATTATAGCACTGTACTTCCACTTTAGCAGCTAGTGCTGCATCCTACAGAATCCTGGGGATTTGTTGTTAACTGGGGCACTAGAGCTCCCTGGCTGAGACTCTAAATACCCCTCCTTAAACTGCAAATCCTAAGAATCGTGGTAATGTGTACTGTGAATGAGCCTTATATAACCCCATCAATCTTATCTAACATAGCCTCCTTCCCGTGTTTGTATGTGAATTCTGCACTTTATAACAAGTGACATCCCAGAAAAATTGGTTGGAGGCAAATAGCAGAATAATTTTTGGTGGTTTCTTAATGTAACTTTTATAATGAATGGAATAATAATAGTCCTGTATTTGACTGCATTTGTACCTGGTCGATTGAATTTGATGGAGCTTACTTTTGAGTAGGCATGTATATATTTCCCTATAATTAGCTATTAATTATATGTATATATTTCCCTATAATTAGCTATTAATTATTCCGGCAAAAGGCAAAAGAACTGTTTATTTATCTATCTATTTGTTTATTTTATGGCCTTTTTTTCTACAGGTGTGTGATCAAATGGCTAGATGGATATATTTTTATAATGCTAGTGACAGATTTACCCTGTTGCTTTTTGAAATGATTTTTTTTATTTTTTTTAAATTAATTTATATATAATAGGCCAAGGCAGGGTGCAATAAAACAGTGGAACTTCTCCTGAAATCCTCCAGAGAAATATAGAAGAAATACAAAATAGAAGTAATGCAGTAAAATTTGACAGCAGCAGCATTACAACTGAAGACTGATTAGATTCTGAGAAGATACTTCACTTTTCATTTTTACTTGTGCAGGGTTATTGACTGGGACAGACTTGTGTAATAAACAAGTATAAAAAGACATAAAGGGAGCCCCGCAGCACCCTTTTGGACTAACTGGGAAGAAGACATTTCTAGCATAAGCTTTCTGGACTTGGTCTGCCTCATCAGATGCCAGATAAATGAATGTCTTTGAATTAGAGATCCAAATCAATTTCATGAATGTACATGTAATATTCATATGCACTCAATTGACTTATTTACCTGACATTATTTCAGTGGACTGTTCTTTTTTTCCTGAGTAAATGTAGTAAATGCTACAGCATTTGTTTCTTTATTGAAGATTCTAAATATCTGACAATCAGGTTGCCAGTTAGACTCTTGGTGCACTGCATGTACCTACTGATGTCTTTGGATGTTTGTATTATTTCACTTGATATGGTATTTTCCACCTATATATCACTTTTTGTTTATTTATCAAATTATGTCAGGCATGAAATCAAAAACTGCCATACAATGTGTGAAGTGTCAGGTGCACAATAAAATTGTCCAAAAACTTTGTCTTTGATTAAAATCATTTGTGTGTGTGTGTGATGGGGGGGGGGGGGGGGGGAGAGAATATTTGGAGTTGGGCTACGATTCCTTGTCACCCTGCCTAACTTAAACCAGCCCTTTGAACCAAATATTTAGCATTAGCAAGGAAAAGAGTGGGACTAGAATATTAGGAGCTTATCTGGTCCCCATTTTATTAGGTAAATGGCAAATTCAAGGAAACTTTTTAATCCAGGGAAATGGCAAAGGGACATTTTATCCGCTGCTTCCTGATCTAAACGTGTCTCCCACCAAAGTGCTTTTAACAAAAGAAAAGAAAAAAGACATGGGGAATGGCTGTCTAATCAGAGGTCCCAAATTATACAAACCTACCTTATGAAACTATCTTGGCAAAATTGTATTTTGGGGGGCAGAGAACACAACTGCCTAAATCTAAGTTGTCTGGGAAATTAGAAATGGTAGCATTGATCATGATAGTGGTATTTATATCTTTTTTGTTAGCCTAGGAATCAAGATCCCTTTCTTGTTGGGTGCCTCTGAGAATAATTTCCAACTCTGAGATATCATAAGGGATTTCCTGGGGATGAGTTTGTAACTCACCCATATACAAAAATTTAAATCAAAATTATTCTAATCCTTCCCCACCCCAATTCCTTTTTCAAGCTTTCTTCAGATTTTCTGACCCTCTGTGTCTTCCCATGGCCAGCACAGAAACACATGTATTGCACCTCAGTCTAGGGCTCTATATACACTTAATACCCTTTAAGTTATGTGTTCTGTATTTCATTTTATCAAAATGAATGAGTTCTTGTGTGGGTGTCACTGCATCTGTGCTTTTTTGCTCCCACATCCATAAGTATTTCATTCTCAATACTATCTTTTTGGTCATTCCCAGTTGAAGAAATTCTGTTGAACCACCAGACTTCTTTCTTCATCTGTTCCTAGGTCTGAAATTGCCCGGAGGCAAGATGTGAACTCTGTAGTTAGCAGCTTCTTTCTGTATTGTCAGAAAATGACCATGAATGCAATTTTTTAAAAATCTGATCGTTGCAGTGTATATATGAATAATCAAAATTTCATTTTAATTTAAAACAGCAAACAATTCACAAAAAGAGGAAACATTTGTTTTAAGATAATTAGACTTAAAAAAACTTTTTTGCACAAAACCCAGAAACATACAGAAATATTTTACAACAAACATTTCCCCAACATTTTGACCTGTTGGTTTTTATACTTTTACTATCACCATTTCTCTGCAACTGGGTAGATAGGTAACTTAAGAGTAGAATCTGGTGTGTAAAAGTAACTGTTTTGGATTACAATTCTCTGAATCCTCTAGCTACCATGCTATTGGGAGTATTGTATGAGTTATGGTCCAAAACATTAACTTTTGTAAGTTCTGTTTATGAGGCAGTAAGAACTGAAGTTGATCCCTTTTAACCCTCCCTCCCTCCCTCCCTTTCTATAACCTTTGTAGTCCACAAATGCAAAACGTCTGTTTCACAAGACTGAACTCCAGATATGCCACAATTACGCCCCGTACAGTAATGCACATAATACAACCTAAGCTAAGCATTAAATTACCTTGACCTGATAACCTTGACACCAATAAGATCTGCCATACAAAATGTCTGCATCAACTTTAGAAAAGAATATTAAAAGTAGTCCACCTTCATCCAGGAATTTTTTGGACTCTTATTCCATGCACTCCCTCTGCTCTTAAAAAAAAAACATGGGAGACAGGGACTAAATATTCTTACCAGCAAAACGAATTTCTCAGTGGAATAAACAAAAGCACTCCAATGCTTTATTAACCTTGCTACATAATCCAAAGCTGGTATAAACAACACCCATCCAATTTAGCTGCCTCAGAGAAATGTCTGTTGGCACATTCAATGCTATTTTGAGGGGGTCGGGTATTGGCAAAGTTGAGAAGTCAGATTTAGACGACACCTGTGATGCCTTCTCATAAAGTCACTGCTTGGGAAGGCACAGGTTGTGGAGTCTCAAGCATAAGGTTAAGCTGTCTCTGAAGAAATGTATGCAGTGGAGAGCTCCTCTCCAGATGATGTTCAGTTGTGAAATGACTGACCACTCTTCGCTTTTCAAAAGTCGTTCTTGCAGAAAGACATGAAAGTTCTGGAAGGAAATAAGGTATCCAATCCTTTTACAATGCAGGTTAAATTCCTCTTAAGAAAGAAGTGATACAATTTAGGATTATAGGGTGAGAATGCCTACCTTGTAGTCAACATTACAGAACAAAGATGATTCTGCTAAAGGGGTATCTCTGTAATTCAGTCACTTGTTTATGTCTCTGGAGTTGTGCAGAAAAACATTCTAAGATGTAAGAGTAATCTTTCCAATGCTGTACATAAATAACATCCTTGTGAAACATGAACAATCTGGGCGCTTCACAATATATTACAGTTAGGATTTGCAGGAATCCAACTTTTGATTGTCTTCAGCGGAGGGGGAAAGGAGAGTAAACAGTAGAAAGAAGCCAAAGATGGTGAAAATTCCCTCTTATGTTCACATCTTGTGGGGGGGAGGGGAACACTGAAAAATTAGAAACAAATACCGGCAAATTCAAAACTGAGGGCTAAGATATCTGAAAGACTTTTTTCATCTGTATGAGCCTGCCCATAATTTGAGAATTTCATCAGAAGTCCTGACTGTTCCACCATTGTCAGCAGATAAATAAAGTGGATATTACTCTGTAGCAGAACTTTTGTTGTAGAACTCTTCCAAGGGAAGTCTGGAACTGACTTTTCAACCAGGAATAAAAATTCTTTTCATAGGCTTTTGAATGTATTTTGGCCTATTTTTAAAAGAGAATGTTTTGTTTTGAAATAAAAGTTTTGACTTTAATTGAGCATCATTTTGCGGGCTCTGACAAGCAGAAAAGTATATATAAATATTTGTAATCATAACCAGAGTAATCCAGTGAATGTTTCCAGGAGAACGTTTGCACCGCAATACTATGATGCTAGGGGTCCATGAGTTCAGGGTCAGCAGGTGGAGGTGCGTTTCCTGTAGCGTTGGATAAGGGGCACCAGGCACTCTGGGAGTCCAGTCTGAAGCAAGAAGGGATGATCCAAGAGTTCTTGTGCTGTTGCTCGCTCCAAGGGGTCTCGTGTTAACATCCGTTCCAAGAAGTCTCTTAAAACTGGTGATGTCTATCAAAAAAAAGAAAAAAAGAATCAAGTTAACGTATTTTTAGGATGAGGGATTAAATACTACTAGGCTTTTAGAAGTACATATTCTGAAAATAACTGCAGCAAGAGATTATTCTTCATACAGGAATCCAGACGAGAGCAACCAAAATGATTAGAGATATGGAAGCCAAATCCATAAGGAATGACTTAGGGAGCTGGGTATCACTAGCTTGGAGAAGAGCAGGTTCTGAGGGGACATGATAGCCTAGTATAACTATTTCAAAGGATGTCATACTAAGCAAGGGTCAAACTTGTTTTCTGCTGCTTTAGAAACTAGACAATTGAGGAATGGATTCAAAAGAGATTCCTGACAGTAAAATGTTAGGCAATGGAATATGCTAGCTTAGAGTGTGGTGAAGTTTCCCAACAGACGGTCATTCGGTCTTAGCTTAAAAGCCAAAAGAGAAAGAGTTCTTCCTAATGATTAGGTGGCATCTCTTTTCTTCCTAATGTTTAGGTGGAAACTCTAGAATGGTGCAGTGCATATTGAAATGAAAGGGAATGGAAATATGACTTGAAATCTCTCTTTGGTCACAAAGTTCACTGGAAAGCTTTTAGTTTGTCATTTCCTCAGAGGGTAATTTGTCTGATGGGTTATTATGAAATATAAATGAAATAAAGATGCATGCTTCCCCCTCAATCCTTGCTATAGGACACATTGCAGTATTTCATGATAAGAAATCATTCACACTCTACAGCTATACAAAATTAACAATACTATAATCAAGTTTTGCTGTAACATATAAAATGCAGATGCATCATTAAATGAGGGTTTCTTGCTTATGTGGAAATATTGCCTGATACTTTCTTTTTTCAAAACTAGTCTACTCTCCTACCATCAGTGCTGAAGTAATTTTCACACACTCTATGTAGGGCTGTGCTTGAAGATGGCCTGGAAACTTCAGTTAGTGCAAATATCGGCAGCCAGGTTGTTAACAAGGGCAAATTACTGGGAGCGGTGAACCCACCTATTCAAACAGCTCCACTGAGTGTTGATAAGTTTCCTGTCTCAATTCAAGGGGCAGGTTATCACCTACAAAGCCCTAAACGGTTCAGGTCTTGCCTATTTTCACGACCACATCTTCCCCTACAAACCTGTGCAATCTCTAAGATCTTCTGGGGAGGATCTCCTCTCCCACCTCCGTCACAGGTGTAGTTGGTAGGGACGAGAGCAAGGGCCTTCTTGGTGGTGGCCCCCTAGCTCTGGAACTCTCTCCCCAGGGAGATTAGACTTTTTGTAAAGACCTAAAACATGGATGTTCCACTGTGCTTTTGATTAAACAATACCCCAGATAATTTTGGTCCCCCAGCTATGACACAAGATCTAGCCCTTGCACTTTTCTACCATTCCCTGCCTACTCCTAGTCTGTCATCTGGCTTTTGCACTTTATCCATCAGCTTAGTCCTTGTAACCAATTTGTACCAGCCCGCCGCCTGAGCTCAGAAATTGTTTACTATGTCAGGCTATTGGTTGTTGTGTGATGGTTGTTTTATACTGTTTTGTAATATTGTTTTATGAATTTTATTGTGCTATATTTTAAACTATGTTGATTGGGCTTGTCCCCATGTAAGCTGCCCCGGGTCCCTTCATGGAGATGGTGGTGGAATACAAAAATAAATTTATTATTATTATTATTAGTAGTAGTAGTAGTAGTAGTAGTAGTAGTAGTATTGCCAGTCCATGAAACAATAGTGGCACCCTTAACCTTTGGTAGGTAGACAGATAGAAAATGACTTTAAGTAAAGAAGCAAATGAAATATTTGTCCACAGCTGCATGTCTACCGTATACCATGCAGCTGTGGACAAGTCTACATAGGGACCACGAAACGCAGCGCCCAAACAAGAATCCAGGAACATGAAAGGCACTGCAGACTACTCCAACCAGAGAAATCAGCCATAGCAGAGCACCTGATGAACCAACCTGGACACAGCATTTTATTTGAGAACACAAAAATGCTGGACCACTCTCACAACCACCATGTCAGACTACACAGAGAAGCCATTGAAATCCACAAACATGTGGACAATTTCAACCGAAAGGAAGAAACCATGAAAATGAACAAAATCTGGTTACCAGTATTAAAAAATTCTAAAATTGCAACAGCAAAAACAGCAGAGAGAAAATCAGGCAGGGACATGTAATCACCTTGCAAGAAGAGTTTGCTCCAGGCACAGTCAGCCCATTGTATGCTAATCAAGGTGGTCAGTTGAAAGATTCACACCTAGCCCAACTTACAAAATCCCTTTGTCTCACCCTGGTCATTCCACAGATATATAAACCCCTTTTTTCCCAGTTCCAGCAGACCTCACCTCTGAGAATGCTTGCCATAGATGCAGGCGAAACGTCAGGAGAGATGCCTCTAGAATATGGCCATATAGCCCAAAAAAACCCACACTGAGTATTTTAGCACATGTTTGTAAATTCTGCTACTGGAATAAGTGATTCCTTGCACTTGCCACTAGATGCCAGCAATCGCCTGCATAACCGACAAGTAAAACTGCCAACTTTAAATCATGAACAGCTAGGTAATTAACAAGGGGAATGAATAGCTAGCTGTAAAGGAAGCAGTTTTCATATCACATCTAGACATATTCAGGTCCTAGAGCCCAATTTCAGATTAACAGGAGGTCTTAATTGGCTCCCCGATATCCTCAAATATTACAAAAATCCAAAAGCAGAAATCAGTTGTGTTGAATTTTTAAAAAATATAAACCATGTGTGTGCACGTGTTTCTTCAAATCACCAGTCATTTATGGTGACCCAATTAAGGTTTTTTAGATAAGGAATACTCAGACATGTTTTGCCAATTCTTTTCAGAAACACAGCCTAAAGCACCTGACTTTGCATATATATTATTGTATATGGCAATGACCAGTGTGTTTGTTTCATTGGGTGGATGTGCAGTGTGCACACAATGGGAATTTGTCACCAGGAAGTATTTCTTAGTTGGATACACATACACTATAATTAATCATTCTGATTTCATTAGAAGTGACTGCCTATGGATGCTTTTCAACCTTTCGGATATATTTGTAACATTGTTCAGTGATGACACAATACAGTTGGCCCTTCGTATCCACACATTATGCATCCATGTATTCAACCTTCCACAGCTTGAAAAGGTTCCCAACAAATTCCACACACACCCCCAAACTTTGATTTGGGGATTAAATATAAGGGATAGCATATTACTATGCCATTGTACAGAATGGGACTTGCGCACCCATGGATTTTGGTAACCATTGAGGGTCAGGGAACCAAACCTTAGTAAGTACGAAGAACATGTGTGGGATTTTTGCACATATACTGACCTTATGACAATTCTTTATTTTGGGTGGAGGGCTGTCACGAAGCCGCTTCATTGCTTGTACTGGAGAATCACTGAAATAAGGAGGTTCTCCATCTACCATCTCTATCACCATGATGCCCAAAGACCAGATGTCTACCTGTAAAAGTAAAATAACTCCATCAGAGCACGTGATTCTCTCAAGCAAACAAAACTTTCCAAATGAGAAATAGGAACAAAGAGGTACTGTTTTATTGCTATTGTATGCCTCCAATTCATTTTTACCTTACAATGAGCCTAAGGTGAAATTATCACAGGATTTTCTTGGCAAAGTTTGTTCAAAGGAAATTTGCCATTACTTCCCTCTTAGAGTGACAGAGATAGCTCATAGTTATGCAGTGGAACTCCATGTCCAAGCAGTAATTTGAATCCTGGACCCTTGGATCCTAGTCCAGTCTTCAAACCAACACACTGCCTCTAAGTAGTATTGAATGAGATTATTTTCAGCAAAGAAGTTGAAAGGTCAATTGTGCAGACCTGCATACTAGAGAAAGGGAATCTTTGACCTCTGGCCATACTCCATCTGGCCTTCTTTTTAATCGCTAATTAGAGATGAGAGAGGGAAAGGTACTTTAAAAGCATTCACATTTTTAAGGCCATGATTCCAGTAGATCCAACGGTGCAATTAAGTAGCAATAAGAAAAAGTTGCTGCCCCGAACATCAAGGAAAAAACAAACAAACCACCAGCGGTGACAGAAGGAAAAGTTGACTGACAGATTCTGCTCCTTGAATATAGGATATGCGAGGTGGGGTTTCCATAGTGCGAAATCATTATAGTGACCTGGACAATTGTTTGTGCTGCTTAACAAGCAATTGCCGAGGATGCCCCTCCATATTGCTATGGTTAGCAGAAGGAAGCCAAGCACTCAGGCAATAGGCAGCACAGAGCCACCTCCTTCCATTGCTGTGCTGCCACCTGGATGGCCATCTGTCAGGGGTGCCTTGAATGCAATATTCCTGCTTCTTGGCAGGGGGTTGGACTGGATGGCCCATGAGGTCTCTTCCAACTCTTTGATTCTATGATTCTCCTTCTCTCTGTATACAAATCCCCATGGATCCATCATATGAGCAATTCACAAACAGCACCCTATGCAATATACCCCTATAGGATCCCAGCTTAATCCCCCCCCCCCCCGACTAAATTGGGCTCTGCAAGTATGAAGTGACATTAACCTGGGACACACTTTCAGGCATAAGTTTTATGCTGAAGTTTACTCCTGAGGAGTCAAGATTTCAGATGCATTTACACTGTTAATCGGTTTGATACCATGTTAACGAACATGGCTCAATACTATGGAATCTTAGGATTTGTAGTTTTGTGAGGCTTTGAAAAACTATTACTTCCAGGAATCTACAGCATTGATTTATGGCAGTTAAAGTAGTTTCAAACTGCATTAATCCTACCGTTTTGATGCATCCTGAGGTTTGCATGCAACGCGGGAATCATCTATTGATGATTACTTTTGACTGCTGTAGATTTATAAGATTGCTAGAATATGTATAAAGAAGGCATAGCCCAGTATCATGCATTCTGCAGCCTGAACTGTTAACTTGTGGCCCTCCAGCAGTTGTTGAAGCATCAATTCCATTTGTCCTGTCCACAGTGGTGTATGATGAAGGTTAATGAGAGATGCAATCCCAAAGCACCTGGAGGATCATAGTTACACCTTCCTTGGGTAATGTAAAGCATTCCTTCTGGCAAGGAAACTAGTCCAATGTGGGCTAGGCAAAACTACAGTGAGGTGGATCTGTAATTGGTTAAGTGGACGAACACAGAGAGTGCTCACTAATGCTTCCTCCTCATCTTGGAAAGAAGTGACAAGTGGAGTGCCGCAGGGTTCCGTCCTGGGCCCGGTCCTGTTCAACATCTTTATTAATGACTTAGATGAAGGGCTAGAAGGCATGATCATCAAGTTTGCAGACGACACCAAATTGGGAGGGATAGCCAATAGTCCAGAGGACAGGAGCAGAATTCAAAACGATCTTGACAGATTAGAGAGATGGGCCAAAACTAACAAAATGAAGTTCAACAGTGACAAATGCAAGATACTCCACTTTGGCAGAAAAAATGAAATGCAAAGATACAGAATGGGGGACACCTGGCTCGAGAGCAGTACATGTGAAAAAGATCTTGGAGTCCTCGTGGACAACAAGTTAAACATGAGCCAACAATGTGATGTGGCGGCAAAAAAAGCCAATGGGATTTTGGCCTGCATCAATAGGAGCATAGTGTCTAGATCTAAGGAAGTAATGCTACCCCTCTATTCTGCTTTAGTTAGACCACATCTGGAATATTGTGTCCAATTCTGGGCACCACAGTTCAAGAGAGATATTGACAAGCTGGAATGTGTCCAGAGGAGGGCAACTAAAATGATCAAGGGTCTGGAGAACAAGCCCTATGAGGAGCGGCTTGGGGAACTGGGCATGTTTAGCCTGAAGAAGAGAAGGCTGAGAGGAGATATGATAGCCATGTATAAATATGTGAGAGGAAGCCACAGGGAGGAGGGAGCAAGCTTGTTTTCTGCTTCCTTGGAGACTAGGACGCGGAACAATGGCTTCAAACTACAAGAGAGGAGATTCCATCTGAACATTAGGAAGAACTTCCTGACTGTGAGAGCCGTTCAGCAGTGGAACTCTCTGCCCCGGAGTGTGGTGGAGGCTCCTTCTTTGGAAGCTTTTAAACAGAGGCTGGATGGCCATCTGTCAGGGGTGATTTGAATGCAATATTCCTGCTTCTTGGCAGGGGGTTGGACTGGATGGCCCATGAGGTCTCTTCCAACTCTTTGATTCTATGATTCTATGATTCTATGATCTCAAACAGGACTTGAACAGACACATTCTATTAATTTGATGTCATTTCTGCAATCAATGAACTATAATCACCTCAGTGGTATACGGGGATCTTGAAATAACCTCTGGGGCCATCCAATAAGGTGTTCCTACTAATGACTTCCTTTTTGGCACATCTTTACTGATTTGAGCACAAAAGCCAAAATCAGAGAGTTTCACCTATTCAAAAGAGAAAAACAATAATCATTGCACATCCAGAGCAAAGGAGGAGGACTAGGACAAAGGGGTATATAGTGGGGAACAAAGAATTAAAGTCACCTTTCCCTACATCAAAACCCCAGCCTGGATCACCACCCCCACCACCTTATGAAACAATTTATTTTTTAATAAAAAATATTCAAAATTACTAATTACACGGATTTCCAAAAAGAATTTGAAATCCTAGTTATAACTTTTAATGTCCTTGGTGGCTCGCGTGATCCAGACTATTTGAAAGATCATATATCCATCAGGCATGTAGCTAGGGGGAGGGGGGCTTGGGGGGCTTCAGCCCCCCCCCCCTCCCCCAAAATTCTCATGGTGGTTCGCGAAAAGGCCTTACTGGTGTATTATTTAAACTGTTATGTTTATTCATATCATGATTTGATCACCATACTCAATGTATCCCATATGCATGGGGGTATGGGGGTAACGATACAAAAGGTTTGCTAGGGTAGACCCTCTTTCACTCAGACTCAGCTCCCCCCCCCCCAAACAAACTCAGCCCTCCCCTCCCCCCCCCCCAAATCGAAATCCTGGCTACGGGTCTGATATCCATATATGACCCTGGCAGACTTTTAGGTTTTTAGGAGAGGTCTTCCTATTGGTCACACTATCATCCAGACATCTTTGCTGAGGACATGAGAGAGAACCATCTTGAAGACTGCTCCCAAGTCATAGACATCCCTTCCATTGGTCCAGTCAGCCCCTTTCTTGCTGTCTTTCTGCACACAGGCAAAGACCTTTTCATACAGGCAGGTATTTGGTTGTTGATTTGTTACAACAGATAAAGTTTTTAATGAGGGGTGGGCTTTTTTGTATTTTTATTACATTCCAAGGATTTTTTAAAACTATTTTTAACTTTCAAGTTTTAAACAGAACAGTGTTTTAATTGTCTTTTAACTTCTGTATTCATGTCCTTTTAAATTGCAATTTTCATAATGATGATGAGCTGTCTTGAATCCCATGCAGATAGAAGAATAAAATACATACTGATTTGCTCTTTACCTAATTTAAATTTTACACTGGTCATTACAGGGATTGAACCTGGGACTCTTGCATGCAGCATGACATAGAAGGAAGTTCAGAAAGAATTACAAGAAGTGGGAAAGAAAGAAGTAATGAATAGACTTACCCTTCCATCAAGAGTAAGAAGAATAGAATCACTCTTAATATCTCTGTGAATCACACCTTGAGAATGCAGGTAGGCAAGTGCCTGCAAGACTGACTCACACACTGTCGCAATTTGCTCTTCATTCAGCCTGAAATACAGCAGCCAAAACAATGTGCCGTAGCAATTTTGTTTCATAAGCACAAATGCTTAAACATTCACTTAACATTGAAGCATGACATTTAAAGCAAGTTCCTGTTCCATTCAGAGAAATAGGAGTGACACCAGGCATTATTATAAATAGCTTTCGAAAGGGGTTGGACAAATTCATCCAAGATCAAGGATATAGGAATCAATCAATCAATGACCAGAATAGCTTAATGAAACTGTCTTATACAAGAGTATCATGTAGGTACAAAATAACCTTGCCCTCGTTGCTTAAATCAAAGCCAAATTAAATTTGTTAGCAAATTTGACACTGACCCAACTGGTCTCAACAAATCCTAGAAGTGGCTTGCTCACTCTAGAAAGTACCGTATATACTTGAGTATAAGCCGACCCGAATATAAGCCGAGGCACCTAATTTTACCACAAAAAAACCTGGGAAAATGTATTGACTCGAGTATAAGCCGAGGGTGAGAAATGCAGCAGCTACTGGTAAGTTTCAAAATAGAAATATATACCAATATAATTACATTAATTGGGGCATCAGTAGAGTAAATATTCAAAAATATTTAAATAAAATTGTAATTTAAGATAAAGCTGTCCAACTCTGATTAAACCATTATTCTAACCTTGTTTAATGTAAATGTGCTTACATATCCTTCCAATAATAATAAAGGGAGTAAAATAATAAATGTAATAAAAAGAATAATAGATTAAAATAATGGAAATGTAATAACAGTAATAAGAGAATAAAATAATAAATGTAATAATAATAATAAGTAGAGTGAAATAATAAATGTAATAACAATAAAGAGTAAAATAATAAATGTAATAATAATAATAAATAGAGTAAAATAATAAATGCAATAAAAATAATACTAATAACAAAGTAAAATAGTAAATAACATTGACTCGAATATAAGCCGAGGGGAGATTTTTCATCCTAAAAAGAGGGCTGAAAAACTAGGCTTATACTTGAGTATATACAGTAATTTCCCCTTTGTATGTTGCTCTTTACATTACAGACTTTATTGTGCCTGTGAACATCAGCGACTGATAGCTGGGAGTAGATTATATCCATACTAATGAGAGCCTTCATTCGTCTTTCTGGATTGTGGATTTATTTATGCTGTTTCCTCCACTGTTAGTTTATTGGTCTGTTTCTTTTTAATTATTTTTCCTCCTATATTCAGTACAAGGGCCAATATTTAAGTGAATCGGTTTCTTCAGCTGCAGAAAGGCATGATCAAGACATCTGAAGAAACAAGTATGTGCCATGTTCTGCCTCTGGACTCCCCTCTTCCACCCTAGGGAGCCTTGTGGCCTTAAATGTGGTCAAGGACACTGTCCCACTACCTGGATTGAAGAAATATTCAACTGCCAGTCAGCTGGCTTTTAGTAGATGGAATGGAAAGAGGACCATCTTACTTTTTACTTCAGGCTTTAAAAAATCTATTGTGTTAGGCCTGCTCATGTAATACATATGCACTCACGCTGATAACTTCACATATCTGGCAAAGTGAGCTTGTAAAAACTCATGTTACGATTAGCTTTACAATATTTTTAAATGACAGTCAGACTCAGATGTGTGAAATATATTTTTTCTTACAAGCCCCCAAAACATTATCCTAGAACCTACTGGAAACTCTAACTGGACACATAATTCAGGGGCCTATGAAAATTCCACAAGCAAGACATGAGAGCATTAACCTATCTTGCTATCATTCTTAATCATGCAGCAATCTGATGGATGTGCTTTTCATCTTTCAGGTAGCCAAGCTACAACTAATAACTGTCAGACTTATCCATCAATGAAGTTGTCTGAGTTCAACATACTTTTGAAGTCACCTAAGTTGGTGACCATCATCACATCTTTTGGCAGGGAAGCTTTTGATTGTGCACTAAAGTATTTTCACAGTGTTCTAACATTCAGTTCCACCGGGCATTGCTTATTGTTGAAGAACTAGCCTGAACATACACTTCTTCATTGCTATAACATGGCACAATAAAGGTCACACAAAGATTCTTTGCTCTGTTATTGAGAACTGAATAGGCAACGTCACCGCAACAAATCTACATGAGACTGATGCCACAAGCAGTTTGTTGCTTAATCCAAATTAAAGCATTTAACGCAGGCATTCTCAAACTGTGGCCCTCCAGCTATTTGGGCCTCCAACCCCCAGAAGCCCTAATGAGCTTATTCAATTGTCAGGAATTCTGGGAATTGAAGGCCCGAACAGCTGGGGGGGGGGGCACAGTTTGAGGATGCCTAACTTAAAGTGTCCATGCTGCTGTGTTCTTTTTCCTACCTGACTTGAGAAAGAATATCAGTGAGAGCTCCTCCCTGAAGGAATTCCATCAGCACCCAGAGTTCATCTCCCACAAGGTAACTTTTATACATCTCAACCACATTGTCATGTTGGTAATCTCGCATTATCACAACCTGAGAGGGATATAGAAAGAAAAATGACTGACAGTCTACACAAACATTTTTTACTGATCAAACACATCTGCAGTTCACAGTTCATTATATACTTGCCTAGTCAATCTGGAGACTCTGGAAGTCAAAGGAATATGTGACATCAAAATGCAAGCCATAAACAATGATATGACTCCACCTTAAGATCTGCAGACCAATGTCCCTAACCAAGAAGCACTATTCATTTGTCTCCCTTCCTTATGTAAAAGAAAGAATACCAGTTCTCACTACCACCTTTGTGTAAACTAGCCACAGCCTTCATTTTCTTCTACAGCTGTCTTCAAATCACCTCTAGAAATACAGGATCAGATTGAGTCATACTCTATTCCGACTGAAATCAATGGGACACATTAATTTATTGTTTCTGTGCGACTGAGGGCTCTTTCACACTACACAGACATAGTACTATGATTCCACTTTAACTGCCATGGTAAGATCCTATGGAATCTTGCAGTTGGCAGATACTAGAACTTTATGGCTGAAACTCTTGCTGAAACTGTAAATCTCAGGATGGAACCATAGTAGTTAAAGTAAAATCATAGTGCTATGATTGTGTGATAAAGAACTCTAAACCTTGCTTCACATGCTTGATTCAGCTCAATTTAATCCAGTTAAAGACCATCCCACTTAATGGCGATCTAACTTATTTGCTTTCTTGGTGATTGCTCTCAAACTGTGGAGCTCCTTTCTAAGGGAGGTTCAGTTGGCCTTCTCTGTTGTCTTTCCACCAATATGCAAATAACTTTTATTTAGGAAGGCCTTTGGTTTTAACTGGTTTTAGAAAATGAAGCTTCTGCAAATGCTCAATGTAACATGAATTTCACCTCATTAAAAAGGAGCTCCCGTCGTTGCTGCTTCCGTAGGTCCATCATCTTCACTGCCACCTGCCGCCCAGAGTGCTTTTCACGAGCAATGCAGACAATCCCAGTTGACCCCTCACCAATCTTAACATAGTTCTCCAGCATTGTCCTGGGATCTCCTTGGTCTACCACCATCCTCAGTGCAGCTTTGAACTGCTCATGGGTTACAACTGCTGGATCCTCACTGGTTAGCTGCACTTTAGAGTCCAAGGGAAGGTGAAGGTTGCTGGAACTGGTTTGGGTATGGCGGTTCCGAGGGGAACCTGCTGGTGATGGCCTGCCTTGAGGCAAAGCTGATGCGTGCTCATTGGTTGGCGATTTCTGAGGGGTACTCGCTTCTGAAATCCTGGCATAATCCGGAACTGGCTGGTCAGAAGGAAGTGACTGGGATTTGGTTGCAGGGCTGTGTGGCGAACCCCAATGTGGTGGTGGCCTGTAGAAAGGGTTGGGCTTGAAAAGAAGAGAGTGTTGTTAACAAAGCTGGAACTCAAGTAAAGAAGCCATGAATATGAAAAGAGTTACAGCACATTAATCTAGTAAGAACAATAGTGTTTGAATATTGTAATTATCAGTATTAGTGGGTTGTTGTGAGTTTTCTGGGCTGTATAGCCATGTTCCAGAAGCATTCTCTCCTGATGTTTCTACTGCATTTATTAGGAGGTCTCTTGGAAACGAGGAAATTGAAACATTCACACCTAACTCAAACAGATAAGAGCTCCTTCTCCTACCCTGGACATTCCACAGATATATAAACCTCATTTTTCTAGTTCCCAACAGACCTCACAACCTCTGAGGTGGCCTGCTATAGATGCAGGCGAAATGTCAGGAAAGAATGCTTCTGGAACATGGCCACACACCCTGTAAAACTCACAACAACCCAGTGGTTCCAACCATGAAAGTTGTCGGCAATACATCTCAGTATTAGACTCACATGGAAGGAAAGCAGCATGTTTGCTTTTATGACTCTAAAAGTGAGTATAGTTCAATGGTTTTAGGTGTGTGAGGTCTGAGTTTAGATGATTACTCGGGTATTTATGGACATTTGTATTGTCCATGACAACACTAGAATCCCCAAATCCCTGTATCACCAAAACTCTCCTTTATATACAGGACTACTTTAAGATGAACTGAATACAGTTTGTAAAACACAAAGAAGTTGACATAGGCTTTTTTGGTTCTTGCATGTTTAATGAGAGCATAAAACCATATTGGCTACAAATGTACACTTGGTTTAGAAGTAACTCTCTTCCAGTTCCTATCATGCGTTAACAAGATTCACATGTACTAAAAAGGCCCAAAGGAACATCATAGCTTAAAACACCATCATTTTGGAGAGTGGAAACTGCCCTTCCTACAGAAAGCACTTGTACTAAAACTAATCCTGCAACAGTAACTTAATTACAGCCTAAATAGTGGATTGCTGCAGCGATTATTGTTTTGTTTTCTGGATGGAAAAGGATACTTGTTCCTTTATTTTATATTTAAATAACAAATAACAAATAAATAAAATAATGATTTTTGAAATGGCAGGCCTGAGGCCATTGCTATGGGATTTACTTATTTGTTTGTTTGTTTGTTTATTGTATTTATTTGTCAATGTTTATATCCAACATTTCTTCCAGTAAAAGTTAACCTATATCAGTGATTCTCAAAGTGATGATCCCTGGACCAATTCTGGTCTCTGGTAAATTTCCAATAAAAATCCCCAGTATCAACAACAACAAGTTTAGTGCCAATCCCTGGCATACTGGGAAAACATAATTGCCAGTTTCACACATTAAGTAGCATAAGAAACATTGACTTTTCCATTGTGTTATAGTGCAAGACTATAACTGTATGACCCTGTCACACCATACAACTATGGTATTATGGTTCTTCTACATATTAAGGAATCCAGGCATGTCCAATTTAGCAAAAGGTATTTATAATTCTCTGCCAGGGAACTCCAATGCTTTAAAAGTAAAGATAAAGGTTTTCCCTGACATTAAGTCTAGTTGTATCTGACTCTGGGGGATGGTGCTCATCTCCATTTCTAAGCCAAAGAACTGGCATTGTCCGTAGACACCTCCAAGGTCATGTGGCCAGCATGACTGCATGGAGCACTGTTACCTTCCCGCAGAAGCAGTACTTATTGATCTACTCACATCTGCACATTTTCGAACTGCTAGGTTGGCAGAGACTGGGCCTAACAGTTGAAGATCACCCTGCTCCCTGGATTCGAACCACCAACCTTCCTGCCAGCAAGTTCACCAGTTCAGTGGTTTAACCTGCTGCACCACCAAGGAGCCCTTACCAAATTATAAATACTAGTATTCCATAGGATTTGTTATGGCAATCAATGCTGAATCCAAGTGCTATAACTGTGAAGTGCAAAGGGTCCCTTATCCTGTGAAATAGGTTAGAATGAAGAAATTGGATCATAGAATCATAGAGTTGGAAGAGACCTTGTGGGCCGTCCAGTCCTATCCCCTGCCAAGAAGAAGGAAAATCGCATTCAAATGATCAAGTTATCCTGGTAACTTTGTGGGGCGTATTTACACTGTAGGTGAATTGTCATGGCTGAACATTGTGGAAATACGGGAGTTGTGAGGCACAAAGTCATGTGGCAGAAAGGCAAAAGACTTTTTAAAACTCTCATGATTCCATAGCACTGAGCCAAGTCAGTTAAAGTGGTGTCAAACTGCATTAATTCTACAATTCAGATGCACTCTCAGTGAGTCCTGAATCTGGATCTCCTAAGTCTCAATTCAAGCACATGAGCCACAATGATCATAAATACATTGGAATACTCTGTGATGTGTACATTACTGTGTCTGTGCATGAATATAACAATTGAATTATGGATAGAGTGGGGAAGGTGGAAGTAGTATTGCCATCATTTGTAATGACATGCATACACTGCTTTACAGTGAATCACAGAAACATACACACTGATCTAAGCAAATGGTTAATCTGGTTTAGGCTGCACATTTAGCATGTAATTTGTAATGTATTAAAAAAATTGGTTCAGTGGTGGTGAAAATTTAATGGAGCTTTTTTTTAATTGAACACAAGCACTAAAGAATAGGAGAATTTTCCTTCTCTGAAAACAGTTGTCTATACAAACTATCAGTATTTATTGCAAGGACACCTTTAGTGCATAGCAAGTTTATTCCAAGTGTAGTTATTCAGTTTTATTTGTTACCAGCAGTTGCTTTCCAAAACAGGCTCACCATAAACTTCAACAAATTGATTCCATCCATAAAACAATTCACATATCCTGGATTTTCATGACAACGATTGATCAATCATATACCCTTTAATAAAGCCGTGCCTATGATTGAAGCTGGCATCCAGAAAAAGAGCAATTCTAAAGTTAAAAGCTGTAAAACAATAAAACATAGCACAATAAAAACCTCTATCGTCGCCAATTTCTTACAAAGAATGCCTTAATAAAACTAAGTAGCAAAATCTTCTATACTGCCACTACCATGAATACATTGTTTCCTTGGTTGTCAGTTTTCATAGAGCATGAAATAATATAATGCTACTAATAAGTAGTGGTAGTAAAGAAAAATGGGACAAGTCACAACAAAATGTTGCAATACGGTACAATTCCATTCAGAATTCCAGACACTCAGTTCCACTCCACTGTCTCCTCAGGTCTTTCATGTCTATGGTATAAATAAGTGGACTTGCAAGAAAATGGTGCAGTATAGGTATTATTTGGAGCCTAGCCATGTCCTAGCTTCACCCCTCCACTTTGGCTTTGCAAAGAGCTTTTGGACCAATAAGTTATGATTTTGGACCAATTACTCCCAGAATCCCCAAACCAATGTGGCTCCAATCTTATCTTTTGATGGAGCCACAGTCGCTTACACTCCCTGCCTATCTGTAAAATAAGGAATACATATTTTTTAACTACCATGCATATAGTTTCACATAGCTCTCAAAAATGCTATGTTGAGAGTCTGGCTGTAGTGAAAGGTTTACTTGGGAAAAAACAATTATCCCAATGGAGAACTAGCAATAATAGCAGTCCTGTCTTGGGAAAAATGCTCAGTATGTTTCAATAAATGTAAGTGCACCTCATGTCATAGGTTCAGTAAGTTTCTGTGGCCCAGAATCAGCTGGCATTTCTGAAGGATATTGAATTATTTCTTTAAAGCGCTTTAAAATCACCTAATACACATTTAAATAGAGCTTGCCCAAATTTGCAACAGAATACAATAAGACCTAACTGAAGAATTGACATGCCTACAGGAATATGCACTCTGTAAATGAATTCACAGATCTCTAAATCATTGCCTTTTGATAACACCATGGCCTTCAAGATTATTTCAAGATTATTGTCTACATCCACTTGTTAGCTGCAACTCTACAGACATACTGAATCAATGGAACTTACATAAACATTGATTTAGCAAGTCTGCTGTAGGTAGGAAAGGTAGTGTGGAGTAGTGTTTGAACAGGACTTTGGGAGAATAATATTCAAATCCCCATTAAAACCCATTGAATAAGTTTGGGCAAATCTTACTCTTTGAGGAATTATTATTATTATATTTATTTATACCCCGCTTTATCTCCCCCAAAGCGGACTCAAAGCAGCTTAACATAAAAGCATCAGCATAACTATTTTAAATATACAAAGATTAAAACAGGATTAAATATAAACAGTATTTAAAATATTGTAGTTAAAAGCCATTAAAACAAATTCAAAGTTAAAAACCACAGCACCCTATAAATTGATCTTAGATCGTTCATCTTTAAAGGCCTGCCTGAATAATGAAGGAAGGCAGTTATAAAAACCCCTGAATAAACATTGCCTGAAAAACCCTGTGTTATGGTCACCTGAGGGTCACTAAAATTCAGAAGCAACTTGAAGCCACACAATAACTCATGGCGGGATTAACAACTGTGTTTGCTATATGAGATAGATAAGTAATTGCCACTGCTGCTGTCAAGTCATAGGTGACCCTATGAATGAGACACTTTCATCAGATTCTGTTATTAACAAAACTTTCAAATGCAAATCTGTGACTTCTTTAATTTAGTGATCCCGCTTGTAAATGCAATCTTCTTCTCTTACCTATGCCTTTACCTTTCCCAAATATTGTCTTTTCCAATTCCAATAAATCATGATATGGCCAAAGCTCGCCATCTTCATTAGAATTCCAATCTTTGACTAACAACTAATGTGGTGCAGGTGTACATCATAACTTTTCACTTGTGGAGTATATCTGCAACTAACTCTAGATTGCCACCACAACCACCCTTGTGAGTTAGGTCAGAATAAGCCTGACCCCCAATAATAATAATAATAATAATAATAATAATAATAATAATAATAACTACAGTGCAATAATAACTACGAAATATGTCCAATTATGCTTGGAATGGTCCTGGATTACGATTGTGGATAGTATGATTTTAATAGTGATTATAATGTTTATATGTTTTAATGTGCATTTTAACTTTAATTTTAAAATTTAACTTAAATGTATTTAATGGTCTGTTGTCTAAAGGCATCAAATAGTTGCCAGATGTAAAGCCACCTTGAGTCCCCTTCGGGGTAGAGAAAGGCGGGATATAAATAAACAAATAATAAATAAACGAATAAAAACTTTATTTATATCCCGCCCTCTCTCTCTGAAGGGATTTGGGGTGGCTCACAAAAGAAAAAAATGCAATATACATAGTAATACTCAACCAACCAGGACAAACAACATTCATTCACTGACAAATCAGCAAATCATGATACATAAACAAAATAAAACATTAATAAACATATTGATAAAACAACAAAAATGTCAAAATAAATATAAACGATCTTCATAGCTGGAGCTGGAGAAAGCTATCATTCCCATTGTTGCATCACACTGGCTCTTCATAGCATATTCACAAGTATCACACCCTACCATAGTTGCAGTGAAACACAAACATATCAGAAACCAAATTTGGGCCAACAGAACTGGAAAGGTTTGTGTCAATGGTTTGTGACTTAAGAAAAAAGACAGCTACAACCCTGAAACTTGCTAAGCCTGCTATGCTCCTGTTATCTGTGACTTATTTGTAAAGAGGAGTGGCTCTGAAATCTAATAAAACAGGGAGAAGGGGAAGTTTTCTATTCTCCCAATATGTGTACTCCACCTAGACTACACACAGTACATTATCTTAACTAAACCTTGTTTTTTACCCCATTGACCCCAATGTACATGTAAAAGGTATTGCAAATTTACTTTCCATAGTACATTAAAGGTAGGACAAACACACACACACAGAACTGCAAGTGACTACATGCTGGATTTTATTTCCCCATCGTCTAGCTGTACCACCCCTCCATTCCTTTCCAGTTCAGACATGCTCCTGAAAGAATAATATTTTCAAACCTCAAACTTTGTTTTAAAGGTTTATTTTAGGTAACCTAGAGCCCCTAAAGAAAGCCCTCGTGGGTGTCTCTAGACCAGTGTTTCTCAACCTTTCTAATGACACAACCCCTCAGTATAGTTCCTCATGTTGTGGTGACCACTAACCAAAAATTATTTTCATTGCTACTTCATAACTGCACTTTTGCTACTGTTTAGAATCGTAATGTAAATATCTGATCTGCAGGATGTATTTCCATTCACTGGGCCAAATTTGGCACAAATACCCGATAGGCCCAAATCTGAATATTGGTGAGGTTGCCGAGGGGTGTTTACTTTGTCATTTGGGAGTTGCAGTTGCTGGGATATATAGTTAATCTACAATCAAAAAGCATTCTGATCTCCACCAAGGATGGAATTGAACCAAACTTGGCACACAGAACTCTCATGACCAACAGAAAATACTGAGTTGGTGGGCATGGACTTCAAGTTTTGGAGTTGTAGTTCACCTACATCCATAGAGCTGTGTGGACTCAAACAATGATGTATTGGACCAAACTTGGCACGAATACCCAATATGCCCAAATGTGAACACTGGTGGAATTTGGAGAAAATAGACCTTGAGTTGTAGTTGCTGGGATTTATAGTTCACCTACAATCAAAGAGCATTCAAAACTCAGCCCACAATGGATCTGCACCAAACTTGGCACACTACCAACATGGCCAACATTGCATACTGGTCAGGTTGAGGGGAGCTGTTTTTGAATTCTGGGAGTTGTAGTTACCAACACTCAGAGAGCACTCTGTGCCAAACTGGTGATGGAACTAGTAAATTTGCCACATAGAACTTGTCTCAGGAATAGCCTATCACAGCGGAGAAAGGCTTTTGGTGGGAGATAAGCAATCTGTTTTCCAAAAAGGAAGAGAAGGTCAGGTGGAGAGATCTTCAGCCTTCTCAGCCAAAAGGGCACCTAAGACCATTAGAAATATGTGTTTTCTGATGGACTTTGGTGACCCCTTTGAAGCCCCACCAGGGGTCCCGACCCCCAGGTTAAGAAATGCTGCTCTCGACACTTGTCCTTTTAAATATTAGCTCGTGTACCCAACACATCTCCTATGTACCAGGGTTTTTTTTAAAGGGGAGAAAAAAAACTAACAACCACACACTTGTCTAAATGGACATACATTTATCCACAACAACTCATTCCCAAGTCAATGTATCTGTAACCATCAATTTCCCTCCTTTGAAACTACTTTCCTTTTCTTTATTCTTTGGTGTACTATGCTTTGTTGACCTAAAAAGGGTCAAATCATTAAACAATTTAAATAGTTACACTCTTCTTGAAGCAAATACATTTGTGAGCCCTTTCTTCTTAAATGAAAGGATGAATATGGAATAAGCTACTGGTGAACCCTGCAAGTGCTTGGAGATGGCAGCGGGCCAGTTGGGCAGCATCAACAGAAACACTGATCAGGAAGCCATAGACTGCAGCCTATCTGGTGTACCACTTTTGTGCTCCAACAAAATGTCATTTGCAAACACATTTTGGGTCAGTTGGATATGATGGGCATCCAACTGGATTTCTTCCTCTTAGCTATCTTAGAATAAACTTTGTTAGTCATTAAGAAACTGGTTAACATTCTAAGAGTCTGGAAAGTATCCTTCCTAGTCCTTGACTGACACACCGGTTGTGCCCTTCCTAGAATCAGAAGACCTAAAGATACTAAGTTCAAGGTTGCACTACTGCAATGTGCTGTACATTGGGCTCTATTCTGTATCAAGCTCAGGAATTCCAATTAGTTCAAAACCAGATTGGTAACAGGTAAATCCAGGAGTCAGCATATCACACTTACTGTATATTAAAACCATTGGTTGCCAATTAGTTTCATTTTTAAAATAATTTTATTCTTTCATTATCGTTGCTTCTTAATACATTTCAACCAAATTATTTACACTTATTTCAGTTAGATATGGATATTCATAAATATTTTGTTTAAAGATTTGTAAAGCCTATTATTAGTGTTTACACTTATTTTTGTTTGGTACAAGAAATGAATACCAAGGAATACTGGATGTTCTTGCACCGTTCTTAAGCTAATTAGTTTCATTGCAAAGTACAAAATATTGGTTATTAGCTTTAAAGCCCCACATACTTTGGGCCCAGGTTGCCTATAGGATTGCCCCATAAACATAGGCCCTCTGGCAGATGTTTACCAGGCAGAACTCAACTGGCCACTGCCACTCAGAGGACCTTTTCATTAGCTGCCTTTTGACTGGGGCATGACATGTCGGAAGAGATTCAGCACCTAAACAGGGTGTCAGAATTTAAACAAAATTATATACCTCTCTCATCTAGCAGGGCTACACAGTCAATTTTAAATTATGAATTTTAAATCAACATTTAATTGATATGAATTATTTTAATGTATGTTTCAATCGTATGTCTGTTTTAATCCATGTGTTTTGAATAGCTTTATATTTTTGTCTGTGTATTTCAACTATGTTGTACTCTGTCCCGAGGCCTAGGGAGTGACATATAAGAAACAAATAATAATAATAATGAATCTGTAATATTAATAATTATTATTATGTTTATTTATATCCCGCTTTCTCTCTCCATACGAAGACTCAAGGTGGCTCACAACTAAAAGCATTTCAATACAACTTAAAATATACAAATATCAAAACTGTATTAAACAACATTTATATTAAATCAATCCAGGTTAAAACCATAAAAACATATAAAATCACATCACAAAATCACAGACTCCTTTTGTTTTAATGATAAGCCCCCCAAAAGCACAAGCATAAAATCATATTGAACCATAGATGTCCAGGGGAATGAGATATACTGAAATAGGTTTAGATGTTATGTCTGCCTCCTTTTCCCTACCTCATCTCATTTTTGCCTTGAGATCTAAAAGCAAATGATGACCATGCAGACATCTTGACCTAGTTGTTAATGCCAACTACAATTATGAATTATATTAATGAGGCTTACATAATTGTTGGCTTAGAGCAAATCTAAATGGGCAAGAAAATCTAGACATGCCTTAAATTCCCTGTTGAACTGTCAGCATGATGTTTGTTGACTTCTGGTAAGCATTGCAGATTTTTAAGTGTTAAGCCTACTTTACTTCACTTTTGGAAAAGATTGCCCTCTTCCTTCTTGCTGATCATACAGGTACCTCTGCAGATGTCAGAACAGGGTGGTCACAATAGCAAGGAGACCTGTGGCTAACGGAGCAGTAGTGGTGACACAGAGGGTACAGTGACAGTCCAGTGAGACTGATGCAATCTCAGCCCAGCTAGACTGTGTAGGTGCCAACAAAGTGCTGCCTCAGGTTCAGCTGGGTGCGTCTGGCACCTCCAGCCCTGTATTTAGCAGCCAGTGTTGACTCGCCCTTAATAAGTTGTCATTGACTCAATGAGATGCTACTTGGAACTAAGAACTAGATCTAAACGTGTGACCTCATCATCAAGTCAGACTTTTTTCCTCCTCTCCTTGTTCTGCTTCATCCATTTTAGTGTGTGTGTTATATCTTGCCTAATAAAAGGATTGTTTTTATAGTCAACAGGTTGAACCAATAAAAATATAGTGTCAGTATCAACTTGAAAAGATAATGCTACTTACTACATTTGCCTCTTGCCCTTCTTCCAAAGACTCAACCCCAATATGAGGATGTAACTCCTCTTTCTCTTATTGCAACAACTGTATCGGATAAGTTTAAGCTGAATAAGAATGTTTGAAGTTTGTGGCTTAGCTGGGATCTGAACTCAGGCCTTAGGATTTTAGATTTACTCTATAACTAAACATTTATCAGCTATGCCACATTGTTATCTTTAGCCCCACTATCCTTTAACACATTTTCCTTCACATAACTTTCCATCCTCATTGTTAGAGAATGCTCATTTAGAGGGGGAGATGGGGAAATGTGGCCCTTTTGTACTACACAGTTTAATAATAATAACAATAATTTATTTATATACTGCCCTATCTCCTCAGGGTGGTTTCCAACATAAGGCAAAACATTCAATTGCCAAACAAAAAAAATACAACAAAATTAAACCTTATAAAACATAAACAGAAATCCTATTAAAACAGTCACAAAAAAAAATTAAAAGTCAGTTTCAATGTTACTCCATCAGAAGGGATTCAAAATATGAATGGACAGAATTACGAATTGGACGTGGTCTGCTATGAAAGGGCGGGCAAGGGCTAGTGCAACAAAGTATCATAGGGCCAGGGATAGTGCAATGATTCCACGTTAACTACCATAATTGCATTCTATGGAATTCTGGTGAAGCACAAGAGCTCCCTGGAACAGAACGGTAAACACCTGTCAACTGTTCTTGGATGGGAAGGTTATATACGGAAGATCTATTTCAATATGACTTCAGGCCTGGTTATAGAACAGATATGGTTTCTTCACCTCACTGGATGGCCTATGCAGGGAACTTAACAGGGGGAATGTATCTGTTGGTCTTTCAGGACTTCTCAGTGGCTTTTAGTATTATTGACCATGGTAGCCTTCTAGGTCAGTGGTTCTCAACCTGTGGGTCCCTAGATGTTTTGGCCTTCAACTCCCAGAAATCCTAAGAGCTAGACAAATAGCTGGGATTTCTGGGAGTTGTAGGCCAAAACACCTGGGGACCCACAGATTGAGAACCACTGTTCTAGGTAGAGAGCTAGCATAGTATAGTGATTTTGGCGTTGGACTAGAACTCTGGAGTGGGCTCAAATCTCCATCTGCCATGAAAAGTCACAGATCACACTCTCAGCCTGAGGAAGGCAATGGCAATTACCCTCTGAACAAATCTTTTAAGGAAAATGTCAGCACATATTTGCCTTAGGATCCCCATAAATTAGAAATGACTTGAATGCACACAACAACAAAAGAATCCCTCTGGGCTGTTTCTCTGGGATGAAGACACTATTTAACAGTAATCTCAAGTCCTTCTTGAAGGGGCAAGTTAAAAAAGTGGAAATGGGAAAATCCTGTTTGACCTTTTCACCACGGGCCAGAGCCACCTGTCTTGTTTAATATCTAGATGAAACCACTGGGAGAGGTAATTTAGAATTTTCAGATCCAGCATGCTAATGTTCCCCTATTTTCCACTTAATTGCAAGACTTTTTATTTAGTACTAATTCTATGTCTAAACCCTAATCCAAACAAAACAGAAGTGCTCTTGGTTAGTGAGAAGGTAAGTTAGTGAGCAGGCAAGTGGGTTATGGCCCATGCTTCCTGCTTGTGTCTTTTTGGGTTTGTATTCCAAAAAAATCTAACTTTCTCAAGTGCTGGCATTGACCTTTTTCTATTTTGCAGTAAAAAAAACCATTTTGAAAGGAAAAAGGCATGTACTGTGAATTCCCACCTCTAAGCCTTGGTAAACCTGAAACTTTTGTTCACAAAGGACATGGGAGGAGGTTGCATTTCCAAATAATCACATTGGAAACATACATTTTCAGACAAAACCTGACAGGCTAGAAACAACAGACACTATGCATACTGATACTGACACAGATTACTGTGACTGTAGACATGTAATTTTTTGGTTTGTTTGCTTTGGCTCCCTTGTTGGTTACTTATGAGAAACAATATAGGTGTGGCAACAGGATATGCCCACACTTACTATGCGTGATGTGTTTGTGACTTAACACCAGTGCCAGTTTAGACTAATAGTTTCTTCATATTTTGCAATGCAAGCATAATCTCTTAATATTAGCCTTAATCTGTCAGAAGCTACAGTCATATTTGCCTTCAAAATGGCATTGGCCTTGGAAGTAAAATTCTAAAGCTTGAAAGCCCCCACTCGAGCACCAAGTAAACATACCTTTATCTGCTGGTTGATTCCGGCTTTGTTTGTGGTGCTGGATGAGGGGAACATACTTCGTAACAATCTTCTTTTTAAGCTGTTTTCCCTCGACTTGGAGCCAGGACTGCCTTCCCCAGGTGGCCTTGAATTAGCAGGGGCTCCCTGGTAAGGTGGAGGATGGCGCTCTTCTGAGTTCCTTCTCCCTCCAGCATTTTCTTGGTTTACTGTAGGAACTGGGATGTATTGCTGGTGATGAAAACTTGAAGGAAGTGGGACAAATCGGCTATTTGTGCTGTGGAACTCCGATGGACCAAGGGACTGAGCTTTCATTACAAGGCCATTGGAATGAGCCGGTCCATCCATGATGGGTTTATAATCTGGCCACAAGGTCTGCCTTCTAGATGACTTGGATCCACCATTGCAGTTGAGGTAGTTTCCATATTTGTCTGTCCAGTCTGGCTCAGGGCACTGTAGATACATGTCAGTAGGTTCATCTTCCCCAAGAAGTCCCAGTGATTGGGCTCTTCTTCTGTTAGTTGGGCTCTTCCCCCTCAGAGTATTAGAGCTGATGAGGGAAAGCTTTTGGATATCATTCAGTATCCCAGAGATATATCCTTCCACTTCAAATGTGCTGGCTCTCACAACCTTCTACCACAAAAGACAAGGAGAAAGAAGATCAGGGCAAAGGGAAGAAGAAAAGTTAGTATTGTAGCGCCTCAGGTTCAAACACTAGTTAAGATAGGGATTCTCTGTGCAAATGGGAACATGGGTTTACAACACAGAGTGAATCCAATTCCTAGTCCCAATCAGAATAGACCCACTGAATTAGTGAAACTTGCAAATTTGATAACTTACCAAATGCTCAATGAGTCAATGGTTCTACTAGTTGTTACAACTTTGAAAAGTACAAATTGAATATGAAATTGATGTGAAGTTAGGTACTTCTCAGGGTTTTTTTGTAGGTATGGTAGGGATTTAAAAACCTGCAGTTATTGTGATTTGTTAGGGACAGGTATGATTAATCATTTGCCAACCCAATCTTTCACCTGCCTTTAAAAGATCCTAGATTCTCTTCTCTCCTCACACTACCCCCCTTTTGTCCTCTTGCTGCAAACTGAACTCAAAACACAACAGCAGTTTCCTCTCAATCAAGTGGGGGGAGGGGGAAAGGAGAGAGAGAACAGGTGGAGGAATCTTGCTCTTCCCAACAGACGCAAGCAAAAGCAAACTCCTGTAGCATCTCTCAACTTGTGTCTTTCTGCTAGGTCATTAAATGCTAATCAAGGTGGCCAACTGAAACATTAACACTTTCTGGAACATGGCCATACAGCCCAGAAAACTCACAACAACCCAGTGATTCTGGCCATGAAAGCCTTAGACAATACCTTGTGTCATCCTCATTACTAACTGTCAACATCTTGATTAGACTCTGATGTTGCTTGGTTACATATCCCAGTTTTCATCTGTGAAATGTAGAGTATGCCTACAATACTGACACTCCTGAAGGCTTCCAGATGTGGAAAAATAACCAGGAGCAGAGTGTTTTGGGGATCATATAGGGTCCTCAGGCTATACCTTTCCCATCCTGGCCTATACTCATTACCACAATACTGAAATGCAAAATAATTGAATCTTAAATTACAGGTTTTAAAAAAGAATCACATTTTGCTTTATGTCTAATATCCTTAAACTCACCCAGCATGTTCTTCTGGATGATGGAAATTGTATTCTAACACAATTGGAAGCTTTAGATTTAGAAAAGCTTTCTGAATGTTTTGAAAAAGGTCTGGCCCTATCTGAAAACAGGATTATACAAAGTTGCTGCTAAATCTGTCTCACACGAAACATGAGAACAAAAAGCCATACACCTAATACATACACTTGTGACCTATGCCTTTACTTTTAACTAGATGCCGGATTCCGTCTACAGTCTTGTTCAGTCTCCTGCTGCCCCTTGCTGAGGGATACATTGAAATGCTGAGGTGAAAATAATGTGCAACACTAAGTCTGTGATAATAATAGCTTTAGGTTCTAACATGTTAGCTCAACAGACAAACTCACTCACAGTAGGAACCGGGCCCCATTCTGAGCCAAATCATATTTGGGCCATGTGAAGATTATGCTGATTATCATAGGCAATATCTACAAGTTGGCCAACCCAGACTGCTATCTCTGCTATACTTATCTGCCATGCAGCTTAGTCAGTTCATTTACTTAGGAAGTGGAAAACCGAAGAATCTATTAACTAACATCATCAATTTCTCCACAGGGAGGCCCAATACAATGCCTATGCATTCTCTTGGCACAGTTCCCAACCGGTATGAAAGAAATCTTTCCCTAGAGAGAAATAGAATTTCTTCTGTTTGCTAACAACTGAGCACTTCCATAAAAGACATACTGAAATAATTGCAGCAGTGAAAACAGACATGGATCCCGACATGTGTCACTTAAGGTAGAACAGCTAAAGTAATGCACTATCTGAGTCAATTCGCACATGTGTGTAAGCTAATTGATAAAATGGCAGGAAACTCTGGCACATTCAATTTGATAACTAGCATATTAGATGCTGCTCAGAATTCAGTACGAAACATAGTTCCGTATGGAAAACCGGAGACATAAAGAAAGATTCCATTCAATTGCAGACATTGCATTTATGTTGGTGCAATATGAAAGGCTTCTAGGTACATAGCTGAAATGGCTACAAGCACACCGGGGGCTATTATACACAAATGTTTTGCCATGTGTAACTGATCTCATCAAACTAGGTTTAAACTGGCCACCACATTGCTAACTGCAAATGTAAAAAGGACCGTGTTACAAAAGCAACGTATTAACCCCAGTCTCTGTAAGTATCCTTATGCCTGCCAAACACTCTCTTCCATAATAGTAACATGAGCAGAGTACTTAATCTTAAGTCATATGGGCAATACATATTTTTGCATAAAGTCCTTGATGCCACTACTGTCAAACTTGTGCAGCAGCAAAATAAAGTTAATTTCTGAGTGAAAATAAAGTGCACATGAGGCATGGAACACAATCAGAAAAAGCTTCCCCTGAATTATTGAACTTAGAGTTGGAAGAGGTCATTTAGTCCAACTCCCTGCCATGCAGGAATACACCACTAAAGGATTTTGAGAGGTGCTCATATATTCAATGTTTAAGACCTCTACAGAAATAGAGACCACTGTGCTCCAAGGCACTCCATTCCATGGTTGAACAGCTTTTACAACAAAGAAAGTTCTTCCTAATTTTAGGTGGAATCTTGGTCTATTATTTGGGGCAAGAGAAAACAAGTTTCCTCTGTATTCTACATGACATACCTTTAGATCAGGCATGGGCAAACTTCTGCCCTCCAGGTATTTTGAACTTCAACTCCCACTCTTCCTAACAGTCTACTGGCTGTTAGGAATTGTGGGAGTTGAAGTCAAAAACACCTGGAGGGCCAAAGTTTGCCTATGCTTGCTTTAGATGCTCAAAGATGGCTATCATCGGGCCTCTCAGTCTTCCCTTTTCCAAACTAAATATATAAAATTCCCAAAGTCATTTCTCAAACGTTTCCTGACCTTTGATCATCTTGTCTGACCTTTTCTGAATGCATCCAGCTTGTCAATACCCTACTAGAATGGGACACACTATTCCAGGGGAGGTCTGTCAAAAGCAGAAAAGAAACAAAATTTCTTTTGAAATACAATTCTCCTTGAAAACAAGGCATGCCTGCTTTGTTCTAACCCAGATATACTTTTGGTTTGCCACTGCTACATGACCAGGATAAATTTCGCAGAGGTAAGTCTGGTCCCTGTTCTTGCTGAAGTTGCCCATCCCTGATCAAAGTACACATCGGAGAAATTTAGCAGGCAGGTTAAAGCCATGTCTGTGGGGTAATAAAAGTGTTAAGCACTGTCAAATATATGAAAAGTCACAAGGTCCTATTTGATAAGATGTTTCCTTTCCACTCACTAAAACCTTCAGTCAGAACTCTGTCTTAGATATGAATTAGCTTGAGCAGGCCCTTTCTTTCTTGTATTGAGGACTGCTCCTTGCTTCAGCTTCAAAAGCAATCCTATCATTTCTACAGTACAACAATGCTGTCTTTGCTTTTAAGCAAGTGTTAAACTTATTTAGCAACTATATCCAAGTAAAGTCAGACACTGGTGAAACATCTCACTTTCCTTGCTCATTTATCTTGAATCATTTAATAAACCTTGCATTAGAAACCTGGAGCAGAACTGACTTAAGAGACTTTTCATTGCTGGCAAGAACCGTTTCACTAATATGCCTAAAGCTACTTCATTATTTTCTCCTCGATGGATTGTCACCTTGTTGTGATGAGGTGACTTGGGTGTTCCAATGAATGTGTGGGTGTAACAACCAGATTATTGCACTCGGGGGGGGGGGGGCACAGGGGAGGTCCAGAAAGAGCACAATCTGAAAACCTCAACATAGATCAGGTGGAAGATAACATGGTACATGGTACAATGGCTGTGAAGGTGGAAGAAGGCTGCAACGGATTGGGACCGTAACTCTGCGATTGGGACTGGTTGGGACCCTCACTCTGCGAAGACTGTGTGTTGATCGGATATAGGCATCTTCCAAGAACTTGGAAGGCCATCATACTCAGACAATGAGGGATCACCTAAGTAAGTAAGTACTTCATTATTTAGGAAGTGAAGTGAATCTGAAAAGTCCCTTCTAAAAATACTGCTACATGTTGGAATTTCCACATGTTAAGATTGAAATTTTAGAAATGACACAAGTGGTGTCAGCTTTTGATTAAAAGGAAGTGACTCTCAGTCTGTTTTACCTTGCAAGAAAGGCAGGAATGTGTGCATTTCATTCCTCATGGTGTAATTTCTCTTTATAAGCTTTGGCCTATAAAGCCCTAAACAGCCCTGGCCCATTTAACGTGGCCAAACGCATTTCCCTTTATGAACCACCGCAAAGACTAAGATCTTCTGGAGAGGTCTTGCTCTTGGTCCCACCACAGTCACAGGCACATTGGATGGGAGAGAGAGGGCCTTCTCAGTTATTGCCCACTGGCTATGGAACTTCCTTCCTGGCTAGATTAGATCAGTCCCCTCCCTCCGGACTTCAGAAAGATGGTTAAAAACCTGACTGTGGGACCAAGCCTTTGGGACCGTGTAACAAGGCAATAATAGGAAACCCACTCTGCAGACCAGAGCCAGCATGGTGTTTGAGAGGGTTTAAACAATTGATTTTAAAGTAGACACAATCTGATTTTATGTATATTTTTAGTTATTGTATGTTCCGGCATGGAATGTTTGTCATGTATATGTTGTGCTCTGCCCTGAATCCCCTTCATGGTGAGAAGGGCAGAATATAAATGCACTGTCTTGTCTAAAATATGTAGGATCTGAGGGAGCTTTCTGGTCATATGAAACATCCTTGTGGCACATCTCCTCTGTAATTGCTCTTTCATAAGTCCATGTCATTAACTGATACTGTAGCCATGAAGTGACACACATTTCTTTGCGAAGCCCAACAAAAGAAGGGAAGACACAACCTGACTCACAAACCTTATAAATATAAAAATTGATATCAGGGTAGGAGGCCATATAAAGAGAAACTTTGAGCTTCAGTGTTGGACTACACATGGGGAAGATGAAAGTCATTTCTATTCTTATTATGTGAGCAACTCTACACCAATGTGTTTGCTGAATATCGAACTGTGGCCGTTTAGGGACTTTGTGTATTTGAGTCTTATTACGCAGATGTTTTTTAAACTAATACTTTCAGCTCTGACTGGGAGGAAGAATTAGAAGATATAAAATACTGGATTTCAATATTTGCCACTGAGGAAACCAAGAGTGTTGAAATTGTGTCTGGTCTTTGTTATAACAGTTGGTTTGTTTACAACAAAAGTAATTAAATGTCCTCTAGTGGAAAGAGTCACACCCAACTTTCACATCTATTCAGGTCTACTGTGTCTTTAGAGCCTACAAAATTGTATGCCCCAAATAATTCCTTTATTAGAAATATTTATTTCTTGAAAATTACTGGAAATAGATTTTAGGCATATATAATATTACTTATTTATTTCTTGACTCCACCGATTTGTTACGAATTTTTTGGTGGACACATTTTTTGGTGGACTCATGTCAGGCATCTGAAACTCATGTGCTCCATCAAATTGAACACAATCTACCAACCATGTACAGCAGGGGTTAACAAGCATGTCTAAGATCAAAAAAGAAGGTCTTCCAAACATTTGACAAAATGAGGTCAATTCCTTGTGTTTTGATTTTATATTGCTGTGTTGTCTATAATATTGGTTTTTGCATTTTATGTTTTTGTGTAATACTGTTGTTTATTGTATTGATGGGCGTGGCCTTATGTAAGTCACCCTGAGTCCCCCTATGGGAGATGGAGCAGGCTACAAATAAATTATTATTATTATTATTATTATTATTATTATTATTATTATTGGCATGCAAGTGAACATGGTGGTCTAAAACCACACCAAGGAACCTGTTCAACAGGGATTCCATTTGCAGGTTAACCACTTGTCCAGGCTTGTCATCAAGAAGTGGTGATTTTAGATTCTTAACAGTGATCCTTAGCTCAGGCTCATTTTACTCATATGCCTAAAATCCCAACTATGATTCATCTATTGACCATCTAATAAATATATCTGAAACTAAACTTGAAAGGTTGCACACTATTTTGTGACTCTGGGTGGGTCTGATAAAGGCATACCATTGATATAATTTTTATTATTTTCCCTTACAGCTAACATGTCTCTGTTTGTTTTTTGTGTGGCTTAGCAAACACTTCATTTAGTTACTCAACAGTGTATCCTATACTAGAGAAAGATGCCTGAAGCTGGGTTTTTCCCGCTCTGAGAACACACCTTCCCTAAGTTCAAAGTTTCCCTGGTCATAAATCAGTCTACTTGTGTAGGCACACGTTTGTGCCATGCTCATTTGCTTTTTATTAGCATGCTGACTTGCTGTGTCAAAGATAGACTGGTTTGGGAAAGTGACAGCGGCAGATATATGTGGAGGGGGGAGGAAACAGATGAAAACCAGGACACATGTGGCCAGTAATGTCAAAATGAGGTCAATTTTTCAATATTTTGAGGAAGAACACAAAGAGAGGTTGCAGCAGTTTGCTTTTGCCTGATCCCTTGGAAAGGGCAAGATTTTGCCTCCCCTCTTCCCCTGCTGAGTTAAATACACTGATTGACTGCTTGATTAACTGAATTCATACCCCACTTTTCTCCTGGGATAGGATCAAAGATGGTTAATTTTGAACACAGTTTGAACCAACAGAACAACACTGAGGGCAAAGAGGGGAAAGGAAGCAAAACTGGGAACATTTGAAAAGCTAATGGGGAAAGTATGAGTTTTATGACAAGTGATTAATTAGGATTGTTCTTAACAAATTGGAACAGGTCAAGGGTACAGAACTAGCTGAAATAAACTCCCAGCCCAGTGAGATAGTCATAAGTGACAAGACTCAAAGCTAAGTTGCACCTCTTCCATTACCTCTTCCACCCACTCTGTTTCTATCTCAGTGCTCATGTCATTGGAGGAAGCGACCATCTGGAACTACTGTTTGATTCAACTGCAGTGACATAATGCTAGTACTGCCAGTCCTTTATTCAGCTATAATACTGAAAAAGAATGTTCCTGTTCCTAAAACACTATCCTTTCCTAAGAACTATTCTGCAACCTCAACTATTCCACCACAATTCGGGTCTACAAGAATGGATCATACACACTGCAGAAGAATTGATGATGCAAGTAGAATGCATACTTTGCTTCTGATGAAATGGACTCTAGCCCATAAAAACTCATGCCACAACTCCTATGTTTTAAGGAAGGTTCTTTGTCCCTAGAACAAATTAACATGGATACACTGGAAAGCCAAAATGCCCACAGCTTCATGGTTAATAATTACAACTGAAACACTTTTGATAGTTCTCCTCAGCAATGTTTTCCCAATACTCCACATTTCTTCATTTGTTTGCATATTCATCATTATCATAATAATGACAGTTACCAGTTACTGTTTTGAGAAATCTAAGTATATATTTTTTTCACCTTCATAGGCTGAAGCTGCACCCGAGTAATCCTTGAAGGGTCTACAACAGGTTTCGGCCGTTTCAGAGTATCCAGAATATTCTGCCATTGTGGAGGCAAGCCAATAAATTTCCCCTCCTTTGGATCAAATGAGGTGTGTACACGATGCTCAAAGTTCTGCGGGGCAGAGATTTCAGGGCGTTTCTTCTTCTTCTTGCGGAACATTGTGCCTAAAAGAGAGAGATGAAATGTCTTGGATTTATATGCGCTGCTATCTAGCTTGGGTAACAAGCAACTAGTCACATTCAGGATGTATTGGTCCCAGTGAGGATATGTACTCTCATGCCCTCCAAACAGATGCCCCCATGCAGAGGGAGATATAGATTCAGACTGTCTGCTCACAGTCTGTGAACAAGGAAGTTGCACGTGTGGCACATCTTTGCTGGATTAGGTGTGATTTTTAAGTCGTAATTTTAATACTGGGTAGGAGAATTGTACTGGATGAGACAAGAATTTTCTTATATTTTCTTATATTCTTATATTTACTGACAGTTTCTGAAACTGGTGAAACTGGTGGAACTCTGAAACTGGTGCAACCATGTCTACAATGCAGCCCAATGCAATCACATCCAAACTGCAGTAAAAAAAAAAAAAGTATCACCATTTCTTGACAGAAGATGTCTAGACATTTATATAACGTACAACCTTCAGCCAACGTGATGCTTTACCAACATTTTCTGATTTGCTCCATAGCTAGCCTCAGCTTTCCACTGAGATTTCGTTCATTCAGCAGATTTAAGACACCAGCACGCTTTTTCTCAGCTTCACATGGAGCTCTCTCAAGCCTATTCACTTATCATAGTTTGGATATTTTTGCTCTAACATTGGGTCAGAGTGTGAATTTAGCAGGATAATTTCCAGACTTTTCTGGAAATTAGCTTTTTCTGGCAATATTTGCATGCAATCAGCAACACTCTTCCAAAAGAGCTAGGATTTTATATTGTTCATGGGGTCACAGATGACTTACTACTGTAGCTTCAAGCAAAGCGTAATTTGTCATGTTGTCCTTTATTTCCTGTGGTTAGCACATCCCAGAAGAGCAGGACATTTACCCACTCATTAAAGAGGATTTAGATATTGCTTAGGACTCATTGAACATCTCTACTCTGAAGGAACAATAAGGGTAGAAATAATGCAGTTTGACACCACTTTAACTGCCAGGACTTGAAACTATGGAATCCTAGGATTTGTAGTTTAGTGAAGCACCAGTACTCTTTGACAGAGAAGGCTAAAGGCCTCATAGAACTACAACTAACACAATTCCCAAGCATTGTGTCACATCAATTAAAGTGGTGTCAAACTGAATTAATTCTACAGTGCAGATACACCCAAATTCACCAATCAGTGGCTGAAAGTAAACTAATGGTATCCAAAGAGTAAAGATTATGGAGGTCATTTTCAAAGGTTACTGCTAGCAAAAATAATCAGTTATGATTAGATTTCTTTAACAGTAAAATACTAAACTAGCCAACTGTATGTGAAGGATGGGTTAGCACTTGATTGGCGAAGTGGAAATTAAGCTGGATTACTCAAGTCAGACTTTCTCAACATATTGCTCTCTAGACCTTTCAGATGCAACAAGACTCTGACCAAACAATAGGAGATCTAGCCGAAACACTAGAAGGCTATGCCAATTAATCTGCCAATGTACTTAGTGACATCTAAAACCTATCTACACATGCACCTACCTATGTCTGCATCCATTTATAACTGAGATGTGAAGAAACAATGTTTGGTAGGAATGGATTGATCTGCCAATTTAGATTTTACATTTATTTTCCTTTTTCCAAATCATAGAGTCATACAGTTGGAGGAGATCTCGTGGGCCACCAGTCCAACCCCCTGCCAAGAAGCAGGAAAATTGCATTCAAAGCACCCCCAACAGATGGCCATCCAACCTTTGTTTAAAAGCATTCAAAGAAAGAGCCTCCATCATAGTCTGGGGGAAAATTCCACTGCTGAACAGCTCTCATAGTTAGGAATTTCCTCCTCACATTCATGTGCAATCTCCTTTCCTATAGTTTGAAGCCATTGTTCCACGTGCTAGTCTCCAGGGCAGCAGAAAACAAGTTTGTTCCCTCCTCCCTATGACTTCCCCTCACATATTTATACATGGCCATCATGTCTCCTCTCAGCCTTACATGGCCATCATGTCTCCTCTCAGCCTTCTCTTTTGAAGGCTAAACATGCCCAGATATTTAAACTGCTCCTCATAGGGTTTGTTCTCCACATCCTCGATCATTTCAGTTGCCCTCCTCTGGACACATTCCAGCTTGTCAACATCTCCCTTGAATTGCGGTGCCCAGAATTGGACACAGTATTCCATGTGTGGTCTGACCATGGCAGAATAGAAGGGTAGGCATTACTTCTATGGAACTAGACACTAGACTTCTATTTATGAAGGCTAAAAGCCTATTGGCTTTTTGCCACTGCATCACATTGTTGGCTCTTATTTAACTTGTCAATGAAGACTCCAATATCTTTTTCACACATACTGCTGTCGAGCCAGGTGTCCCCTATTCTGTATCTTTGCATTTCATTTTTCTGCCTAATAATAATAATCATCATCATCATCATCATCATCATCATCTTTATTTATAACCCGCCACCATCTCCCCAGAGGGGACTCGGGGCGGCTAACATGAGGCCAAGCCCAAAATAACACAACATAATTAAACACAAGATACACAAAAAATAAATCATAATAAAATATATAAAATAACAAATATAGGAAACAATGTAAAATAACATTAAAAAAACTGAAACACAGAAGGTGGGCCAGATGTATGAAGTAAAATGTTATAAGGTTAAAACCCTGGGCGAGATAGGGATAAAACTGCATTTATAAAAGAGGGTCCCGAAAGAGAGGAGCAATGGGATTTGGCCTTTATAGAGGGCTGGGGGAAGGTGCTTTATTCTGAGGGCAACTAAGTGGAGTAGCTTGCATTTGTCACTGTTGAACTTCATTTTGTTAGTTTTGGCCCATCTCTCTAATCTGTTAAAATTGTTTTGAATTCTGCTCCTGTCTTCTCGAGTAATAGCTATTCCTCCCAATTTGGTGTCATCTGCAAACTTGATGATCATGCCTTCAAACCCTTCATCTGAGTCATTAATAAAGATGTTGAACAGGATGGGGCCCGGGACGGAACCCTGCAGTACTCCATTCGTCACTTCTCTCCAGGATGAAGAGGAAGCAGAGGTGAGCAGATTGTGAATTTCCTTCAAAGTCTAACTGATATTAGTGGAACACATGGCAAACCCACATCAGAATATTATTTTTTTAACCAGCAAATTCTGTTAAGCTGTGGCTTCTCCTGAGATACCTCAAACACAATCACAGGTGTTGATACAGCTGATGGATTTTAACAATACAATTGATACCATACAAATCATAATGGGCTACTTTAATTGCTACAATTAACCAATCTTTGTAGGTTCAATAGGTATGCAATGCATTCATACATTTTAGAACTCATTAAGATTATTTTCACACACATCCCTAATAGTACACAATTGAGTCATGCTTACACTCCTTAAAAGTTAAGTGTGGCTTCTAAAAATCTTTGGAGTGAGCAAGGTGTAAAATGGTATTACTCAAAGAGTATTTTTACTATATTCAAGAGCTTATATTGCACGAAAGTTCTAAACAGATTTTCTGTCTGCATGGAAAAGACTACTAGACACCCCCAAATCCTAGACTGTGTGTGTGTATGTCTTCAAAATGTCTGACAACTTATAGAGACCCCCATGACTTTTTCAGGGTTTTCTTTGGCAGGGAATACTCTGTGGTGGTTTCACCCATTACGTCCTTTGAAATATATCGTAAAGCACCTGTTATTCATTGGCGGTGTCCCTTCCAAGCACAAAAAAGGGGTTATGCATTCAGGGTATTTAGACGAGTATGTGCAATTACACTAATTGTATCTGTAAGCAGAAGATGGCCATGGCTGAGAGCCTATGTGATGTTGGCAAAGCTGCAAGAGGGTGATCACTGCCAGGAGAATAACAACTGCCAACTGGTGCCAGGATGACAGAACACAACATCATAGAATTACAGAATTAGAAGAGACCACAAGGGCCATCCTGTCCAACCTCTTCACTAATCACAGGTGTTTTGGGTTAGGAAAGCAGAGCTGCCCTTAGTCATTGGGCAGCCTAACTAATTCACTGCATAAGGAGGCACTGGATACCTTCTTGTCCAATGTAAGTCACCAGGAATAGTCCAGTGTACAGCAGCATGTTGATGCCATCATTATGAATGAACTACTGCATTGAAATTACCCAGAATATATAAGACAAGATCAAAAGATCATGACACGATATTAAACAAGTGTGTCAGCTATTAAGAGACTACATAATTCCCATCATAATCTTGAGAAATTACATGCTCCAGAATGTACTGAAAAAACTGTCAGATACAGTCCACCTTTCCCCCCAGTAACTGTTAGTCGAGGTCCCCAAAGCTATTTTGAATATAGCCATAATTATCTGCAAGAACTCAGGCATGGAAAGTAGAACAGTAGGATGACCAGAAGTGATGTTAAACCACTGGGAAAAAGTTCCTCCCTAGCCTGGGAAAAGAATTACAGCCACTTTAACAACAGACTCAGTAATTTAGCTCCTTCAAACTTTGGTTTTCTTTCTTTAATGTTTGTGCCCTTGTGAGTCTGAACCACTCCCATGCTGAGAAGTCTCTTTGCACATAATGAAGCTTTCTACACAGACAGGGGAAATGGCAAGACCGACCTATGGTTAGTCATTCAAATGCAGATGTGTCTCTTTTGCCACCTAGGATTTCTCACAGGTTGGCAATGCATCTTGAATGACACATTCATCACTCAAAATCACAGCTCTACTCCAGGCAAATAGCATGTGCCTGTATGTGCCTTCATAGAATCATAGAATCAAAGAGTTGGAAGAGACCTCATGGGCCATCCAGTCCAACCCCCTGCCAAGAAGCAGGAATATTGCATTCAAATCACCCCTGACAGATGGCCATCCAGCCTTTGTTTAAAAGCTTCCAAAGAAGGAGCCTCCACCACACTCCGGGGCAGAGAGTTCCACTGCTGAAAGGCTCTCACAGTCAGGAAGTTCTTCCTCATGTTCAGATGGAATCTCCTCTCTTGTAGTTTGAAGCCATTGTTCCGCATCCGAGTCTCCAGGGAAGCAGAAAACAAACTTGCTCCCTCCTCCCTGTGGCTTCCTCTCACATATTTATACATGGCTATCATATCCCTTCTCAGCCTTCTCTTCTTCAGGCTAAACATGCCCAGCTCCTTAAGCCGCTCCTCATAGGGCTTGTTCTCCAGACCTTTTATCATTTTAGTCGCTCTCCTCTGGACACATTCCAACTTGTCAATATCTCTCTTGAATTGTGGTGCCCAGAATTGGACACAATATTCCAGGTGTGATCTAACCAAAGCAGAATAGAGGGGTAGCATTACTTCCCTAGATCTAGACACTATGCTCCTATTGATGCAGGCCAAAATCCCATTGGCTTTTTTTGCCGCCACATCACATTGTTGGCTCATGTTTAACTTGTTGTCCACGAGGACTCCAAGATCTTTTTCACACGGACTGCTCTCGAGCCAGGCATCCCCCATTCTGTATCTTTGCATTTCGTTTTTCCTGCCAAAGTGGAGTATCTTGCATTTGTCACTGTTGAACTTCATTTTGTTAATTTTGGCCCATCTCTCTAATCTGTCAAGATCGTTTTGAATCCTGCTCCTGTCCTCTGGAGTATTGGCTATCCCTCCCAATTTGGTGTCGTCTGCAAACTTGATGATCCTGCCTTCTAACCCTTCATCTAAGTCATTAATAAAGATGTTGAACAGGACCGGGCCCAGGACGGAACCCTGCGGCACTCCACTTGTCACTTCTTTCCAAGATGAAGAGGAAGCATTGGTGAGCACCCTCTGGGTTCGTCCATTTAACCAATTCACATTGCCTTTTGATATGTGGTGACTTCCGAATTAGTGGAGTGGATTTGCATAACCTATTTTGGAGATAGATAGCCTCTTTGAAGTTTGAACTAAAACTGAGAGTGGGTTCTCTAGCCCACTGACATGGAGGTACTAGACGTGAGTGCTAATGCCTATATAGCTAGGATTAAATTCCTTTAAACTCAACAGTTTTGGGTAAACAGACATTAAGATTGCATTCTTAAATTTATCGAGAGTGGTTGAATTGTCATGCCATAGTTAAAAAGTGGATTTGAAATTTCCTTCGGTTTCAAAAAGAGTTTGGCATGTGGCATAGTGATAGGACTGTGGATATGGTTTCTCTAATTTTAAAGCTTCCTTAGGTTCATGTAGATCAGTGGTTCTCAACCTGTAGGTCCCCGGGTGTTTTGGCCTACAACTCCCAGAAATCCCAGCCAGTTTACCAGCTGATTTCTGGAAGTTGAAGGCCAAAATGTCTGGGGTCCCACAGGTTGAGAAGCAGTAGGATGACTTTTGGTGTTCTACTTTCCATGCCTGAGTTCTTGCAGAACCAGGTGTGGAACCTGGTTCATTTCCTCCTCAGCTTCACCCCACCCCCACCCCCGGTCTTCAATGCAAAGAGTTCCTGTTTAACCTGGGAAGCTCTAAAACAAATCAATGAAACCACTATTACTATTAGGCATAGTAATTAAGAGCATTATTACCCTATAACTCAAAGTCTTGTTCAGTTATGGACCAAAGCTTTTTACAGTTCAATCATGAGCGACTGGTCCAGTATCAAGCAACCATCCACAAAGAATGCCAGAAAGAAACCACAAAATTTTGCAAAAAACCCCCAAAACACAATCATGCTTGCAGATATAGCAGCTACCTGTCTCACAGAGCCAAACATTCAGTTCACTTATGAATCCACAAATACAAACCCTCTAGTATCCTGTTCCAAGTCACATATGACCAATATTCGTTCACACACAATAAACCTGTTATACATGCATCCAATTTTGCACTGATGATGCTTCAACATTTTCAAGTGGCATTTATTGTGGATTCCCATAAGCCATCTTAGACTATCATACTGGTGGCAGCAGTTTAAAGAGACAGAACAGTCAGCTCAGAAAAAATCATGCAGAAAATAGAGATTTTTAAAAATCCTGTTTCAGTTTTAATAACCAGCTTGGCTTTTGCATTCCACTGAAGCTTGGGCAAAAGCATTAAGCCAACCAATTGTACTTGCAATTCTTATGCATTAAGTATCAGGTTCCAGCACTGCTGGAGAATATTTGCATTTCCACTCCCACTCCCCACCCCCACACCACTCTGCTTACAAAAAGCCTATATAAAATATGGATTGATCTATTAGAAAAAGAAATAAATGAGAAAAAATAATTCATAATTGGATTTGGACCTGGTAAGTAAATGTAAAATGCATACCTGAGGCTCAAGCAATTAGAGAACGTCCCTTTTTGACATATAGTCTGTACCCCAAGACACTGAAATTTCAGCAACCTACTAGTCTTTTCAGTTCAGTGCTCACATCTGCACTGAGAGAAATGCCACAAGCATAAATAATCAGTCACTGCCATAAAGGAAAAGCCGCTGGAGACTGAAATTCTCTTCACCATCAGTCCCTGCTGCCCGGAGAGCCACGTCAGATATTTCAACTCCAGATATAGGTTTTTCATTGCTAATATAATTCCAAAGCCTGTCACATCTCCCAGTGACTATGAAAAAACCCACAGCCGGCAGATTCAGAGCAAGGGGAGGGATCAGCTGAGAAGGAGGGGCAACACAAGAAAAAAGGGTCAGGCATGGATGAGGAGGTAAAAATGAGATCTGATTGTTCACAAGAGCAAGAGAAGAGGATACAGGCAAAGTGGGAAGAAGTCAGGTGCAGTGGGAGTGGGGCTTAGCACTCTTTATGCGACCCAAGTGAAGCATAGGCACCAAAACAATGGGCTTCCTAGTCAAAGAAAAGTGGTGTGCAGAAGGTAACAAAGAACTCATTTTTAAAGAAGACTCTTTCATGCTGTGCTCCCAATATTGTCAAATCTGTATTGTCTAAGGCTTTCATGGCTGGAATCACTGCGTTGTTGTAGGTTTCTCAGGCTGTATGGCCATGTTCTAGAAGTATTCTCTCCTGACGTTTCGCCTGCATCTATGGCAGGCATCCTCAGAGGTTGTGAGGTCACCTCACAACCTCTAAGGATGGCTGCCATAGATGCAAGCGAAATGTCAGGAGAGAATGCTTCTAGAACGTGGCCATACAGCCTGAAAAACCTACAACAACCCATTGTCAAATCTGCTGCTACAAAATGAACTGTTTCAAAACAGGGAGATTTGCAAGAGTTAAGATTTTCTCTAGATCAAAAGCCTAAAGAGATCACTGTAAGCCCAAACTGATAGGCAAACATACCATGAGGAAACAGCAATGACATGTATTACTGCTGTTGTCGCTGTTTTTATTGTATTACTACCAGAGTCAGGGAAGATGAAGATGATGAAGATGAAAAAGAAGCAGCAGTTGTAAATGGACACATACAAAAATTGGAAAGGAGCAGAGGTATCAAAAAGGAATGTGTAGAGAGAAAGTTGGAAAATCTAAAGTGCAGAATTAGCTCAATCTTGTAGAGAGGTTAAAAATAATAAGGCTTTTTGGTTATGTCTGCAGCAAAAGAAAGAGCAAGACAGTGGTCAGGCCACTCAGTGAAAAAGATGGCAAAATGGTAATGGGAGAGTGAAAAGGCAGAACTACTGAATATCTTCTTTGCCTCATTCATCCCCCAAAAGGAAAACAGTATAACAGGTGAAGCAGTTGGGGAAATACAGCTCAGAATAGGTAAAGAAGTAGTATTGGAATATCTGGGTACTCTAAATTCATTTTATAGGGCCAAGGGTATTTAAAAAACTGGCAAAAGTAATCTCAGAACAACTAGTCATTATCCTTGAGAATTACTGGAGAACAGGAAAAGTCAGACTGGAGGAGGGCAAACAAATGGAGGTGGATAGGGGGATGGGGGGGGGGACGACAAATGGGACGGGGAGACTCAAACAATTGCTGCCCAGTCAGCCTAACAACAATTCCAGGAAAGATACTATAGCAGATCATTAAACAGAGTCTGTAAACACGAAGAAAGGAATGTTGTGATCACTAAAAGTCAACATGTGTTTCCCAAAAAGTCACGCCAATCTAACATTATCTCCTCTTTTTTTGATAGAGTTACAAGCTTTAGCATACCTTGATATCAGTAAATCCTTTGATAAGGTCCCCCATTATATTCTTGTAAGCAAGGTAGTAAAATGTGGGCTAGATAATGCTATTGTTAGGAGGATTTGTTATTACCTAACTGAATAAACACAAAGGGTGCTCCTCTTCTCCCTGGAGGTAATTGGCAAGTGGGCGACCACAGGGGTCTGTCCTCGGCCCAGTGCTAGTTAATATCTTTATTGATAACTTAGATGATGGAATGGAGGGAAAGAATAAGAGAATCCTAAGGAATAGGAATAATTAGGGTCAAACAATAAAGCTATAGCTGCTCCCAAAAGATGTCACAGTCTATACTGAAAGCTGACAAGAGGTCTAGGATATTCAACAAAGTGGCCTTTCCACTGCCTTTTTTCATCAGCAGATTGAGATTATCTCATAAGGTGAGCAGACTACTTTAGCTTGTAACTATGGACCTTGTAACTATGGACCTTTCCAGAATAATAGTCCTGTGATTTCACTTTAACTGCAAGACAGCATCTATGGAATCCAGGATTCTATAGTTAGGGATTGGTATCTCGAATTCCCAACCAGGGAGCTTTCTGTGTGTGCATGCACCTTTACATCTTCTATCAGCTTATATTGTTTTTCACAGGGTTTTTTAAGGCAAAGAATGCTCAGAGGTGGTTTTGCCAATTCCTTCCTCTGAAATATAGGTTAAAGCACCTGGTGTTTGCTGGCTCTCTCTCATCCAAATACTAATCAACCCTGCTTAGTTTCCAAGATTAAATAGAATCTAGTACCCTTAGCATATTTAGGCCTTGTGCCTTGTAAAAATTATGAATACAGGATCCAGCCATGATACAAAGTGTTGGTTTTGACCTTTAAAGCCCTACTTGGTTTGCTCCTGTAAAATCGTTTGCTCCTCTAAAATCCATCCTGCCAGAACTTGACTGGCAACTGTCACCCAGGGGAGGATTTTTATCAGCTGCTCCAAGACTGTAGAATGACTACCGGAAGAGATTCAACAGCTAAATCAGCTGTCAGAGTTCAAGATGCAACTGAAGACCTATCTTTTTTGGCAGGTCTACACAATCAATTTTAACCTGTGAATTTTAACCTACAAGTTATGGTGTGGCCTTGTGTTATATATATTTTGATAATATTGTGTTTTATTGTTCTACTTTAATGTTGTACCCAGCCCCAAGTTGCAAGGAGAGATAGAATAATAATAATAATAATAATAATATAAATTAATAATAATAACTGACAGAGTTTTGGAGCATAATACTCCTGACCTCATGATCATGTTAAAAAACAAAGTATGGATTGTTGATGTTGCAATCCCAGGTGACGGCAGGATTGAAGAGAAACAACTGGAAAAGCTGACACGATATGAGGATTTAAAGATCGAACTACAAAGACTGGCACAAGCCAGTAAAGGTGGTCCCAATGGTGATCGGCACACTGTGTGCAAGTGCTTAAAGGCTGACAAAATTACCATCTGCCAGCTGCAGAAAGCCACCTTACTGGGATCTGCACACATTATTCGCCGATACATCACACAGTCCTAGACACTTGGGAAGTGTCCAACATGTGATCCAATACAACAGCCAGCAGAGTGATCTTGTCTGCTGTGGACTCATCTTATTGCGTTTCAAATAATAATAATAATAATTATTATTATTATTATTATTATTATTATTATTACATCACACAGTCCTAGACGCTTAGGAAGTGTTTGACTTGTGATTTTTTGATACAAAATCCAGCATATAGATCTTGTTTGCTGTGACATACTGTGCTTTTGTGTCAGATAATAATAATAATAATAATAATAATAATAATAATAATAATGGCACTCACAGTTACATTTGTATATTACGGAAGAATCACTCAGAACCAGTCTCTCTCAAAAGCGCAGAGTTTCCACAGGCTTGAGCATCATTTATCTTTTGGGGTGAGGGGACTTGCTTCTTTGTTACAAAACAAAAATTCAATGGATATAACTGCTTGATAGACTCAATAATGAGCTCTTACTGCATTTTGTTCTATCCACTTAAGATTTCCCCATCACTTTGTTTCTAAAAATCTGCCAACTTCTTTCATTGCCCTGATCTCCGGTGCATACCAAGGGGCTGCTATGAATGCTCTAGTCACCTGGGAATAATCACACCAACTACCTGCTTCCTTGAATACCTATACTGGGAGAAAGGCGGGATGAAAATTAAGTAAATAAAATCCTTGCCTACCAACAAAATAATACCTTCCTATTCAGGAGCCGCAATGGCACAATGGTTTAAATCCTACTGCCAACTGAACTGCTGACCTGAATGTTGGCAGCTTGAATCTGTGAGAAGGGATAAGTTCCCATCTGTCAACTCCAGCTTTCCATGTGGGGACATGAGAGAAGCCTCCCATAGGATGGGAGAACATCTTTGTTGCTTATGTAGACTCCCAGATTTCTAAAAACGAAACCTTAGTTTAGACAAAAGAGAACATTTTCTCATTACAATTCACCTTTGCAACTTTACTTGCACATTAATACAGCGGGCCTTGGTATCTGCTGGGGATCCTTCCAAGATCCCACGTGCATACCAAAATCCATGGATGCTGAAGTCCTAATACATACAGTGGTGTACTAAAATGCCACCACTTTTATAAAATGACAAAATCAAAATTTGCTTTTCATGGACAGGGAGGGGGCCCCTGTATATCCAATATTGTATGTCATAGTTAAGGAATTTACATCCCCTCAAATGTTTTGGACTCCCATTTCTGCTATTGTTGCAGATGAGGGAGTTGCTACCTTTCCCAGTACACTTTACCAAGCCCTTTAGAAAAGCCCACTTTTTATTTAGCATGTTCATTGTTTCTGCTCTAAAGATAGGGGTTCATATTACTTTTCAAACAAACAAAAAGTTTCTTTTCCAGAGGAACTAATAACTTAAATTACAATTTACCTAATGTGGTCTAGCCTGCTAATAAGTCATAGGCTGGAAGGATTGGAGTCATAGCATGATATTAGGAGGAAACTTCACAAAGACTGTTGCGATAATTCCATTCCTTACAATGATAGGGCTCACAGATGGTTCAGGGTTTATACCATCAAAGAGCCTGGGAATTATCAGAGCTGTTTTGCATCCTTACTTTAGGGGAAAGTCCCCCTGCCCTATTCTGCAGTCACTTTTAGTATGTCAGATTCTTGTTGTCTCCCTGATAATAAAACTATGCTACTGGCAAGATGAGTGTTTCAACAACACTAACAGCACTGCCGACTGATGCGAAGCTTTAAATCCTTTCCTGAACACAGATTATCATTCCATTAGAAACAAGCTTGAGAGAAAAAGACAGACAGAGAGAGAAGCACTATTTATTATATTACTGGGTGTACTTGGGGACAGATGAGAAAGAAGCTGCAAGATCCAAATAATGTGTGCAAAGCTATTGCAAGGGATGCAGGAGATGAGAGAAAGAAAGAAAGAAAGAAAGAAAGAAAGAAAGAAAGAAAGAAAGAAAGAAAGAAAGCTCTTTGGACTTCTTTCATTTTTAATTGGTCAATACATGTCCATAACAAACATGTGGATTTTTATCTCCATCAGTATAACACTAACATGCAATAATGGTGGAAAGAATACTCAATGTTATTTATTTACTGTCAGAAAAATAGATTTCCTGATACTTGAGAAACCATGTGTGAAAACCTTGGTTTTTTTCTGAAAAAACACTGAGTTGTTTGATTTTATTATGAACAATTACTTCAGCCCCTAAAAACATGTTATTTTCAGATAGTAATGGATGTTTCGCACAATGAAACACCAAACTTGAATTCAAAAGAGTCAGTTTCTGGAAATTGGATTATTTACACACACACACACACACACACATTTATACAAAAAGATGTTTTGCTGAAATCTACACAATGGGTGCAAAATTAGTGAGTTCTGTATTAAAAAAGATACACATATGATACTTGGATCAAAAACTGAGTTTCTAAAAAAACAATTTCGGGTCATACAAATATGGGTTTTATGGAAAAACAATTTCTAAGTAGCAACAGAGCAATAGAGTTGAATGCAAATGATGCTCAACTCTACTACTTCTTTTCATCTGTTGCTAGGGAGGCTGTTCAGGTCCTGAACTGGTGCTTGGCAGCTGTGATTGGATGAGGGTGAACAAATTGAAACTAAATCCAGACAAGACACAGGTCCTCCTGGTCAGTCATAAGGCTGAACGGGGCATAGGGTTATAGCCTTTGCTGGATGAGGTTGCATTCCCCCTGAAGACACAGCTTGGGAGTGATTCTGGACCCATCGTTAAGCCTGGAACCCCAGGTTTCAGTGGTGGCCAGGGAAGCTTTTGCACAATTAAAACCTATGTGCCAGTTGTGCCCGTACCCTGGGAAGTCTGACTTGGCCATGGTAGTCCATGCTCTTGTTACATCCCAAATAACTACTGCAATGTGCTCTACGTGGGGTTGCCTTTGAAGACAGTTCAGAAGCTACAAGAGGTCCAACGGGCGGCAACCAGACTTCTTACTGGAGCAGCATACAGGGAGCATATAACCCCCTTGTGGTGTCAGCACCACTGACTGTCAGTCTGCTACCAAGCACAATTCAAAGTGCTGGCTTTAGTCTATAAATCCCTAAATGGTTCCAGTCCAGCTTACCTATCTGAATGCATATATTCTTATGAGCCAGTTAGAGCATTAAGATTTGCTGGGGAGGTTCTACTCTTGGTCCTGCTGCAGTCACAAGTGCAATTGGTGGGGAGAATCAAGGCCTTCTTGGTGGTGACCCCTCGGCTATGGAACTCCCTTCTCAGTGGGTATAGATCAACCCCCTCCCTCCTGGCATTTAGAAAACAACTAAAAACTTGTTGTTTTTACCTCACCTCTGAGGATGCTTGCCATAGATGCAGGCGAAACGTCAGGAGAAATGCCTCTAGAACATGGCCATATAGCCCGAAAAAACCCACAAGAACTGAACTAAAAACTTGGTTATGTAAACAAGCATTCGTTGAATGACAACAACAGCATCGCAAATGGATGATAACCTCGGGATCAGTGCAATGTCAAAATGCTTCATGTTCGTGTTTGATGTTTTTATAGGTTTAATGGTTTAATTTATAGTTATATGTTATTGTTTTAGATGTGTGATGCAATGTTTTTATTATATGTGAGGAATGAGTGTTTGCCATTTATTTGATGTGAACCACTTTGAGTCCCCCCAGGGGTGGGGAAAGTGGTATATAAATGCAATAAATAAATAAATAAGAAGTTTGCTAGATTTTGTCCCCAGATCCAATACAAAAAACTCCAAAAAATGAGCCTATATAAAAACTACAGCTGGCATGAAAAACAATTTATATTCAATCTCCTCACAAGTATTTCTGTGCATAGTAATATTCCAAAACATTTCTTGATATGCAAATATTAGGTGGGAACTGCACAAGAATATTCTCCCACAGCAGGGAGAAAACTCTGCAAGTTTTTCATCCTTGCATACAAGGGTGATACTTTCAAAGGTGTATTTTCTTACAATGCAATGTACCAGGGTTTTCCTGTGGACAGATCCTGGGATATGAGCAAAGGTAATGTTAACTGAATTATGGGCTCACTGTCACTAAGAATTCACTGTGGTCTGGAAATTGTAGAGATCATCTCAGATTAACTTGGAACACAGCTTGGCTCGAACGGTCAAAACAGTAATAATATTTTTGTTTCAATAATAGCTGTTTTCATTGGGGAAAGAGGAAGTAAAAGAGAGACAAAGGAAAAATGGAGGATTTTTTTTCCAGCTACAGGGCTTAAGACAGCAGGCGCATTTTTAACCCTAATTGTTGCATACAGAGCTTCAACTGGTAGCCTGGCAAATGCTACAGTTGAAGGATGCACAATTTCCAAAGATATGAACCTTGGAAAAACCCACCCCCCTCCCCACACACACACACACACCTGTCCCAACATCCTGCAAGTTTATTCCAAAAGGCCCCTTGTACACCCTGTTGGATACAATTTCACTGTATCTGCCCCCTTCCATGTTGTTATAGGTTTGGAGAGACCCCCCCCCCCCCCTCACCAATCAGAAGTGACCATAGATTTATAAGAGTTCACAGTGTGGGAGGTAACTATAATGAAATTGCTGCTATACTTCTAGAAGGCACAAGAGGCTTCTCGGTTAAAAATAATATAAGGGAGTTTCATGGCCAAGGAATAGTACACAGGTGTTAACAGTCTCCCCACAAAATGCTTGGACTTACATGTTGTCCATAGGCTGCACTTTGTCTCCTGTCTTAGGCTCCATCTACACAGACATATAATGCAGTTTGAATCTGCATTATATGGTCAGGATAGAATTGGCAGTGCAGATGGGGCCAAAGACTGAACAATCCTGTATTGTGCCTGTTCCAAAGGGTGTGTGGGGGGAAGGGCTAGCCAGGGAGATTTTCCATCTTTTTATTTTTTAACAATGCACCTTGAATGATGCCTCAGCAATGCAATTACACTGTATATTTCCAACTAAGGCACTGTAAGAAAACATGGTGGATACCAAATGCAGTTCTGTCATTGTTGCAGAAGTAAAGCAGCTATTGTGACTTGTTTCAGTAAAGCCCTGAATGTTTTTCCCCTGCTCTTCACCCCTCCCCAAATTGAAATGCAGCTTTAATGTCTGTTGTGAATGGAAGTGAATTGGTACTAAGCAATTACCTGAGATCTAGTCAAACAAATCAAAACATCAGATCATTGTTCAAAGTCCATTAGAGGGCTCATAAATACCTTCCTTAAGCTGCATCACTCTCAGCTCCCACTTTCAGTCCATTTAAACAACCCACTTTTCTCCAGAGTCGAGTTCATGAATAACTAGTTTCATGAGCAGAAGTCAACTGTGCTCAGCACTAATGGGCTTACATCGATAACATCACTCTATTATTATTATTATTATTATTATTATTATTATTAATTAAGGTAAAGGTTTCCCATGATATTAAGTCTACTCGTGTCTGACTCTGGGGGTGGTGCTCATCTCCATTTCTAAGCCCAAGAGCCAACTTTGTCCATAGACATCTCTAAGGTCATGTGGCCACCATGACTGCATGCAGTGCCATTACCTTCCCACAGAAGCGGCACCTATTGATCTACACAAATTTGCATGTTTTCGAACTGCTAGGTTGGCAGAAGCTGGGCCTAACAGTGGGAGCTCGCACTGCTCCCCAGATTCAAACCACCAACCTTTCAATCAGCAAGTTCAGCAGCTCAGCAGTTTAACCCACCTCTGCCTGCAGCTCAATAAAAGAGAGAGAGAAATCTGAGACCACTTCTATTTTTATGGAAGATACTGTCAATAAAGTCCTTTCATACTGAGCAACAGTGTCATTAAAAGAACCACAAGTAATGGTAAGGAATTGAACTAATACATGGTCCTCATGCACTTTCTTTTTATGGGACATAGCCCATCAGGAGTATCTCTACCAATCTTATGGCATGTTTGATAGAAAAGCTCAGCCACCATTAAGGATGTAGGAAAAGCACAAACACCTATGTGATGAAGAACTATGTCAGCAACTATGGGGAGAGATGGGAGAAGGGCTAGAAGAATATGCAACAGATTCAGAAGCAGAGTATTTGAAGAACTTCTTCCATCTGGATGATCCTGCTTGACTACTGCATGCAATGGTAGAGACTGTGTTATTTGTTTCACCAAATTCAGAAGAACATTATTGCCAAGGGAGACACAGACTTTTAAAATCTTATTTTGGAGGAAAGTTGAAATATACATTCAATAAACAAAGAGGCTGTTACACTAAATTTTCACCTTTAAAAAGTTTGAATAGCACTCTTTTACATTCAAGGTGAGCAGTTAAGATCTTGTGGTTTTGCTGAATTTCAAATCTCCCTATCTTTATATTACAGAGCTCTATCCTGGTTTCTGGTTTCAATGTATGAAATTTGTCTGAACTGTTTCTACTGAAACTTGAATTAGTATATTCTGTGTATATGTTTCATGAACTTTTGTAAGTTTTGTTTTTATTGTGTCAGAAGCGACTTGAGAAATTGCAAGTCACTTCTGGTGTGAGAGAACTGGTCGTTTGCTGAGACGTTGCCCGGGGAATGCCCAGATGTGCTGTCATCCTGTGGGAGGCTTCTCTCATGTCCCTGCTTGGGAAGATGGAGCTGACAGACTGGAGCTCACCCTGTCTCACATATTGAAACTGCCGATCTTCAGGTCAGCAGTTCAGCAGTTCAGCCAGCACAAGGTTTTAACCCATTGTGCCACCACGGCTTATCTTGGTTGGTTTAATTTAAAAAGCAGAAAAAAATTAAGATAAAGTAATGAAGTTGAATTATTTCTATTAGAAAAACACAATATTCAAAATATTGCCTGGAAAAATTATATTGTTACTGTTTTATGAACTATAGCTCTCAGAATCCTTCAGCCAGTGTTCACCCACACTCTTTTGTAAGTCTAAATCTCTCTTATGAATTTGCTATTTGGTGATAATTCTTCAAAGTTTCTCTGCCTGTCTTATAAGAAATTCACATAGCTATTTTTTTAAAAATGTGGGATATCTAATCATGGATCTTGTACATAATGTGTAGCTAATTAGATGAAAGAACAAACAGTAGAGAAACTCAGATATATACTAAACCAACAAATAAGGTCTAATTCTATAACTATTTATCAATATGTGTTACTATATAACAAACCAGCTAATGTTTACCACAATGAAACAGCACCTGACAACTTCCATGTTAGCCATTATGGATGAAACATTGCACACTGAATGTTCAAACTATTTTATTTCACCATTAAATGAAGGCACTCAACAGCAAGCTTTTGAGAGCTACTGTGCTCTTTTGAGCTTTCCATTATTTGCATAAATAAGACTTATGGAAAGGTGTATATGTTTGTAAATATACATATTGACTATATGTATATTGTATTGTATGCACCCCTTACTAAATGGAGGATAACAAAACTGCTGAAGGGAGATGAAATTTCCTTCTCTATAGAAACATGCCTGCTACAATAATTTACTTAACTATTTTTAGGGGACTGTTGCTAAAAGTAATCTAAACTATTGGGCAGGGGGCGGGAATGATAGTAGGATATAACTTCCTAACCATGGAATAACTTGTGCAGTCCATGTTCAGAGACAGTTTTCCGCTTCCAAACTGGGTCCACACCTTTCACAATTTTCAGAAGAGAAAATTCACATTTTTATAATCAGAAAGAGAACAGCCTGACAAGTTTGGAGGATTCAAGAGTCACAAAAATAATCCTAGGGACACAGAACTTCACTTTGCTCATCCCTGATTTATTGTGACATCTGTGCTGTTGGATGCTTGGCACTCAATAAATCCATAAGCAAACAGCTATGGGATGGCCTCACTATAAACTCATGGCCACAACCATGTAATGAAAACAATCATATCACAAGAGTCAGTTCTCCACAGACTTCACCACATACAAGTGATTAAACACCATTCACAACTGGGGGAGTGCTACAGTGCTATAAATTAACCCTCATTGTCCTTTCTGGCATTTGCCTATTGCTAAGGTAGGTTCACAGACTGCCTGTACTACTAAATAAATTAGCTTTCTAGCTTGAACAAACCTTAGAAATATAAAATATGTAAAAGAAAAAGCTGTCACTTTATAGATAGCATAAAATAAAATAAGGATGCAAACTGATCATAAAACACTATTTGCACCAAAGAAAGTTGAGAACTACAGTTTTGTGAATTGATCCTATGTTTGCATAATATTAGTCTGCAGAAAGATTGGTTAGAATTCAGGCAGGTTTTGACACTTTTAGACTGTCCTTTTATAACTGACTATAATCAAAATGTCTTTAAAGTTCACACTAACTAAAGTAATATTTCTGAAACTGTTTCCTTAGCAGACTGGATAGCCTCAGAAACTGTTCAGGATGCCTTGGTTACATATTGGAAACCACCCAACCCAGAAAAGTGCTTATTATCACCATCTTCTTTAATAAAGTGCAGCCGCTTCTGCTGCTCATGTGGAACCAGTTCTAGCACACACTTTAGTTGCGAGCAAAGACAATTAAGGCAAACCTGGATTAGCCCACTGCATAAACACATCCCAGAATTCTCTGCAAAAAGTAAGAATTTGACAACTGATAGAGGGAGTCCCTCCACAAACAGACTAATGTAAATAAAGAAATTGGTGGTAGGGAATCTTAACTTTTCTGGGCTAAGAGATGGTCTGCATTAAGCATGGCAGGAGTGCAGTATATTAAATGGTATGTCTTAAACTGTAAATTGGGCTAGGACTTTCCTTTTTACAGTGCTTTCCCTCCAAACACAGGAGGATGCATCTGGTGTACAAGTACACCCTTGTGTGTAGAATCACAGAATTTTAGGCTTGGAAGGCACTTTAGACCAACTTGGACCAATTTCTTGTCATTCTGAGAATTTTGGAGATGCAGAAGCCCGAAGAGCTGATCAACAGTTTTCAATATCTACAGCAAAAGAGAGATCACCACCTACTGAGGCAGTTGTCTTATTGTGAAGCAGCCCTTAGAACATTTCTCATGATGTTTAGGAGGAATTAGCTTCATTGTCATTCATTAGCTCTAGCCTTAAGCTCTAGAAAAAGAGTACAAATCTAGACTTGTACATTCTGATGTTTAACTGTATGCATACCGAAGTGAGTGTGGGTGTGTATGTATGTGTGTGTGTGTGGCATATATATGTATACCTTAGAAGGCAAATCATGACAATATTTGACCCTTTGAACTGGACCTTACTATCTGTGCACGGTAGTAAAAGGCACAAACCACATTTATCCACAGAAATTGGAAGCATGCCCCCAATACAGTCTTTTAGGTATCTGTCCCATTAGCAAGTCTCTCAGTCACACTTTGAAGTTATCACTTACCAGTTGTATAGTTTGTTGTTTCGTCACTTTTTGGTCTCAGAGCACACTAAATCCTTAACAAAGCCTGTTTAAAAAAAACATGCAACCATCAGCAAATCTTAGTGGACAGTTCCCACATGGGACAAGTATGTACACACACAAAGAGAAACCATAGAATTTCACAATAATAATTTGATTATAGTATATACGGATTAGCCTTGCCTGTGAAATCATACCAAAGAATTTAAACAGCATTTTTCAATTGCTTGGCAGTTTACAAATAAAACCAGGTTGCTCACAATTCTGGCAGACAAGAGCATCTCAGGAGGATAAGCAACTACTTTTGTTAGTAAATCTGAAATTGGTGTGCATAGCAGTTGCCCTTCAGGCAGAGAGACCTGCCTACATGGATGGGTATTTTCTTGTATATATACAGACAGTAGGCAGACATATTTCTTACGCACTGACTGCTTTTATGAAGCATCAGTTGGGCCATCTTTAACTCCTTCCTTGCTGCCATGTTAGCTACAACCATGCAATTTTCATTCAACACTCTGCATTGTCTGACAGTTTACAGAGCCAGCCACTCCCCACCTCAAAAATACAGTTACCACATCACCACATAACATATATACTTGCAGGTTCATCTCCTACAGGACTTGGAAGATGACAGGGTGAGAAAGGAGATTAGCCTTCTGGTAATGATGTCGGGGAGGACAGTTGCAAGGGAGAAGGAAGAGAGGACTGCAAGCAAACTCTAGTTCAGCCATTGAGCAAAGCTGATTGGTGGATGGTTGTTGCTGGGTTACAGGAGTGAAGATGGAGTAAAGGCCTTCCCAAAGGAGTTCAGCTTTCAGTTTCCTTTCTTTTTCCAGAATAATCCCTGAAGGGGAGAAAGCTGCACAATCCTCCCAAACGGCTCCCCCTCACTGTGCAAACCCACCGGTGCCCAGCATCTTCATCCTTGGCATTAGCCGATGCTTTTGTTTTGTCTCAAATGCAGATCCGCAGAGAAAGAGTTAATCCTCAGCAGCAAAGCAACTGGAAAGCTAAGATGTTAGTTGAAACTGACAAATCCAGTCCTCCGTAAGCAGCAAACAAATGGCATGTGAAAGCAGCAATCAGAAGTTGGTCTCAAAAAAGAAGCAAATCTAGCTGCACTCCCAAGCCTCTGGTCTTCTTAGGTTTGCTTAGCACCCACAATTGCCTCTCTGGAGTAAAGTGGGAATGAACAGGTTCACGCAAAGCGTCTCAAGGGAAATTTAAGAGAAAACAACAGGAAGGGAATGCAAGGAAAGGGGCGGGGGCCAACTTTGCATGTTTGTACAGTGCTCCGTTCACCTATCTGTGAGTTTGAGTTTAGGGCGTGGTGCCATAGTCACATAGAAACACGAGGAAGGCAAACGTTTGAATTTCAACCCACAGACTAATGCTGATGCTACAGCTTTGTGCTCATCTTCTCCACTCCTGTTGTCCCCAACAGTGGTTTCTAGAAAGGGAGAAGCTTGGCATTTGACTAAGATTTGTAGGGTGCCAGCTATGTCGTGGTTGCCCAACCCTTCCTTCTTGGTTGACTGACCTACTAAAACTTTGCTGAGATCATTATCTCTTCTCTCCCAATCTCCAGAGTCTGAGTGCCTGGAGCCATTGCTATTCCTAATGAATCTTGACATCTCTTCACCGTGTCAACCGGCTTGCAAATTTCTGGACCAACCCTGGATTTCTCATTATGCCTGGCAGAAGATCATTGATATAAATATATATTAGGTAGATAGTTTTCAGTAATGAATGTGTTTGCCTTGCAGATGCAGTGCTCATGATCTATTTCTTTCTTTATAATGTATTTGTGAGTGAAGATCAACATAATCCAAATGCTGCAACTGTGCTGAAGCTCAAGGCATACCACTCCAAGAAATATATGTATTTCTCTCCTACTAGACAATTGGTGAAGTATGGACTCACAATGAAAATAATGGAATTAGTAACATGTCTCAGGTAAGAATAAGCTCAGACTTCATTTCTTCCAAAGCCATCAACAAATAAATGGGTGGTTGGCTTATTTACGAGAGTCTGGTGTGAACAATGGACACTTAAACACTAAAGTATTTAGGTCCAAAGAGCTAAGATTAAGAATAGGAGTGCACATTTTGTACCTTGTTTATCTACCATAAGTTATTACAAAAACAACACATTTACTCAATTCAATTGACATTCTCTGCTTTTTGAGAAAATATAAGCCTTAGTTTTAAAAATCAGGGAATTGCTTCTCCTAAATACTGTTCTTTGCCAAATAATTTTGTAGAAGCCTCTGTACACTGTAGCCCCATCTACAGTGATCACTTACACTTAGGTCAGTGTAGAGTTGAATTGGCCCCAAGGCCGGCAAATGATGCATGGAACTAATCCAAGGTAATGTGAAACAAAGCCACGTTAATAAGGTCTTGCTTCACATTACCCTAAGTTGGAGAAAAAGTCTGAAAATCTGCCACAGAATTTGAACTTTCCCTCAACCTAGGGTCTGTGGAACAGTCAGGCTTTTCTGATAAGGAACCAAATGCAACTATCCCCACTACCATCTTGCGTTTCCTGGGCTTGAATACCCGAAGGACATGGGATGGCATTCCCCTTTCCTTCCTCTGTTCTTAATGTTGCAGCAATCTCCAGCTGTGACACGGGTCCTACCTCTCCATCATTGCATGCAGAGCTCTTGGCTGGGACAACAGAGCAATCTCGAAGGCTGGAGAGGAGGGAGTTTCTCTTCTCCTTGCTCCATTGGCACCCTGTCTTTTTAGCTGACACCACAGCATGTGATGGCAGACAGGTAGGACTTGTACTGTGGCCAGAGACCGTCATGACAGATATGTGTGGGACAGTCAAGGTGGCCACTGAACAGTGCCAGACCATGTTTGGCACCAGTGGACAGTGATGATTCCCTCCCACCCCCACAGCAACTGGGGGAGTCCCTATCTGGACCATACTGAGGGCCAAGCTGGCATTCGGCATGCCAGATCAGCCTTTGGTGATGGATCTGTGAAGATCTACCTCATCTGATGCACATAAAGCAGAAGTTGCTCATGGTACTGTAATTAAGAAATGACAATTTCCCAAAACACAAAAGAAGGCCATACAAGAAAGGAAATAGCAGCATGCAAGGGCATATTTCTGTAACATCTTTTAGCCCACTTGCTCTCCTGCAACAAAGATATGATTTGACAATTAAGCCTTTCTATGTTGTCTATGTTCTATTTATGCATCTATTACAAAATAAAAATTTGCATTCGTTTATTTTTGCTTTGCACTAGAAAGCCACATGGAAATGGATACAAAAAAGAGGTAAAAACTACTCTTTTTTAAAAAACCAGAATTGCTGGACTGGTATTGATCCAAGCTTGTATTTGTGTACTGTATGAACAATGAACTGCAAAAAAATCATCACATGGTAGAAATCAAAGAACAGTTGTGTGGGCCCATAAAGGGTCAGCTATGGTGCAGACTTCAGTTTTATTACCCTTCCAGAACAATTTTCCATGTTTAATATCTATACAGGAATAACTGCGGATATGACTATCCAGATAATCGCTGCCTATCTTGTCATCACTCTGAATGACTGTCTCAGTTTTGTTTTCATTTTTAAAGTTAAATCAATCATTGGCTACCACCCTCTCCCCTGTTTTATTTACATAAAATATTCTCAAAAACCAATGAGAAGTACTGAAGTATGAGACTGGAACTGGAAGGATGTGAAATGTGCAGAACAACAAAATACTTGAGGCAAAATCACTTGAGTTGCTGACTATGCTAGAAAATCTTGCAGAAACAAAGGTTAATGTTTTAACTTTGATAAGGCAATGATACAGATGTGATTCCTTGGTTTGCAGTGAAAACAATCCAAACATTTAGCAGTGTTCTCCATGGGTAACTCTGGTTAAAAGCCAACTATGTGCTGTCTTTCAATGCATTGATAAAATAAATCCGCCATTCAAATTGTTGAATTAGCACAGAAACAACAATCCAGACAGAAAACTGTTCCAACTTGTGTAATTAATTTCCCAGTAGCATTGGTATTAACATTTTTTTTTCAAATAAGAACTGGCTTCAAACTTTTGGAGGCAGGGACAATGAGGAACATTTTCTGATTATTATTTGTAATCTGTTGTTCTATGCTTATTTACCAACTGCAATGATATACAGATGGCAATGGGAAGGCTGCACATTTTTCCTCTGACAGCATACTTTTGCTCCTGCTTTTACAAAAATATATCCAGGGAGAGATATGTGCACTTGCCTTAATGGCACCTAGGCTCCCTTTCCCTTCGTCAAAATGAATCTTGTGTGATGGCTTTGGACTTTTCAGTAAATGCCTAAATGAAGGCTATTGTCTATAAAGGCAAATTAATGCTGACCTCAGGCCACTAAAATCCCACAGCAGTCATACCTTAAAGCAGTTTCTGCTTGCTGTTCATCAAATAGCGGTGGATCTACACTGACCCATAACCAAGGGCTGATTTGGCATTTGTATTACCATATATACTCATGAGTAAGTTGGCCTCATATAGAAGTCAAAAACAGGTTTGGAGTTCAAAATTATGGATTTTTATATGATCCATGCATAATTAAAGGGTCATTTCAGAGAGAGAGGGGTGTGCCTCAAGGAGCCAGTTTGCACCTGCCTGCTGCTGCTACCATTTTTCTGCTCAGGCATTCAAAAAGGCATGGTGTACTGTGAAATATATATTACTAGTGCTTCAGTTTTAGTTATGCCCTTTGCTGCTGTCTTCCTCCAGGGACTGATGAAGCTCCTTCCCAACTGGGCCACCCTCACTGGGGAGAATGAGGTTTACTTGTGAGAAAAGAAGTGGGAAATGTCTTCACTGGCTCTTTTCTGCCCAGGCATTCACAAAGGCTAAAAGTGATGCCACGGGGAAAAGAGGTGCTCAGACTGATATGGGTATAAAGTCGACCCAGTTTTTTGTCAATTTTGTTTTACTTATATACAAGTATGCATGGTAATTTCCTTCAGGACTTTATTAGAGATGCTTCGAAATCTGGAAATTGTGTTACTAATCCATATAGTAAATTACCTTGCAAAAATCAACTTTTCTTGTTCTGCTGGGATCCAAGACTGAAAGAGGTTGGATCAGGACAGCTGTTTAAAATATAGTCTGTACAGATGTGCTGTGATCGTGACCCTGCATAACTGTGGATGCACTGTAAAAAAAAGAGGCTACAGAGCACTGCTTCCTCTGGTTAACTGTGTAGAGTTCACATTAATAATCCATTTAAAATGCTCTTATGAACTGGTCATAAATGTGTCCCAAATCCCACAGGCCTGAGACCAAAATTAGGTATTAAGAGCAAATTCGACTGAAGCTGATAATGTGCAAGCTGATCTGATAAAACTGCATGGCTGAGAAGGATCAACCACCTGCACAGAGGCATGATTCTTCATACTGAGCAATTGTTTACATCTTAGCCCAGAAAATCTCTACTCTAGATTCTGCACAAAGGTTCAGACCATGAAGGCTGAAGTTTTCAAGAGTATCCAGAGCATCTTTTTAGTAAAAAAAAAAAAAACAAAATCTAGGGGACAAGTCATTGTACTTACTCGAGACAAGCTCAAATTTACATTCATACCTCATTCAAGTTGCCATTCAAGTAAGAACTCCATGGTCCTTCATATATAGACTGAATCTTCCTAGACAGCATGGGTAATTCTGTGAAATGCAGGTTAACAACTTGGGAGGGATACATAATCTCCACTTCTGTACTCCACTGAGCATTGACCAGAAGTATCCTCTGAAGTGTAATCTTAATAGTTTACATTCAGGGTGGAATTCAGTGCTGCAATTCCATTATAGGAATTAATTTAAAATAGCTGGAGGACTCTCCAGAACAGCATGGAAGATGATTGATTAACAGAAAGGAGACTACAGAAAGGGAAATATGCGAAACCAGAAAATACACAAAATATAGCAAATACACAAAATTCAGCAAGCATAACTTGATTTCATCCTATGAAAAGTTGTCTCAACTCATGTAGGCTCCTAAAAGACCAAAGTTTAGCATGATAGGTTTTAGGCATATATTTTCCACTAACCCTTTTTGAAACAGTTTAAAACACAGTTCTGGAAAGTAAGTCTAATTGTGTTTACTGTTCTTTATTTCCAAGAAATATATGTTTTGGTATTTAATTTCATTTGAATTTTTTTTTAAAAAAACTTGGCTTTATATTATATATTGTTCTTGAAATCTTTTGTTTCTTTTATGAAAATTATATTTGGGCAAACACAGTTTTAACCTTCTTTTAAGATAGTATATCTGTAAATACATGAAACTGTGAAGTCAGATTTAGGCCATGGATGAACAATTTGGTGCAGTGGCCTCAGTAGCAGCGCTGCGGTTGGTGCTGCCCTGTGTCACCCCCACAGACCTCACCCAGTACCAGGCCAGGCTACAATATTCCTGCTAAAATAACACAAAGTTTGACAAAAGCAGCTACCATAAAAAAAAAACCTCAGCTGCACCAAAAGTAGAAGCACACACTTGCAGATGAAATCGTGCCATTTGAAGCATCGTTGCAATCAGGTAATAATGATACCTCTGACCAGAGCACATACACACTAGAACAGTATTTCTCAACCTGTAGATCCCCAGATGTTTTGGCCTACAACTCCCAGAAATCCCAGCCAGTTTTCCCGCTGTTAGGATTTCTGGGAGTTGATGGACAAAACATCTGGGGACTCACAGGTTGAGAATCAGTACACTAGAAAGTTTAAAAAATCCAGTTATCCTTCTAAATTTGTGGTTTTGACTTTCGCAGATTTGATTATTCACAGATTTGACTTTAAATGTTTTCTTTAGGAATCCTCCAATGTGACACGGTGGTCAACTTTCTCTAGTTATGCTGGAGGACCTAGTGATGTCTAGAGAGAATCCTTTTCTAGGAATCTCTAAGTCCTCCAATGTGATCCTATGGGAAGCTTATAGCAGAATTTAACTGTAAAGTTATGCTGGAAGATCTAGAAATTCCTAAAGAGGTGTTCTCTTCAGTAAAAGAAAAAGCCAAATTCTTTTTTTCATGGTTTTTCACAGGGAACCTGTGCTCCTAACACCTGCAAATATGACTATAGTATAAAGCAAACTTTGGCTGTCCCGGTGTTTTGGACTTCAACTCCCACAATTCCCAACAGCCTCAGGCCCTTTCCTTTTCCCCCTCAGCCACTTAAGTCCAAAACACCTGTAGGGCCAAAGTTTGTCCATCCCTGGTATAAAGGATGGGGGATTAACAAATAATCAAGGGTGATATACTACGTATATTTCAGAAGAAATCATAGAGTCGTAAGAGATCATAAGGGCCATCTAGTCCAATTTCATTCTGCCATGCAGGAACACACCATCAAAGCACTCTAGATAGATGGCTATTCCTAACAGATGGCCATCCTTCTATTGCAGAGAAGGGAACTCCATCAGGCTCCCGGGTAGCATATTTCACGATTTAAGAGCTCTAACTGTCAGAAAATTCTTCCTATTGTTTGGGTGGAACTGGCAATACTACATCTGACCATTCCTTGCCTAAGAAAACCTTGAAAAATGCATTGGATCTCCAGAAATCACCAGAAAGAGTTCGTACAGAGATAATGGGATGAGCCACCTGCAATGAATCCTAGGTGCTGTAGATTACATTTTAGAGCAGGCATGGGCAAACTTAAGTTGCTGAGGGGGTGGGGGAAGGAAAGGGCCTGAGGCTGTTAGGAATTGTGGGAGCTGTGGGAGTTGAAGTCCAAAACATCTAGAGGGCCTAAGTTTGCCCATGCCTGGTATAAAATGTCAGCCTTGCAGGTATACTGACACAGTACATGTAATCTTGCCTTGCAAAAAAAAAAGGCTTTGTGGTTATATGTACTTTCCCTTCCTTCCTTTCTATACATGATCTTGTAGATGTAAATTACGTATTAGAATAATCTTTAATCTCTGTATTTCTAACTCTGCTCTCTGTAATTCATCGTATAGAATACATTGGATAGGTGTTTTATTTTCAGAATAAATAGGAAACAGCAAACAAAACAAAAACCTGGCTCTTACAGAGTATTCATGGGAAACAATGAATGCTATAAGACTGTCAATAAGACAACGCAGATGCTACTTAATGAGCCAGAATCTCCGGGGAAAACCTATTTTAGCTTACAGTAATCAAAGCTGTCATTATTAACTTATAAAAACACAGAGGTCTTTCCCTCCAATTCCACATTTTTTTAAAAAAATGTGAAAAGCCTATCAGCCTGGAGGAATAAAATCTCAAAATATTCACTTCATAATATAAACCACCCATTTCCAAAGGCAGACAACAAAATTGGAAAACAGATTTTAAAATCCTATTAAAATTACAATTAAATCCAAAATGTAAAAGCTGGGAAAATGTAAATGCTTATCATCTCGGTACAGCATGACGATTAAATTCTGCAAAGCTTCTGAAAGATGCTTACTTAGACTTGGGGCGTGACTCAGTTCATCTCTAGTTGACATGAATGTATAATCAGAAGCGGGGACATCCAAAACTTTCTCATCTGCTAATATCAACTCAAAAACAAACCACAGACACTTAAAGGAATATCATTCATACCTGCAGGTGAGAATAATCATATGCCACATTAGTAAGTAAGCCAGTGCAAAATAACCTCTTACACTTTGCCAGCATTCCAAGGGGAGAAAATATTTCCACATTAGCAAACAGCCACTGGGAATTTCCTTCTGCATGCCTCTGCTATGCAAACATTATAATTTTGATCCCAGGGGACTGTTTTGCATATTACTGAATATTAAATCTCACTTTACCACCTAAGGTACACTCAGCAAAAAAAAAAATCACAATTAGGCAAATGCTCAGACATAGATGATGGATGCATTTTAAAATATCTGTCCATCACATTCTGACCTGTTCTATATTTTAGTCATACAGTTTACAGTTGGATGTTTAAACAAGCCTTTGAGAATGTCTAGCTCCAATGGCCTGCAATTAATGACAAGGCACTGCACTTTCATCCCATGCCCTTGTTCCTTTGCTACAATTTGCACTATCCCATTCCCTTATTTTGTTTACAGTTGGCCATGTCTTACGGCAGTTGTCACTATATGTTATTGGATGTTGTTCCGAGTTTTAAATTGCTGTTTTATGTGCTATTGTACTTTTTTGTATTGTACTGTGTGTTTATTTTATGTGTTGTTTTTAGGCACCTTGTGTCGTATGTAAGCCGCCCCGAGTCCCTTTGGGGAGATGGAGGTGGGGTACAAAATTAAAGTAGTAGTAGTAGTAGTAGTAGTAGTTGTTGTTGTTGTTTGAAACACAACAAGATGAGTCCACAGCAGACAAGATCACTCTGCTGGCTGTTGTATTGGATCACATGTCGGACACTTCCCAAGTGTCTAGGACTGTGATGTATCGGCAAATAATGTGTGCAGATTGCAGTAAGGTGGCCTTTTGCAGATGGTAATTTTGTCAGTGCCAATTGTGTTTAAGTGCAGGCCAAGGTCTTTAGGCACTGCACCCAGTGTGTTGATCACCACTGGAACCACCTTTACTGGCTTGTGCCAGAGTCTTTGCTATTCCATCTTTAAATCCTCATATCATGTCAGCTTTTCCAGTTGCTTCTCTTCAATCCTGCTGGCACCTGGGATTGCAACATCGACAATCCATACTTTGTTTTTTAACACGATCGTGAGGTCAGGAGTATTGTGCTCCAAAACTGTTAGTCTGAATTCAGAAGTCCGAGAGTAGCTTGACATGTTCATTCTCTTTAACTTTTTCCGGCTTGTGATCCCACCAGTTCTTTGTCGCAGGCAGATGGTATTTGTGGCACAAGTTCCAATGAACCATCTGAGCAACAGTGTTGTTGTTGTTGTTGTTGTTGTTGTTGTTGTTGTTATACAGTTGGAAACACAAAGGCAATGAGGCCCCCAAATGTTAGGAGGCACAATAGAGACAGTCTCTATTTAATTTGCAAGTCAAATTAGGACATTATTTAGAAACATTACTTTGGACTACATATTATTTGAAGTACAGTTCTAAGATGACCAATAGCCCAAATTAATGACTTTTGAAAGATTTGAGCTCAGAGATGTACACATGTCCACTTTTAAAGATGTGACTAAAGATCAGACAATGGTTCAGGAGAAAGGAAAAAACATAACGATAATATAATGATTTCTGGGGACAAACCAAATCCATTTTGTGCTTTCATTACTCCCAGTATGTACAGTTTATTTTATGTTCACAGAGACATAGCTAAAAATATTGTATAATAAAGACAGTAGTGATCAACATTTGATCTGATCTGAGGACTCCAGTGGCAAAGTTGACAGTGGAGGACTCTCCTTCACTTTGTAAAAAAGAGTTTTGCAGGAGAGATTCCTGGTAAGTATACAAAAGATGGGCATTTGTTGAGTCTTGGACATAAGATACCTCTTGGAAATTAATTTAGTGATAATGCAAGTGCAAAATTAGACTTGTGTAGGAGAAGAACAAAAAAAGTTTTAAAATAAGCAACTCCTTGGGATTAAATGCTGAAGAGAATCTGAAATAATATGCTTCACTTGCTGAACAAAAACATGTGTTTGTTAAAATATACATTACTTTCTACTGAGATCGTATTGAGTAATTGAGGTTCAGAATATCCACTAGCAGTCAGTTGTGTACCTGGATTGCATAGATATCACATGAGAGGGTCAACTGGGTAAGATAAGGGTCAACTATCTTCTAGCAGAGTTATGAAGTGGACTAATAAATCAGAAGGAAATATATGAACATGTGGAAAAGAGATATTTTAATAATATTCTCTATCACATTGTATTAATAGGATGTCATGAGTATCTTTGTGCAAGTTGTCAAGCCCAACAGCCACCAGACAACACATACTACTTCATCACAGTAGAGAATGAATCCACTTTAAATCTGGTTTCTCCCTCCTGCAGAATTCTGGGGTTGTAGTTTAGTGAGGCTGTTAAAGGCTACAAACCTAAACTACAAACCTCATAATTCTGCAGGAGGGAGCAACCAGATTTAAAGTGGATTCATTCTCTAATGTGATGAGGTCCATAGAAGACATATGACAGGAACTAGTTGGCCAAGCATCTTCTCATTAAATATACTGTTATCAGTTCAACTGGGGAGCTGAAAAATAGCTGGCCCCCTTAAAAGTCAATTTAGATATGTTAAGAAACAAGCCAAAAAAGAGAAGCAGAGTTCATTTGAGCAGAAGTCACAATTATGCTAAGGACACTCAGGTTTATAGCTTCTTGTCACCTGATACAAAGTAAACAGTCAATACGTCTGAATTTTTTCTAGATTTGATAATAGTCTGGGTGAAGTTGAACACTCTGAAATTAAAATCTGACAAAATGGAAGGGCTGCTGATGAGCAGAAGGTTTGTCTCAGAGTCATCTTGAATATTGCAATAAACTCTACATGTTACTCTACTATGTTAAATCACCTTATTTATCTCCTGCCTTTTCCCCAAAGCTCGGACACTGCCCCAAGAGGAGGGGAGGCTAACAGATAAATTAATTGTTATTGTTATGTGAAAATAAAAACTTATGTAGACAAACCTATACAAAGAATTCTAAATGGCATTCTGCTCTGTGTATAATTAAAACAATTTAAAACATATTGTTGTAAAACAAAGGAGGCTGCGGTAGCATAGCAGGTTAAACCACTAAGCTGCAGAACCTGCTGACCAGAAGGTCTGTGGTTCAAATCCGTGGGACAGGGCAAGCTCCCATTACTAACCCCAGCTTCTGCCAACAAGCAGTTAAAAAACATACAAATGTGAGTAGATCAATAGGTACCATTTTGATGGGAAGGTAATGGTGCTCCATGCAATCATGCCGGCCACATAATCTAGAAGACGTCTATGGACAATGCCAGCTCTTCTGCTTAGAAATGGGGATGAGCACCACCCCCTAAAGTTGGACTCGATTACATTCAATGTCAAGGGGAAACCTTTACCTTTACTTTTATGTAAAACAAAAGGATAAAAGTGCACCCTTTTTGCTAAACAGTTAATTCCCAAAACTCTGTTGAAATGTTTAAAGTATTTGGCTGCTGACCAAAGGAAAACAAGAAGGAAGGAAGCCTCCCTAAGAAGGGAATTCCAGAGTCTTGAAATGGCCACCAAGAATACCTTTTCCGGTGTTCCCTCCAAATGTGACTACAAGAGTGGGAGAAGTGAGAGAAGCACTTCCTCCAAAAGAGCTCAAAGTTTGGAAGGATCATATCATCCTTCAGATAAGCTGGACCATGGCCATAGAGGGCTTTAAATCAGCTGTCAGAATTTAAGAGACAATTGGAGACCTATCTCTTCCAGCATTTTTAAACTATGAATTTTAAACCCATGTCTTGCGTTTACTGTATTTTAATTTTTGTTCTGTGTATTTTAATCCATGTTTTTTACAAGTTGTTTTATGCTTATGTGTTTTTAATTGTGTCGTAGCCTGCCTCAAACATCGAGGAGAGGCGGGTAATAAATAAATAAATAAATAAATAAATAAATAAATCCTAAACATTATATCAGATTGGGAACGAGAGGAACTTTTGCTATAAGTTTCCCCCAGTGTCAGTTAAGATCTGGCTGTGCCTCTACAAAGCAGCTGAAGTTTTGAAGAACTGCTTTCTGAATTCAATTTAAGATGTTGTCAACTGCATTCTGGACTCAGTTCAATTTAGTCCATAATGCTTTGGGGCCTGGCTATCCAAGTCTGTTTCTTTTTTCTTTTTTTGTTATGAACCTATCCACATATGAAGAACTTCTAGTGGTTCCCAACATTTGTTCCTTCCAGTGTTTGGGACTATAAATCCCAGAAGCCCCAGTGAGCTTTGCCAACTGTCAGGAATTCTAAGAGATGGAGTACAAAAAATCTGGAGGACCAATGGATAGGAGCCCATTTTAGAGAATATCATCACCTGCAGCATCTCACTTGAGCAGCACGCAGGAAAGGGCTGTCTTCTGTACTGCTCTCTGAAACTGCCCCAGATACTGATTTCTCTTCTGATTTCTCAGCTGTTTTTTAAAATCCCGTTTCTCTCCCTTCCCACACCCCATTTCCTCCACCATAGAAAACTTGTTTCAGTTGCTGTAAATGAGTTGCACTAAATTAACTAATCAGGAAGCAGTCTGCACCCTGGAAAGGAATAACTTTGCTCTTCCTGTTGGGATCAGAGTGGGGATATGAGTTGCTGATACTGCAGCCATTTTAGAGATTAGAATGGAAAGCCCCAGCTTTGTGATCACAAATCCCCTTTTGGCTTAGGAAAATGGAATAAATGTAACTTTTTAAAGGCTAGAGAAGTGGTAGTTTCTTAAGAAGATGTGCTTTGAATTATATAGCACCCTTAGAACTCTACACAAAATTCTCTTTCAACCTCTCTCCCAGATACATTGATTTGATGATAACGTATACCTAAACAACAGTAACCTCCCCTGAGGAATTATAGTTCACCAAGAGACAACAAATAAATATAAGGGTTTGTTTTTTTACTAAAAACCTTTCCCGGACATCCAGAGTTGCACAAGTTCAAGGTTTTAGAGCAGTGGTTCCCAACCCGTGGTCCGTGGACCACCAGTGGTCCGCAAGAATTAAAATATGGTCTGCGGCCTCACCATTGCGATACCTTTGCCTCGAAACCACGCAGCAATGAGAATGGCTGGTCTTGTGAAAGCCTCTTATAGTGCCAAGGCAACGGGGATGTCAGGAGGGGAGAGGCTGACAGCTATAGATTGTTTAATATTGTTTTCTGTGGGCGAGCAGATGGTGACTACTGGATGGCATACATTCTGTATCAGAAACTAGAGCTGATGTGGTCTGTCCAAGGCAATTTTCTGAATCAGCACCCCAAATAATCAAACCAAATCTAAACTGATTTGTAACACTTTTGGTACTAATGTTGGAGAATGGTCCCTGGTCAAGTGGTCCCTGGTCAAAAAAAAAGGTTGGGAACCACTGCTTTAGAAGGTCAGGAATGAACCCAGCAGCATTTGTAGTCCCATGAACTATATTGTGCCTAACCCTTCAATAAATTGTATCAATTTTATGATTTTATGTAACTTGTTTCTTTCAAACTGTATACTGTAGACATTTCTTACATGAAATGTATATAAATGGCTTCTTAGAAATGTATCAAAATGTAGCTGAGAGACAGCTATCTGTCTTTGACCCTGTTAAAATAATCTCCTGTCACTTCTTCATGGAAATAGAAGCACAGAGTATATGGATTCGTTAAGTCTTTTATTGACAGCCAAGCTCTTGATTACGCAAGATCTGCACCTTTGTTTGGCATGGAACTGGACATATCAGCTAATTAAAATCTCATCAGCACATCTGTGCCATTGTTTTCTCTGAACTGCACACTACCAGGGGGCATCTCTACAGCTGATTGGTCCTCTGGTCTGACCAATCCCTGGCTGCCATTCTCCCTGTCAAGAGAATCCCCGCCTGGAGGCAGTGACATCAATGGAGCTCTCAGCCAATCCGAGCGCAAGATCCTGACCAACCTCCTTTCCAAACAATCAGGGGAGAGAGCAGGAGGTTTGAATGGCAGTCAGAAATATATAGGATGTCTTGCATTTCTCTATATCTTTATGCTTGTACATTTTGAAGCAAATTGCTATACTTGCATCCTTTTTGGTCAAATTGTATTAAATCCTACTGAAATTTTAATATGATTTGAGGCTTGTCTTCAGCCTAGTGAGTTGGTTTCTCTGTCCTGGCCTTTATGGTTTAGCATACGCTTGCCAGGCTTGGACTTTCTATCCACAGCCCTAGCTAAATCACTTCATATGGACATGTATCCATATGTGCACATGCACACATACATACATGCAGAGAATATTAGTTTTCTTTCCTCCCCTGGCTTTCCTCAACAAACTATATACATTTCAAAATCCCTCTGTTTAAAATAGTGCAGTAGTTTCGCGTGCTCTTCCTAATTCATAACTTTACCATCTTGTTCCATGGCCTTTTGCTTATTCTCCAGTGTTGCACAGCCACAGGTGTCCCAGTGAACTGCTGAAGGGTATGAAAGTTCCCTCAATCAGTTCCCACTGTCTAGGCTTTTTGGAACAGTGTGAAGACATATCTTTCCAATTTGTTTTTACATTTATTGCTTATTGCGGTGATTGCAATGGCTTTATTGTTTAATTTGTTTTTTGTGATGTTTCTTAGCCAATTTACTGAGAAACAAAGATTACAGTGAAATAAATAAAACATGAGAGCAGAAGTACATTAGCGTAAAACTGATTTCTATTGTGTCTAAACTGGCTTTCAACAATTCAAAAAATGGGTTCATATCTACTGTCCTTCAACATGAAACATTCTTCAGCTAGAAAGATTATTCCTGTAACATTAAAGATCCTAGGTATGTTTCCCAAGAGACAGTTGCCATTGCACTTTTAAAATAATTTCTTTGAAAAGTACATCCCTAATCACTCATGAGATGAAAGAGGAATGAACAAAGATGTTGGCAGAGGAATGGTGCAGAGCAGGAAAAGGAGGAAAATTTTCAATATTCTGATGGCATTTTAATTTTACCAAAATAAAATTGGTAACAAAATAGTAATACATTAAACCAAATCAAGTCATTTCCAAGAACATTGTTTAGGAGTAGGAGTAGGAGGAGGAAGTCCTCTAGGTGAAGTCCTACTTATAGTCTGAGATGTTTGAATCCAGTTATTGGCCAGGCACCAATTCGTCAGTGTCATGCCAGCCGCAAGACCAGAATTGGGAAGTGCACAAAATTATACCCTTAATCTGGCACAATATCAGGTGCAGAAATGCAAGAATGTGACTGCAATAATGCAGATGAGTTGTTTCAGGAATGGAATTATCCTAATGGCTACCTGGACACCATATTACCTCATTATTTCTGAAATGTTATATTGACAGTCCTAGAAGTGTAGTCTCTGTGACAGGTCATCCATAATGCAACTGAAATATCGTAGCCAAATTTGATTACTTTCACTCCACACTGCATTTGAATTCAGCACCATGAGAGTTTATTATCCAGCCCAACTCCATAATATCTTTACATTGTGTTTTGTCAGTTTCATAGGGATGTCACACATCTCCTCATGAGTTGTTGTTCATGAAGAATGACTAACAATGGCTCAATGATAGAAAAGGTTATGAATAGTTTCTATTTAAATTCCTGGGATTTCACTTGTATCTTAAACAAAGAACAACAATCACTATTAATTAAGGAACATCTAGCTTTTGCTTGTCACAGGTTCTTGTGCCCAAGGAATATTGCGGTTGCTTCTGTACTCACCCAGCTTTCCCCGATAACAAAGACTGCCGTAATATTAGCAAAATAAATAAACACAGGAAAAGCCATATGTGTGTGTGGAGTAGGCACCAAACGTTTGCAAGAGGTAATTTCTAGAATTTGCAGCAAAAACGCCTTATTGCTCCTTTAATGGTTTGCTATAGTCTCTTTCATTTCCTCACCCACTCAGCACTCTTCATGGCAATGCAACCAGCAGCACAAGTAAAGACAAATGCCCCCTGAATTATTAAGATTTATGCTTAAAGTGGGAATTTGGGGAGATAAAGCTTTTCTTTTCCTAAAATGACAAATTAACCTATCAAAGTTTCCTCTCATAAACAGCCATAAAGAGAACAAGCAGTTAGCCACCTAAATTTATGGTTCTCATGTCTGCTGCTGTTGCTTCTGTGCAATCATGGGCCAGTTTGCCCAAATTGGTTACTGTCCAGTTCTATTTGATAACAAGTCCATGATAAATACATAAGTAAACTTGTATAGAAATAAGAGAGAGCATTTTAGTAGATTTTTGTTGACAAAAAAACAGTATGGTTGTGTCCCATTTGGGAGAAATGCATGATAGAAATCATATGACACACACACACATATTGAATGAGCAACCTAAGAAGTAGGTTTATACCAAGCATGGGCAAACTTTGACCATCCAGGTGTTTTGGACTTCAACTCCCACAATTCCTAATAGCCTACCAGCTGTTAGGAATTGTGGGAGTTGGAGTCCAAAACATCTGGATGGCTGAGGTTTGCCCATGCCTGGTTTATACCCATAAAAGCTCATGTGGAAATAACAATCAATTCATATTATGGTGATACACATTTCTTTTTTTATTTTTCTCCCCCTTCCCTCTTTTTATGCTGCAAGAGACTAACACGGCTACTTAGGTACAAACTGTGCTCACAACAGACTAAACTTGGAGCATGTGGCATGAGTAATTTGGTCTCAGATACAAATCCATCTGTTCCATGTGTAAGTGGTGCCCGTTCCTCCTACTCTCAGTTATGCATGCGCCTGAGGGAGATTCACAGGAGGCACAATCTGAGAATGCCTCTGCCTTGCTGTTCGGGAGGAGGAGGAAGAGCAGCGTCATGCCAGCTGCAATCCCAGCAGATGGACCCACAGCATTTGGCACAAAGGGCATTTTGATGCAAACCAAATGCTCAGGTGTTGGTCTATTGTTCCTGCTCTCAACAAACCAAGAAATTTAGGATCGGCAATTTCCCCTATGCCTTCAACACATGAGGCTTGTAATCCATGAGGGAAACTTCAAGTCACCAAATATAATATAATAATAACTTAATTTTTATACCCTGCATCCATCTCCTCTAAGGGACTCGGAGCGGCTTACAAAGTGACAAGCCCAGAGAGCACAAAGTTAAAAACAGCACAATAAAATGGCATCAAAACAAACCCAAATAAAACATATCACAATAAAAATAACATCATAAAAACAGTAACATACAGAATGATAAAAGTGCTGCATTCAGAAGGCTCTGGGTTTGTGCAAATTCCTAGATAGAACTAAGGGAATGTGCAAAATTCAGAAAGACAGGGCTGGGAGGATAATGCTCATGGGCATTAAAATGTCAGGATGGTAGAGCGGAGGGCTAGGTAACATTGGGCCAATTCTTTGGAACTGCCTAGTCAAAGGCACAGCAGAACATCCATGTTTTTAGGTTCTTGCAGAAGGTGGACAATATAATATAATAATTATATTATTATATTAATTTATACCCCGCTTTATCTCCCCCCGAATAAGCCTCCTGGTGGCACAGTGGGTTAAACCTCTGAGCTGCTGAATTTGCTGACTGAACGTTTGGCAGTTCGAATCTGGGGAATAGGGTGAACTCCTGCTGTTAGGCCCAGCTTCTGCCAACCTTCGAAAACATGCAAATGTGAGTAGATCAATAGGAACCACTTCTGCGGGAAAGTAACAGCATTCCATGCAGTCATGCTGGCCACATGACCTTGGAGGTGTCTGCAGATAATGCCGGCTCTTCAGCTTAGAAATGGAGATCAGCCCCACTCCCCAGACTTAAGATCAGGGAAAACCTTTACCTTACCTTATCTCCGGGAAAGGGGACTCAAAGTAGCTTAACATAAAAGCATCATCATAACCATTTAAAATATACAAAAATACGAACATTAAATTGGATTAAATATCAAAAGTGTTTAAAAATTCCCAGTTAAAAGCCATTAAAATAAATTCAAAGTTCAAACAAATATAAAATATTGTTTTGAAAATGGAAAATCTGTGCATGTACCAGCCAATCCTGAGCTGGCCCAGCACCAGCAAGGACTATTTCATATTGCTGTTTGAAAATGTTGCAACTGTAATTTTGAGAGCTTAATTTTATTCCAGCAGTATTTCAGCAATATTCCTTCTCATAGTCACTTATTACTCTTTGAAACACTCAAACACAGGGGAGCTCCAGACAAGAAACAATCAGGGACAGCCAATCACTTCTCAACAAAGGACTCCCCCAGGCAGTAACAAGCCACACCTAAAAACTGACAGGCCATCAAATGCTAATCAAGGTGGCCAATTGAAACATTCACACGTAGCTCCAACAGACAAGAGTTCCTAATCTCACCCTGGACTTTCCACAGATACATAAACCCAATTTTCCTAGTTTCCAACAGACCTCACAACCTCTGAGGATGGCTGCCATAGATGCAGGTGAAATGTCAGGAGATAATGCTTCTAGAACATGGCCATACAGCCCGAAAAACCTACAACAACCCAGTGATTCCAGCCATGAAAGCCTTTGCCAATACACTCATCTACTTGGTTCAATGAGGATCTACGTTCTATTAGCCAGAATATGTATTAGCAGAAATCTGTTCTATTTTAAACAAATTATACAAAGCATAGGAATCTGGAACTTAATCTCAGTAGTCATTTTATTCTTAATCCATTTAACCAGTTTGAGGCATTTCCAGTAACCACCTCCCAAGGAAATAGTACATTTACAAATGAAGCTCCCATTTAAAAAATGCAATTTTCTGTATCCTTATACTCCAGAATAATATGGATTACATAGGAAATCTGTTCAGGTGACTTAAATGAGTTTCCCATTCTCTTGATACTATTGCATTTTAAATCAGACCTCGGAGCAAGTAAAAATCCATTCACAAACACTACAGAAACTATCTTTATTTCACATCCTTTGCACACCCCATACTGTTTAAATATAGATGAAGATTCCCCACTCTAATTTTATTAAATTCATAGACTAGTTGAGCAACAGCTCCTATAGTACTTATTGGTCCAATTATTTGGGCTAAAGTCTCGACAGTTAGATCAGTGCTATTCAAAGTGGTGGGTTCATGGATTGGTGCCAGTCCACAAACCAACAGCTGCCCATCCCTGGAAAGTTTCCAGGAAAGAAAGAAACCATTATAGACACTGAAACAAATAAAACAACAGGTCCTGGCTCATTGGGGGCAAAACTGCCAGTCCCTTACATCTGATAGATAAACTTAAATAATGCTTATTACGGTCTGGTAAAGCTAAAAACGGGCATTATAGGGTTAAAACACTTACCTTTTGCCTCCACCTACTGATGATTTTAGGTCTGGAAAATGGTTCCCATTGGTTGATTCAAATTCTTAACCAGAGAAAAGTATGTAAAGCAACAGCACAGATTGTGTTGGCACTCATCTTTCCCAGGACACACGCAACCCTCTTTAGATATCCTGCTAAAAAGAAGGAAAAGTTTGCATCAGACCTACATCCAAGAAACAGAAGTGAAATCACAAGTGTCCTCAAATCAAATCCTTGTGAGGAAAATCCATGTCCCCTTCTTCGGGAAAGTCACTTTTTGGAGTACAACTCCCTAAATACCAGGAGAGGATCTGGGAACTGTAATGTTCCCAATACCCCAAAGACAGCAGAGCCTCTCTGATGTACTGAAGCTAACCTGAATCAGCTGTGGTTAGCATTTGGATGGGAGACCTCCAACAAATCCTTGTAATATAGCTGTTTCTGAAATGTAGCTGTAGACTATAATTCAAAAAAAGACACAGAGTCCTAGAGTTAGAAGGGACCCCAAGGGCCATCCAGTCCAACCCCATTCTGTCATTTATTTATTTATTTGCCCTCTTTATACCCTGCCTTTCTTAACCCCATAGGGGACTCAAGGCGGCTTATATAGATAGCCAATGATTCGATGCCACGTAAACATACATACATAGTAAAATAAACACACACACACATATGCCATGCAGGAACACTAAGACAAAGCACTTCTGACAGATGGCCATCCAGCCTCTGCTTTAAAACTTCCAAAGAAGGAGACTCCACCACTCCCTGAGGTGGCATATTCCACCACCGAATAGCTCTTACCATCAGGAAGTTCTTCCTAATGTTTAGGTGGAACTGGCAAAAACCACCTCTGAGTATTCCTTGCCTAATAAAACCCTATGATAGACACGGTTTTTCAGAAAATGTCAGAAGACTGTGAGCTGTGAGCATAGAGATAGCTGTGTCTTGGATGGGAGACCTCCAACGAATCCAAGGTTCTGTAGGTTACATTTCAGAGGAAGTCATGCAGTCAGAGTTGGAAGCGACCCCAGGGGCCAACCCATTCCAATCCCCTGCCAGGCAGGGACACACAGTGAAAGCACTCCAGACAGATGGCCATCTAACCTTTGCTTAAAAATCTCCATAGAAGGGGACTCCACCACACTCCCAGACAGTATATTCCAATATTCAACAGCTCTAACCATCAGGACATTGTGTTGACAAAGGCTTTCATGGCTGGAATCACTGGGATGGCTGCCATATATATGGGTGAAATGTCAGGAAAGAATGCTTCTGGAACATGGCCATACAGCTCACAAAACTCACCGCAACCCAACATCAGGACATTCTTCCAAACGTTTAGGTGGCACTGGCAAAACCATCTCTGACCATTCCTTGCCTAAGAAAACCCTATAAATCCATGGGGAAAACATCAATGGACTTGAAGCTGTGTGCACAGAAATAGCTAGTACTAGGATTAGAGATTAAAAATAATCCAAGGTGATCTATACTATGTATAGTTCACAAAAATCATAGAAACCTAGAGTCAGAAGAGATCACAAGGATCATCTAGTCCAGTGTTTCTCAACCTGGGGGTTGGGACCCTGGGGGGGGGGTCACAAGAGGGGTGTTAGAGGGTCACCAAAGACCATCAGAAAAATGTTGGTCATGGGAGCTCTGTGTGGGAAGTTTGGTCCAATGCTATCCTTGGTAGAGTTCAGAATGCTCTTTGATTGTAGGTGAACTAAAAATCCCAGCAACTACAACTCTCAAATGACAAAATCAATCCCTCCCTCAACCTCACCAGTATTCATATCAGGTATTTGTGCCAAATTTGGTCCAGTGAATGAAAATGCATCCTGCATATCAGATATTTACATTACAATTCATAACAGCAGCAAAAATGAATTATGAAGTAGCAACAAAAAAAATTTTATGCTTGGGGGTCACCACATGATGAGAAACTGTATTAAGGGGTCATGGCATTTGGAAGGTTGAGAATCACTGATCTAGTCCAACCTCATACTGCCATGCACGAACACTTTATCAAAGCACTCCAAACAGATGGCCACTCCTAACAGATGGCCATCCTCCTTCCAGAGAGGGCAAGTCCATCAGGCTTCTGGGCAGCATAATTCACGATTGAACAGCTCTAACTGTCAGGAAGTGCTTCCTATTGTTTAGGTGGAACTGGCAATACTACATCTGACCATTCCTTGTCTAGAGAAAACCTTGCAAAATGCATTGGATCTCCAAAAATTGCCAGAGGGCTTGAAGGAGTGAACAGAGAGATAGTTGGATGAACAACCTCCAATGAATCGTTCATCCAACTGTAGGTTATATTGTAGGTTATATTGTAGGTGCTGTAGGTTATATTGTAGAGCAGGCATGGGCAAACTTGAGCCTTCCAGGTGTTTTGGACTCCCATAATTCCTAACAGCCTCAGGCCCCTTCCTTTTCTGCCTCAGCCACTTAAGCTGAGGGTTTTCTTATCAGTCCATTCTTCTAAAACAGATATGAGCAAACTTGAGCCTTCCAGGTGTTTTGGACTTCAACTCCCATCATTCCTAACAGCCTCGGGGCCCCTTCCTTTTCCCCTAAGCTGTTTAAGCAGAGGGTTTTCTTATAAGCAGAGGGTTTTCTTATCAGTCCATTCTTCTAAAACAGATATGAGCAAACTTGGGCCTTCCAGGTGTTTTGGACTTCAACTCCCATCATTCCTAACAGCCTCAGGCCCCTTCCTTTTCCCCCTCAGCCGCTTAAGCTGAGGGTTTTCTTATAAGCGGAGGGTTTTCTTATCAGTCCATTCCTCTAAAACAGATATGAGCAAACTTGAGCCTTCCAGGTGTTTTGGACTTCAATTTCCATCATTCCTAACAGCCTCGGGCCCCTTCCTTTCCCTCCTCAGCCGCTTAAGCTGAGGGTTTTCTAACCAGTCAATTCCTCTAAAACAGATATGAGCAAACTTGAGCCTTCCAGGTGTTTTGGACTTCAACTCCCATCATTCCTAACAGCCTCAGGCCCCTTCCTTTTCCCCCTCAGCCGCTTAAGCTGAGGGTTTTCTTATAAGCGGAGGGTCTTCTTATCAGTCCATTCCTCTAAAACAGATATGAGCAAACTTGAGCCTTCCAGGTGTTTTGGACTTCAATTTCCATCATTCCTAACAGCCTCGGGGCCCCTTCCTTTCCCTCCTCAGCCGCTTAAGCTGAGGGTTTTCTAACCAGTCAATTCCTCTAAAACAAGTATGAGCAAACTTGAGCCTTCCAGGTGTTTTGGCCTTCAACTCCCATCATTCCTAACAGTCTCAGGCCCCTTCCTTTTACGTGGCTGAGGGGGAAAAGAAAAGGGCCTGAGGCTGTTAGGAATGGTGGGAGTTGAAGTCCAAAACACCTGGAAGGCCCAAGTTTGCTCATACCTGATTTAGAGGAAAGGCCTGATAAGAAAACCCTACGGAATTCAGAGGAAGGCAGTGGCAAAACCCTCTCTGTTTATTCCTTGCCAAGAAAGCCCTGAAGAAATCCATGGGGTCTCTATTAAGAGTCGCCAGGGGACCTGAAGGTAGAGAGAGGGGGAGAGAGGGAGTCCCATGAGGAACTTTTCCCAAGCTCTGCAAAAGAGGGAAGGCGGCACCTCAACATTTCCTCATTTGCCGAGGGTCCGAACACGTCGCAAATCTCCATCCGCAGAAGCGAAGGCCACCACCAAGCAGCCAGCCCAAGCCTCCCTTCCCTGCCGCGAATGCCCAGGAGCCTCTCACCTCCAAGTCTCTCCTGCTTTTCCTCGGGGAGCTCCTTCCCTCCAAGTCTTGCCTGCCTCTCGCGGGCTGCAGGCTGCTGCTTGTCTGGGGAGGAGGGAAAGCAACATCCCTCGCTGGAGGCGAACATCACATTCCCCACAACCCTCCTCCCTTGAGCTTCGGGTGGAGAAGGAAACACGCGCAAGAAAGGCGGGGAAAGAGAGGGACACACACAGGTCGGCGCGCGCCTTGGGACGCCTCCACGCTTTGGCACCGCTTCAATGGGAATGGAGTCACTGGAGGGGGTGGGGGGGGGGTGCTTCTACAAGGTCTTGAGCCCTGGGTTGTTGTAGGTTTTTCGGGCTATATGTCCTAGAAGCATTCTCTCCTGACGTTTCGCCTGCATCTACGGCAGGTATCCTCAGAGGTTGTGAGGTTTGTTGGAAACTAGGAAAATAGGGTTTTTATATCTGTGGAAAGTCCAGAGTGGGAGAAAGAACTCTTGATCCTTCTCTGGGGAAGACTGCCAGAGCTTCTCCAAACAACTCCCACTATTCTATAGCATGAAGCCCATCTATTAAAGTGGGGTCGAACTGCATTAATTCTACAATTTAGATGCCCCCAAGGTTGCTGGCTGGTAACCTTGTTGTTGTTCAATGTATTGTTGAAGGCTTTCATGGCCGGAATCAGTGGGTTGATGTAGGTTTTTCGGGCTGTAGGACCATGTTCCAGAAGCATTCTCTCCTGACATTTCACCCACATCTATGGCAGGCATCCTCAGGGGTTGAGGAGTCTGTTGGAAACTAGACAAGTGGGGTTTATTTATTTTTTTACGACATTTATATGCCACCCTTCTCACCCCGAAGGGGACTCAGAGCAGCTTACAAGATATATATACATACAATATATTAAATTATTAGCATAGTACAATATCAGTATTATATATTACTATATTGTACTACTACGAGAAGATCCAACCAGTTCATACTTCAGAAAATAAAGCCCAACTGCTCATTAGAGGGAAGGATAGTAGAGGCAAAGATGAAGTATTTTGGCCACATCATAAGAGGACAGTAAAGCTTAGACAAGATAATTATGCTGGGGAAAATGGTAGGAAAGGGGAAGAGGGGACAACCAAGGGCAAGATGGATGGGTGGTATCCGTGAAGTGACTGCCTTGACCTTGAAGGAGCTGGAGGTGGTGACGGACAACAGGGAGCTCTGGTGTGGGCTGGTCCATGAGGTCACGAAGAGTCTGAAGCGACTGAATGAATGAACAACAACATATTGTAATATTATTAGTAATGTTACATGTAATATTATATATATATATATATATATATATATATATATAAAACATTGTATTATTATTAGTAGTATTATATATCTGTGGAATGTTCAGGGTGGGAGAAAAAAACCTCTTTGTCTGTTTGAGGTAGGTGTGAAGGTTTCAATTGACTACTTTGATTAGCATTTAACGGCCTAGCAGTTTCTTACTGCCTGGGGGAATCCTTTGTTGGGAGGTGATTAGCTGGCCCTGATTGTTTCTTGTCTGGAATTCTCCTGTTTGGAATACCCCTATATTAATTCTACAATACAGATGCCCCCAAGGTTGCTGGCCAATAACATCATCATCATCATCATCATCATCGAATCATAGAACAGCTCTCACAGTTAGCAAGTTCTTCCTAATGTTCAGGCAGAATCTCCTTTCCTGTATTTTGAAGCCACTGGGACCACCTTGACTGGCTTGTGTCAGAGTCTTTGCCATTCGATCTTTAAATCATTGTATCATGTAAGCTTTTCCAGTTGCTTCTCATAAATTCTGCCATTGCCTGTGATTGCAATATCAGAGATCCATACTTTCTTTTTTCCATGGATCTTGAGGTCGGTAGTATTGTGCTCCAAAACTCTGTCAGTCTGAATTCGGAAGTCCCAGAATAGATTATAATGAGGCAGAAAAAATGAAATGCAAAGATACAGAATGGGGGACGCCTGGGTCAACAGCAGTACGTGTGAAAAAGATCTTGGAGTCCTTGTGGACAAGTTAAGCATGAGCCAACACTGGGATGTGGCAGCCAAAAAAGCCAATAGAATGCTGGCCTGCATAAATAGGAGTCTAGTGTCTAGACCCAGGGAAATCGTGCTACCCCTCTATTCTTCCTTGGTCAGAACACATCTGAAATACTGTGTCCAGTTCTGGGCACCACAATTGAAGGGAGATGTTGACAAACTGGAATGTGTCCAGTGGAGGGCGACTAAAATGATCAATGATCTGGAGAACAAGCCCTATGAGGAGCGGCTTAAAGAGCTGGGAAGAGGAGGCTGAGAGGAGACATGATAGTCATGTATAAATACGTGAGGGTGAGTCATAGGGAGGAGGCAGCAAGCTTGTTTTCTGCTGCCCTGGAGACTAGGACGTGGAACAATGGCTTCAAACTACAGGAAAGGAGATTCCATTGAAACATTAGGAAGAACTTCCTGACTGTGAGAACTGTTCAGCAGTGGAACTCTCTGCCCCGGGGTGTGGTAGAGGCTTCTTCTTTGGAAGCTTTTAAACAGAGGCTCAATGACTATCTGTCAGGGTTTCTTTGAATGCAATTTTCCTGCTTCTTGGTAGGGGGTTGGACTGGATGGCCCATTAGGTCTCTTCCAACACTATGATTCTATGATTCTACATATAAGGTAAAGGCTTCCCCTGACATTAAATCTAGTCACGTATGACTCTGGGGGGTGGTGCTCTTCTCCATTTCTAAGCCAAAGAGCCGGCATTGTGTGTAGACACCTCCAAGATCATGTGGCCAGCATGACTGCATGGAGTGCTGTTACCTTCCCGCAGAAGTGATGTCTTTTGATCTACTCACATTTGTATGTTTTCAAAAGTTGGCAGAAGCTGGGACTAACAGCAGGAGCTCACCCCATTCCTCAGATTGGAACCGCCGAACTTTCGGTCAGCAAGTTCAGCAGTTCATCAGTTTAACCTGCTGCACCACCAGCGGGCCCATATACTATACATACATATACATATATGGTTTTCCTCCAGAATTGCATCCACTCAATTTAGTTAAAATTGAGATAACCACTTAAAAATGGATCCCCGTGCCCAAAAATGCAATGCTTTTCTCCCAGTTGTCAATATACTTTGTACATCCCTGGAAGAAATTTAGAAGTGGCTCAAATACTAGAGTTGGACTCTGAAAGGCCAAGGTCCAAATCACCACAAGGACAGCTTTCCCAGAAATCAGAGCTGTCTTGAAAACACATAACAACAAGCTGTATCGGGAGGGAATCAGTTCAAAGAGAATTCTTCATTTTAATTTTAGCACATGTGTTATATCCAAGTACAAACTATTTTTATGAATGGTGAAAAAAGAATAAACTTGGCAGCTTGGTACAGTCTGAATTTGTTTGGTAATGGAGAGGAATTAAATCCCAGATTGACAAATTGGAAAAGAAAAAGGGAAGGAAAGCGGGAGGGAGAAATAAGTCAGAAGTGAGTCATTCTTGAGCCTTCTGCTTAGTCACCTGTACATCTTCTCTCCAGGCACACAAAAGTGAGAGCTGATGCCCACCCACTTCCTCACTTTGACAAGGATAGTTATTAAAAATGGGGAGGGAGGGAGAGTGGAAAATATTGCTTTAAAACTGTAAAAATAGAAGCAACCTTTCCAGTTCTGACAGCGGGCCCACTGCCTTTGCTCCTCCCACAGATCCTGTCCCGTCCTCCTCTGTTTTATTTCTCAATTACATCAAGAATCAACTTGTTCGTTGTAGAGCATTACATTTCCCAAATGTTGCCTGGTAATTTTGACCTGGTAGGAAGTTGCCATGGGGAAGAGGATGATGTCATGAGCACAGAAAGCCCTGGATTTACACATAAAACAGGAACAGATCTATTTATAAGAATCTACTCCCCCTGCATCCCCACCTCCTTCGGTGTTGGCATAGGGCGAAGGGCAGGGAGGCAGTGGTTCTTGTCAGCTTCATCTCAGAGATGAACTTTTCTAACATGTCAAGAACATTACTTGGAGTTCCTAAAATGCTTCCAGGTTCCAGTCCTTGACATGGTGGTCAGCTTTAGCTTCTGTGCTCATGGTTGATTACTAGAGAATCCCCAAACAGAAAGGGTATTTGTGGACATTAGAGAAGCCCACAACAATGATACATGATGGCCATATATAAATATGTGAGGGGAAGTCATAGGGAGGAGGGAGCAAGCTTGTCTTCTGCTGCCCTGGAGACTAGGACATGGAACATGGGCTTCAAACTACAGGAAAGGAGATTCCACCTGAACATTAGGAAGAACTTCCTAACTGTGAGAGCCGTTCAGCAGTGGAACACTCTACCCCAGAGTGTGGTGGCGGCCCCTTCTTTAATGGCTTTTAAACAGAGGCTGGATGGCCATCTGTCAGGGGTGCTCTGAATGTAATTTTCCTGCTTGGCAGGGGGGTGGACTGGAGGGCTCTAGAGGTCTCTTCCAGCTTGATGAGTCTATGATTCTATGCATATCTGTTTAATGCTGTTTTTTGTGTTTGACAATTCATCTTACTCCCTAAGGAAGGTGGGATGAGAATCTTTTATATTCATTGGAGACAAAGAGGTGAGCCCTCAAGATGACATGGCTTTAGAAAGGTGAGAGATCAACAGCTAAACAGGTATTTCCAAAATAAGGAGGTCTTTTTGTACAATTAACAAAAAGACCCTCTAACAGCGCTCCATGCCAGCCACATGACCTTGGAGGTGTCTACGGACAACGCCGGCTCTTCGGTTTAGAAATGGAGATGAGCACCAAACCCCAGAGTCAGATATAACTGGACTTAAAGTCAGTGGAAAACCTTTACCTTTTGTACAATTATGGTGGCACAAGGGCACATCTGGGGCACATCCATCATAATGCAAGAGGAATTTAGTTGATGCACCCTTCTGTAGTCCTCTCCTCAAATTTCTCTAGGTAGTTTGTCTTTTCCCTTTCTTCCAGTAATATCTATTTTGAAAATCCACTGTTGAAAGAAGTACAGTGATATTTAAGCTGGTTCTACACTGATCATATAATGCAGTTTGAATGACAGGGAACTGCATTATATCATCACTGTAGAATCACATAATGCAGTTTAAACTGCATTATTTGGCAATATAGAACCAACTTTCACTCAGGTACACTGGGTGACTGTTGTGCACAAATGAATTTATTTATTTATTTATTTATTTGCTGCATTTGTTAACCGCCGCTCTCAGCCCTAGGGCGACAAATGAAGCATAGAATATCTGAGGATCGGGACATCCGTAGGGATACCAAGATGCTTGTTTATGAAGCTTCCTTCCAACAATATTGCACATCTTTGAAACATGGACCATCTACAAACATCATTCTTAACTTCTGCAAACATTCCATCAGTGTTGCCTTTGAAAAATCCTGCAAATTTCTTGGGAAGACAGGTGGACAAATGTCAGCATTCTGGAGGAAACAAAATCCATCAGCATTGAAATGACTGAAATGATTTCCATCAACTTTGCTGGATTGGCCACGTTGTCCGAATGTTCAATCATCATTTCCCAAAATCGTTACTTTATTCTCAACTTAAGAACAGAAAATGAAATTTCAGTGGACAAAAAAGAGATTTAAAGATGGGCTTAAAGCTAATCTAAAAATGTAGTATAAACACCAAGAACTGGGAAGCGCTGGCAACTCAGCTGTTACCAACAGTGCTATGGATTTTGAAGAGGCATATGTACAGAGTAAAAAAGAAGAAAAGTGCCAAGAGGAAGGAGTGTCAAGTAATCCTTGCTGGGACTGTCTTCCGCCTGGAAATGACCTCTTTGTGAAAGACCACGTGGATCCAGAATAGGTCTTCACAGTCATTTATAGGTCCACTGCCAAGACTCTTCCTTCTGGAAGACAATCATACTCAGCCTTGAGTGATTGCCTATAGGAGGAGGAAATGGTAGTGATTTTTTTTGTATCTATGGTAGGTCCAGCAGCTGAACCCACATAGATACAGTGGTCTCCATGTACCAACACATTTGTAATAATTCTGTATTTCTGTGTGAAAATCCTAAGGAAGTGCCTTCAAAATGAGAACTGAAGCCATGAGAACATCTGGCACAAAGTGGCAATAATTTAAGGAAGGATGAGAATCAGCTTTTATTTTAATTGTAGAGGCCCTGGCACAAATAAAATATTCTGAAAGACTTCTGTGTTAAAATTCTGAGAACTTGTCCTACTCACAGTATACAATATTGAACTAAACAAACTATCGATTTAGTTCTATATAAATTAGCATTTTGGTGCCCCTGGTGGCGCAGTGGGTTAAGCTGCTGAGCTGCTGAACTTGTTGACCAAAAGGTTGGCGGTTTGAATCCAGGGAGTGAGGTGAGCTCCTGCTGTTAGCCCTAGCTTCTGCCCATCTAGCAGTTCAAAAACATGCCAATGTGAGTAGATCAATAGGTACTGCTTCAGTGAGAAGGTAATGCTGGCGACATGACCTTGGAAATGGAGATGAGCACCACCCCCCATGACTGGACTTAATGTCAAGGAAAAATCTTTACCTTTACCTAGCATTTTAAAAATTACTTTTACTTATCGGTGGAGGCATAGGTATTATAAACTTCCTTTGAATTGCATTATGCCAAATTTAGCCAAATACATTAAATTGCAAAAACAGACTGTCAAAATATTGCTGACTTAAATAAGGTAGTTTTATAATGTTTTTGAACAAATCTTATCTACCTATGGGAAAGGGATCTTCTGTGGATATATTTTAATAAGAGAGCAGCCACTTAACTGAACACCAAAACAGAAGATAGGAGTGGGCGATTATTTGCATTAATATTGCATATGCTATTTGTTTGTTTGCTCATTTCGAAATAAGTACTGCAAATTAAATAGGCATTCTGTTCATTTTAATGTGGCAGAATAGGCTGAAAACAGGTGACCTATGCATCTTCTTAGTTTGCTGTACAGATGTTAATGACAATTATCAAGTTCAAGGCCCTTGCACTCCCTTCTTCTTATTAGCTCTTTATCTTTAAACCAAATGCTAATTGGACTATCGTTTGAATGGCAATTTCATTCCAGTAAAGCAGGGGTGGAAAAAGTGTGGGGGGGTGGGTGGGTGGGTGGGATTTCATTGAGTTCCAGACCTTTTGTGGGGCACCTGAGAACTCCAGGTTTTCCCTCTATTAAAAAATAGGATCAAAGGTTTCCTTTGAATGATCCCAAATGGTGCCAAGAGGAGGTTTCAACATAAATATCTACTTAGTTACTTTGGCGATCCCTCGTTGTCTGAGTATGATGGCCTTCCAAGCCTAGGGCCTTGGTGGTGGGTACGTAGGTGATGTGGAGCCTTATTCTGGATATGCATGTTCTTCTACAGTGAGGACATCGGTTTCCAGGTGGAAGACGGTCCCGGTTAAGGTTGGCTTGAAGTGCCATCCTCTTGGCACATTTGGCTCTTCAAATTCTACAGCACTGCTGATCACAGCTGACCTCCAGTTAGAGCACTCAAGGGCCAGGGCTTCCCAGTTCTTGGTGTCTATGCACAGTTTTAAAAGTTGGATTTAAGCCAATCTTTAAATCTCTTTTCCAACTTGGTTTTTGAGTTGGTAGTGTAGTAACTGCTTTCGGAGATGGTGAACGGGCATTTGGAAACGTGGCCAGCCCAGTGGAGTTGATGGCATAGGAGCATCACTTCAATGCTGGTGGTCTTTGCTTCTTCCAACATGCTGACATTTGTCCACCTGTCTTCCTAAGAGATTTGCAGGACTTTTTGGAGACAACACTGATGGAATTGTTCCAGGAGTTGAGTCTGACATCTGCCGACAGTCCATGTTTCAAAAGTGTATAACAGGGTTGGGAGGACAATAGCATTATAAAAAAGCACCTTGGTATCACTACGGATGTCCCGATCCTCAAACACTCTCTGCTTCATTCAGAAAAATTCTGCACTAGCAGAGCTCAAGTGGTTTCAGTATTTCAGTATCGATGTTGACTTTTGTGGAAAGGTGGCTGCCAAGACAGCAGAAATGGTAAACATTTTCTAATGTTACACTAGTAAGTTGTATTTCTGGCATTGCAGAGAGATTGGCTGGCGCCTGCTGAAAAAGCACATTGGTTTTCTCAGTATTCAATGAGGAGCCAAGCTTCTAGTATGCTTCTGCAAAGATGTTTAGAGTGGCTTGTAGGTCTTCTTCTGAATGCGTTATCATCGACATATTGGAGTTCTATAACAGATGTTGTTGTGACCTTGGTTTTGGCTTTCAGTCTGCTGAGGTTAAATAATTTGCAATCTGTCCAATAGATGATTTCCACCCCGGTGGGAAGCTTCCCATCAACAAGATGAAGTATTATAGTGATGAAGATGGAAAATAAGGTTGGGGCAATCACACATCACTGTTTGACACCTGATTCCACCTTAAATGGGTCACTTTGGGAGCCATTGCTGTCCAAGATTGTTGCCATCATGTCATCATGGAGGAGCCTCAGGATGTTCACAAATTTGTCAGGGTAACCAAGTGTGAAGGGTGCAGTTAGTAAGCCTGATCTACAAGTGTTTGAGTGGAATCCATCCACTAGCATATGAGTAGCTGAGAAGATTGCATAGTCAATAGTGAGAGCATCTGCCTGGAAGTAGCCAAGCCTTCATTCCCTTGGAGTGGTTGTTGTTGTTAAGAACAAACCTACAGAACCTATCTTGTTCATAACTTGGGTACTGTAATATTAGTGGGATTAGTGTAATCCCACTAATATTACTAATATCATAACAATAGATTATTATATTATTGGCCTACTTATTGTTTAAAAAGCCCAAATAAATGGCATCAATTTTTCCCCAGGATGCTCCAGAGAGTGCTGCAATTCACTGTGTTGAATGCCTTTGCAAGGTCAAGGAATGCCATGTTCAGAGGTTGATTTTGTTCCCTGAATTTTTCTTGAAGCTCTCATACAGCAAAGATGATGTCCACTGTTCCTCTGGAAGGGTGGAAGCTGTTCTGAAATTCTGGGAGAGTGTTTTCTACTACCACCCCTTTCTCAAATTGACTGATAAATCCAAAGCTGATGCTGAAATTGGAAGTAAAATGGATTATTTTTAGGACTGATAATTGGGATAGACCCAATGGTTTAGACTGCTGCAGGGGTGGGAATTGCCTCCCACTCCATTCCTGCAGTTTCCTGTCCCCACATAATCATTTGGAGTAGAAATGTGTTAAGGATTTTTTCATAAGAGATGTGACTTTACTTTGCTGGGTATATCCAATGGTGACATATTTTAAATCACTGTCTTGATATAAGGCTTGCTGTGCTTGTAAATACATGCTACATTTATTTAGCAAATTTGATACTCCTACCTTCTGAAGAATTCCCAATGGAGTTTACAACAAAACAAGCAAAATGGCATTAAGAAAACAAGGAGGCAGTACAGTAAGATTTAAAGTAGAAAAGCTATCACAACATTAAAAACAGAGCGAAGCAATCTGGAAGATGTGGATGAAGAGAAAGATCTTTACCTTCACAATAAGAAAAATGCAGAACTGGAGGGTTGGAGAAAAAACATTTCATTTAAAGTTGTGTAAAGATTGTGGCCATATACTTTTTTTTAAGTGTATAAATTGGATTTGAAATTACCAATAGAAGAAGAACCTGTATGAAAAGTACATAATAAGGTACTCCCAACATTTTGGGCACCATGTTCATTTAATTGTATGAGAAGGAGTGTGGTCCAAAGATATTCAATTTACTTTGTTTGGTAGTTTAAAACAAAGCTTCCATAAGATGATGTTCAGATGGTATATAATCTCCAATAAAGTGTCAAAATGTCCCAAAATGTTCCAAAACAATATTGAGGGTGTTGAGATAAGGACTCATTTTTCAATATTTGATGGACTTGTAAGAATCTTAAAATTTAGTAGTCTAAGATTAATATGTTCATCCAAAAAATTAAATGTAGATCTTGTAATGTTCCTAGAAATGTTTCTGTTGAGCATTGTGAGGATACCAACCACAGATGCAAGCAAAACATCAGGAAAAAATACCGTGAGAACATGGCCATACAGCCCGGAAACCACACAGCACCCCAGTGGTTCTGGCCGTGAAAGTCTTTGACAATACATTAAAATTTATAGTAGTTAAGGGATTTTTGGTATCGCCCAGTAGGGCAGACTACTAATCCTAAACTGGGAAAGGTAAGCAATTATTGAAAGTAAACATGAAGGGGGAGAATTGACCTCACAGGGCCCTTGCCAATAGCAAGTATTCCTGGAAACCTCACTGTATCCTGGAAAAGGTTTGGATCCAGCCTACAAGCCAATCTGATCCTCTTAGTTTGCTCCTCTTCATCGATATGTACATGAAAAGGGAAGAGCAAGATGGCAATCTCTTAAGTGTCACATCCAGAAGCTCCTGAAAGAGCTAGTTAGCTAAGATCATTTTACAGTATAACTGTAACTGCAGCATATGCAATTCGATGTATTCATGCTATCACTTACTTGTTTATGGCCTCTTGGACAAGCTATACCTTCTCCTTGGCACCTCCATAGCTTTACATATCCAGCAGATATGTACTTCTCTGTCTCCATCCTCATGTAGGGAAGGGAGAACAGAAAGAACAGCATACCTTGGCACCAGCTAAAGCCTCACTTTAGGGTTGGGAACCTAAGGGCATCCAGAGTTGATAGCAAGCAATCAGCACCTCCCATGAAATGGTTCATCCATCTGGCATAAATAATTGAAAGGGGCAAGAAAAGAGAAATGGCATTGTAAAATGTTTCCTGTGAACCATTTCTACCCATTAATTTTCGTAGAGCTTTATCATGGAATCACAACATGTAGTTATCAATGGCTGGTATCCTGGAACCACAGCATGTAGTTATTAATGGTTTCCTGGACTAGTCAACCAAGAGCAGAGGCTGCAGTATCAGTTCCAAAAACAAGTACTATCTTCTGAGATGGAGGCACTGTAGGTATCCAGAGAGAAGTAAATGTCCCGATTGATTGCTGCATTTGTTGCTGTTCTTCTCAATTTGTTTAAAAAATAAATTACATTTCTGCTGTCCCAGATCATTCATCAGCAATTCTCTGTACCAGCAGCAATATTTTATTCCCAAACAGAGGGTACCCCTGTTGGAAATTACCCCCTTTTTCAAGCCTCCTCTAGTAATTTGTTAATCTATTATTCTGTTTGCTTACTTTTTTGTATGTATGTTCTGATAGCCAGCTTTCTTCTGTTGCTCTATGTTTCCCGAAAGGTTGTGAGAGGGGCTGCAGACCACATGATCTGATCTGAGACTGCTCAGACCTCAGACTCCATTTTTAGATTCTTCTTAGATTTTGAACCGCTAAGATCAACACTTGTCTGCTGTTGATTGTAAGAAAGATGCCCTGTGCCATCTGCACACATAAACTATCTCAAACATATCTGAAACTCAACTCATAAGCTATGTATCTGTGTTATGATGGGCACATGAAGTTGTGAGTAAACTCAAGAGACTTCATTTTTGTCTCTTGAGTGCATGATATAGAACAAGTTGTTTTTATGAAAGAGTAGTTATATTTTTGGGCACTGTAAAACACTTCTGAAACTCTGCTGTTTTTATGCACTGGCATATTCTCTGTTCCTAACAGATCAGAGACAATAGGTTCAGTCTAACAACTGAAGACATTGCCTTGCATATTACATTTGGTTGTATACCATATCAGAAGCTCCTACTCAAATGGGTTTTTGGCTCTTTTCTGAAAGCTCAAACTTTTCCAGAAGGTCATGATCTCCAAATGTTTATGAATTCCATTTTCCAACCTCATCCCCAAATTGCAGGTTAAATCACAACAAAACAAAATGAGTTGTATGTTTCAATACTTGCAATTCATACTGAGTATCCTTGGCCTTTCTTCCTCCTTGTTGGTTGGGAGGAGGGAGCTGAGATTTTCCATTACCGTACATGAAACATTTGAAAACATCTAAAAAAAAAGATGGCATGCCTGTATAGGCTTTGCAAGATCCAGAGCTAGTAATGAGCAAAGACACTGGAGAGATCTGAATGTTGCTTGGCAATTTGCCTACATCATCATGAGTTCTGAATGTTAATTGGCCAGATTGCCTTCCCAGCTTCCTTCATCTTTCCTCCTCACCTTCCCAACTCCTACAGAGACTGCAGCAACATCAGGAGACTTCAGGTTGTAATAGACAAGGGTTTGTGTTGCAAGAATTTCTGGTTATTTGCAGTCGTCTGGAATAGCCCACTATTAGCACTGTTGGGAGTGTGACAAACTCTCTATGTTTGGCTATCTCTCCAAGCTGCTGAATATATTCATGCACTTCACCCTTTCCATGAGGAAGGCAATAATAATGGAGTTCTCAAAATGTTATCTTACTATTTCAAAACTGGGACATTGTATTCAATATGAGGAGTGTTGGTAACTGTATTAGATAAAGCTGCTTTTGACCATTTGTTACAAAATAGAGTGTGATGTTTCTAATCCTTAGAATTATAGAGGTCTTCTCCTAAAAAGTGGCCTGATGTACCTTATCCTGCAGGATTAGGCAGATGTAAAATCACAGAAACAGGATCTATCAGAAACTGAAGGCCCTTTTTCATTTGTATAGCAATTTCCCTCCTCAGGTTCTTTACAGGACTGAGGAGCAAGCCACACAGACTTAGTGCTACCTTCTGTGTTAGCAAGAACAGAGAAAGGTGATCTATATGAAGATGGCAGTGAGAAATGCAAAGAGAGCCAGTGTGGAAAGCCAAGGCCTCACTTTAGCTGAATATTTCATCCCACTGTATTAAAATAGATGGTGCTCAGTTCTTCTTCTGGGTGGTTAAGTGCTATATTTAGTCCTTTCTTCTTCTTTTTCTCCTCCATTTCTTGGGCTGTTTTAAATTATTTGCAAAGATTCATTCAGCTTCAAGTGATGAGCAGAAATGGTCCTTCTGCTCACCAAGTTCTGTCAATTTCAAGCTATTTGCCACCTCAAGTAACAAGATATCTTGTGTCTGCTGTGACATGAAGACTGCTTTTTATAGACACTGCTGTTGTGTGAGTCTTTGAAATTATGGGTGAATCTCCCACAAATGAGAGTTCTGATAAGTATTGATTTGGTTTAATGTATTGTTGAAGGCTTTTGTGGCCAGAATCACTGACAAGAAACAATCAGGGACAGCTAATCATCTCTCAACAAAGGATTCCCCCAGACAGTAACAAGCACCTAAAAACTGTCAGGCCATCAAATGCTAATCGAGGTGGACAATTGAAACATTTACAGTTCACACCTATCTCCAAAGACTAGAGTTCCACAGATATATAGACCCAATTTTCCTAGTTTCCAACAGACCTCACAACCTCTGAGGATGCCTGCCATAGATGCAGGAGAAACATCAGGAGAGAATGCTTCTAGAACATGGCCATATAACCTAAAAAACCTACAACAACTCAGTGATTTGGTTTACTTTATTATATTTCATGGCACCCTGGCCATCTTTCCATTTTGCTTAACATGGCAAATAAACTTGCCATGTCACATTTGCATATTGAATGCACCTCAAGAGGTATTACAGGTATTTTACTAAGTGCAGAGGTTAAGGTGAGAGGTTGAACTGAAGAAGCAGAAAACCCTGATACATCTTGTTGCTATGTGCTTTCAAGTCATTTCCAACCCATGGTGACCCAAAGGGCCCTTCCACACAGCCATATAACCCAGAATATCAAGGCAGAAAATCCCATAATACCTACTTTGAACTGGGTTATCTGAGTCCACACTGCCATATATTCCAGTTCAAAGCAGAAAATGTGGGATTTTGCTCAACTGTATGGAAGGGGCCTTAGGTGAACCTATCACGGGGTTTTATTTCCAATATTTGTTCAGAAGACGTTTGCCATCACCTTCCTGAGGCTGAGGAACTATGCCCAAGGTGATCCAGTGGATTTCATGGGAAAATAGATTTGAACCCTGTTCTCCAAAATTATAGTCCAACTCTCATACCATTATAACCTGCTGTCTCCCTGACACCACCACTGAAAAAAACAAAGAGTTGTAATAAAGTATTGCCCCATTAAAGTTTCTGTTGGCGATTGCATAGTTCCTTGTACATAGAACAGTGTGTGATATTTTCTTTGTTGTGATTTCATAATTTGCTTATTAAGCTTGCTGTGTTTTTCTTACACCACACTAGCAAACACCTAGGTATGCTGGAAATCACTTCAGTACATTTTCACCATCAGGCTGGTTGAAGGCTAAAGCACAGGTGGTATAGATCATGGAGTTAAGTATGGCCAAAGATTTGCTAAGACTCTTCATTTTGCCTATTTGTAGGAAATAGCAACATTTCAAGCCTATTAGTTAGTTAATGTATATATCTGCTAACCTGTATTGTATGTATGTATTGATTTGCCAGTTTGACTGACCTCTTTGGTGTGTGAGTGGCTACAGACATGTGATTATACTGAGCATGACTCCATTTTGTTATCAGTATGATTTTGGACTTCAATGTTAGCAGTTTGCTTTAGACCTCAGTGGAGGTGGATGCAATATGCATTTGGACTTATGCAGGAACAGTTTACTATATGTTTGCTTTGAGAAGAAGTGAGTACAATTATACAACTTTCATAAGATGAATAATTAGATACTTTGATTTTTTGTCTCTGAATGCATATTTTCAAGAGGTTTCAAGGGAGAGTATATGTTTTTGGGCAACCGCAATTTCAACTTCAGCTTCAAAGAATCATTTTAAAACTCTGTTAGCTGAATATGTGTTTCTTTGTGCAATGGCGTGTCGTTGTCCCTGGCAGTTCAAAGACATGGTTTATCAGTTTAATGGCTGAGTTACCTGTGTGCTATTACATGAATGCTTGTGAACATCACTTTTTCAAAGGGTTGACTTCTAAGAGGTCATGCCTTTCTTTGACTAGTGGTTTTCAAAAGGTGGTCTCCAGATGTTCATGGAGATTCACATTTGCCAAAAAGGATATGACATCATTTTTCCTTTTCAAAAAGTTATGAATGCAATTTTTCCACAACTATTGGGCAGTTTATGAGGTTGCCCCCTACCCCCCCCCCCCCAAAAAAAGAAAGTAAAAAAAAAAAGAATTGCTTCCACTATTCCATCATCAACGTGAAAATCAGCAGAGCTATTCTAAGTGGTGAAGAACTTCAGCTACACTGCCATGATCTGATCTCAGATTATCTGCTTTGAACTGGATTATATGAGTCTGCACTGATAGATAATCTGGGATCCGCTCCTGGGATGCAGGGCAGTGTAGATCCAGCTGGAGTTCTCAGTTGCCTCCTGTGACAGCTTTGCAAGGTACTTCAAAGAGGAATTGCTTTATTTGCTAAAAACTGGACACCACAGTCTATGAAAGAGTCCAGTGCTCCACCTCATCAGGTTTCTTGGTATCAGTTTTGGTTATTAGCCCCTGATGATGAGGACAAAAGATTTGCATTAGTTCCTCTTATCACATATAAGCATGACACTTGCCAATCCTGGTCGTTGAATTCCAGCAGGACTGGGTGAATGGGGTGGTAGCAGGACATGGCAAGTCTTTCACTATGTCAGAGGAAGATACTTTCGACCTTGAAAGACATGATGATGCATTCTTTCTTGAAGAGAATCTTCCTGGCTATAGATTCATGTGGCAACAACCACTCATTGCTAATGTAGGTACCTCTTTTGAAATAAGTTGCTTGAGCCTATGGTGGTTGGGCAACTTCAGATAGTCTTAGAAGAGATTGTCTGAGCCCATTTAAGTGTTTTAATGTCTGGCTTCAGACTGGAACAGCTTTAGTTACTGTTTATGCCAACTAGAAAAGACTCACTCAGCCAATGGCAACTTTATAACTTGGCAATTATGTAAGTCCCATTTACATTACTTTCATAGGGTTCACAGGAGAACATATGAAACAACACCTTCTGCTAGAAAGTGTTATACTCTGTTATTTTTATTAGAACAGAGTGTATTTCCAACTCCCTGGGGGGAAAAACAATTACAGTACAACACCCATATCTATTAAGTTATATGTTCCTGAATTTATTATGACTTTACTTACTTACTTATTTACTTACTTAGGCGATCCCTTGTAGCTCAAGGATGATAGTCTTCTAGATGTGGTGTCTTGTGCAAGAGAGAAATGGGAATCTTCCAAGAGCCTCTTGCACATGACAACATTTGCTAAGTACACTCTGCTGTGAGACTGTATGTACTCAGTGCTGTACAATATTCCAGTAATTACTGCCTAAGGGGAAATTATATTTCAGGCTTCAAAAATATTGGACAAACCTAACTGGTTTTTTAAAAAACCCACAGAAAGGGTTAGTTCATGCAAGCACCATTGGGGATTTTCCCCAGCACTGTAGCATGCAGCACTGCACACCAAATGCTAGAATTTAGCCAAAGGCTATTCTGGAATATTTATTATTAGGGAAATCAGATACATGACTAGAGACAGATATAGAAATGTTAGACTTTTTAAACAGGCAAGGGCAGAGTAGCTTTGTAGGAAGGTGGCACAAAAAAACTCCCATAAAAATTAACAATTCATGGATTTAACTAATTTTTGCCTGTTGTCTATCTGCCTATGAACATGAAGTCAGTTTCACTTAAAAATTAAGACTACATAACTGTTAATGGAAGGAGCAGAGTTTTTTTAATGCATGGCTTGTCTTTTCACTTCTTAGATGTGATCTAAAGAAAATTGGCAACAAGGTTACACATGAAAGCCATACAGTCTCAAATGGGTCATTAATATTTTGTGGAATGGTAGGGAAATGTAAGCAGGTACGTTTATGGACGATATATCATGCAATATATTGATCATTCTTCATTTTTTAGACAAAAGATATAAGCCTTCGGTAGCTGCATATATTAATCAGGATACAGTATATGAACTTGTATCACATACAAGTTCATCCAGAGTTACTGCTCATGGCTGTAATCTAATAATGAACTGAAGAAATACATATATTTGCTGTCTTGTGGTCTACCGACATTATGATTAGCTCCCTTGTGAATTTAATGGATTTTCCCCTCTTCTGCTACTGTGAATGCAACAAAGACTTATTTGGTAATGCATGAATTTTAGGTACAATCAGCAGAGAACTGGCTGCATCATCCTCAAAAGTGTATGTATTCTAATGTGGTGATACTGAATTTGATATATAAAGAAAAGAACACTAAGAGGCAAGTGAATCAAAGAGAAAGCCATCATGCAAGATGGAGGGTTGTGGTAACACCAAGAGTTGTAGCCAATAATTTGTCAGCAGAGTATGCCGCTTGATAAGGTAATTAGCTACAGTCAGGCCTCTGTATCCACAGGTTCAACCATACATGGCTTGAAAATATTTTTCAAAAAACAGAGAAGCAAACGTTGATGTTGCTATGTTATATAATAGATACCATTTTACTTCGCCACTGTAAATTATGGGACTTAAGCATTCATGGATTTTGGTATCCACAGAGGGTCTTGGAATCAAACCCCAGGGGAAACCAAAGGCCCACTGAAGTTTTAATTGCAGGCCCCAAATGATAGTTAATTGCTGCTGCAATTTGAAAAGTAACTATTTACTTTTGTTTCTCAAAATGCCATAACAAAGCATGGGTCATACATGAGCCTTTCTCCACCATCTTGCATGACCACATCTACGTATATGCTATATAAAAGTACCCCAAATTCACAATAACACTTCAAAAGGTATATCTCCTTATTAAGTTTTAATCATATATTTTTGTTATTAGGGAAAGGAATTAATTATAAGCAGCCTGTTAGTTATACCTGTTTACTGGCACACTCAGTATGTTACAGAAGGTACAGATTTTTGCATGAATATGAACTAAGTAGGAACCCCGGGTGGTGCAGGAGATTAAACTGCTGAGCCACTGAACTTGCTGACCAAGGAACAGCCTCTGAAATCCCTTACAGGAAAAAGAAATCCATTACCTTGCTTTAGTAAATACTTCAGCATGGTTTTTAAAAACATAAGGCTTGTGTTTCTGCATGGCAGAGGGTTGGACTGGATGGTACTTGTGATCTCTTCTAACTTTATGATTTTATGTTTGGCCACCGAAATGGAAATCGTCAAAGAAAAGGCTGGTGAAAGAAATAATCTGGGTACATTTTGAGAGAAGTTTTCAAGTGGGCACAAAATGCTTTGGCTTGCTTATGGGAGGCTTACCTGACCTGGCTGTTTCATTTCCGATGTGTGCACTGTTAGATTTGAGTAAAACACTTTATAATTCAGTATCAGCTCAAATTAGAGAACATGTCAAAAAGTATCCATATATTATCCACTCAAGTTTCACAGGACCAATAATGCACTGTCAAAACTATGTTGGAGAGTGCTAGGAGATGAATTAATCCATGATTTCACTGGCTTATACCAAAGCCTTTACTATGAAGAGTCTGGTAAATTAATTGTGGACACTCACATTTCACTAGGGGAGATCACACATGGTGTTGAGATTACAGGAATCTGGCTAAAACTGATAGGTCAGACCTGAACTGTATCCAACAGCTCCAACACAGTTTAAGATGCAATGGTGTTCATGTAAGACCTAGGACATGTAAGCAAAAATGCAACAGCATGCCCAACAGGCTGTACATATTGCTGGGGCACTCCAGGTTACATGTGTTTAAATGTTTGAGTGTATGTTGTTTAATGCTTGAGGCTTCTGATTTGGAATTCTCTTATCAAATTCAAATGCAAAAATATTCTACAATCCATTTTTCCTGGACTTTACATCTCTAATTGCTTCAGAATATGTTTGTGGAAGTGCCTACTTGTGCTCTGATTTAGTCCTTCACTAACTCAGATATAAGTGGTATAGATAGTAAAGAGTGTTGTTTTATTACAAAAGTGGTGCATGCAACTCCTGCTTTGTGGAGAATTGGACCCATCCCACAACCAGCTTTGCTCAGTATTAAGAAGTCCAATGATACCACAAATCAGTTTCAGTGAATCCAAGAAACGTTTTAAGATCAAATCACTGCAGAGCAGCTTAAGGAGGGAGGGGGTATGGTAACATGAAATTTACTTAATTATAAATATTGAGCTAGAGCTGTACATGTTAGACACACTCTCCACAAGTAAACTAAAGATACTTTAGTTATATACGCCTCTTTCAGATTGTTTTATAGCCACATGTTATTCTCATAAAATGCAGATTTAGGCAGTTAAGATTGCCAAATAAAACAAGAACTAATCACATTCCTGAAATAGTCATAACCAACTAAATTACAGATACAGAACTGTGTGATGATGATGGAGTGATGCACTTCAGTGTGCACTTGCCCATTAATCCAAGTCAGCTGAATCAGCTGACACATCTGCCATCTTAGGGCCAAATAATGACACATTATACACATAATTAGCAATAATATGGTGCTTCTTTGGGTGTTTTGGACTTCAGCTCCCAGAAATCCCAGCCAGCTTACCAGCAACTAAGAATTATGGGAATTGAAGTCCAAAATATCTGGAGGAGCACAGTTTGAGAAACTCTGGCATAGGGGATTGTTGTAAAGTAACTCAGTGAAGTGGTGGAAAGGGTCCAGACTGCCATGCCACTGCTGTTATTTGTACTGTGTGCCGGTGGGAGCTTCATCTGAGGCTGAGAGAGTATGTAATTTAACCAAGGTCACCCTGGTCACCCTGGTGGATTTCAATGGCTATGAAAACGGCTTTAAAAAAACTATCAGCAGCACCTGAAACCTTTCAATCATCTAAGTTCAACATTGTCAATAACTTCAGAAAGAAGACTGCAAACTGGGAAAACCATACATGAGTATAGTGTGGTCGCAAAAGTTTTATTAAACTAAGATTATAAGAGAATAGGTGATAAATTTACAAACAGAATGAAGAGCTCGTGTTGTCACAAAATGATTGATGTTGAACACATAATAACTATACACAAGTAGGCATTAAAGGTACAGGGAGGCTTGTCAAAGGACAGAAACAGTACATATAGTTAAGGCATCAACTAGAATTCCTTGAATAAATCATGAACAAATTATTGTGAACATTGTTCCATTTTTATACACCTGAAAAAGAAGGAAGCATGTATCTTTGCTCACCAAAGGGTGACAAAGGGTGGCCAGGCAACTAGAAATTCCAGGATATAATATAAATATATTTTCTGTAATTCAGAAGGTGTTTTCAACATGAGGAATGCCTTCCAGATTTGTCAAATAATCACTGAGGCATTCTGAGAAAGAACTGTCAAATTCACCGCTCAATTCCTCCCTCAGCTCTTTCAGAAGAGGCACAGTAAACTCATTATTTCCATTCAGAATTTTCCCAAAGAATTTACTCCACAAATCGCTGTCAACAAACCTAAAAGCAGATTGAAAAGAGTTTATTTTGTAAGTCACATAATGGATGTTTCAGAATACTTGGTAAAGTTGTAATTTCAGTGGCCTCTGAAAACAGTATTTGGATTCCTAGCAAAGTCATTTAGTTATCATTAAATTTCTATCTCATAATATTTAGTACAAATGCTTTTAGGGAACTTATCAATAACAAATACATAACAAATGTTGGATCAATAAAGGGGAGTCAAAGGTATATTCCAGTTGCTAAAATATCTGCTGTGGTCAGAGCTATTACCTAGTTCTCTTAAGGCTTTTATGCCTTTACTTGGAGAAATCTTCAAGTTGCACTCAGTAGAGTCTCTCATGCTTATTTGTAAGGATAAAATTGTCTTGGATTTAAAGAAAAAATAGAATTGTCAACAGCGACTAAATACACATTTGGGAATTATGGTTCCCAAACAAAGGGTAGGCAGCTAAAAAAAGTAGAATAAGAGCAGTGCAAATAAATACTATTTCAAAACCCAAGGTAAAATTCTGAAGATTATCTAATACTAAAAACAAGCTATAGACAACTACAAAGCTAGACTTTGAAGAACTGGTAGATTACTAATTTTCACCATATATATGTGGGATTTGCTTGTTTAAATCACCCCATGGTTGACAGATAGATAGATAGATAGATAGATAGATAGATAGATAGATAGATAGATAGATATCTCAACCATGAGGTGATTTAAACAAGCAAACCTGATACACAAGTCACACAATCACCCCCCCCCCCCCCCCATATACATACACACACATATGGAGCTTGTGTATCAGGTTTGCTTGTTTAAATCACCCCACTAGTTGAAATTCACATTGGTATCTATGATCGAAGAGCCTCAACTGATACGTATATCCTCTTTTTGGTTGATTACCCTTTGGGTAAACTAATCGAACATGATATTTGAAGCAAACAATGAAGAACTAGCAAGATATTGCTGGACTACAACAATACATTCTGGCCTGCCTAGTCAAAGTTTGGAGTGGTAGTCTTGACAAGATAGGCAGGATCACATGATTCCTACTCTGCTTTATTTTTAATTTTCCTGATGTAAAATTATTTTTTAGTGGGAAAAGATACCACATATATTTGGAATGTTACATCAAATACTGCAACAAATTTCACATTTGCTTAAGGAAATATAAGCATACTAAGAATTTTTTTACTCTAGTTATTTGTATTCTAGAATGTATAAGAAACATGACAAACAAGTGAGGACTAAAAACCATTAAGTTTAATTTACACCTTAATGCAATATATATGATAGTTAAAGTAAGAATTTTCCTTTCTAGTTTCAAGAGTTGACTGTACCATATCTGAATTACCTCATTTTAAAATGGGAAATAGTTTTGTGTGCTTCATCTAACACACTAAGTTTTGTTATGCAATAATGCCTTAAATTGGTAAGACTGAGGTATTACTCACTGTCAGCTTGTTCAGCCTGCAGCGTTTCTATGTAAAGAAACTGCTCCACCTCCATGACAGTAGAGTATAAAGTTTATATGAGCAACACCGGAAATCTTAAAGGACAACCTTGTCTTACAATTTGGGAAATGAGTTTACAGAAGATTCCAGCCTGTAGTTTGGTTACCAGCCTATGGCCTGAGGAGGTGCTGGCTCCCTCCCCCATAGTCAGCAAAACAAATACAGAATACGAACCTCAACTATTCCTGCCCCTCTCCCCTTTAAATGCCAATAGAGCCCTAGGTGACCAAGGTAGATGTTTCCCTTCAACTACAGTCAAGCATGGAAATCAAACTGGTGAGGAAGGGTCTATTCTTTCTCCATAAGCCCATCCACTTGCCCTTGTAATATTCTTTGTCATCTTTAGCTACCGTGAAAAATGAAAAATACAGAGGGAGTGTTAGCTTGCATCAGAAAATGCCATATAGAAAATCTATTTTATAATTTTGACAGGTTTGCGTGTCTTTTCTTTTGGACACCTGGAGCACTCAGCTATCAGAGAAATCTCATAATGAAATTGAAAGGAATGAAATAAATGGAAATAGCATTATAATTTTAATTTGCATTAAGCAAATAGGTTTAGTACTTCGATTTCTGCAAGCCAGATTCAGCTAGGCAGAAACAATGTCAACGAAAACATCTTAATAAAATGTGTCTGTCCAGCTGGAAATCTTCCACCTGTGTAACTTATCCATCTGCTTAAAGGCTGGAACAAGGAGTTCCTGCACACGCAACTGTTTTGGCAAAAGTATTTTTTTGCAGTATTCTGAACATTCTAGTCACCATAAGCATACTGGCTCCTTGCAAACTCATCACACCCACACTATGAGTCATCTCCATGAAATATAACTGCTCATGCAAAATAATATATTTTAAGCCCTTCTGTGATACCAAATAGCTACTTCATCCTTGAGCTTTCCTCTTTATAGATACACACATACTCAATACCTCTTTTTTTTTGGGGGGGGGGGGGAATAGATCTGTTCTCCTAACTCTGAAGTTTCTGCACTGGAATAGGCATAACTTGTTCAAACATACAGTAATTTGTCAGAACAGCTGACAAGAAAAGGGGTCAATCTGCATCAAATAAATGTCTATACACCATTTTGACTCCACCACTACAGTTGAAAAAACTGTGACTCTTATTATTTATCCTTACTAACACCCTTGCCTTATAAGTTTCTCAGAGAAGGGCAAACATGACCAGTTGGTTAGGCAGAATAAAAAAAAACTGTTGGAAGAGGGAGCAGGGGCTTAATGGCTCAACTGAAGAAGAATTTTGGATTCTTCCATTTCAGTTAAAACGTAGGGGTAAAACCCAATTGTAATAGATTGCTCCTTCTTGCCACCCCAAGAATAGGAGACTACAAAGTAGATCGTACTTTACAGAGTTTCAAGCAAAACATGAGAAAAGTATGGTATATTGCTGATTTGAAACAATTCAGCAAAATAGTTCAATGTAATACAAGTATGAACAGAAAAAGTATATTAAACTCAAGCTTCATGTGGGTATCCTGAAAACCAGTCTTATGCTGATTGTTTTTAAGAAACCAATTGGCTTGGGCTTTGAATGGTGTCCATGGACCTGGTCACAGGCAGGTCAACTCTCAGGCTTCCCTTCCAACCTGTACTCCGCCTTATAGGCTAGGCATCCTCAAACTCCAGTCCTCCAGCTGTTTAGGCCTTCAACTCCCAGAAGCCAGCTTGTTCAATGGTCAGGAATTTGGGGATTTGGTAGCCTAAACAGCTGGAGGGCTGGAGTTTCAAGATGTCTATTATAGGCAGTCAAGTATATTGCCTGAGATTCTAAAACATTTTCAATAAGCACCAGTGGTGTCATGGCTTATAGTGTCTTGCCTCCAACAGCTTAGTTGGAGAAATTTCAATCCCTCAGGTCAGAGTATTCAGTCATTTCATTTCTTGAACGTATCTGTTCATTGATTTGATAGCCCATGGAAACACAGTGTGCAGCAATTTAACAAAACAAAACATTAAAATGTGCTGAAATGTAGTTATACAATCACACTAGTATTCATTCCCTTTTTAAAAAACCTGTCACTGTCGCTTTTTACCACTTTGTAACTCAGAATAAGAAGGCAGGAACTATAAATATGTTCCTGACACCAATGCTTCCTCCCACTTGCCAATAATTTGTCCCAGATGTCTTTAAAAATGGACTGTCAAATTTAGAGGGTTATATTTTGAGATAAAACATGAAGAGGAGGTGAAAAAATGATAATGCTATTGGTAAATTAGGCAGCATATTAGGGTTTGGTAATTTCTTCCAGAAATAAATTGGGTAAAAGGGCTTTTTGGCAAGTATTGAGGGGAGATACCTAGGTAAGAGAAGAATTTATATTATGCATGTTTTCTTTTATTCTGGTGTCTTTTGAGATAAAGATGTTTTTGTCAATCATGTCCCTTTTAACAAATGCATACATTAAAGGAAATCAAATGTTGAAATAATCTTCTCAACTGTATCACAAAAATACATCTAGAATTATAGGTTAAAACTGACCCTTAATGTGTTTAAGGCTGACTTTTAACATTTATGCCACTTTTATTAAATAAAGTTATTATATCTGTAGATATGAACACAAAGAGTACAACAAGTAGGTATAGTGTTTCCTCGCTACTTCGCAGTTCGCTTTTAGCGGACCCGCTGTTTCGCGGTTTTTTGAAAATATTAATATAAAATATTTTCATCCCGTGGAGGCTAGGGACCCCTGAAGTGTGCCTGAGGCGCAGTGGGGAAATCCTGCCTCCCTTGCCCCCACAGACCCCGGAAGAGTGGCGGCCTGAGGTGCAGCAGGGAAGACCTGCCTCCCTGGCCTGCTGCTGCCTGCATGGCTCCGGAGGCTCTGCAGGAGTTTGCAGAGGCCAGGGAGGCAGGCAGGTGCCCTTGGGATGGGCTGGGAGGCGGGTAAGGAAGCATGGGTAAGAAAATAATATATAAAATATTGTATAAATATTAAAATTAATATGGTGTCCCTACTTCATGGATTTTCACGTATTGCGGGTGGTCCTGGAACAGAACCCCAACAATAAGTGAGGAAACACTGTACAGCATTATTCACTAGTTTGTGTAATACTCACTGGGATAAGTCTCTGTTAGTTTTCCAGTAGCCTTCTTCCTGATGCACTTGCAAACTTTCCCCAAACAATATCATATGGACTGTGTTTGCAATACCAAGTAAGTCAATCTGAAAAGACAGCAGCACTCATCAGGCCTTGAAATCTGACATGGCTTATCACCTAAATCACACTACACTGTATATTTTTTCAATTTTTTTAATAAACGTTATTCACTCCAAAAATACTACACCATCTGATACTTCTGTGGCATCTTCTAGGCAGTGATGTAAAAACAGGTTAAGAAGTACTTCTTAGAGTCATAGCAGTTAGGTACATATGGGAATAAAACATTCAGAATTGTACGCTGCCAATTTTTTTTTCAGATAACAGAAAACACAGATTAAGGTGAAGGGGTGTCCCTACACCACAAAAAGGACTGCTTAATTTGCACCAGCAACTTCACAAATCCAAACGCCATGATTTGCTGCAGAAATGGTCAGCACAGTAATGTTTACATGAAAGAAGGCTGTCTAAGGCCCTCCTATAGTATATTTCCTATGACATGTATTCACCTGGTAAGGAAGAGATTTTTCATCAAGCATCTGTTTCCCATACTGGGTCTGAGCTATTGGAAAGTGTATTATTGAACTGACTCCTGGTTGCAGCCTCAAGTCTAGGCTGTGTGAGAAATCCACTAATTTCAGAGCACTGGTAGCATTTTCCATGAGAAACGGATTGCAGATTCTGAGGAAAGATTTGCAAACACACAATTGTGATGACTGCTATATTACCGTATATTTGGCTGTAGCCATGTTACTGTCTCCCTCTTGTGCTTGCCTTAAGAAGTGGTACAAAATGAAGCCTTTTTCAAAAACCATCATTAGGGAGATGAACAACCTTACCTGCAGCCTCCCAAACATATTTGTTAGTCTCGAATATGCCACAGGAATCATTACAAATTTTGCAGCAGAAAGAGGAGATGACTTGGGACAGAAGCATTGAGGATTACATGACAGAACAATTATTTATACACCATTGTGCATTTACTTGTCAATGACACTAAGCGTATTTTTCTAACAAACTCTAAATTATGGTGACAAAGTACTGTAGATTTGAAAAAACTGCAAAAATGTGGGCTCTTAAGTTTTTAAACACTGCTCTCAGATTAAATTCCCAGCTCTTTTCACAGTTGAAAAGATGTATGATCTTTACATTTACAATACATTGTCAGCCCACTAGGGCCAGAAAAATTAGCTCACTATATATAGGTCAATACAAATTTATTTTAGGCTCTTCAGTGCAAAAGCCTTAAACAATGAGATCCCATGAATTAGCTTTGTGGTCTCTTGCTCTGAATCTTCAGCACTAATTGGACTAGCTTTCAGAGATGTTAGATTATATCTGCTTTGATTCTCAGCCAGAAGACATGGACAGTCTAGGAAGAAATGAAAAGTCAGGCTTGAATTTATTATCCAATACTTGCTACATTCTGTTTATTCCAAAACTAAAAGAGAATTAGCTATGAAGAAATATTTTAAAGAATATCTTTTAAGAGATTCCTGCCAAATATATTAAAAATTAACTGGGTATTTTTGATTACAAGACTGTGAGTCAAGCACTGAAAGGCTGAAGCCTGTTAGAGTCAGTGAACCAAAGCTAGTGTCACCCTGAGGAGTGTGAGGTAAACTCAGTGTGAGGTAAACCTCTGTCTGAGAGAAGCCTCGTGTGAGAAAGCTCCAGTGTAAAGGCTGCTGTGTGTAAAGCTACTGTGTATTTGTTTATTTGTGTTATGGAAACCTTGTTGTTGTAAATAATGCAATCATATTATTTTGCTACAAAGAAAAGCTTCCTGTGGAAGATATAGCATTAGTCTCTATGTTTTTGTTCTTTTTATCACTTTGGGCTACTGATGCTCAGTCACGCTGCTGCTGCTAAGTTATCCTGCTGTGCATTTATGAGGAGGGTCTTTTACTAATAGGCCCACTCGCCCAACAATTCCCCTGTCAGTCTTCTGCTATATTCTATTCCTTTATCTAAACCACACCTTTTCTAAAAAGCTGGGACTCAGGACAGCTTCTAAAAATATCATCTGTACCAACTCAAGACAGTATTCATGAAAAGTGTAAATGCAAGGGCAAAAGAGTTCAGACTACTGGAAAAGGACACCTAACCTGTCTCCTAAGAACAAAGATTCTGGATGCAGATTTCCATGAATAATCTCCACTGTATGCAATTTTTCAACAATCTCTAGGAGATTGTCAGCAATCAGCATGGCCACTTCGTGTGGGATAACTTTGCAGCGCTGGATCATATCCTGAAAAAAAGAAGGGTAGCATAAGCAACAGTAGTAATTTACCACTTAGTAGAACTAGTCATACCAAGGGCTATATGGAATTTAAACAAATATAAACAACTAGATAGATTCCTCTAATCTATGTAGAATTGCCATGCATGGAGTGCACTTTAGATCTTACTCTCCTTAATCAGTTAATTGATTAAAACATGAATGAATCTCTTGTATTTTTTATCATTTATATGACTAGTGGACTGAACAATTTTGTGGGTAGAAAAACACTCACTATATTTTACATAACTTTTCAAAAGCTGTGTAGAAACTTATGATGCTTCCAGAATTAGTAGATTACTAAAAGCAGTCTTGTTCTATATACGGTAGTTCTAACTGTTTTTCCAGTGGATATTTCAGGTTACAGTAAAAATGATCCAGTGAAATATTTTCTTTGGAGAGAGTGGAGTGTTAAAAAAGTCTAAAGCACTGTACAATGATTTCAATGTAGTATGCTATATTCTAAAGAATTAGGTGCACAAAGAAGTGGAGAATCAACTGGCTACCATCATCCAATGCATTGAGAAAGCAGATTTCTTGCAATAGGTTTCTATTCCAAGGAAAACAAAAGACGAAAAGGAAAATGGAAGCAACAATAAATAGAAGAGTGTATTACTGCTGCCATTTATTTCACAGTAAATATAGAAGGATAAGAAGGATACGAAGTCCTCCAATTGCACAGCAGGGAAAAAGGCTTAAAATAATTTCTAGCTATGCCTATGCACTGTCCTTGTTCTTTCACATAATGGCATAAATACATTTATGGCCATATAGTGTAGGTAAGTGGAACGAAAATGCTTTCCAATATGCATCTCAGTTGTACCTTCAATTTTAAGATTGTTCACACCAACCTGGACTGTAGTGCAGTTTCTCTCTCTTTGTAGAGTCACACATCCATTGTGGTATAAGAAACAAGTGCAGTTGTCACTAAAGTTCTGATCAAACCCAGCACCTAACCGTTCACGTAATTGCAGCAAGATGTAAAAGTCCCATGGCACCGGCTCAAAGTTCACCTGCAAAAGAGAGAGGAAGTTATGACTTTCCCTTTGCCCAAACCTAAAATGTTAATTCACACTTATTTGAATTTTTCCTCCAATGCTGGGTAGCAGCTTTTCTGTAGCAAGATTTAGCTGACATGGAACACCTTTAGACATGGGTTCAAAGGCTATTCTTAGATTGACAAACTACCAAGGTAGCATTCGCATTCACACTGTACTCTTTGTAAAGGTTTGGGTCTATCAAGACATTACATGTGAGATGTGGGCATGCCTCAGCATCTTAGAGGGAAGTTTCACATGGACTGGATGAGAAAGAATGTCCCTCTTGAATAAGAAGATAGAAAATTAAAGAGGAGGAACAACTGGAGCATGCTTATAAAGAAAATCCTGAGCGTTCTACTACAGACCATACTTGACATGCAGCTTTCATCAAGAAGGCTGCCTACACGTAAGTTCAATGGCCCTGTAATAGTTAAAATCAATTAAAGCTTTCTTTCTGCTTTTAGTATTCTAGTATTTCAAAATTTTAGTGTTTTAAAATCACATACTTTTCATTTTTATTTAAATACCACTTTGTGATCACTATAAATTGTTAATATCCAGACAAACAGCAAAAAGCCCCCATGAAATGACAAATGGAACATTTCAAAGAAGATGAAATTAAGACTTTGTGGAGAAGAGTAAACTAAAGGATGGACCATAGAGACAACACTGATATACCTTCATTAAAAATGCTGCCGAGACCTGATGAGCAAAATTGGCAGAAAACATCTTGTCATCCCCACTGATCAAATATTCCCGAATGATACAGTAAATGTCATTCCCTATTGAAACAAGATTAAATTGAATAAGATTACTACATAGCCAAAATAGTCTCCATAAATAGTGATACTTTAGCTATAATCTTAAAAAGGCTAGTTTACTAAATCATAGGCTTCAAGACAGACACAGAACAGTGTTTATATATCATTTACAAAATTCAAGTTACTGGACTACATCCAATGTTGCATGGAAGCTGCACATCATTTCCTTTTTCTCTGCACCTCTCAATATCTGTCCCAGTAGTTCTACCCAGAGTAGACTTGATCAAGCATGGGGCATTTCTTCCATTAATGGATGCAGTTCTGGAGAACAGGGATGCAACTCTGTGTTCTAAAATTAAAATGTTAAACCTCATGTGTTCCCCACTACATGAAAGCCTTGGCAGTATTTCTTTAGAGTAACTAACAGGGATAAATGTGCTTTTATATTTTGGCTGGGCCAACTGCTGGCATTCAGGGTCTATCCTGATTATAATATTCATCTACTCCATTTAAAACACTTTTACCAATTTTAGATAGCATCAGCAATGTTGCAAAAAGCACTCATCCAAAGGAAAAAGAAGTGTTCAACACTCAGGGAGTATCAGGTAGATTCAGACTTGCTAACGACCACTCTATCCTCCATACAGCAGCCATAACAAACTTAAGCATGACAGCCCGGAGAAAAGAAATAATTGTGCCTCAACAAAAGTCTTCATATCTAAAAGAAACATCAATGCAAATCAACCCACAAACATGTTTCAAAAGATCTTAGCAGAACTGAAGACTGCTAATCACACTTACCCAAATGAACTTCTTTTTCCAATTCTATCCAAGGCATTGGCTGTGCCTCTAATATTAAGTCAGGGCATTTTGTCAATCTCTCCAAGAGAGGTTGCAATAGCAATTTGCGCTGTTCGGAACAAACTGGAGAGTAATCTGGAAAAAAAGGTAAGAAGTCTGCCAGATCAAATTTTAACTGATGTTAGGTACAATCCGTTTTCTGTCCCAGACACAGTTCAATTTAATAATTAAAAATACTTATTCCAGAATTTTGTCAGATACATGTTACCATGGAATACCTTGCTGCCTTAATGGATCATTGGTCTATTAACTTCTCTTTTTGCATCAATAGCTACTTGATACCATTTGTGATGCTATCTACGCCATCTAGTACAACAACTTTTAAGACAACCCAAACTTCTATTCACGGAGAAAATGTAATAAGTCAAGAGTTAGAAAGGAAATCCTGAATGTGCTTTACATTGGGTTACCTCTGTACCATGTTCAAAAACTTTGCTCATAATACAGCAGCCAGACTAGTTACAAGAAAATCTAAACGTGAGCATATAATCCCTATACTAAAGTTACTTCACTAGCTGCCAGTTAGTTTCTGGGCAAAGTACAAAGCATCGGTTTTGACCTTTGAAGTCCTACATAGTTTGGGTCTAGGTTACCTACAGGAACACCTTCTCCTATACAACCTTCCCAGAAAATTAGGTCCTCCGGGAGACGGCTACTCCAACCAGCCAGAACCCGACTGTCAACCATCACTCAGAGGACCTTTTCACTGGCTGCCCCAAGACTATAGAATGGCCTGCCAGAAGAGATTCAACAAGTAAATCAGCTGTCAGGGTTCAAGACACAACTCTTCTAGCATGCCTACCCAGTCTGTTTTAACTTGTGAATTTTAATCTACATTTAATTGGTGGATATTAATTTGTATTTTAACCATGTGTGCCTTGTGGTATGTGTTTTAATAGTGTTTAACTCTTGTTTTAATGATGTTGTACCACACCTCAAGCCTCAGAGAGAGGTGGGTTAATTATTATTATACGAATTGAATACTCACTAGAACCATTTTCAGCATCACTGGCAATGTCATCACTGGAAATATGAGCCAACTCCAGTGTCTCTGGGATTTTTTGAAATTTAATGGATATTTGCGATGAGGAAGTTGAAGATGCAGAAGACCTTGTATCTTCTTGACTTGCCTCCATAATTGGACTATAGATAATTGCAGAAGACAAATTAGGTTTGCACCTGAGTGACTCCATGAGCATCTATCAACCTTGCATACATAAATGAATTTAAATCAGATTCTTTTAGTGAGCAGAATTTTTGTTGTTGTTTCTACAAGGAAAACAAATTATAGCCATCTCTCCATTTTTGCTATTTTGACTACAATCTCTGGGCATCTCTAGGTCCTCTAGTGCAACTCTATCGTCATCTTCCTCCAGTCATGCTAGAGGACCTAGAGATTTCTAGAGAAAATACCTCTCTGGGAATTCCTGGATCCTCCAATGCAATGCTATGGTCAGATCAAAAGAAAAAGAAGCAAAGAAGCAATATCTGTATCTGCAGTTTTTCACTTTAATGAGGGTCCTGTGTCTCTAACCCAGAGGGGTCAAACTCATTTTCACTGAGGGCCACATATTCCTTATATGAATACAGAGGGCTAACTATATATTTTTTACATAGCGGTTGGTGTTCTTTACCCCGCCCCCAAAGTTACTGAATGACAACCTCATTGCTTTTGATTATTTGCCATATGGAGTGGAGATAATGGGAGTTGCAACCCAACAGCACTTGTGGCTGTTAGACTGACAAGACAATGAGAGATCCTGGTCATATAACAAGCTTCATAGAATTTAGATATGAACATGAATCTTCTCTGATCTTGTTTCACTTTCTAATCCCTGTAATGCATTGGATTTTAGAAACTGTAGATATCAGCAGGTCAGATCGTCACCCTGCTTAATTTGAATAAGTAGAAAGATTGGTCTAAATTAACATGGAAGCATTCTAACATATTATTGCTCCTAGTCTCAGGAAACTTTGGCAATTTCATATACTGGATCCAAACTGTGATGTCAATAGGTAGAGCCGATTAAGGACACCGTGGAAACACTGAACCATCAGAAGAATGCATGTAAAGTGCTCAGCTCTGACCTCAGCTTTTTCACAAAGAGGGCTTCAGCATACGGATCATCATTCTCAACCATTTTCTGCATAAGCAATGTAGTCTTGGATCCTTGACATTCACCCTTTTCTTTGTCACCAAGCTGACTTCTCTGTTCTATGATCCCATGGAAAGGGGTTGATGCCAAGTGAGCAGCCCTAACAAAGTCACAGGTATCTTCAGGATTTGGGCAGAGGGTTTTATTTTTGTATGAACCTGTGAGTATTGCATCTTCAACCAAGCGTTCTGCTTCAGGAGGCTCATGCTAAAGAGAGAGAAAAAAGAGAGGGGGGATGGATATCAGCACAGCCAACACTGCATTTCTGCATTGAAGTTTTTTTTACAAAATTCAACCTGCTTAGAATTCTTTAGAATATATTTGCTTTCCTCATTTTATCTCAGGATCCATAGTTTAACCAGAAATATCAAGCTTAAAGTCAGAAAATGCAAGTTATGGTTATATTTACCACAGTGAATAGTTGTATACTCACAGCATAGTTTGTTTTTATAACATTATCTTGAAGGTCAAACTGGATTTTGTTGTTCAGAATAATATTGGAATGAAAATTCCAAATTCCCATATTCCTTTATTTATTCTCAGACTCTTTTCTTCCAGGTGCCAGACAAGAGTCAGAAGTGTAATGCAGCAAATCAACCAGCCAATTTAAAAATGGCTAGACTATATTTATTGAGTGACCAGAAAGAATGCCATTTTTAAATTATGGAACTTTCTCCCTCTCCTCCAACCCTACGAACCATTATGTTATCCCACTTACCATAATATATTTAAGTTTCATCTATCTTCTAATTTCATTCATTTTTATAAATCTTCAAATCCCACAAGTAACTTTACATTCTGTTTCTTTTTTATATAAAATACACAAAGTTTCCATTTAAACATATATCTATTTGATTTCTCTTTTATCAAACAAAATTGTTTATTCATTTCTGGTATCCTAGCATTTTATAATCAGGTTTTCCCTGGAAGGTAAGTCTGTATATGCTTATATCTTCATTGAAAAGGTTCATGGGTAGGCTGTACAGTCAGTCTTCCACGTTCACAGACTCTGTATCCAACAATTAAACAATCAATGGCTTGAAAATACTTTTTTAAAAGTCCAAAAAGCAAATTTTTATTTTGTCATTTTGTATATGGGATATTATTTTACTGTGCCATTTTATATAATGGAATTTGAGCACCTATACCCATTGGAAGGTCCTGGAACAAAATGCCAGTAGACATCAAGGGCCCACTATACACAGATCTTAACACACTTGGAAGAATATTGGTGAAATATAGTCTGATCCATTCTGATTAAAAGGAAAACTTGAGGGATACATTGAGACAAAACTGAAATTACAAGGATTGAATTACATTTGAAATACTAACAATGGTGGATAGGTGGGATAACCTGTTGTATATGGAAAATACTGGAAAAGGAATACATAAATTGAATATTTGGAAGAAATTAAAATAAATAGATTTTTAAATGTGGGATGGAAGAAATAAAAACATATACGAAAGGGAAGATAAGATAGTATATCAAGGAAAATTGTTGAAATACAGTAAGATCAATCTAGATAGAACGGAAAAAATGGGGAGATACTGAAATGGAAAATAAAAAATGAAATTATAAAAATTGAAGAATATAATATATTTTAAAAAAATACTTGGAAGAACTTACAGAATTTTCAGGAGGTACATTTTCCTTTGCGATAGTACTTTCTGAAGGTTTACGAACAGCAAGAGGACATCTGGCATGAACCAAAGCGCCAGCAGAAAGACTAAATAAAAATAACATCCATGCTGTTAGACTTATAATGATAAAACAAGTTTATTCCGTTCAAATATTTCATAGCTTGGACCTATGTCTCTTACTGAAGACAAAGGCAGATCCTCCTGAAGAAATACTATTCAACCACTACTTTCATAAAGTAAGGATAATATAAGCATGGGGAAACAATTTGAGGTATATAAAACAAAGCTGTAAGAAATGGGACTGTCAAGCATTAGCCCTCAATCTTGAAACCGATCTAAACATAAAATACCTTCAGTGAGGTGTTTTGAAATAAAACAGGGAATATACACTCTTATACCCTCTAAGTCAGGGGTCCTCAAACTATGGCCCGGGGGCCGGATACAGCCCTCCAAGGTCATTTACCCGGCCCTCACTCAGGGTCAACCTAAGTCTGAAACAACATAAAAGCACACAGCAACAACAACAACAGTTCTGTCTCATCAGCCAAAAGCAGGCCCATACTTCCCATTGAAATACTAATAAGTTTATATTTGAGAACATTGTACTTCATTTAAGTGGGTTTTTTTTTTTGCACTACAAATAAGATATGTGCAATGTGCATAGGAATTCATTCATGCTTTTTTCAAATTATAATCCGGCCCTCCAACAGTTTGAGGAACCATGACCTGGCCCTCCATTTAGATCCCTGCTCTAAGTACTTACCTGGCTCCCTCATTTTCTAAAACAGACTCATCAAAAATAGAGAAAGGTAATGGAGCAGTCACTGCAGGGGGGATATCGGAATCTGGAAGAGAAAACAAGCACATTTTATTATCTTGGAAAAAACTGAAAGAGTATTTTATACTGCATATATTAAAAAGATGAGACCTGAAAAGCCTGCTTTGAAATTTCGTTCTCATATCCATTGACCACTCGGTACAGATTCTTTTAAAAGGAGCAGTGGCCAACAGGAAAGTTAAATTATTAGTGCACACATGAAAGCAGATAAGGGACGTAGTATGGTGGTGACCTTTTCAGTGTCACGCTCCTAGAGAGCTACTGGCTTCTTCCAGCGCAGGACAGCAATACGGTGCAATGGTTTGCTTACCAAAACACAATAAATGTTTGCTTTTATTATGCTTAAATCTGACTTGGGTGAGATTATTAAGAGTATTATGTTGGATGACATCAGTAAAGCTAACATCATTTGGCTCTACTTCTTCTTATCAGAGACAGAAAAAAATTATGCAACCCACAAATGTAACTCACCGCTTGAGGTTGACTTCTTGTGTTGAACATTTTCATCCCGTTCCAGATTGCTATTTTTAAAAAGTACAAGGATTATGTCATTATGTGTTTTCAAAAACAACATTTGCTAAAGTGGAGGGGAAAACATAACTATTTATTCATTTATTTATTTATTTATTTGTGTCACTTTTATCCCGCCCATATCAGCCCGAAGGCGACTCAGGGCAGCGTACAAATTGGCAATAATCAGATGCCACATATAAATACATACATTGGTTAAAAGCACAAAATCACATCATAATACTTTTAAAAACCATAAAAGCAATAAACAATAAAAATTATAAAAACTATGTCTTCTTGTTCAGTTCCTCAACCATTCCATTGTCTTAGCCGTTCCTACTTCATATTCCAATTTGGGTTTATCTGGTCATGCTGAAATTCCAAACGCTTGGTCAAAGAACCAAGTTTTCACTCTTTTTTGAAAGATCAGGAGGGAGGGGGTCGATCTAACACCCCTAGGCAGGAAGTTCCACAGCTGAGGGGCCACCACTGAAAAGCCCCTGTCTCTCGTCCCTGCCAGACGTGCCTGTGAGGCAGGCGGGATCGAGAGCAGGGCCTCCTCAGACGATCTCAACTTCCTGGAAGGTTCATAGGGAGAGATGCGTTCGGATAGATAAGCTGGGCCAGAACCATTTAGGGCTTTATATACTAAAGCCAGCACTTTGAATTGTGCCCGGTAGCAAACTGGCAGCCAGTTAAGCTGGCGCAACAGTGGAGTTGTATGCTCCCTGAGCGCAGCTCCCGTTAATACAACCCACCTCTCTGTCACTGAAAGTTTTCTCAACAAATCCATTTTTCTCCCAAATAGCCTAGCCTGTGTCAAAAAGAAGCACATTGTTTTAAAAAGTATATTTTCCTTAAAACTAATTCTCACACTACCTTTTCAAGAAAAAACAATCCGAAGGAGATCCTTCAACAAATACTTTGGAATCCATCGGAGCACATTGTTCTTCTCTTATAGATGGCTTCAGAATCTCTGCCAAGTTAGAAGAAATGACTTCAGGTTCCTGCTTCTCTGCATGCTGTGAACATTGAAGAAACAAGTAGATCAATTAGTCAGTAACCATCTCCAAATTTTAGTCTAGAGCAGGCATGGGGAACCTTCGGCCCTCGAGGTGTGGTGGACTTCAACTCCCACAATTCCTTGAGGCTCGGCATTTGCCCCAAAGGCTTACCTTGGCCCAAGGAATTGTGGGAGTTGAAGTCCACCACACCTGGAGGGCTGAAGGTTCCTGACCCCTGGTCTAGAGGTATGTGTGTAGAAGTCATTGATACTATGTATGTGTTTAACTGTTAGAGTATATATTTGTGTTTGTAGCAGTAGCTAAAACTAGAGTTATCTGGTTTGAATCCACAGTGAGCGTTGCCAAGGAGACCAGGCAGGCTAGCTCAGGAGAGTGAGATGTGGGCGGAGCCAAGCAGGAAAAATTATAGGCGTCTTTAAAAAAGGGCCAGTGTGTGTGGGAGAGTGTGGAGGCTTGAAAAGCCTGGGAGAGAGGTGTGTGTGAGCAGCTGGAGGTTTTTCAGTCTAGAAGGGCTGAAGAGAGAAACCTGGCCAGTTTCTTTAGTCAAGAAAAACTAAAGGAAGCCTGTTATGATCCCTAGTCAAGGAAGGACTAGAGATCAGAGATTTGATCAAGGAAAGATCAAACTGGAAGGCTAGTTATAGTGGGAAACATTGTTCACTAAAGAGCTTCACCTCAGTAAAAGTTGGCCACGAGCTGTGTTATTTGAAAGAGTGGACTATATTACAAACCAAGTGATATTCAAAGTTCTATAAGTTATTTTAACAGCCTGCAACCATATGCTTTGTACACAATAAACTTGTTATCTTTTGTTAAAAACCGTCTCATCTCATCTAACCTGCGTCTGTAGAGCCAGATCTCATCGGTGATACCTCAAATACCTCACGTTGGTGGCAGTTACCTTAATTTACAACTAATAATTGGCCTCCTCTACAATATATTCTTATACACAATTGAGGCCTGAGATTAATTCCCTCCATAATCATCCACATCTGCACAATTGGTTTGCGCATCTTCTCAGTATGAAACAGAATTTGGTTTAGAAACCAAAGTAAGGATCAGAACGAAGGTAACAGTGCATTTCCTGAATATACAAAGATATTACGTCTAACAGAAGGTTCCCAGTAAAGATATACTTCTAGCCGAGTGGACTTCAACTAAAGAAAACACTAAACCACAACAATTTGAGTAGAAGATTGCTAGGGAGTTCAATTGGAGCTGAAGTCTGTGCCTTAAGAAATATAAGTTGCTTACCTGTAAACATAGTTTATTAAGTCAGGAGGTGCTGGTGAGGCTTCTGTGGCCTGTAAACTAGCCTGATCTTGAGGGTAGAGATCGGTGGGCAATTGAGGGGTCGCCCTCTGGCCCGTAGCTGCTATTTCCTCTCCTGAGGCGGCTACATTCGCTGATATTTCTTTAAATATTGGTTGTTGTGAAGCCGCTTTGCATTCTTGCAGGGGGGAATATGTGGCTTGAGTTTTTTGGTTTTATTTTTATTTTTCTTAATGGCGGATGACTGTTGTCTTGTCAGGTAAGTCTTTATTCTTGGTTTTATTCACAGAGGCATCGATGGTTTCCCCGCGCTCTGCCAGAGGGAGAAGGGCTTGCTCATAAAGAGCAGCTTTTAGCCTTAATTCTCTATTTTTTCTTGTTTGGGGCGTAAAAGCCCTGCAGATGGTACACGTATGAGTAAGATGTGCTTCTCCCAAGCATGTTAGGCAATTAATATGAGCGTCATTGTCCGGAAACTTATTAGGACATGACACGCATTTTTTAAAAGAAGTAGAGGACATTGCTCTTATTGTTTTCGGGTTTCTAGTTTATATTAAATTGAGGGCAGTTCATTGAGTCTCATTGAGGGCAGTTTGTTGAGGGAGGAGGAGGAAGATCCAGAGATGAAGTGAGCCATAATTAATCTTTAACTGAGGTAGCTCTGCCTGGGCAGCATTGGGACCAACATCATTGTTGCATGGCTTTCTCTTTACAGTCTGATGATTAATATTTCCTACAAACAAATAGCCTACCCAAAGTCAAAGATATTACCTGTGCATCTGATTTTTCCTTATGTTTTTCTCGCTGCTCTCTCACCACCTTCTCAATTTCCTCAATCTCCCTCTGTAATTCAGTTTTTTTCTGTGCTAAGGCCTGTAGTTCTTCTATAGAAAAAGGAAGGTAACACATGTTCTTCATAGCACAAAACACATCTAAAATCATACCTAATTCTAACCCATTTTTTTGTTAAGAAGGAAAGAGCATGGTATAAACCAGTGTTTCTCAACCTGGGGGTTGCTAGATGGTTTTAGACCATCAGAAACATATATTTCTGATGGTCTTAGGAGCCCCTTTGGCAGAGAAGGCTGAAGATCTCTCTGCCTGTCTTTCTCTTCCTTTCTGGAAACAAGACAGTGAATCCTCCTGCCAAAAGCCCTTCTCCACTGTGACTGGCCAGCCTCTCAGCCAAGGGGAGGGCTACTTCTGAGACTCCAAGCAGGAAGGGGAGATCAGGCATGCTTGGCGCAGGGCAGTGGTGTGCATATGCAGGTGTGGGAGAGCGTGTGACGTTGGAAGAAGGCCTGCGCCAGTGAGCCCCTTCAAGTTATGAGGGTTCTGTGTGGAAAGTTTAGCCCAATTCTATCGTTGGCGGGGTTCAAGGGGCTCTTTGATTGGGTGTGAACTATAAATCTCAGCAACTACAACTTCCAAATGTCGAGGACTATTTTCCCCAAACTCTACCAGTGTTCACATTTGGGCATATTGAGTATTTGTGCCAAGTTTGGTCCAGATATATCATCGTTTGAGTCCACAGTGCTCTACTTGGATGTAGGTAAATTACAACTCCAAAACTCAAGGTCAATCCCCCCCCCCCCCCAAAAAAAAAAACTTCCAGTATTTTCTGTTGATCATGGGACTTCTGTTTGCCAAGTTTGGTTCCATTCCATGTTTGGTGGAGTTCAGAATGCTCTTTGAATGTAGGTGAACTATTTAATCAACTGGTTGTAGGTTAATTGTTTAACCCACTGCTGGTGGCAAAGTTGGTTAAAGTGCTGAGCTGCTGAACTTGCTGACCAAAAGGTCGCAGGTTAGAATCCAGGAAGCAGAGTAAGCTCCTCCTGTTAGCCCCAGTTTCTGCCAACCTAGCAGTTCGAAAACATGCAAATGTGAGATCAATAGGTACCTCTGGCGGGAAGGTAATGGCATTCCATGCTGTCATGCTGGCCCCATGACCATGGATTTGTCTATGGTTCTTTGGCTTAGAAATGGAGATGAGCACCAACCCCCTGAATCGGACATGACTGGACTTAATGTTAGGGAAAAACGTTTACTAAACTAAAAATCCCAGCAACTACAACTCCCAAATGACAAAAATCAACCTCCCCACAACCCCAGTATTAATATTTGGGCATATTGGGTATTTGTGCCAAATTTGGTCCAGTGAATAAAATACATCCTGCATATCAGATAATTACATTACAATTCACAACAGTAGCAAAATCACAGTTATGAAGTAGCAACTAAAATCATTTTATGGTTGGGGGTCGTGGCATTAGGAAGGTTGAGAAACACTGATATAAACAAAGGCTACGATTTTTTTTTTAAAGGACAGCTTCATTCCACTCTGGAACAGAACTGAAGCAACTGAAAGTGTATTACTATTTTTACACATGCATTGCAACTGCATTGAATACAAAATTATACAGAACCTTCAAAGAAATTCGGGATTAGTGAGCAAGAATACACACACACACAAACACACACACACACACCATTCCATGTTCTTTTTCAACTATTGAGTATGTTCACTTTCTATCTCTGATCACTGTTCAAAATAAAACAACCCCATGGTAAACCATTACACTTATTCAGAACTAGACTAACAAAAGTCAACAAAAGTTGCTTTATGCTTCACCCAGCTTTTTATTTTATTTTTAAAGTCCTCATTGGGAGAGAATTCTTTAAAGATATGCCATTTTATGATGAAAGCATGGAATCTGCTTGACTTTCAGCATAATCCATAAGTGCTTTGAATAGATTTCTTTTTAAACCCACATGAAACTGACTATGGCAACCTTTGTAAGATATGAATACACTCTTGCCTAAAACATTTCTAATGCTGACTGACATTAAGCAGCACTGGAGGATTTTACTATTTATGCCTATATGTCTTAATAGATACCTTCTCTTCTCTTCTTTGCTTTCTTTTTGTAGATTTCGGCTCTGATCTCCTCTAAGGAGAATTCTTCCACTCCAGCATACACTTTCTCTTTACAATACATTGGCTGTTCTTTCTTTTCCTGACCATCTTGCTGGTGGCTTTGCACACGATGTAGCGGATCATCTTCTTTCTTAGGCTTTCTGACACTTAAGACACAGTTCATGCTAGGCTCTATTTTACAAGGAGTCCTGAGGGGAAAACAGATGTACAAGTGAAGATGGAATCAAATATATGATTTAATTATTAGGAAAATCACCTATTGTAAGAAAAAAGGCACATCACTTTTTAAAAATACATACAGCAAAAAAGTAAATACTCTTGGGAAATAAGGAGGGAACAAAGATGCAGAATACGTTTACTACTTCCAACAAAGCACTGCCAGCATACAGTAGCTAGGGTAGCGAAATGTAACTTCGTTGTAGTTACTGTCAGGTTTGTTTCTCAAAATGCCCAGGACATTGTAAGGAAGTGGCTAAATCCTGGAGTGGCACAAAGGCAACAGAAGGAACTTGGACCCAAGACTATCTCTACTCTAGCAATGAAACTCCCAGAATACCAAGGGCCTTTGCAGAAAGATGCACCTCAGCTCAACCAAACTGAAGGGCATGTGATTCAAGACACCAGCCATGTTTTTCATCAGTTGTTTATTTTACAAGACTCAGGGCCCATCCCAACTGCCATATATTGCAATTTTAGAATGCAATTTAACTGCATTTAAGTGTATTTAAGTGTATTATCTGTATAAGGACCAAGTAGCAACAGTAAGAACTGACCATGGAACAACAGACTTGTTCAAGATTGGGAAAGGCAGGGTTGTATCCTCTCACCCAACCTATACAACTTGTATGCAGAAAATATCATGCGATGTGTGGGGCTTGAGGAATGCAAGGCTGGGGTGAAAATTGCTGGAAGAAACATTAACAACCTCAGATATGCAGATGACACCACTTTGATGGCTGAAAGCGAAGAGGAGCTGAGGAGCCTTCTAATCAAGGTGAAAGAAGAAAGCGCAAAAGCTGGGTTGCAGTTAAATGTCAAAAAAACCAAGATTATGGCAACAAGAATGATTGACAACTGGGAAATAGAGGGAGAAAACATAGAGGTAGTGACAGACTTTGTATTTCTAGGTGCAAAGATTACTGCAGACGCAGACTGCAGCCAGGAAATCAGGAGATGCTTACTTCTTGGGAGGAGAGCAATGTCTAATCTCGATAAAAAGGAGAAGAATAGAGACATCACATTGGCAACAAAGATCCGCATAGTCAAAGCAATGGTCTTCCCCATAGTCACCTACAGATGTGAGAGCTGGACCATAGGGAAGGCTGAGCAAAGGAAGATAGATGCTTTTGAACTGTGGTGTTGGACGAAGGTTCTGAGAGTGCCTTGGAATCGAGAAGATCCAACCAGTCCATACTTTAAGAACTAAAGCCTGACTGTTCATTGGAGGGAAGAATAGTAGAGGCCAAGATGAAGTACTTTGGCCACATAATGAGAAGACAGGAAAGCTTAGAGAAGAGTATGATGCTGGGAAAAATGGAAGGAAAAAGGAAGAGGGGCCGACCAAGGGCAAGATGGATGGATGGTATCCTTGAAGTGACTGGCTTGACCTTGAAGGAGCCAGGGGTAGTGACAACCGACAGGGAGCTCTGGCGTGGACTGGTCCATGAAGTCACGAAGAGTCGGAAACGACTGAACAAATGAACAACAACAAATGTATTATATGGTAGTGTAGACTCATATAATCCAATTCAGTGCAGTTAATTCTGAAACTGCATTATATGGCAGTGTAAGTGGGCAGTCAGTCTGCTTCATATTGACATTACAGCTTCAGATAATGTGTCTGATCTGGTCAAGATTTTGTTTTTGAAACTTTTAATTGATAGTATTTTCTATTCTAAATTAGAATTACTTCTCAAACAGATTTGCTACAAGATTGAAGCAGAACTACTGAAAAATATGAAAAAATGGCCATATCTACTCCAGCAAAAAAGTAAGCATATAATTCTCAAACTCAAAATTTACTATATCAGTCAGTAATTGAAGCAAAACGTATGTTTTTTTCCTTACTATTTTAGGTCATAATGATGTTCACAGACTGTTTATCAAGCTTAAAAAAATGTAGGAAACTCAAGCTCTTCTTTGTCTAGGAGCTGTTACAGCATCTTCATCTCTTTAGGTTTCAAGTCAATGTAGAACCTGTTGCCATGGCAGATTTTGGAGGTTCTCTTTGCTTCATAATTAAAGAAACAGAGGTCAAGGCATAATGCTTACATGGCTTGTTGCTGAGGGGATTCATCAACATACGGTGTAAAGCTGGGCACCATAACAGCAGTTGCAATAGTAGAATCCATGTTGCTTCGAGGACGCTAAAAAAAATAAAAGAAAGAAAGAAAGGAAAAAAGAACCTATATCAGATTTTCAATGAATTTGTTTGGCTTTGGGTTCTTCTATCAAACAGGCCCTTATGTCAAAGATGGTGACTTCCGGCCCCTTCAATGATTTTGAACTTGAGGTCTCATCAGTTTAATCACTGGATAGGGTTGATAGGAGATATGGAAAACTACATGCAAAGAGCTATAATTGTCTGCATTCCCTAATTTACAAATTGGTTTACCACAACCTCACTAGTGCATTTGTTCTTACAGTAGCTAGATGCAAACCATAGTTTCCAACTATATTGAAGGATAATGAAATGCCGTCCTTGGTTAGTTATAGAAAATTAAAGTTAAAAATATACATAGAAGATTGAGTATTTTCAGAAGCAATTTAAGATCAGTAACTCTGAGATTAACAGTATGATCTCTACCATTCTGTTTTAAAATTAGAGTATATTTAATACTGGTGTTTCTTACAATATCTGGTTGGGGAACAGCATTTCTTCCGCAATTTGCCAGGGAGAAGTACTATGATTGTGCCCATTGGCAATTATTACTTCTTTCTTTTCTGTAAGTTTTCCAAGACTGGCAGTGGGTGTATAGGGACTGATACCAATTTATGTAGCACCACTTTGATTAGTGTTGCCTTACAACATATTTTGTCATGCAAAACAAGGTAAAGAATATCCATCTTGATCACAAGCTTTGGAAATAACTAGATATGCCATATCCAAGGCTTAAAGAGTGGAAAGTCATAAACTATTTAGCCATGAGAAATTGGACCCATCCCTAGAAAAAGAACCATGCTTGAGAGAGAACAACTACCAAGATCTTTCGCCCGCCCTGGATATTCCAGATATATAAACCTCACTTGCCTGGTTTCCAACAGACCTCACAACCTCTGAGGGTGCCTGCCATAGATGTGGGCAAAATGTCAGGAGAGAATGCTTCTGGAACATGCCCATACAGCCTGGAAAACTCACAGCAACCCAGTGATTCCAGCCACGAAAGCCTTCAACAACACATTGAACCGCAAGGTTGTATATACTATCAGCATACTATAATTACACACTAGTGTAGCCATGCTAGATCCCATAGTTGTTCAATGCACACTTTCTGTGTGTTGCACTTTCTGCGCAACACACAGAAAGTGCCCCCTGTGTGTTTGTGAAATAATTCAGTTGCCCCAGGGACTGCACCCAATTGCAGCTAGCATAGTGTTCTAATACACTTCCAGCTGTTTTTTCACCAGTTCAGTATGGGACCCTTGAAGAAGAGGAATTGGAGTATAGGATCTCTCTCAGTCACTACAACCTCATTCCTTGAAGATGTTTCTGCCTTAATATTTACCGTTGAAAGCCTACCTGTTGCATCCCAGATCAAGAAACGAGACCATAAGATTAAATCCACCATACTGGACTGTAGGAAAAACAATCCTTGTTTATTAATGAAAAATTGGTTACAAAAGAAAGGTCAAAAAGTCAAAAAGCCACAATAGAAACACAGCAGAATCAGTAGAATCTCTGAACTTGAGCAAAATTCCAAAAGCCACAATACAAGAACCAGGAACCTGTTAGCCTCTCGCTAACCATGAACTTGAAAACTAGAAGCCTCTGGGATTACCGGCCATGGAACACAGGAATTCTGCCAAGGCACAGCCACAGTCCCAAACGTTGCTTGATCTAAAGAGACACCCGGCAGGAGGCCCCTTAAACCAAAGAAGATATTCTTTGAAACGCCCCTTGACTTTGAAGCCTGGGCCTGTCTCTCCTGTAAATGATTTGACCTTCGTAGAAACTGTGAAACATTTCTGTCTCTAACTATCTGTTCTCTTCGGTCCTCATTAAAAAACCCAGGTGGAGAGATATCACGGCTAGCTTTCAAAACATTTTCCTCCAGCTGTTCAGTTTCACTTTCTTCGCCGCTGACCTCATCAACAACAGATTCCACACTGTCAGGGAGAGTTTGCTCAGTTGGAAAAACTATAAGAGAATCCGGTTCACACAGATCAGGATCAGGCTGAACCCCAACACTACCATCACATATGGGGTAGGATATACTCATGTTTTTTAAAAAAACCAACTTGTCTGGGAGTTTTAAATTTTCCTAAATATTCACATTTCCTCCCCCCATAGATCCCTTCACTGGTTACCAGTTCAGGCCAAAGATCATTTCAAACCTTTGTCTTCGTATTTATAGCTCTATGTTCCCCGTGCAACTGGCATAATATGCATAATCTCTAGGAAATTCTAAATCAGGCCTCTTCGACCTATGGCCTTCCAGGTGTTTTGGATTTCTGCTCCCAGGATTCCTGACAACTGAAAAAGTTGGCTAGTGCTTCTGGGGGTTGAAGGGCCAAACACCAGTAGAGCTGCAGGCCTTTTCTAAGGGCCCTTCCACACAGCCCTATATCCTAGAATATCAAGACAGGAAATCCCACAATATCTACTTTGAACTGGGTTATCTGAGTCCAAACTCAGATAATGTGGGATTTTCTGCCTTGATATTCTGGGATATAGGGGTTTGAAAGGGCCCTAAAAGAATACAATTATTGTCTGTTCCACCAATGTGCAGAGTTCTGTCAATGCTGCACGTTACAATCTGGTTCCACATCTTTGGCCCTCTAGCTGTAGAACTTCCCCTATTTTTGTAAGAGGTTGTATTTTTTCCTCTTTTATTCACTTGATTAGGTTTCCAAGTTGTGCCTGAAGTTGCTAGTAAGAGTGATGGCTGGTAGGTTGTTTGGGGTTTTAAATATGGTTATAGTGTTAGGTTTACCTGCTTTTGTATCTGATGTCTATGTTTGATATTCTGCCTTTGGTAGAAATAGCATTATAAAAAAAAGAAATATTAAAATGTCAGTTCTGAACAATACTGCTACTTAATACAGACTTCGTAGTTATTTTTATAAAAACATATGGGCCAAAGCTTGGGTCCAGATCAGTTACAACTCTTTAGCCTATTTCAGTAAGGTTTACAAAACAGAATCATGGCCGAAAAGAGAGCTATCCTCTATCCAAATTCCTTTGTTGTAATTTGGCTTTTTCAACAATTGTAAAATGGGTCAGAATGCAAGAAGAGAACGTAGCAATTTTACTTTGCTAATCATCAGTTATTTCATCCCATAATTGCACGCAACAGTGCTATTTACATAATCCCTAAGGAAATGAAAAGCAGATTCCTGTTAATCTGAAGATTAAACATGTTAGGCAGTTGATGCTTGCAAAAGTACTGCAAAAGCAATTTGAATGTCAGGTCATTAACCAGAAAATGTTTAAAGCCTCTGAAAGTTTGCAGTCTAAAAATAGTCAAGAGAAAAGGAGATTTTGTTTATATTCCACTGAATACCAGTAAGAATAATTTTAATTCCTTATAGGAAAGTTTTAAAAAATTAAAACACTCCTACATGAGCACTCTATGTTTCAACTGCACTGAACAGATGTGTCATTTGTCCTTACCCTGCCCATGTTCCAAGCTCCTGGTTGCAGTTCATTCTCTTTGGCCTTTACTGGTGGAGGTGCAACCCATGGCTGTGGCACAAGTGCTGGAAGTTCAGGCCCAGAAGTTACAACTCTGTTTTCATCAAATACTGCAAAAGTTGGGCGATTCGACGCTTGCTGAGATGAAGGAGTTTGGAGTCTCTGCCCTTGGCCCGGCACTTGAAAAACATCATTAAAAAGGTTAAAACATTACCACATGCACTCAAAACTAATTCCAGCTTCATAGAAAGTGCCAACTTACACTTTACAGCATTCCCTATGCGGCTGATTGGAGCTTTTGCTGTTTTCTTTCCTCTTCCTTTCAATTCTGCCAATGTGGTTCTTTGGGGTTCAGCTGAAAGAGCACCCATTAGCTCTTCTGCATCACAGTCTTCCTCTAGACCTTCCAAAGTCTGCCGAGACACACGAGCCTGAAATTGCCTAAACATTAAAACAATAAGGTTTCCATTTTATACTGTGCCTTATTGCTTTTTCAAGATCCCACAAATCCTCTGGCTTAGACCCGGAGACATTTTAATTTAAGTGGGAAAGCATTTCTACTTGTATGAGAAAGGTCCGTGGAATTCCATCCCACTTCAGAGGTCCTACTGTGAATGGGTGGGTGCAGAAGGTACAGGGCATGAGAAAAGCTTTACTGGTGGCCAGAAGGAAGATTTTAGTTTACTCATCACACAGAGAGCAAATCTTGAAAGGAATATGTTACGAGAACATTATCCACAAAAACATGTTACGTGTAATGAGGTTATGATGTTACTGTACCAAATACATAACACAATTTTTAAAATAAATTGTAGCATTATTGCTTTTTAATGTAATGAGTAAAATTTGTTTCATACATCTAAAACACTGTTTTGCATGGGACATTTCAAGGCACTAATTTTTGTTCTATTTTGGTAAAGTGATTATAAAAAGCAACATTATATTTTGTAAATTAAAAAAAGAGTCAAGGACCAGCCAAAAGGAGAGGTAGGTAATAAATAGAAATCCGTTGTTGTTGTTGTTATAAAAAGCTACATTCCGAACTCTGACAGAAGAGAGATACAAATATAATGAAAAAATATGAGAACATCTCCAGTTGATTTGAAGTTCAGCAAAGATAAAGTCTCAATTGTTGAACAACAGTGCCCACAAATTGATTCAAAACATAAGATTTCATTCAATTTTTCATCTATTTAAAATGTTCACATGTTTAGCATTAAATAATTTTTGGGGGGTGAAGATTTAGTCAAACTGTTCTCTCTCTCCCTCCTTCTGGCTGCTACTCAATCGTTTTTATGGGGTTCTGCACATAGTTCCCAAAGAAAGCATGTCTCTTACTCAGCTTTCAATTTAATTTTTGAAACATAGTATATACATTTAGTTTTATCTAGTATGTATAGAAATAAATTATGAGGAAAACTATTCACAAAACTAATATTGATCTTAATATAATTTATATGAGGTTTTTAAAAAATAAAACATCAAGTTTAACTTTTTAAAAACCTATGCACATCCCTAGTCCATTTTAGGCATTTTGTATGAATAAAGTAATTCTTGTTTAACTGGAAGAAATGTTGAGTTTGTGCAAGGACAGGCTGAATGATGGGACTGAAACTGGTTTACGCATTCAACATAACTTGCTAAGCTCTAAAATAGATAAATTAATAATTCTGCACCAGGCTCCACTTAATGGATCTTAGGATTACAGTTCAAAAATGGAATAAATCAAATTGCATGCTCTAGGATACCTGTGATGGCATAGAAGTTTATCCACAGGCTCGGCTTTGCAGCGGATCCCTTCCTGGAAAATCAAGTCAGCTTTCTTGTAATTTCCTCTTGCCTCAAGTTCCTCTGCCCAAGTGATATAGAGCTGAGCTAGTGATGTGCCTATCCCCTGGCTGCTGAGATAGCTGTATAAATCCAGAGGTTCACTGCAGCAGTTCCCCTGTGTAAGAATCAAGAAAGAATCCAGCCTCTGTAATGTCCAAATACCTCCTTAAGGTGCAACTCAAAAATTCAGTAATTATGATTCAACTTTAAAAAACGAGAGAAAAGTCTCAAGAATCTCACAACATCCCCTCAAAGGCATTTGTAATCCTCTTGATGTATCATTCTTCACCCCAAACATATTTCTAATCCTCTTGATTTTTGTTTTGAATGATAGGCTACTGATGCACTGGTTCCCTCCTATTCAGTGATAACCATATTCCAAAACATATGAAACATATCAAGTTTGGAGTCAACCTTAGTTTATCTTATATACAGCTCCCAGAAATGGGAGCAGTGTCATCCAAAAGTAATTTTGCAGGTTCAGTTCAATGCAGATATTGTGGGATTTTCTGCCTTGATATTCCAAGACACAGTATAGGGCTGTGTGTAGGCGCCCTGAGTCCAAACTGCCACATATTCCAGTTCAAAGCAGAAAATGTGGGATTTTATCCAGCTGTGTGGAAGGGGGCTTGGATGATGGAATATAGGGCCTGCTTATCAAATTTGCAGGTGACACCAAATTGGGAGGGATACCCCAGGAGACAAGATCAGAAGCCAAAACAATCTGAACTAATTAGAGACCTGGGCCAAACATAAGAAAATGAATTTCAACAGGGAGAAATGAACTATGCTAAGGTGAAAAAAATGAAATACACAAATATAGTATGGGTGACAGTTGGCTTGAAAACAGTACATATGAAAGGAATTTAGTAGTCTTAGACAAGAAGCTGAACATGACCCAACAGTGTGATGCACCAGCTAAAAAGGGCAATGACTAGGCTACATCAATAAGAACATGGTGTCTAGATCAGGCATGGGCAAACTTCAACCTTCCAGGTATTTTGGACGTCAACTCCCAGAAATCCCAACCAGCTTATCAACTGTTAGGGATTGTGGGAGTTGAAGTTTCGTGATGCCTGGTCTAGATCATGGGAAGTAATTGTTCTACTCTATTCTGTTTTGGTTAGATCTTACCTGGAAAACTGCTTAACTTGAAGAGAAGGTTAAGAGGTGATATGATAGCTATGTTTAAATATTTGAAAGTGTGACATATTGAGGAAGGTAAAAACTTATGTTCTTCTGTTCCTGACCGATGGCTGGATGGCCATCAGTCAAGAGTACTTTCATTGAGTGTTCCTGCATAACAGGACATTGACCTTTCTCCTTTAAGAAAGAAACAGCAAGAAACTAAAGAAAACATAATTTCAGACTCAGTATCAGAGCCAGGTTTTGAGATACGACTTTTAGAAAACTGTGAACAACTCTGCAAGAATTGTAAACAAAGGACAGTTATGAAAACAATTAGGGCAACCAGAGTGAAGAGAAGGAGAGGACCGGCAGAATTGCAATTTACAATAGAATCATCAAGATTGGTGGAGGAATTGCAGATTTGGAAAGTGATGAGACAAGATTTATTAGACTTGTTGAAATCAAAATTTCGAGAAGACTGGGCCGAGGTGAAGTAAACTTTGAAACAAGCAACAATAGATCCAAAACTGACTTGATTGTGTGTGGATAAACTGGAAAAGAAATATGATTATTTAGATGATCAAAAAGCAATAGATGAGAGAAAGCAATGATAGGACTTGAAAGAAAGGAAATACTGCATAAATATTCTTTACAGGGAGGTTGCTTTCTCTACAACAAGAAGCATTACTGGAGCTTCACGCCTCAACAAGTAAAATACTATTACCACAAGTTTAAGAGAACAACAAGAGGCAAGTGGCATGATACAAGATTTGAGTAGTGGGGGAAAAGAGGGAAATCATTCAGGCAGTGACAAGGAGGAACTTGACCAAAGACAAAATGGGAGAAAGAGAAAAAACAGGTCAACGGGGGAACTTATTTAAAGAAAGCTCAGAAATATTGCCCACTAATAACTTTTATTATAAAAGACCAGGAGCAGTGAAAAGAAGAACACAGATGAAACAAACAGTACTGAGTAGAATTAATAGATTGATATCTTTTTTCTGCCTTTTGACTGTGAGATTAGGAAATTTGATGGCGTCACAACTTATAATTGGTTAACCTGTGGCAGAGTGTGGAAGCAGTTAAATGAATTTTGTCGGATATAAGATGATACTACCGCAGAATAAATGTTTGTGCAGATTTTTTGGTAAATATTTTATTTTATATGAGAACCAATTTATGTATCTGTGGTTAAGAAAACTATGAGTAGACAATGAAGATCATGGGAAGTGAGTAGACTACGCTGAAGGCATATAAAAATATAGTAGTTTTAGTGTGCTTTATGTCTTTATATTGATAGTGTATGGAGTGTTTATTTTTTATTTTTTTGTATAATTAAATAATTTTTTAAAAAAAAAAAACCTTAACAAGTACAATAATCATTGTGCTAGTATCACATTGATTTTCATGGCAAGATGTTATATAGCTCACCTAAGCAAAGCTTAATATATGTATGTTATGGCAACAATTTTTATGCATATTTTGTTTTCTTAATCTTATGTTTATGTTGTTTTTACTTGGTATGTTCTGTGATTTTTTACCTGGGAACCGCTCTGAGTTCCCTTGGGGAGATACAGCGGTATATAAATAAAGTTTCATTATTATTATTTATTTTAAAGAGTAGACAGATGGAATACAGCACACTTGAAAAAAAGGAAAACTTACAAATTTTAGCCAGAGGTTGAGATAGCGGGGGTCTTCATAATATCTCTGCTGCTCATTCAGTGCTTTAACAGCTCTCTCCAACACAGCTGAAAGATTGCTGTCTTTACCACCTTGGGGAAAGGTTTGCTCTGTCCATTTGATATATCTAGAGATATAAAAATAATTATGATTTCAAGAAAAAGCCACATAGATTTAGGAATGTGATATAACCATTCAAAAAGTAAAGCTTACCTGTCCCAAACATCCAAGGGATCATCTCCAGAATAAAATCGAATTTCTGATTCAAATTCCCTGAAATTAAAGGCAATTTATTTAAGCAAAATACCTAAATGCACCTACAAAAATGAACAATTCTGTTTTTTTTCTAGACATAATTTGAAGCATAACATTATATATTTCCCAGTTTAGGAAGCAGAATTTATACACAGTATATCACTGACCAAGTATTGTTTGCAATAAATGATAGGATATCATATAGATAATATAGCCTACTGATTGTCCTATGCTATAAAACAAAGGAAATCAGTGCTCCTCCAGATGTCAGGACCCATAGAAATTTAAGTGTGTATATAGATAATTCATGCTAGAATACTCTAGAGCATCATAATCCCTCTGATGCTGGAAGTTAAAGAGGATCAGCCTTGGTTAATACTTGGATAGTAGACCAACAAATACCAGCACCGGTAGGCTATATTTTCGAGGAAGGAACTGGTAAACTGCTTTTGAGTATTCCTCATCTAAGAAAACCCTATGAAATGCACTGGGTCTGCATAAGTTGTCTGGTGACTTGAAGGCACACACAAAGTAAAACCATTCAAAAAACAAGCCCACAGTAGTTATATTTATGTAACACATGAAACACTCTCTGTATCTGGAAAGCAACCTGGGGCTGTCTAGATATCATGGTTTACAGCTCCCATAAACTCTAATCATTAGATACAGCTGCTATACTATGTGTAGCTCACAAGTCATATTCCAAAATATCTAGCAGGTGCCAGAATGAACCACTGCATACTCACCGTTTTTGCTGCTGGATGGTGGGGTGGACAGAAACATCTTGCTGAGCCAGAGCTTCCTCCAAAGTAGCCATCACTCGCCCCTGCCTCAGAGGCTGCACGTTCTCCTTGCTGAGTTCCCACTCATTCCCTTCCAGAGACATGGCACCCTATGATTTATACTTCCCCACAACACATAGATATCAAATCTCGTGTTCAACTTCTGGACTTTAACGTGCACTGTAGAAGAAGAAAAAATTAAATGTAACAAATCAAGGAAGGCATTTGGGGTATAAGTGTACGAGATAACAGAGGCTGGGAAACTGTAGTCTGTGGGCAGCATATACCACCAAACCACTACTGTGCAGGTTCCAAGCCCCAAATTCACAAAAACAAAACCCAGAAACTCAAAAGCCTGGGGGCGGGGGCGGGGGGCATAGTAACCAAATCTGGTACCAAATCCAGAAGTCGCAACTCATTGAAGCTCCCAGTGGTACAAAGGCTTAAATCCTTGTGCCAGCAGGACTGTTGACCAACAGGTTCAAATCTGGGGAGAGCGGGTTGAGTTCCTTCTGTCAGCTCCAGCTCCCACAGGGATGGTAAAACATCAAACATCTGGGCGCCCCCTGGGTGACATCTTTGCAGACAGCCAATTTTCTCACATCAAAAGAGACTTGCAATTTCTCAAGTCGCTACTGACATGAAAAAACAAACAAACCTGAAAGTGACTTCCAACTTATTTATGACACTGGCCCCATCTACACTGATCATGTAATGAAGATGTCCCAAAGAAGCATGCCAAAGCAATCCCTTAATGGACACCAATGCTATGTGGTTTGTGTAATCACCATCCAGGCCTCAAACTGGTTCCAGGATTTCCTATCTGCACAGCAAAATCACTGTTGTCAATATCAGTTTGAAACTGCACTAAATGGTCAGTGTAGTTGGGATCTAAAAAACAGGTTGTGTGATCTACTCTAAGGGCAAGAATTGGTCCTCAGCATCCACCCAGATCAATAAGCAAGTGAAAACAACACAGTAAAATTATGGCTAGACCTCTCTATCTCTCATTCAACACTTGAACTATGTCGCAGGACTGTGGCAGCCAGTTTGGGTGCTAGATCAGGACTCTTGGGCCAGAGTTAAAATCTGAGCATGAAAAGCCACTAGGTGACCTTGGACAGTTTCAAATGAAGCCAAGAAAATCCATGATGCTTTCTCCTTAAGGCTGCTGTAAGTCAGAAACACACCACAACAGCTGGTCTGCTGGGAGAACTAAAAGGAGAAGAACTGTTTGCTAGTGTGTACACACTGAAGGAAGAGTGGGACATAAACGTAATTAGCCTATATAGCTTTTTTTCTAAGAAGTACATAAATGAGAAGGGCAGAATATAAATAAAGTATTATTATTATTATTATTATTATTATTAGCCCGTGTAGCTTTTAGACAAGCCACACTCTCTCAGCCTTAGAGAAAAGCACTGGCAAGCTCCCTTCTGAACCAAACTTAGTAATAATAATAATAAACCTTTATTTGTACCCCGCTACCATCTCCCGAAGGACTCCGTGCGGCTTACAAGAGGCTGAGCCCAAATACAACAATAAAAACAACAACAACAACAATGCAATAACTCAAAAAACAAAGCAATAACATTAACAACACCCAATGACGCAATTAAAAACAATGGCCGGGCCAAATGTAATGATTTAAAATTAAAAGTGCTGGGCATGGCAAGGTGGGGAGTTTGGAGGGGGGTGGGCATGCAGATATCCTAAATCTCTGATAAAGTGCGTTGGGACATAATGCTAAAAATTTCCCTATTCTGGAAAGGCACACTGGAACAACCTTCTCAAGAAAACCCAGTGATAGTGGATTATTGTAGATTTTTTCAGGCTATATGGCCATGTTCTACAAGCATTCTCTCCTGACATTTCACCTGCATCAATGTCAGGCATCCTCAGAGGCATAGCTAATCACCAGAAACAATCAGGGACAGCTAACCACCTCTCAACAAAGGATTCCCCTAGGCAGTAACACATCTAAAAACAGTCAGGCCATCAAATGCTTACTAAGGTGGCCAATTGAAACATTTACACCCAGCTACAACAGACCAGAGTTCTTTCTTCCACCCTGGACACTCCACAGATACATAAATCCAATTTTCCTGGTTTCCAACAGACCTCACAACCTCTGAGGATGCCTGCCATAGATGCAGGAGAAACGTCAGGAGAGAATGCTTCTAGAACATGGCCATGGTATTTGAGTCTCCTTTTTAATGGAGGCCTATTACACCAAGAGGCTCGGGGCTCCAAAAGCCACCCCTCGCTGGCGTATGACACTTGGGACCGGAGGAAAGCAAAGGAAGGCCTTCCCAACCTTGGAAACCAGCCTTCCTCACGTTCACTCACCCAGAGAGCGAGTTTAGGGCCCAAACACGCTTCTTACTCCTTCCACGGACCGCGTTCAAATTGCAACCGCCAACAGCCAGCCAGTGAGAGCTCGCGTTGCCTTATTGGCCCACGCCTCGCTCCGCCGCCGCTGATTGGATAAGAAGAAAGGCGGAAGCCCTGGCGCACCCCGTTGCATGACGGGAGTGGTAGTTTCTCCAGCATTTAGAGCTGCTTGTGAACAGTGGCTACAAGACATGAAAGGGCAAGCCTGGGCAACAGCTTGGGACATCTGCCTGCATCTCAAAAGCCAATGGGATTTTGGCCTGCACAAATAGGAAAATAGTGTCTAGATCCAGGGAAGTCATGCTACCCCTCTATTCTGCCTTGTGTCACACCACAATTGAAGGGAGATGTTGACAAGCTGGAATGTGTCCAGAGAAGGATGATTAAAATGGTCAAGGGACTGAAGAACAAGTCATATGAGGAGCGGCTTAAAGAGCTGGGCATGTTTAGCCTGCAGAAGAGAAGGCTGAGAGGAGACATGATGGCCATGTATAAATATTTATTTATTTACGACATTTATATGCCGCCCTTCTCACCCCGCCGGAGACTCAGAGCTGCTTACAAGATGTTGTTGTTGTTCATTCGTTCAGTCGTCTCCGACTCTTCGTGACCTCATGGACCAGCCTACGCCAGATCTCCCTGTCGGCCGTTACCACCCCCAGCTCCCTCAAGGTCAGTCCAGTCACTTCAAGGATGCCATCCATCCATCTTGCCCTTGGTCGGCCCCTCTTCCTTTTGCCTTCCACTTTCCCCAGCATCATTGTCTTCTCTAGGCTTTCCTGTCTCCTCATGATGTGGCCGAAGTACTTCAACTTTGTCTCTAGTATCTTTCCCTCCAGTGAGCAGTCGGGCTTGATTTCCTGGAGGATGGACTGGTTGGATCTTCTCGCAGTCCAAGGGACTCTCAGCACTTTCCTCCAACACCACAGCTCAAAAGCATCGATCTTCCTTTGCTCAGCCTTCCCTAAGGTCCAGCTCTCACATCCGTAGGTTACTACAGGGAATACCATGGCTTTGACTAGGCGGATCTTTGTTGCCAGTCTGATGTCTCTACTCTTCACTATTTTATCGAGACTGAACATTGCTCTCCTCCCAAGAAGTAAGCGTCTTCTGATTTCCTGGCTACAGTCTGCATCTGCAGTAATCTTTGCACCTAGAAATACAAAGTCTGTCACGGCCTCCACGGTTTCTCCCTCTATTTTCCAGTTGTCAATCATTCTTGTTGCCATAATCTTGGTTTTTTTGACGTTTAGCTGCAACCCGGCTTTTGCGCTTTCTTCTTTCACCTTGATTAGAAGGCTCCTCAGCTCCTCCTCGCTTTCGGCCATCAGAGTGGTGTCATCTGCATATCTGAGGTTGTTAATGTTTCTTCCAGCAATTTTCACCCCAGCTTTGCATTCATCCAGCCCCGCACATCGCATGATGTGTTCTGCATACAAGTTAAAAAGGTTGGGTGAGAGGATGCAGCCTTGCCGTACGCCTTTCCCAATCTTGAACCAGTCTGTTGTTCCGTGGTCAGTTCTGACTGTTGCTACTTGGTCCTTGTACAGATTCCTCAGGAGAGAGACAAGGTGGCTTGGTATGCCCATCCCACTAAGAACTTGCCACAATTTATTATGATCCACACAGTCAAAGGCTTTAGAATAGTCAATGAAGCAGAAGTAGATGTTTTTCTGAAACTCCCTGCCTTTCTCCATTATCCAGCGGATATTGGCAATCTGGTCTCTGGTTCCTCTGCCTTTTCTAAACCCAGCTTGAACATCTGGCAACTCTCGCTCCATGTATTGCTGGAGTCTTCCTTGCAGGATCTTGAGCATTACCTTACTGGCATGAGAAATAAGGGCCACTGTACGGAAGTTTGAGCAGTCTTTCGCATTTCCCTTTTTTGGTATGGGGATATAAGTTGATTTTTTCCAGTCTGATGGCCATTCTTGTGTTTTCCATATTTGCTGGCAAATGGCATGCATCACCTTGACAGCATCATCTTTTAAGATTTTAAACAGTTCAGCTGGGATCCCATCATCTCCTGCTGCCTTGTTGTTAGCAATGCTTCTTAAGGCCCATTCAACCTCACTCCTCAGGATGTCTGGTTCTAATTCATTCACCACACCGTCAAAGCTATCCTCGATATTGTTATCCTTCCTATACAGATCTTCTGTATAGTCTCGCCACCTTCTCTTGATCTCTTCAGCTTCTGTTAGGTCCCTGCCATCTTTGTTTCTTATCATACCAATTTTTGCCTGAAATTTACCTCCAATGTTTCTAATTTTCTGGAAGAGGTCTCTTGTCCTTCCTATTCTGTTGTCTTCTTCCACTTCCATGCATTGCTTATTTAAAAATAGTTCCTTATCTCTTCTGGCTAACCTCTGGAATTGCGCATTTAACTGGGCATATCTCCCCTTTTCACTGTTTCCTTTTGCTTTCCTCCTTTCTTGGGCTACTTCCAGTGTCTCAGCAGACAACCATTTTGCCTTCTTGGTTTTCTTTTTCTTTGGAACGTACTTTGTTGCCGCCTCCTGAACAATGTTGCGGACTTCTGTCCATAGTTCTTCTGGGACTCTGTTTACTAAATCTAGTCCTTCAAATCTGTTCTTCACTTCCACTGTATATTCGCTAGGAATGTTAGTGAGATCATATCTAACTGGTCTGTGTATTTTCCCTGAACTCTTTAGTTTTATTCTAAATTGGGCAATAAGAAGTTCGTGATCTGAGCTACAGTCAGCCCCAGGTCTTGTTTTCACCGACTGGATGGATGTCCGCCACCTTTGACTGCAAAGGATGTAGTCAATCTGATTTCGGTGTTGACCATCTGGTGAGGTCCATGTATAAAGCCGTCTTTTAGGTTGTTGGAAGAGAGTATTTGTTATACACAGCGAGTTTTCCTGGCAAAATTCTATCAACCTGCGTCCCGCTTCATTTTGTTCTCCCAGACCATGCTTGCCTGTGATCCCTGTTGTCATTTGACTTCCCACCTTGGCATTCCAGTCTCCTGTAATGAAAATAATGTCTCTTTTTGGTGTATTATCCAGTAGTTCCTGCAGATCCTCATAGAACTGATCTACTTCTGCTTCTTCAGCAGCTGTGGTTGGGGCGTATATTTGGATCACTGTGATGTTGAAAGGCTTTCCTTGCACTCGAATTGAGATCATTCTGTCATTTTTTGGGTTGTATCCAAGCACCGCTTTAGCGAATTTCTTATTAATTATGAAGGCTACTCCATTTCTTCGATGTTCCTCTTGTCCGCAGTAGTAGATCTGGTGGTCATCTGATGTGAAGTGGCCCATTCCAGTCCATTTCAGTTCGCTGACCCCCAGAATGTCTATCTTTAGTCTTGACATCTCACCAATAACAACATCCAATTTGCCCTGGCTCATAGATCTTACATTCCAGGTTCCTATGGTGTGTTGATCTTTAGAGCATCGGATTCGTCGTTCACCTCCAGTACCGTCGGCCGCTAGCCTTCCTTTCGGCTTTGAGCTAGCTGCGTCATCACATCTGGGGCTACTTGAACTTATCCTCTGCTCCTCCCCAGTAGCATTTTGGCCATCTTCCGACCTGGGAGTCCCATCTTCCAATGGCATACCGACATATCTCTGGTTGTACTGGTCCATTTAGTTTTCTTGGCAAGGATACTGGGGTGGTTTGCCGTTGCCTTCCCCAGGGATCACGCTTGGTCTGACCTCTCTGCCACGACCGTCCCGTCTTGGGTGGCCCTTCACGGTTTCACTCATGACATCATTGAGGTGCTCAAGCTCCAGCGCCCCGACAAGGCGGTGATCCTTTGCTGGAGGCTTACAAGATATATATGCATAAAATATATTATATTATTGTACTATAGTACAATATCACTATTAAATATTACTATATTGTGCTATACCATTATTTAGTAATGTTACATGTAATATAAGTATTTATTTATTAATTATTTATTTACTGTATTTGTATACTGCCTTTCTCAGCCTGTCGGCGACTCAAGGCGGTTTCCAACAAAACAGTATATACAGTATCATGAAACAATTTAAAAACATTACAATTACATAAACCACAACAGCAATAAAAACAACATCACTGGCGTCTCCTTATTGTCAAGCATTGTCCAGTTCCATCGTCAATCGTCAATTTTCTATATCATTTATCCATATCCGTTACTCTGTGTTTGTAAACGCTTGCTCAAACAGCCACGTTTTGACTTGCTTCCGAAACATTAGAAGGGAGGGAGCAGATCTAATCTCTCTAGGGAGGGTGTTACATAGCCGGGGGGCCACCGCTGAGAAGGCCCTGTCTCTCGTCCCCGCCAAACGTACCTGAGACGAAGGCGGAACCGAGAGCAAAGCCTCTCTGGACGATGTCAAGGTTCTAGATGGTTCATAAGGGGAATATAATATAATTATAATATCATATTACTACTATTATATTGCATTACATTATAATATTATAAATATTATATGTATATATAATATTATTATATTACATTACATTATTAGAATAGCACAGGAGACAAGATGGAACTGTCTTCTGCCCCCCCCCCCCCCACTCTCTTCACTCTGGCCCAGAGCAGCAGTTGGTGCTGGGGGAGGGGTCCCCAACTGATGACGTATGCAGGAAACAAGATGGAACTGTCCCTTGTACCCCTCTCTCTTCACTCTGTGAGGGGAAGTCATAGGGAGGAGGGAGCCAGTTTGTTTTCTGGTGCCCTGGAGACTAGGACACAGAACAATGGCTTCAAACTACAGGAAAGGAGATTCCACCTGAACATTAGGAAGAACTTCCTGACTGAGAGCTGTTCAGCAGTGGAACTCTCTGTCCCAGAGTGTGGTGGAGGCTCCTTCTTTAGAGGCTTTTTAATAGTGGCTTGGATGGCCATCTGTTAGGGGTGCTTTGAATGCGATTTTCCTGCTTCTTGGCAGGGGGTTGGATTGGGTGGCCCAACAGCTCTTTTTCAATTCTATGATTCTATGATCAAGCCCTGGTTAGTTTACTCGCCTGTTACTTTACAAACTTTATCCATGACTTGAATAAGGGTACATGTATTACTAAATTTGCAGATGATACCAAATTAGGGGAGGGAGAGCTAATGTTCCAGAAGACAGGATCAGATTCCAAAGTGATCTTAACAGATTGGAGCAATCGTAACAGATTCTTCCAAATGTTCAGATAGAATGTATTTTCTGGCAATCTGAATCTATTGGATCATGCTCTAGTCTCTAAAGCAGCCACAAATACTTTATCCATCTTCTATATTAGAGTCCAACATACATTTAAAGGTGACTATAATAGCAACTATCAGTCTTCTTTTCTCCAAGCTAAAAATACCCGGCTCCCTAACTCCTCTCCATAAGGCTTGGTTGTGAGATCTTCGATAACTATTCCTTCAAAGTGCTCCAGCTTGATCCTATTCTTCTAGAGCATTGATGCTCAAAATTGCATACAGTAATCCAGATGGGGTCTAAGCAAATCAGAATTTTATCCCTCAATCTGGACACTACTATAATGTTGATTGGTTTGTTTGTTTTTGCATAGGTTGCAAAATGATCCATTACAGGCTATATAAAGTTATTCCATCAGGACAGGTTGGTCTTCACAAAGATGTGTGGGTGATAGAAAGCTAGATCTAGGAGCTTTCTACCAAAGTGTTCATACACACATTTCTCACTTAGTTCATTCTCGGTCACTGCATGGTCTTAACTGCTGTAATGATTTGTGAGGCTTTCTGTCTTCTGGAAGAACTACTGTAGATGGAAAGCACGAGAGCATCCTAGTTAATTTATTTTAGGTAGAATTTCCCCCTTGTCCTACATCTTGGGGAAGAAGAGGGTGGGAGGAGTGCCCTCCCATTTTAATATGATTGTGAAAATAGAACATTGTGTATACATTGTATTATTTTATATACCACCCTTGATACTATGTAGTCCAGCCTTATTTATAATACAAATGGGTGTGGGGTGGTAGCGGAAATCTCTGAAACTCATGTGGGAATGACCACAAAATAGCATCCTGCCTAATCACAAATGAATCATAGAGTTGGAAGAGACCACATGGGCCATCTAGTCCAACCCCCTGCCATGCAGGAAAAGCACGATCCAAGTACCCCTGACAGGTGGCCATTTAGTCTCTGTTTAAAAGCCTCCAAGGAAGGAGCTTCCATCACATGCCGAGGCAGTGAGTTCTTACAGTCAGGAAGTTCTTCCTAATGTTCAGGTGGAATGTAACCCATTGCTCTATGTTCGAGTTTCCAGGACAGCCTTTCGAACATTTAAACATGGCTCTCATGTCCCCTCTCAACCTTCTCTTCTACAAGTTAAATAGACACAGCTCTTCAAACTGGTCCTGGTAGGGCATGATCATGTTCCTTTGCTTTTTGCAAATGTGCCACTAGGTGTTGCTGTTAGAAAACAGGCTTTTTGTAGCTGGGAGGAAGAAGAAATTTCTCTCACCATCTTCTAGATGCATCAGATTTATTTTCCTCAAGATGATGATTTAATGCTCCTTTCAAAACTGTATAGCATTCCAAGGCCACTTCTCCCATTAAGCAGAGTGAAGTGACCACTTCTGAAAGATGATCTGGGGTGTCAAATTGTTGGTTGTTTAACATATTCTTGTGTTTTTATTTTCTTGTAGTGGGGATGGGCAGGTTGCCATTTGACCCTGTTGTGGCAGAAACAACAAAGAATTGTATGAGATTCTATAGGCTGACATAGAACTTTCATGACATTTCATGTTGGTGACATCCTTTTTAGACATTCATCATTTTGCACCACAGTAATTCAGTTTTATTAGCAAAACGGTAGTTAAACCAATGCCTTATAAGAGATTTGGACACATACGGAAATTGTAGCTACAACCTTATGGGGACACAATAAGTAATTTACAATTTTTAAAATATATGATTTATTGCTTATTTTAAATAGACTGAGAGGTTTCTCGTTATGTGTGTGCAACACACTGTAGATTACACACTAATCCAGAGCCTTCCAAACTGTGTGTCACAACACATTAGTGTGTTCCCTGTTGTGTGTAGGTGAGCCACACAAACATAAAGAGAAATAACAAAAATTCTGGAAATGAAATTTATCTTAAAAACATGTATTTTCAAAAATACTGTATAAATGAATTTTTATGAAATATTTTTTGTTCCCCTATATTTTGTTATTACAGTTTCTGTATGTGTCCGTATATCTTATAAGGGGTTGGTTTAACACCTCTGGTTCCCTAGTAATAATGAAATACTGTGTTGCAAAAATACGAGTGCCTAAAAAGTGTCACCAACATCAAATGTTTGCAAAGCTCTGTGTTAACATGTTGTGCCATACAGTTTGGAGAGTTATAGGCTAATGAATTTGGCTTCTCATACCGGAAAGCAGGCTACAGTCAATAATAGTTGTTGTTCATTCGTTCAGTCGTCTCCGACTCTTTGTGACCTCATGGACCAGCCCACGCCAGAGCTCCCTGTCGGCCATCACCACCCCCAGCTCCTTCAAGGTCAGTCCAGTCACTTCAAGGATGCCATCCATCCATCTTGCCCTTGGTCGGCCCCTCTTCCTTTTACCTTCCACTTTCCCCAGCATAATTGTCTTCTCCAGGCTTTCCTGTCTCCTCATGATGTGGCCAAAGTACTTCAACTTTGTCTCTAGTATCCTTCCCTCCAATGAGCAGTCAGGCTTTATTTCCTGGAGGATGGACTGGTTGGATCTTCTCGCAGTCCAAGGCACTCTCAGAACTTTCCTCCAACACCACAGTTCAAAAGTTCAATAGTAGGGAGGGGACATAAATTATTTGTCTGTGCCACTTGGGGGTGGGTGCTGCCATTTGCTTCTCAGCTTCAGGCAAGAAAATTTCTCACGCTAGACTTTCAGCAGTCACCTTCCTCAGTACAGGTTGAGCTCCCCTGTCTAGATATTAAAAATCTGAAATACTTCCAACACCCCAAGCTTTTCCCCATCAGTTGCCTATTCCTCCCTTTCTCTGTGTTTTTCCTTAAGAAGCTCTAAGGAGCACGATGCCGTGGATGTTGTGGATGGGATTTGGAAGGAGGAAATTTAATTTTAAATATAATTTTAATAGTAATTTTGTTGTATCTTAACTGTATTTTAACTTTGTTGTCATCACACAAATATTTAATTGTTCTTTAATTTTTGTATTTGCTTTGTTTTAAAATTTTATTGGGTTGTGTTATGTTATTGTAAGCCTTTATGGGGGGAAAGCAGGATAGAAATAAAGAGGAGGAGGAGGAGAAAGAGGAAGAGGAAAACAACAACAACAGGGAGAAGAGAAAAAGAGAAGGAGAAAGATTCCATTTATACAAGATCTTTGCAAAAAGCAGACGTCCCAAGCACTCAACTTCGGCAAGGCAAATCAAAGTGACCCTTTTCACTACTACATGTATGCAGCTGGGAGATACTGAAACCTACTCATAGTAGGTGGGGTCTGGAGTAGGAAGATTTCCCTCTCCCTTCCCAGCTGCTTTGCTAAAAGGTCCAAAATTGTGCTGACAAGCAGCATTTTAACCCTAAAATGTTAATACACACTTTTAGTCTCTAAGTAATTAAACAGAATAAGTGTTGTGGGGTGATTATTTTTCTTCAAGCAGCCTTTCAAATGACTCAGGCCTTTATTATTTCCCTTCTTCCAAATATGTGGCTATTTGGTGATGCAAGCATGGAATGATATTGGCCCAGACATTAACTTTTACTTAAAGTATAAATCAGTAATTGGAGATTTTGGAGGAACACCAAGCATCACACTTCACTGCCTTTGCAGCATTTTACTCTTCTCATACTTGTTCCTTATCTCAGTTCGCCCTGAGAACTAGTTTGAATTTCATGTTGGTGCAACTCAAGAAGTGGCAACAGTGTGATATCAACAGATTAAAGCAGCTGTCATATCTGTTAATTAACTCATTAGTTAAAGGTTTGAAATCTCATCTGATCTGAATGTCCACATAGTACAAACGATAGAAGCTTATCACATGTATTAAATAATCCTAGCTAGGTGAAATTAGGGGAAAGAAGTTGTAATACTGGCGCAGAATTAAGATCAGGATATCCCATTTCAGAAATGTATAACAATGTGCACATATTAATTGGTACAGAAATCAAACATTATTGCAGTAATTCTTAACTTTTTGGGAGAAGTCATAGATAAGTCATAACGAAAGCTATGGTGCCTCAATCCAGCAAAATGCACATAAACACGCAAGATTTTCCTTTTCCTTTATTGCAATTTATTTTATTGCATAGAATGGAAAAGCATTCTTACAAAAAATATGTCTTGGGTGGTTTCTTTTACAAAAATGCATAGCTACTGCCTGGAAAAAATAAATTCAAATTATGCAAATATAACAATAGTAAATTTAATTGTGCCAAAAGTTATATTGTAATGAAAAGGGTGTTATTTTATTATGTTATGTCATCAATGAGAAGAGTGCATGAATAAATTGTACAGTGGTCTTTGATACAGTAACAGATGCCTTCTTTGCCATTCAATTTCAAGTTTTTGTTTTAATGGCAACAGGTGCTGAAAATTCCAATTCACAACATAATTTACAGTCAGCCCCCAACATTTGTGGGTTTTAATTTTTGCGGATTTGATTATTCACAGGTTTGATTAATATGTTACTCTTGCAATGTCCAGGTCTTCCAGCACAGTTCTTAAGGTCAACTTCTGGCAGGCTGAACGATCTAGAGATTCCTAGAGAGATGGTATCTCAGATTAAAAAACTATTACGACATAGCCATTTGCTTGTATCATCCTTACCCCAGCTTTCTTCTGGGTATATAATGACTATGCAAACATACACATGTACAGCAAGTACCACTTACTATAGTAAAATAGGAATTTGGTGTGCATCATGATGGAGACATGTCTGTTATGGCTTTATGCCTAGCTCACTCTCCATTTTCTCTTTCCATGAGTGGTCTTAGTTAAGTGATACAGCTCTGGGATGCTTTTCCATGTGCTGATAGTTACTCTGCTCCTTCTCTTACTATGCATTTGTTTAATTAATTGCTCATTTTGTTCCCTGGCTGTTGTATTGGCCCAGTGTGCTTCAGGTATGCATGAGTGCCTAAAAGGTGACGAGCTTCTGAAAGATGACTCTGTCCCTTTCATTTATTTATATGAGTTGTGCACATGATCCCCTTTTAATTGCAGGCGTTGTTAGCTTAGTGTGACTTGAGATAATGTAGTGTTGGCCACAGGCTTTTTACACTAGCATATTAATTCACACATGCCAGGAACCAGTACCAAAAAGGGACAGTACTGCTGGCACTGGGCTTGGAGTGTGATTAGGCCTCTTTCTTAAATTTAGCAACAGAAATTGTAGCCATTGTGTGGTTTGTTCACAGAGGATTACTGTTCAAATAACAGAGGATACTAATATTTGTGTTATAGTCTTTTACTTTATTACTTTGCTGAATATCCCCAACTGTCAAGATTTGGCAAAGATGGTCCCAGTTTCTCTTCTTATCATCCCACTTTTTCAGCTGCTTTTAAAATTTCCCAGTTTCTCTTATCTCCTCCTTCTTTGTCCTCAGCTAACTTCAGTTGCAGCAGACTGAGTTCAAAGTGCAGAAGTAATTTGTACTTGGTTTAACAAAGGGTTGGGGGGGGGGGTTAGAATGTTGCCTTCCCCAGTGGGCTCTGAAAAAAGCAAACTGCTGCAGCCTCTCTTAGCTTGTGTATTCTTCCTTGTTCATTTCCCCCATTTTGGCCACATTCCAATCTTGTTTGGCCACATATGATCCACTTTTCATCTTTGAAACCTTGGAGACCATCTGTGCATCTGTTCCTTCTATGAATATAGGAATCATCCATCCAGCTATCCAGACTCTTTGTCTGCTCTGTATTGTCCATTCCCGGTGTGGTGCTGGTTTTCAGGTACCTCAAAGTATATCTGTGCTGTAGAATTGGCATTGATTCCAGAGCACTGAGCCATGGCAAAATTAATGCAGTGTCAAACTGCACTAATTTTGCAGTGTAGATGCACCCTTAATCTATAAACACATATGCTAGCAATTTCATTCTGTCAATTAGTATATAAGAATTACAAGATCCCATTGCATATAGCTGGCAAGTGCATGCGAGAGACAGAGATTTTTAAGTCAACAGTCAAAATAGACTTACACAATAATAAGTCCCACTGAACTTAACAGAATGTACTTCTACATAGATATGTATAGGATACCTAGATTCAAAGCTGTTTAGGACATTAAAGGTTGAATCTGGAATTTTGGATTGAATCCAAAACCAGAGGTTTAAGCTCCAGGCTATTTATTTATCGTGTCAGGGCAACCAGACCATTGTATTACATTTCTAACAGAACAAAACAAACAAATAGATTAAAAAAAACAAAGTTTGCAAATTTGGTAGTTGATTAAATGTCCTTTGACCAGTATCTGGCCACTTGGAGTGCCTCTGGTGTTGCCGCAAGGAGGTCCTTCACTGTGCATGTGGCGGGGCTCAGGTTGCATTGCAGCAGGTGGTGAGTGGTTTGCTCTTCTCTGCACTCGCATGTCGTAGATTCCACTTCGTAGCCCCATTTCTTGAGGTTGGCTCTGCATCTCATGGTGCCAGAGCGCAGTCTGTTCAGTGCCTTCCAAGTCACCCAGTCTTCTGTGTGCCCGGGGGGAGTCTCTCATTTGGTATCAGCCATTGGTTGAGGTTCTGGGTTTGAGCCTGCCACTTTTGGACTCTCGCTTGCTGAGGTGTTCCAGCGAGTGTCTCTGTAGATCTTAGAGAACTATTTCTTGATTTAAGTCGTTGATGTGCTGGCTGATACCCAAACAAGGGATGAGCTGGAGATGTCACTGCCTTGGTCCTTTCACTATTCAGTGCTACTTCCCGGCGGATGTCAGGTGGTGCAATACTGGTTAAACAGTGTAATTTCTCCAGTGGTGTACCGGCTAAACAGTGTAATTTCTCCCGTGATAATGCAGCATGTCTTATTAAGAGCCACATCCACTGTTTTAGTGTGGTGAGATGTGTTCCACACTGGACATGCATGCTCAGCAGCAGAGTAGCATAGCGCAAGGGCAGATGTCTTCACTGTGTCTGGTTGTGATCCCCAGGTTGTGACAGTCAGCTTTCGTATGATATTGTTTCTAGCACCCACTTTTTGCTTGATGTTCAGGCAGTGCTTCTTGTAGGTCAGAGCACGGTCCAGAGAGACTCCCAGGTATTTGGGTGTGCTGCAATGCTCCAGTGGGATTCCTTCCCAGGTAATTCTCAGAGCTCGGGATGCTTGTCTGTTCTTAACGTGAAAGGCACATGTCTGTGTTTTAGATGGGTTAGGGATCAGCTGGTTTTCCCTGTAATAGGCAGTAAGGGCACCTAAAGCTTCGGAGAGCTTCTGTTCAACCATCTCCAAGCTCCCTGCTTGAGCGGTAATGGCACGATCATCAGCATAGATGAAACTCTCTGTCCCTTCTGGCAGTGGCTGGTCATTTTGTGTAAATGTTGTAAATGTTGAACATTGTGTTCAACATATTGTGTAAATGTTGAACATGGATGGAGCGAGCATGCCCCCTAAGGCAGGCCGTTCTTCTGTTTCCGCCATCTGCTTCTCTGGCCCTGGAACTCAACAAAAAATCTCCTGTTTTGTAGCAGGTTTCCTATGAGGCGAGTGAGATGGTAGTCCTTAGTGATATTATTCATTTTTCTCAGGAGGAGGCGGTGGTTTACAGTATCATAAGCTGCTGACAGGTCTATGAAGACAGCCCCTGTGATCTGCTACCTTTCAAAGTCATCTTCGATGTGCTGAGTCAGGTTCAGCACTTGCGATGTGCAGCTTTTGCCTTTCCTGAAGCCAGCTTGCTGTGGAATCAGACAGTGGTCTATTTGTTTCATCATTCTATGCAAAATTAGTCTCTCCAGAACTTTGTAAAGATGGCATAACAGGGAGATTAGTCTATAGCTTTTTGGGTCATTACGGTCTTTGCCTGGCTTCAAGATGGCAATGACTCTTGCTTTCCTCCAGATTTTGGGGATCTGACAGGATGCAGTGCAGTTGTTCATCAGTTCCAGCAGCCAGCACCTTGCTTTTGGGCCAAAGTTCTTGATTTGTTCCATCCGTAGATCATCCAAGCCAGCTGCTTTGCTCCAGGCTACACTGCAACTTCATGCAGCCTGCAAGTGAAGTCCAACTGCCCCAACCAGCACTTTGAGTTTACTGAAGGGGCATCCTCAGACTTCTCAGAATCTTTTATGAGTCAGACATCTTCTTCTGTAGGAGTTGTTTGATAGCTTATGTAAGATAACTTGATGTTGGAGGAGTTGTCTCAAAAATGGGAAATATTTGGTTCTCCAGATGTTTGTCCTAGAGCTCCCACAATCACTACTGGACATATTAGGTAGCACTGATGGCAACTGTACACTGATGTGTTGTTGTTGTTGTTGTTGTTGTTGTTGTGTGCCTTCAAGTCATCCCCAATTTATGGCAACCTTAACATGAACCTATCGTGGGGTCTTTTGAAGCTAAGAGTATGTGGCTTGCCCAAGATCATCCAGTGGGTTTTCATGGCCCAACAAGGATTCAGAATGCAATTCTCAAAGACGACAATAGTTCCTAGTTGAAAGCATAGGGAAATTTAAAAAGCTCCCCACTCCAGGTACAAGATTTGGAAAACTTTACCACTGGAATGTGGCAAAAAGAGCAGTTCTGGCACTACAAGGTGAACTCATTTCTTTGCTGTTTTGATACAGGAAAAGTGCAGCCATTGACCACTTGTTAGATATCCGCTACTGCTGCCTTGTTTTGGATTCTCTCTTTGCATATGTTCCAGATATAGAGGTAAAGTGGGCTAATGTTTAACATTCCCAAGGGGGAAATGCAAGCCTGGTTCTTTGCTTTCCATTCAACATGAAGATGAGATGCATATCTGTAATCAATGAGGAGTTAATTACATTGATGGTATGCCTGGCAGTGTAAATAACACCTGCTGCCTCAGCTAGTGAATACTATCGATAATAACCACAACAATATGTTTATACAGTCACATATTCCAAGTAGCATGGGCACAATATGGGTTCAACACACCTGAACCCCTCTCTCAGTCTGCATCTCCCCTCTGCTTACATTGTGTCCTGTACTACTTACTTGCACTGCATATGGATACCCAACAGAATCTCCTTTTCTTTCAATGAAAGAGACAGACAGCTATTCTAATTCTAATTAGACCGACATTATTTACTGGAGTAAATAATACTTTAACACACAAAGGCTCTTCCCAGAAGGTTGTTGACTTTGTGTAATTTCTGTTAAAGTGGTCAGGTACCACTCAGAGGAGCAGGCGATAGACAGATAAGATTAGATTTTTAAAAGCCAAGATCAAGTGGCCGTCTTCTGTTACTGGCTTCCAGACAGCTGAGATACAGCACAGATACAATGATGATGTGGACCCCGGAAAGGTTTACAACTGACATTTGTCATTGAGAAGCCACTGAATAAACCATCTTCTCCTTACACGATAGTGTACTGCAGATGCTGAAATATCAGCTATCATCTTTTGACTGAGTTTCTTGCTACAAGTGATCCCCATCTCTCAAGATCTGGTGACTTCCCACTATCCATTATCATCTTCATATATCTTGAGAAGAGTAAACAGATGTACATAGTAATAGGAGTAAAAAAAAATCCTAGTTCTTTACCCATAAAAATAAATTTCTATTCTCCTTCAGGAGTAAAGATATACTTTCATACACAATCTGTTATATGTACTCTCCTTAAATGGGTTTAAACATTGAGGTACGCAGAAGTATGGTGGACTGCCCTGTTGAATAGCTCAAAATGTATTTGTGGAAACTTCCATGATGGAAGTACTTTCGTATCACTATTTTTACATCTGCAATGAAAAAATAGCATGTTGAGGAGGAATGACATTGAGAAACAGATGCCATATGAATGTCTGAATGATCATGGGTGATCACTTGTGGCTGAGTATGATTGTTTTCCAGAGGTGAGTTAGCCTAATCTTCGTCTCCTAAAGCAGTTTATTCACAATTTAAGAATGGAAAACAGAATGTCAGCGGACAGCAAATGAGATTTAAAGACAGCCTTCAAGCTAACCTAAAAGTGTGGTATAAACACCAAGAACTGGGAAACCCTGGCCCTGGAGATCAGCTGTTACCAACAGTGCCATGGACTTTGAGGAGGCACAAATGCAGGTCCTTGTAACAACCCAGGAGTCAGATTGAAAGAGTTTATCACCATGTAGTGATTTAGGCACAGGTCTCCTTTGACTGTCTAAGGTTAACTTCTATCCCAACTGTTTCGTCACACTGTTTTTACATCTAGATGCATTCTAGAATCTCAGTCCACACAGGACCAGTATTTGAACCATATGAAACCACTATACACAGAATGCTTTGGCTTCATGGCAGAAATACCAAGTTTCCTTTGTTGATATCAATGGTTACGAAAAGTAAGGAAACTACTGCGATACATCAGTCTGTATAAATACAGCTGGCCCTTACATTTGTGGGTTTAACTATTGCAGATTTGTTTGCTGATTTGATTAATATGTTCTTGCTAGCAATCTCTAGATCCTTCATAGCAACTTTATAGTAAACTTCTGCTGGAGGACTCAGGAATCTCCTTGTCCTCCAGGGTGATTCTATGGTAAACTTAGAGGACCTAGGACCTTTTCACATGGGACTTTTTGCCCGGTTCTTCCATTTGTTGACAAGGCCTGCCAAGCATCATACAACAACACAGGCTTGGCCTCGCCCACATTCCTCTCGAAGTGGAGGAGAATCATTGCAAGACACTTCCTCCTCCACAACAGAGAGAAAAGTGTGTTTTGGGTAGTTCCAACGGAGCTACCTGCACTTTCCTTGCCATTTCTCCATGTGATGGGGGAAAGGGCAGTGGGGCAATGCGTGTTGCCACTCTTTATCTCATATGATGGGGAAAGGGCACCAACACGCCTTGTGGGCACCACAAGCCACCCTACATGCCCTTGTTTTCACTGGCGAAATGGCACATCCCCAGTGGCTGTGTAAAGAGGTCCCTAGAAATCCTTAGAGATGTGTTCTCCCAGTTTTTTTAAAGCATTTTTTTACTTGTAGTTTTTTTTCTTTTGTGGAGATCCTGAACCCCCTTTACCTGTTGATGTTGAGGCTCAGCGTCTCGGCAGTGAATCTACTACCAGTTGCAGGAGAAGGAGGAGTGATGCTGAGTCAGAGCTGGATCAGCGTCAGCTGAAGCGCATTCGTGAAATCATTTTGGCCCCGAGCTTTGCAGGGTTCGGCCCTGAGGAGCTAGTAGAGTCAGATTACCGGGGAGTAAAGCGTGTTGCCAGTGAGTCTGACAGTGATGAAGACACTCTGAGTAAAAGGCTTAAAGATACAGCTGACAATTCCAGTTCAGGTGAATTGGAAGCCAGTGAGGGAGAAACGGAGGAGGAACTGGATTGGACTCTTGTTAAGAACATTAGGGACATATGCATCCAAGCCACGTCCAGTGATGAGTTCGAGGGGTTCCAAGATACATGGAAGGAAGGTTCATCTTGGCAGGATCAAGAATTGGATCAACGATGGCAGCGTTGGTGTGGTGGAGAGTCAGCAGTTGAGGGAAATGATCCAGATGCTAGTGATGAAAGCCAATCAAGTGATAGTGACTGCCAATAAATTGGGAGTGCTGGGATGTGTAGCTTTGCAGAAGACAAAGTGTTGTTTATATGCTTTGTGTTGCCTAACCTCTGTTTGGGTCCCTGGTATCCAGCTATCCTGCCTTGTGTGTCTTGACTTCGGAACCGTTCTACGTGAGTGACTTCATCCTGCCCCTGACCTTGGAATCGTCTTTGGACTACGCAACTGTTTATCGGACTTTGTTATTGCTCTGAACTCTGCTTGATTAAGAAGCTGTTTTGATTTTGTGTTTGCCACACGCTCATGTTAACTCCTGCTTTCCTTTTTGCTGAGCTTGAGTCCTGGAAGATCCGGCTTATCTCCTTTTTTGTTTACTTGCCTGAAGGCTCTTTTGTTTTGGTAATTAGCACTGCTGTTAAGTGCTCTCACTGATAGAGACTCATTAAAGACTTTTGTTAACCCTTTAACTGCTGTGTGAGACAATCCCTGGTACCTGAGTCACAACAGTTGAGGTGGACCTCCTATGATAGAGTAAAATAACTAAACAGTTATGCACTACTTATAAAATATATGAATTGTTATATGCCAGACATCAGATCCTGAAGTTAAGTGACACTGGGTATTAAACTAAAAGTTCTGTATCTTTGTAAGTAAAAACGTACTTCAACAACAGGTTTGAACAGAACCTAAATTACATGTGCTTGCTTTGTGAAGGTCCAGCAATACCAGCAGGCCAAATTGTGGTTGAATAAGTTGGAGGTGTCTAAGCAGTCTGTTCAGAACACTCTGTTTTGAAAAGTTGTTCAATAGCAAAAGTGGGTGAAGACTGATCACTTGAGTATCACATTGACTCTGGCATCTCTGCTGTTGAAATCCTGGCATCCTTTCCAGGAGGCTAGCTCTTGGCATCACAAACAATTGACCTATGAGGTTGTATTTAGACTTTGGACCGGTGCCTGGTTTTCAAATCCAGTGTTCTTTGTACACAGCGTGAAAGTTCCTCTGCCTTCAAGGATTTCCTTCTTCACCCCCCTCTCTCCCCAGCCTTACATCCCTGGTGTCACTGTTCAACAGTGAGCTGAGACTACAAAGCTTTGGGCCAAGAGCATCTCCATTACCTCTCAGGTAACAGTCAGTTCTTCCGATCAGATGCAGTCTCTACAAGTTCCTGATAATGTGGTGTGGATTCCAGATTCCACTTCAATTATTCACACTGGGATTGTACTCCGGTATCTTTCACTCTGATAGTCTCTATCTCACTTTTCTTTCTTGCTTTGCTATTAAATAAGACATGCTCTCTGCTAAACACAGAGAGAAATCCTTCTTCTAAGTAGGCTTTGTTTTCTAGTTCCCCCACTCCCGTTTTAAAACAAATCAGTTTGAGACATTTTCCATTCCTGTCTGAGAAAACAGTTTTGGCTATAGATGCTCATAAAATAATTAACTTTTGATTTCTTAGGTTAGATTACCCTCCCTTCCACCCTCCTGTTGTTCAAAAGTGTGCTACAAAATGAGGGACAGGTAAACTGGTTAGTCGATAAACAAAAGCTGCATTGTTAGTTTTTTTTTTTTACTTACAGCTTTGGAGAATTGTGCTGACTAAGAAAGATTCCAAACAAAAAACCACTCACTAACATATCTAAAGCTCTAAATCTGCTTGGGTTTCCACTTTGACACTCTGGAACAGTTCTGGCTTTGGTTAGAGTTAGGGTTCAGCAGGCTCTCTGGTACTTTGCAGCCCTAAACCTCACTTTGGAGACTCTTTCATATGTCTCTCTTTTTATTATAACAGGGGAAAGGTCTACAGCATTTTCCCTTTTCAATTGCATTAAATGACAATTGCATCATATTAATGATTTTCTCAATTGATGATTTTCTAAAAGATGAAACCTGCCAAAGTTCGGATAAACTTTGGGACTTTTGTGGAAGTGGAACTTTAAAGTCTGCTTGCTGCTGTTGTTTTATTTGGTTTTTTTAAAATTTAAAATGAAACTTTTACAATTTCTCTTCTTTTATGTTTTGTGGAGGAAATTTAGTATGTCATAGAGATTTTCCTAAGTACAAAATTTGTAGAAATTTCGACGGATAGTTGCTAACATTAGGTAGTTATGATAAATGAAATATATATCTGTCTTTTACTTCTTGCTCTTTTTTGGCTCAGTTGACAACACCTAAATGGCACTGCTTCGTCCTAATTTAAATTGATAAAATAGTAAATCTATGTAAGTATTTGAAATGCCTAATGGATATATATAAGAAATTGTGCACAAATATAAATTTTATGTTGTGTAAAAAAAGAAAACAACAACAAAAACAAAACAAAAAAAACACCAAACCCAGTAATGTTGGGGTGTTTAATAGGGATTCCCCTGCCTACTTTTTTGTGGCAGTTTGCTGTATTTTTATTGCAGGACTGTTTTTACAATGTTCACTTGTTTCACTGTCTCCTACATTAAATGTATTATGTTAGGGTTGCCAAGTGAGATATAAACAATAGGCCTGGGCGGTTTCGTTTTGTTAATTCGTAATTCGTTAATAATTCGTTAATTTTTCCAATTACAAAACGATAACAAACCATTCTGGAGCAATCATTAAAAAAAACGAATTTTTAAACACGTTTTGTAAATGCTTCGTATTTCGTTATTGTATTCGTTTCGTAAACCATAAACCAGTTTTATGGTTTAATTAGTGAAAAAAAATTATAATATCACACCAACAGTCAAGAACAGAGGGAGAGGGAAGCTTCAGAAGTTTTTGGAGGTTTTTTAGCGTATTTCGCGGTCGCGTCCGCCATTAACGAATCGATTCGTTATTGTTTCGGAAATCGATTCGTTAATTTTTTACCATTTACGAAATTTCGTAAATATCGAACTTTTTAAAAGGAAAATTTTGTAATTATTTTAAATATCAAAACAAAAAAAAACCCCAAATACAAATCGATTTTAGAAACAAATTTTTGCGTTGTTACCCAGGCCTAATAAACAAGACTCTTGTCCTGTTAATGGTTGGGGTGATCAATTACTCAATCATTAAAAGGACAGGAGCTGAATCCCTTACAATGGATCCTTGGTTCCCCTGAAGTTTGCTTCCAAAACCACCACCCTCTTGATACCAAATCCATGAATGCTCAAGGGCCATTATATACCATAGCATAGTAAAATGGTGTCCCTTGTACAAAGGGGCAAAATGAAGATTTGCTTTTTGAATTTTTAAAATTATTTGAAAGCCATGGAAGGTTAAATTCATGGATGCAAAATCCATCATTCTGACCGAATTTCACTTGGCAACCTTAGTGGTTGAGGCCACAAAAACATGATCCAGCAAACATGATCCAGACCTTCAACTGCACTGTACTCAGACTTGTTTTCATGTTCCCTATCTTGGCACAAACCCTTAATTCAAGTCATAATAATGTTGTCTGTTATTCACTGCAGATGCCTCAAGCCTAAACTCTGATTAATACAGATTGCAGACAGATGTTTTGGTTTTGTGATTGATAATTCTATGTGAAGCTTTCATTAAAGCACAAGGAACTAACAAAGGGGAAGGGGTTCCTGAAAGTTTCAGTACAGTTCACAAACAAGAACTGTAGTTTTTACAGTTCGGTTGTACAGGGTGGGCCAAAAGTCACAATGGGTTTTCAATATTTAATAACGCCATTATTTTTTGTTTTTAATTTACAGCACCATAGCATCATATACAATATATATAGGAAATAAAAGTACATTATGTGAAAAATCTTTTCAGTTTTTTTCACAGTATTATAAAACCATAAGATCTCTTCGTGAATTTTGGCAACACTGTAGAACTATTCAGACAATTTCTTTCAGAGAAGAAAATTAATATGGCTTTTTATATCTATGTGCAAACACACACACATACACACACATACACATATATAGACATAATGTGCATATGTACAAGATGTCCCATGAATTGTTTACATTCACTTGTTTACATACTTCCATGTTTTCTATTAATAGATTATTTTATGTTTAATAGTATCTAATTTACGTTTAATAGTATCTGCACTAATTATGAAGTGTTAATAATTCAATGTCAGGTAATAGAAATAATGTGTTTGTACAATCTGAAGCAACAGAATTTTTTAAAAAAAACATTTATTTATATTTTGGTAATACAATGTTTAGCTCACCCCTTCCCTCTGGCTCCAAAGGAAATAAAGGTCTGACCCCTTGAGGTCTCCCATGGTCTGGCAACATTGGCTGGATATAATCCATATAATCCTGTTTCTGAATCCAGATTATCTACTTTGAACTGGATTATATGAGTCTGCCCTATAATCCAGTTCAAAGAAGATAATCTGGATTCAGTAACTAGATTAAATGGCAATGTAAATTGAGACCCATTTGTTGCATTACTCCAATTGTGGACATCCTGGTGTGCTAATGTACCATGGGGATAGAGAGGCATAAGTGTGATCACAGTCACTGCATATAGCACAAGTTGTGCTTTCTCACAACCCATAGGATTTACAATCACTGTACTCATTCCCTTGTCTACATATACAGAAGTATACAGAAGTCAGAGGTCTAAATCAAGGATCATCAAACTAAAGCCCAAGGGCTGGATACTGCCCTCTAAAGTCATTTACCTGGCCCTTGCTCAAGGTCAACCTAAGTCTGAAACGTCTTGAAAGCACACAACAACAACAATCAGCCAAAAACAGACACACACTTCCCATTGAAATACTAATAAGTTTATATTTGTTAAAATTGTTCTTCATTTTAATTATTGCATTGTTTTAAGTGTTTTTTGCACTACAAATAAGATATGTGCAGTGTGCATAGAAATCCATTCATGGTTTTTTTTCAAATTATAATCCGGCCCTCCAACAGTTTGAGGGACTGTGACCTGGCCCTCTGTTTAAAAAGTTTGTGGATCTCTGGTCTAAATCTTGGCTCTACATTGAAACCACTTACTCTTATATAATTTTACAAAAACTCCCTGAGCATGTGGATACAGGAACTATGAGCTTAGGAGCCTAACTATTGCTCACTTCTCTTTTTCTTGTTTCCCTTGCTGTCTTTCTCAATACAACAAATGGTAGGACCATTATGTGTCTTTTCTGCTTCTGTCCTGGCATGCTGGCAATAAAGTGACATCAGCGGGCAGGATTCTTCTCCTCTCCCCTTGCTATCCTTAAGTGACTGTTTTCCTTTTGTTTTATATTTTATTTTTGTATATTCCCTTTTTTGTTTCTGAATTCTGGAATTGTGTAATTGTAATAAAAATAAAGGAATTGCAGTAGTGCAGAAAAGTGGGGTCACAAGAGTGCATGGAAGTAGAATTGCAGAGGGTGAAGAGAGGGGTGATATTGAAGGTGGCCAAACCAGTATATATCTACTATCTACACTAATGTGACTTTGGCAGACAAGCGAGTTATCATGATAAAGTTTGTTGATGAATTGTAGGTCAACACTGAATGAATAACTGCCATAGCCAGGCATGTAGCCGGGGGGGGGGGGGGGGCTTGGGGGGCTTCAGCCCCCCCCCCCAAATTCTCAGGGTGGTCCGCGAAAAGGCCTTACTGGAACATTATTTAAACTGTTATGTTTATTCATTTCATTATCTGATCACCATGCTCAATATATCTCATATGCATGGGGGTATTGGGGTAACGATACAAAATTTTTGCTAGGGTAGACCTTCTTTCACTCAGACTCAGCCCCCCCCCCACGAACTCAGCCCCCCCCCCAATCAAAATCCTGGCTACGGGCCTGGCCATAGCTCAATACTATATGTTTTAAAAAGTTGACTGTTGTTGTTTCCCATGCTTCCTTTTGTGAATTGTGGATAATAGTGTGCTGTAGGCACTGGATATTCCTTTCCCCCATTTATTCAATTCCCTGATCTCACCGTTCCCTCCAAAAAAGAGTGTTGATGAGAGGCAAGTTGTGGACATATAGACAGGTGGGACATATAGACACCCCCTCTTTAGAATGAGCTCTTGGAACTGGCCCCTCTTGCAGTAGCAGATTACACTTTGACTGACAGCTCATTAGATATTTGAAGACGGGCGAAACCCAACCACAGCCCATTTCTCCTTTTCTGATGAGCCTTGGAGTCGCTTTGGTCAGTAATGGCTTGAGGAAAACAAAAGACCAAGGAGACATTTGAGGAACACATCATGCAAATTTAATGGTGTGCTAAGAAGGCCAAGCATAACAAATGAGAGCCAAGATCTCCCCATCCTCTCTGTGCCTTCGTGATTGCCATTACTACCAGTACTCAGAAGAACAAAGAGTAGGGCTTCTTATTAATATATATGTAGAAATGCATAAATGCTTATGAGAGATCCCAGAACATAATGTCAAAATGCATTAAAACTACATTGTTGATGTAGATAGCTATACAATTCCACTAAGCTACACAATTCCACTAAGGACTTTATCACACCTACCTGCTATTCCACTATAGTTATGTTAGTATACATAGTAGATTGACCTGTATATAAACCAAGGTGCTTTATTGACAGAGAACGGATGTGAAATAAAACGATTGTCAACCTTATCAAAAGGAAGAAAGTATTATAAGTGCTGCTAGACCAATAATGCCCATTGTGTCTAAGGATAGGAACACTTGATAGGATAGAAATGTGTAGTAGCTATTTTTCATGTAAGAGCCCCTGGTGGCGCAATGGGTTAAACCCTTGTGCCAGCAGGATTGCAGACCAAAAGGTCAGCAGTTCGATTCTGGGGAGAAAGGTGAGCTCCCATCTGTCAGCTCCAGCTTCTCATCCTGTGGGAGAGAAAAACTTGGCTCTTTCAGCAAGCGTTTGGAAATGCAGTGGAATAAATAATTATAAAATAGGAAGCTAAGCTGCCTGACAATACAGAAATCCACAGCTAAAACAATCCTCAGACTTGGCTGTCCAAGCTCTGTATGAAAACCATCATAAAAGATATAAATAAAAGATTACATAAAATATTACTATGAAACCCCATGAAATTAATGGGGCTGCCATAAGTCAACAGATGACTTGAAAGCACATACATCACATCATTATCACCTCTCAGTATGCTTTTATCGTGTAATTATCCTGCCTCTTTTATAGAATTATATGAGGTTGGAGAGTCCGTTGTTGTGTTCCACTTTTAACCCTTCCATGTTTCCCAACCATGTCTTTTTTGTTATTCCCATAACAGATATAAAGAAAAACAATTTGAAAAATAAAAATAGTTGGGAAATCTATCTCAGGAAACACCAGAGAAACCACAATGACAATACATATGCCACCTGAACAAAGTACTACATTTGCCTAGGCACAAAATGCTACATTTTTAGTATTTGAGATAGATAATATCCCTTCAGCAAAGTACTGCCATGAGGCAATATAATGCAAGGGCTTTGTAAAGGATCAGCAAATGTATACTTACTGAGCAGGAAAGAGGTCTCTATCGCATGTATTATAAGAATGGCTAGAATCAAGGCAAAATTTATCAGTGCTTGAGCATATTTAGGAAGCTCTTCTAACATCAGTGTATCTCATCTTAATATTTTAACAAGCCCAGTCTGTGGCTCATTTTAAGTCCACCACTTTGATAAGGGATAGCCCTACCACTAGGCAAAATAAGGCATTCACCACCACTGATTTGACTACCCATTCCTCAAAGGCAACAAATTGTTGACTATTTTATTTTTTGTTAAAAATGAAAACAGATGCTTGTCTTGTCTGAACCAACAGATAAAATATCTTAAGGATGTCTGAGTACTGGATACTTCTGTGACGTGTGTGCGCATCCTTGTGCATTTGCACTCATTTGCTGCATTGATTCATGTTGCAAAATGTTTTGAGCCAGAGAAATCTCCTATTCCTTAGAAAAACAATACTGGAGATACATAACCACAGAAATAAAGCATATGTTATACTATCAAAGCCAAAGCTCTAGGCCCAGTTCTTATTCCAGTTTACATGCATGACAGTAATTGAAATATAGGAAGCCTATTGGATTGGCGGGCAGAAAGCAGAGACAGCAAAATTTTCTCTGTGAGAGAAACACAAACCCTGTCACAAAACCCTGTCTTCAGAGAAGCTCTCCTTTTCTTATTACTGTTTTAGATTATGCCTTCAAGTTGTATCTAACTTATGGTAATCTTAATGTAGTCTATTATGGGATTTTCTTGGTAAAATTTGTGAAGAGGAACTTTGTCTTTGCCTTCATCTAATGGTAAGATAGAGTGACATGCCCAAGGTCACCCAGTATGTTTTCATGGCTGAACAGGGATTTGAACCCTATTCTCCAGAGTCAGTGTACTATGATCAAACAACTATACCATATTGGCTCTGAGTTGCTTGGAACTCAGAGCCAATATGGTATAGTTTGAGCAAGCTGAAAGCAAAATGCAACAGATTTAGGGTATGCATGATCCCCTGCTAGTTGGAACAATTTACATTTGCTGACTTGGGGTAACAAAAGAATCTGCACATTTTTCAGGCCAATCTATCATTGCTGCTTTACAGGATAAGGTGAAGACACAGGGTTCTTCCAGACAGTATCAAAATGCGGGTTTAAAAAGTGGAGCAAAAAATCCCAGGACCTGACAGCAAGTCCATACCAGAACTGTCAGTCCTGGGAAATGCTCCCCCAGTGTACTCACTCTGTCTTTTAAAACGGATTTTACAAATCCACAAGATCCAGTCAAATTTTTAAAAAAAAAAAAAAAAATTCTGAGATGCATTGGACCTCATATACATTCATATGGAGATCCTAATGTACACACACGCAGATTTCTTATTTCTATCTTCACCCAATTATAAATTCAAGCTCTGTTTAATATTATAAACATTATAATGTAAAGCTCTGGGCCAGAGTGAAGAGAGAGTGGGCCAGAGGACAGTTCCATCTTGTCTCCTGTGCTATGCTAATAATAGAATAGAATAGAATATATTGTATATACATATAATATTTATAATGTTATAATGTAATACAATATAATACTAATCATTATTATATGAGATTATAATTATATATTTTATATTACATGTAATATTACTAATAATATTACGATATAATGGTATAGTACAAGACAGTAATATATAATACTGATATTGTACTATGCTAATAATATAACATATTGTATGTATATATATCTTGTAAGCCACTCTGAGTCCCCTTCGGGGTGAGAACGGTGGCATATAAATGTTGTAAATAAATAAATAAATAAACATTAGAACAAAGGAATGATTGCAGAGAGTTCTAATTGTAACTCTGCTTCCATTTAGCATCTGTGTGTCCGTGGCTCCATTTTTTGACAACCCAGACAGCTGTTTCAGGCTTTTAAAATGTGCATGTACACTGGAGTAGTCCACATGGGGCTCAGAAGAAAAGTCACGTCTTTTCCATGACTGTTACATGGATGTAACATAATTCTTTTATTCTCTTTTATTTTCTCTTAACACCCATGAAGGCATTTTTAAAATCTAGTCAGAGGTTTAGATCTTATCTATTTGTTCAGTACATTAGAGTTTTGTGCCCACCTCACTTTTTAGAGTATACCCTGCTACTTATTGCCAGGTTATCTCTAATGTACTAACTTGCAGAATGACTATTAGTCGTTCTTTGCTGCCTTTGTTTGCATTCTTTTAAAGAACATTTGGCATTTCCACCAGATATAAAATCTAAACAAGCTTTTTCTTTCTTTTATTTTAAGACAGAAAATGAGCAGACATTGTCATGAATATTAGTCTCTATAGTCTACAATTATAGTTCTTACCAGGTTATAGGCCCTTATTTAATGATATATAAACATTTTAATGGTATATGCACAGGCTGAGGAGCTGCCAACTAATGTTCATTGGGCCTGTAAAAGCTAATCCATTTATGTTTTGCTAAACTGAAACATATTGGCTAAGGAAGAAGCCTCATTCACTTTAACAGTACTTTTGAATAACTTGTATTCTATTTGTTATTAATGGCTTAAACCAAAATATTGCAGTGCAACTCATCGGTGGAGTATGAGAACATATGAAAAAGATGGGAGATGAGGCTAAATGAGGCCCCATCTAGTCTAGCATTATGCTTGAAACACTAATGAGACAATTACCATTAGGATATGCATTTTCTGGTGGTGTTCTCTAGCATTGTAATTACCGACCTCCTATTTCTGGTACAGGAAATCATGTCAGCTAGTGCTATTATTTATTTAGAAGATTTATATACCGGCCTTCTCCACCTCGATGAGGGACTCAGGTCGGTTTACAGAGCATAACAAATACAATCATATAAAACAACAATTACAGATCAATACATATTAAAATAGTACAACTTAGTACAATAAAAACATCATCATTACATGCTAGTAACCATCTTATAGCTTCTTTATTATTAAGGAACTGATTTCGGTTTCTTTTCTCTACAATTCTCAATAAAACGTATGTGATTCTAAGGCTGCTTCCACACAGCCATATAATCTGGAGCAGAATGAGGGTTATAGTAGAATAAATCCCAACTAAGCCACAAAAACCCACTGGATGACCTTAAGTGAGTCACACACTCTTAGCCACAGAGGAAGGCAATTGCAAATCTCCTCTGAATAAATCTTGTATAATTTTTATGTGTCGTGTCAGAAGCTAATTGAGAATACAGTTATCATGTAAAGAAAAACCACAGACAAAGTTAAAGACTTGGCATTATATTCAGTTTCCTTTGACCAGAAGCTGGCCACTTGGAGTGCCTCTGATGTTGCTGTGTCTTCCATTGTGCATGTGGTGGGGCTAAGACTGCATTGTAGTCAGTAGCCTGTGGTTTGCTCTTCTCCACACTCGAATGTCGTGCCAGAGCACAGTCTGTTCAGTGTCTTCCAAGTCGCCCAACCTTCTGTGTCCAGGAGGGAGTTTCTCATCCCGTCTCAGCCACGGATTGAGTGTCCAGTTTTAACCTGCCACTTTTGGACTCTCGTTTGCTGAGGTGTTCTTGCAAGTATCTCTGCAGATCTTAGGAAGCTATTTCTTGATATAAGACGTTGACATGTTGGCTGATATCCAAACAGAGGATGGGCTGGAGATGTCAATGCCTTGGTCCTTTCATTACAGGCTGCTACTTCCCGATGGATGTCAGGTTGTGCTAAACTAGCTAAACAGTGTAATTTTTTCAGCAGTGTAGAGCGTAGACAACCTGTGATAATTTGGTATGTCTCATTAAGAGCCACATCCACTGTTTTAACGTGGTGAGATGTATTCCACACTGGGCTTCTGGGGAACATGAGAGAAGCCTCCTTGCAGGATAGTAACACATCCAGGCGTCCACTAGTCAGCATCTTTGTAGATGGCTGATTCTCTTACACCAGAAGCAGCTTGCAGCATGCAACCAAATAAACATCTTGTACCATGAAGTCGTCATCAGTTAGAAGAGACATAATATTCCCCTTTTAGGACCAGACTTTGCATTCTCAAAACTCCTAGAGAATATGAAGCTGCCTTTTCAGATTTTTTAAAATTGGGAAGGCATGGAAGAGAGGTGTGGCCCTCCTAGGCGTAGCTAGCTGTCAGCAAAAACAGTTTTCCAAATTTAGGAAATAATTTATTCTTGATTTATGTCCTATCTACACAGGCAGCAAAATATCCAGCTTGAAACCATCTCGAGGCTGTAGTGTCCAGAAAATGCTCCGGCTCCCCCAGTGCTAGCTCAAACTTGCATCCAGCCAGAAACAGCTGGATTAAAAATGACCAGAAATCCAGATTACAGCTAGAATATCTGCTGAATTGCTCCTATATATAAACAGGCACAGGTAGGAGCCGCATGCCAAATACAGAATGGTCATGTAAAGAGCAGTCAGAATAAGAAAGCAGCTGCATAGCGTAGCCAGAAGGTAAACAAACTTCCCCCTGAAAGCCCAGTGTTCCCATGGGAATGCTCAAATTTATTATCTTATTTTGTGGAGTTGTAAAGCAAATATTGGGGAAGCTGTTTGTGAGGAGGTAAGGTGGGGTGGTGGTGGTAAAATCCTGCATTTTTTCAGAGGCAATTAATCTGGATTAGAATGTGATCTGATGAAGTTTTGTGGACTCTCTTTGATCTTTTATGCAGTTCATGTAGTGCCTGTGTAGGCATTCCAGAGTGAAGTGGATCTCTACACTGGATCTAAAATTTCACACGAGATGCAAGATCAGATTCAGAAGAAGATTGTGATTCAGCATAAAAATTGGGTGAAGGAACATCAATAACTTAAGATATAGAGATGGCCCCATATTACTTGCAGAAAATTGCAAAGACTTTGAATGGCTTTTGATTGAAGCAAACAGAGGACACGTGGCTGGTGAGTTGAAGTTGAAGAGAGAAACTTTTCAAAAGCACTTTAAAAAGTAGGACGATACAGAATTAATTTTCTGCCAAAGTGGAAAATATGGTATCGCTTTTTCATCATCCTGTAAAAATCACTTTTTTGATAACAATACACAGTAGTACATGAATTGTCTAGCCATGCTGGCAGTGGTATTCTGTGCATTATCCAAAAAGATGATGGTTTCTGAGAGTTGTAGTCCAGAAAGTTACTTTTCAAACTCTATTTCTAAACTTCTTCTGGTCTTCATTACAAACCCTAATAATTCTGTTGTTATCAGGACAGGAATTGTAATTACTCAGACAACAAGTGAGCCTTTAGGCCTCATGATCAGGTTACTTGGGTTTTTAAAAGACCATATGATATGGTTTTGTACTGTGTGCCAGGGCTTGATGCCATGCCTCTGATGGGAATGTGAGCTGCACCATTGTCATAGCTGGAGCCAGAATTCAACTCCAGAAAAAGAAATGGGAGGGGTAGCCAAAATTGTGACTGCCTCTTGTTTTTCTCCCCCAAATGTTTTGTGTGACCTGTTAGGGCTTTTCCCAGAGAAGTCTCCTGAGAATATTTTGCCCCTTTACTCACCCTCTTTGTTCCTACAGATTGTGAATATTTTTTTTCATATTCGGCACATAGACATAAAAACATAAATACACATTTGAGAGTTTTTCATTGTTTTCTTTACCCTAGCAGTGGAGTGCTCAGACTTCAAAAGCCTCTGGGAGTCCCCAAAGCCCAAACAAACAATTGTTCGGGTTGAAAATACACTGGCTGCTGCAGATGAAGTTCGAAATCAGTTGCAGACTTCGCCAGGAGCTGCCAGGGCATCTGCTGTAATGGCTTTGCATTCGTTATTGGAACCAGGGCCATCCAAGGTGGCAGGGATCCAAAGCCCTAAGATCTTTGATTAGCAAGATAAAAGGCAACATTATCATTTTAATAGTACAACCTTTAATGCAGTGACTTGCATTCCATTCTTCTCTTTACCGTGTCCTTTAAAAAAAGGACAACACTCAGAATCTTCACAAGAAATAGATAATAACAAATCTGAGTAAACTACTGCAGGCTGACTATTCTCAATAGGTTAAGACAGTTTCTCAAACTGTGCTCCTCCAAGTTTTTTGGACTTAAACTCCCAGAAATTCCATCCAGTTTAACAGCTGTTAGGAATTGTGGGAGCTAAAGTCCAAAACAACTGGAGGAGCACAGTTTGAGAAACACTGGGTTAAGGGGTTGGAGGATGCCTTCTGCATACAGTACCCTTGGAGAAAGCTTGAGAAAGTTACTTGTTTGAAACTACCAATAACCCATTTAATCAGTGAGATATAATAATAATAATAATAATAATAATAATAATTATTATTATTATTATTATTTATAACCCGCCACCACCTCCCCAAAGTGGACCTGGGGCAGCTAGCATGAGGCCAGGCCCAAAATAATACAACATAATAAACACACAATAACAAAATACATCATAACAAAATATGAAATAACAAATAAAACAGCATAATAAAATCAGACACAGAGGGCGGGTCAAATGTATGAGGCAAAATGTTAAAAAGTTAAAACCCTGGGTGAGATAGGGATGAAAGTGCATTTGTAAGAGAGGCGCCCGACAGGGAGGAGCAGTGGAATTTAGCCATTTTTGGGGGGCAGGGAAGGTGCTTTATTCTGAGGGCAGCTATAAGCTAAAACAACCAGATGGGTTGAGCGGTCATTCTCTGAAGGCACATCAGAAGAGCCAGGTTTTTAGATCTTTCTTAAAAGCAGCTAGGGTGGGGGCTGGCCTGATCTTCCTAGGCAGTGAGTTCCAAAAGCGGGGGTGGGGGGGGCACAGTGGAAAAGGCGCTCTCCCTCGTGCCCATAAGATGAGTCTATAATAAACATATGTGTTGATTGAACAATAGGTTTACTCTTCTTGGGGCTACCAATAGGATCAAGGCTATAGAATCCTCCAACTGATGTATCCATCCTGTTTGGGTATTTATTTGTTTAATTTATATGCATTCTTTTTTCCAGTGTGTGATAGAAGACAGCTTCAAAAAGAATAAATTAAAAACATTTACCATACAATTTGAAATGACAGTTAAAATACTTTCATAATACACTGTAAAATTAATTTAAACTTACAACAGTTAAAGGGTTAAGTAAAACACTCAATGAAAAGCCATCTGATCATACATGAAAAGCTTTCTAAATAAAATAAAATTCTGGCAGTGGTTCAAAAAGTAACATTTTAAACCCTATCCTTGGGCAGGTGTCCATGTAACAAGAACCACTGAATTAGCATTTCTTAATTACTGTTAGACTACTATTCTCATAATTTCCAGGCAGTCTGAACAGGTGTTAGTGATGCTGGGAGGTGGAGTCCAACAGAATTGGGAGGATCCAGGGTTGGGGAATGGCTGTGCTAAATGCAGCCTACGATTGTGATGTGTCCAAAGAAGAGGTAAGGATAAGTTAGGAGCAAGAAGACTGGCTGCCATTTGCCACAGTTCTATCAGCTGCTACTCTGTTGCCCATTACAGTTATGACCTACAGAGCCCTATACCACTTGGATTCGGCTTGTCAGAAGAGGCTATTCTCCCATATGATTCTGTTCAATGGAGATTTTTTGGAAGCCTCTTTGTCCCTCTCTAACCCTCTCTGCCCCACCTTCCCTGCTACCATTTATAGGACTTTTTCATTTCAGCAGGACTTTAATGTCCAATGGCTCAAGGGGAAAGGGTCTTTCAGAATTACCGTAGTTGAATTGTCAATTTTAAATGGTCTTTTTCTTAATTGCTTTTATCACTGCATCAGATGGCCAGCAGCAGAAAGGTGGTTTGCTTTTACCGTGAAATGTGGGGAATCCGATGCCCCATGCCTCGCATTGCCTGCCTCGCTAGGGGGGCAATCACATGGGGGGGGGGAGCGTGGAGTGTGTGGTGCATGCAGCTTCCCCCCATATATTGGGCAACACAGGAAGCCTCCCAGGGTGCTGGTGGCATGCTAGTTTCACCCCTCTGCACCCAGAGTTGCCATGACATTGTTTGATGGGAGCTGGTTGGCTCTGTGGGTGACCGGGGCTAGATCAGCATTTGCCACCAAATCTGGCCCCATATGATGAGGTCATTAGTGACCTTGTTATTTTGGTATGGTATGAATTTTACAGTGAATCTGTTTGATCTTTTATAATTTTGTGTTATCCTTTGAAGATGGGGCCACTTTTTGCTGTTTCAAAGACCATGACATGAAGCAATGGATTCAAACAAAAGGAAAGGAGACTCTGCCTAAACATTGGGGAGAACTTCCTGATAATAAGAGTTGTTTGGCAGTGAAATATACTACCTTGGAGTTTGGAAGAGCCTTTTTCTTCAAATGCTTATTTACTATTCATTTGTTGGATTACTTTTTATCCTGCCTTCTCCCAATATGATAGAAGCTCCTTCACTGGAAGCTTTTAAACAGAGGCTGGATGGCCATCTGTCAGGGGTACTTTGGTTCTGCTTTCCCTGCATGGTAGGGGGTTGGAAGAGATGGCCTACACAGTTTCTTCCAACTCTATTATTCTATGACTATGATATAGGGACTTGAGGTGACCATTTAGGGACTCAAGGTTTTTAAACAAAGGCTGGACGGCCTTTTGTTGAGAGTGCTTAGGTTATGTATTCTTGTATGGCAGGAGGCTGGACTAGATGGCCCTTGTGGCTTTTTCCAACACTATGATTCAAAGCTGCTAAATTCTGGACTAGGGAAAAGGCAAGATATAAAGGGGAAAAAGTAATAACAACAGCAGTGCAGCAACACCAACACTCATTTATTCTGACCTGAAGAGAGGCCAGTAAAAACTGCATGAATTAGATAATTTTTCTTCCACACCCTGTGCCCCAGTAAGAGCACTCAGACATGGCATATCACCTGGAGGAAACAGTATCTTGTAATACAGAGTTTTCCAGACTCTTTATGTTGATGACACATTTTTAGACATGCATCATTTTGTGACGCAGTGATTCTGGTTTAATAGCAAACTACAGGATAAACTTATCCCTTATAAGAGATACAGACAGGCACAACATATCTCATGAAAATCTTTCATTTATATATTTTAAAATATATGATTTATTGCTTATTTCACATAGACTAAGGGCCCTTCAACACCTCCATATAACTTTGAATATCAAGGCATATATTCCAGTTCAAAGCAGATATTGTGGGATTTCCTGCCTTGATATTCTGGATTATATGGCTGTGTGGAAGGGCCCTCAGAGGTTTCTTGTTACATTTGTGCACAACACACCTGCACACTGTAGCTGACATACTAACATGTTGTGACACAGTTTGGAAAGCTCTGTTGTGATGTTTGGTGTGAGAAGAGCTGTGCTTTCTGATCTTAAACATTGCACCCAGTAGTATTTGTCCCCAAGTACAGCAACCTTGCCAGCCAATTGCCATATTACTGTTCTATGATGTAGACTAGAATTGGGAAATCTCTGACTCATAGGTGAGTTGTGGGCCATTAGGTTGCCGTACAGCCCACAAGCAATCTGGATTATTAAGATAAACTTCCAAGTGGCATTTAGATTATTTTCAGGTAATAGAAATTGTAGAAGTTGTTTTGTTGGTGTCAATTAATTTTCTTGCTTACTGGTACACACATATTCAGCCTTTGAACCAAAACTAGGACTCAAGGTAGATTTAGACACAAATCTGCTGATTACAAGTGGTACAATATAAATCAATATAAATTTTATTGCTAAAGTGCTAATAAACTAGCTTTAAAATTAGGTGCTATAATTATTTGTCATCAAGTTAACTTGTAATGATCTTATGAATGAAAGACCCCTAGTCATCAGTAGCCATTTTCAAGTTCTGCAAATTCCTTGACTAAATTAATTTGTAATATAGCATTTCTCTTCTCTTAGTGTCTTCCACATCACTAGTTGTTATCATTTTTTCCAGTGAGTTTGATTTGTCTTTAAATGGTCTATGGTATCTGCTTAACTTTCCTCCAGCACCACATTCAAAATGAGTTGATTCTCTTTAAAACGCATCCATTAAAAGATAATAAATGCATAGTTCTTTAGTTTGCCTACCCACTATCCTTGATTTTAAGTCTAGCACCATTCTTATTTGCAAAATAAGCAAAATGAAAATTTGAGGAGCCTGAAAGTCTTGCATTAAGAATCAGGTTGTCATTTCTCATTAGGATTTAACTGTGCCCACATAATTTTCTGTTTTCAAATTCTTTGCTAACTTACTTTAAGTGCAAAGTGAAATTCTTGACAGAATAACAGGAGTGAAAAATCGTCTGTCTCTTTGGAGCTATGTTTTTGGGCAACAACTCAAACTAAAAAACATGCTTAGAAAGCAGAAATTCTGTTTATGTGGCCAGACTCATTAAAACACATTATTAAAGAGGGAATTAAAATAGATTTAAATTGTTGCTCAATTAGATGAAAATGCAGCAGTGATCCTAGAAACATAAATAACATCCTCTGTGAAGCAGTCTTGCTTTCATTAATCAGGATCTTAAATCTTTATGGTAAGCACTATCCATTCAATCGTTGCTTTCTGTTGATGATGTTGCCCTCTACTGATCAGTTCAGTGCATAATAGCACATTTCAAAAGGCTCTTTTCCAGCAATTACTGTAGCTTCTGTACAATGAATTTGTTGCTGTTACCTGTTTGTTGCACGCCTCTGCTACCTAGGTTACCGAGGCATCAGTTGCAGAGATACTACGTCTTGCTTGTTTATTGGTTGTGTTCATATTTAATCAGGTAACATGCAATTGTCTTCTATCTCTGTTCCTCTCCCTGAATTTTAGTTCTATAAAAATAATTGCATAACCATGGTTGAGTTTTTTTAAAAAGATACTAGTTTGCAAAAGCGAAGAATTCCTGAGTGTGGCCACTATATCCTGAGGAACTAGGCCTTTTACCAAGATACTAGTTAATTATAGGTTAATTATAAATAGACTCTCCCTACCTCCTTTGTGTGTTTGATTTAAGAAAACACACTCCAAGAGACACTAATTGGAAGCTCTGATTTTATCTCAGATGTATAACACCCTTTGTAAGAATATAAATCCTTGATTATTTCTTTCTTTCATGTGAGGTTGAATAATTCATAACTATGTACACTCATGTATAAGTCTAGAAATTTTAGTCAAAAGATCAACCTCCAAAACCTAGTTTTATCTATCCAAGAGTCAATATAAATTCTGTAATTTTATTATTTTCAACAACAACAAATAGAAACCACCCCCTTCTCTAAGGCCCCACCTAATCAAGACATGCCTTTTGGAAGCGTTTTTTAAATTTTTGTTTTGGTTATTTTCAAGCAGATGATGACTGAATCCATGGATTTCAAGATCTTATTGTATTTTGCATTCCAAAACTGATGAGTATTTCTCCACAATGTAGTTCCTAAGCAACACTTCAGGATGTTTCAATATGGACAAAATATGGTGGAACAATACTTGGTTTCTTCTGCAGGAGGGAGAAAACCACCTCTCGTATACACTCTTGTATAAGTCAACCTCATGTATAAGTTCAAGGGCAGGCTTTGGGGGGCACAATTATGGATTTTTATATGATGTGGATGAGTTGAGGGTAATTTCCCTCCCAGGCATTCAAAAAGGTCCGAGGTGGCACCACAGCAGAGAGCAGAGGGGGCAATTGTTTCTTTTAGTTTCCCCTTGCTTGGACCAAGGCCCCGTCTACACTGCCACATAATGCAGTTTCACAATGCAGTTCAATTGCATTGAACTGCATTATATGGCAAGGTGGACTTATAAATGGAGCCTTAGACCCCCCCCCCCCACCCGATGTGTGATGGGAAATTGCTGCCAACTGCAAGTGAAATAAGGTTGAACATTTTGAAATCCACCCACTATATGGCTATCAGCCTCCTCCCAGTAGACTTAAATCAAGGAAAAGTTTCATGAGAACCACTACTTTTCTAAATGTTTCTCCAGCAACAGCAAGAATATCCCTTTGGGCAGCAAAATCAGGCAATTCCAACTGCATGGCCCCCATGAGGGTCTGCCTCCAGGGGCAAACCTAGAATGGGCAACTTGGAAGTCCCTGAACAGACTCAGAAGCAGAGTTGACAGATGAAAAGACAACCTAGTGAAATGTCACTACCTAGACGAATCCTCCACCTTGTGCAACTGTTGAGCAGAACAAACAACTCAATATCTGTATTCTTGTCCACAATGCCCTGCCTCATGCACAGAGGAATAACTGTTTAAAGCTACAGACAATGCAGTTGCAGATGCCCATTTTCTGGTCTAAAACTATCTAGCAGCTTGTGGTTCCTTTATTTTATCAGTTTTAGATAAATTATTTTATGCAATGCTTTTGACATGAAATAAATAAATAAATAAATAAATATCCACAGGTTTTTGTATTCATAGGACATCCTGGAATCAAACTCCACCAGATATCAAGTTCCCATTGTATCTGTATTGTGTGCAAGAAACCCAATGGGATTTTCAAAGTGCTTGAGCACAGTTTTAGCATTGTGATTCTATTTTAGCAGCTGCAGTTGCATCCTATGGAATCCTGGAATTTGTAGTTTTGTGAGGCACTACAGCTCTCTGGCATACCAAACTGCAGATTAATACAATGGAACAATGGCAGTTAAATGGGATCATAGTGCTATAATTATGTAGTATGAAGGGTCCCAAGAGAAAATTGCACAAAATCCTCACTGCTCCCAACAGGGCTTCCTGGCTGTCATTTCTGAACTGGGAATACCTAATTGAAATTATTCTTTTCATTCTTTATAGAATTTCAGATGCTGACTGATTCTCTTTTGCCAGAAGAGAAATGTTTCTTTGGCTGTAATCAGATCTGTTGTTCTTTCTCATATATGCAGGTTCAAGGAGAACATTATTATCGTGTATTCTCCTGTGCTATTCTGATTAAATTTCAGAAGATATAGCAGTGCAATTACTGCAATTAATCACCCTTATATGACTTACCTCATTGCATTATTCGCTTCTGTAGCTCCAAGGGAATTACACATTTATTTTACTAGACATTTTCACTGCTAATTTGAAAGCACTCTTACATCTATCTGATGAACAGACAGCTTGTTACACTTCTAAAATGCTCAAAAATAGACCTTAATTTATATTACCATGGATTGTTTTCATTACAATATCAATCACATTTTAAATACAATAAAGACTAGCAAGATAACTGCAAGAGGGTTCCTTGTAATGCTGAAGAAGAAATGATACACATCTCCTATCCTCATACCAAACCCTTTTGGCTTAGGTTATTTTTATAACTTTTGGGAAAGGAATGGCTCTAATAATTTAACACTTTGAAATACAGACACTCACCTGCTAAGCAGGTATGGACAAACTTTGACCCTCCAGGTGCTTTGGCCTTCAACTCCCACAATTCCTAACAGCCTACTGGCAGTGAGTATGTAGGTGACTGTGGAGCCCTATTCTTCACCTGCATGTTCTCTCACAGTGAGGGCATAGGTTTCCAGGTGGAGGGCGGTCCCAATTGGGGTTGGCTTGATGCGCCTTCCGCTTGGCATGTTCTTCCCTTTTGCCCTCCATTCATGCCTCTTCAAATTCTACAGCACTGCTGGTCACAGCTGACCTCCAGCTAGAGCGCTCAAGGGCCAGGGCTTCCCAGTTCTCAGTGTCTATCTCTTCCAGAATTTCATAAGCTAAGACTGCAACACCTTTTTTTTTTTTTTTGGTCGTGTTAAGAGCGACGCTCCTGTTGTGAGAGAATTGGCCGTCTGCAAGGACATTGCCCAGGGGACGCCTGATCCCAAGGAGCATCGAAACCTAGTGTTGGGAGTAGGGACAATATTATGGAAGAGAGAGACATGGTAAAGGCAGCAAACAATAGGGCAATGAATTACAGTAATACCTTGGGTTAAGGGATTAATTTGTTCCGTGACTGAGATCTTAACTCAAATTGCTCTTATCTCAAAGAGAATTTTTGCATTGAAATGCTTTGAAATGCTATGAATCCTTCACACTCACCCCATAACCCCTCTGTTTTTTGTTACATGTTTTTAAATAAGAAATTGCACTTTATAAATAACAAATAACACATTTGAGGCAACAGAATGTGTGTTGACCAGTGTAACAGCAAGGCAAAACCTGCACATTCTCATGCAACAATAAACAAGGAATGATCATCTTTAAAATGGCTGAAGGATGAAATTGTGGCAAGGAAGCACATTTGAGACACAAAGTGAAGAAGCAGAAGCATCATTTTTTTCATATTGTACTCATTCCAGCCTCCCCCCCCCTCTTGCTCTCTGTCCCTCTCTCTCTTCATGAAGCCAAACATACCAGGAATAAAAAGCACACAAAATCAACTAAGCGGATAATAATAATAACTTTATTTTTGAACCCTGCCTCCATCTCCCTGAAGGAACTTGGGGCGGCTTACATATGACACAAAGTGCCTAAAAACAATGCATAAAATAAACACACAGTACAATTCAAAATGTAAAACCAATAGCACATAAAACAACAATTTAAAAATCAGAACAATGCCCAATAACCTATAGTGACAACTGCTGTAAGACATGGCCAAATTATAATCAAGAAAAGGGAATAGGATAGTGCAAACTGTAGCTAAGGTACAAGGGCATGGTATGAAAGTGCAGTGCAAGAGCAAGGCAGGCCACAATCTCCCAAAAGGGACAACAGCATGAGGCACCAAGGCGGACATTCTGGCAATAGTTTGCATATCAAAACCTTGCTCGTATGTAATAATGAAACCCAGGACAAGCAAAAGCTCGTAAGTTGAAAAGTAAGTAGAGATGCTCGTAAATCGAGGTTCCCATGTACTGGAATTCCTAAATCCACCATTGGGATACTTTATAAACAAAATACCACATAAGTTAATAGCTGATTGATCTCTCCACAATTCTTTATTGGATTTTATTGGATTACTAACTGGAGCTAGCTATAGAGAATATATTATGCCCCTACTCAAGCAGCTCTGCTGGCTTCCAACAATTTTCTGGGCTGAATTCAAGGTGCAGGTTTTTACCTACAAAGCCCTATATCAATGGTTTTCAACCTGTGGGCCCCCAGATGTTTTGGCCTTCAACTCCTAGAAATCCCAACAGCTGGTAAACTGGCTGGGATTTCTGGGAATTGTAGGCTGAAACACCTGGGGACCCACAGGTTAAGAACCACTGCCCTATATACTTCAGGTCCAACCTATCTGTGAGAACGCATTTCTATGAACCGACGCAGCCTTCCACCACCATCTCAAGAGCAGTTGGTGTGGACGAGAGAGACTGCCTTCTCTGTAATAGCTCCCCAGCTCTGGAATACCCTCCCAAAGAGATTAGGTTAGCCCCCACCCTTGACTCCTTCTGCTCCAGCCTAAAAACACAGATTTTAAGCAGGCTTTTGACATCAAGTAAGCTGAAATGGGCCCATATGAGGTTGACACTATGAATTGAAGGCAGCTAGTTTTAACTACAGATGGTCCATGTTTTAAACTGTGTTTTTATTTTATTTTATTTTATGTGTTGATAGTGGTTGTTTTTATAACTTTTATGTGATATTGTTTTCATGTACCGTTTATGTTATATACTACACTTGTAGTGCCTTGTAAGCCTCCCTTTGAGAGATGGTGGTGGGATATAAATAAAGATTATTATTATTGTTATTATTATTATTATTATTATTATTATTATTATGCTAAGGAACAGGGAGAAAGAGGTTAGCTTTATGGTAAAATCATAAAGTCTGTGTTTAGTCAAAGCTTTAGGAGCAAAGATAAGAGGAGATAGTGGAATCTAATCCCATCAGGCCTCTTAGGTGCTATTCAAGTCTCAGGTTGCACCTAGGATGGCGCGAACGAAGAAGGAAATAACAGCTGTGTTTCAGTTTTGGAGAATTTTATTTAGATCTGTAGCCAGCTTCAGTCAAAATATCCTGGTCTCGAACTGGAAAGGAGAAAAAAAAGCAAAAATAAGGGACTGTCTTACCATCTGTATTGAGGTAAAGAATTCATAGTTATGTTTTTGTCTATATTCTTGCACTGTCAGGAGTTGTAACATAAACTGGTATCTTTCATGGAGCTATGACTGGTTGAATAACAGGAAGCAAGGACATGAATCAATGGTCAGTTTTCACAATGGAGGGAAGTAAGCAGTAGAGTCCCAGAATGATCTCTGCTGGGAATTCTGAAAGGCATTTAAAAAGCACAAGCAGCAGCTGCAAACAGTGAAGACATCTGCCCTTGCGCTTTGCTACTCTGCTCATGAATACACATGCCAGTGTGGAACACATCTCATCACGCTAAAACAGTGGATGTGGCTCTCAATGAGACATGCCACATTATCACAGCCTGTCTGCGCCCTACACCACTGGAGAAATTACACTGTTTAGCCGGTATTGCACCACTTGATATCCGCTGGCAGGTAGCAGCCAATAGTGAAAGGACCACGGCAGTGACATCTCTGGCCCATCCTCTGCTCAGATATCAGGCAGCACATCAATGCCTTAAATCAAGAAACAGTTTTCTAAGATCTACAGAGACACTTGAAGGAACACCTCAGCAAGAAAAAATCCAAAAGTGGCAGACTAAAATATGGAACCTCAATCTAAGGTTTTCCCCTGATATTAAGTCCAGCCGTGTCCGACTCTGGGTGTTGGTGCTCATCTCCATTTCTAAGCCAAAGAGCTGCTGTTGTCTGTAGACACCTCCAAGGTCATGTGGCCAGCATGACTGCATGGAGCCCCATTACCTTTCCACCGGAGCGGTACCTATTGATCTACTCACAATTGCATGTTTTCAAACTGCTAGGTTGGCACAAGCTGGGGCTAACAGTGGGAGCTCATGCCGCTCCTCAGATTCGAACCTGCAACCTTTCGGTCAGCAAGTTCTGCAGTTTGGCGCATTAACCCACTGCACCACCAGGGGCTCCAATCAACCTCAAGCCATGGCTGATACCAAATGAGAGACTCCCTCCTGGGCACACAGAGACTGGGTGATTTAGAAGGTGCTGAACAGACTGCGCTCTGGCACCATGAAATGCAGAGCCAACCTTGAGAAATGGGGCTACAAAGTGGAGTCCACGACATGCGAGTGTGGAAAAGAACAAACCACAGACCACCTACAATACAGCTTGAGCCCTGCCACATGCACAATGGAGGACCTTCTTATAGCAACACCAGAGGCACTTCATGGTCAAAGGACATTTAGTGTACAGTGTTCCCTCACTTACTGTGGGTGTTACATTCCAGGACCACCCGCAAAAAGTGAAAATCTGCAAAGTAGGGACGCTATATATGTATATCGAGTTCCGAGGGTGAGGCGGAAGCGAGGAGAGATTTAAAGGCACCATGCACCTTTTATTTTTGCCAGCTATCTCTGCTTTGCTTTGCAATCTCTCTTGATTGGCTGCCTCTCTCCTCAGGGAGAGGGTGAAACCCCCTTCCACACTCCATTGTTGCCAGGATGTGGGATTAAATAATAATAATAATAATAATAATAATAATAATAAATAAATAAATAAACTATATTTATATACCGCTCTATCTCCCCGGGGGGACTCAGGGCGGTTTCCAAGCACAACATCAAAACATACAGAGTCACAACATGAACAAAAAATAACAATAACAGCAACATAAGCATGCAATTATCCAACAACACATAATATTAAAAGGAAAAATTCTTCCTGCTCTTCGTGTCTATTTGTCAGGGCATGGAAAAGGAATGGGTCAGAACAATTAAAAGGCTGGGTCAAGACTGATACAAATTGAAATAAGATGGGACCGGCATTTGTGTACAGTACTGTAGTAGGTAAACGACAAAAGCGGGGATGGGCTATTTCCAAGGGCCTGTTAGGAGAATGACTAGGGTAATATATAGGGGACTAGGTCGTGTCCGGACAGTGTCTGGCTTATCGAATATTTGTGGAAACCACCAAGTCTTCAAACTCGTACGAAAAGAGGGGAGGTATTACAATGGATAATTATATAATTAATTAACTCCTAGAATTGGCTAACCTATAATGCTGTAGAGACATACAGAAGACACCTCTTTCCCTCATGACTAAGCATATCATGTGCATACTACACTGTCTTTGCTCAGCCAGGACAAAGTCTATGAATTTAGTACTGTGAATCCCAAGATATTGCCACTTGCTTGCCATCTTTCTGGTTGATTATTAGAACTGGGCAACGGCAACCATTCATAAACTGGGAGGCAAAAACCCGCAAAACAGCGAGTCCGCAAAAAGCAAACCATGTAGTAGTGAGGGAACACTGTTTTCAAACTTTGTGTGGTTTGTTTGCTTTTGAAATACATTACAACTGTACCCTTGGTTCGCTCCTGATACAATAAATAAATAGCTGCATTGGTCCAGAAGGGGAGGGAGGATCCAGAATGTGCAAGAATAAAAATAAACAAATCAAGGGAAGATAGATTTATGAATGCCTAGTGGTTACTATATTTATTTTGAGTTCTGCACTTTACTCTGGCCCTCATATGGTCTACCTCAACATGTTTTATGACAGTATTCCCCCCCCCCCCCCCCATCTACTGGTTTGCTGCACTTTTCTTGCGCTGCTGTAAAATGTATTGCACTTATTGAATCTGTACCTCAGCTATGTTCTTTTTTCTCGGCCATATTGCTCTTTGTTGTTTATAATTGTGTCGTATTGTTTTTATCTGATGTTTATAATATTTAAGTGTTTTACTTGTGTGTTTTAATTGTAATTTTGGGGCTTGTCCCTTGTAAGCCACCCTGAGTCCCCTAGGGGAGATGGCTGGCGGGGTATAAAAATAAAGGTATTATTATTATTATTATTATTATTATTATTATTATTATTTGAAACACAACAAGATGAGTCTACAGCAGACACTCTGCTGGCTGTTGTATTGGATCACACATCGGACACTTCCCAAGTGTCTAGGACTGTGTGATATATTGGCAAATAATGCTTGCAGATCCCAGTAAGGTGGCCTTCCGCAGCTGGCAGATGGTAATTTTGTCAGCGCCGATTGTGTTTAAGAGCCGTCGCAAACTAGGTTCCTGCGGAAGAAAACCTTGCTAGCATGTCCCTGACGTCATGAGCCTGCGCCTCTCTCCCCGCCCCTTTCTCCGCCCCTTTCTCTTTGCCAGCGTGGTTTTTCCTTTGCTAGGGCAGCATTGCCCGCATTTTCTCTCAGTTGAATTCTGCCAACTGAGAGAGTACGCTGGCAATGCTGCCCTAGGAAAGGAAAAACCACGCTGGCAAAGAGAAAGGGGCGGAGAAAGGGGCGGGGCAAGAGGCGGAGTCTCGTGACGTCAGGGACATGCTAGCAAGGTTTTCTCCCGCAGGAACCTAGTTTGCGACGGCTCTAAGTGCAGGCCAAGGTCTTTAGGCACTGCACCCAGTGTGCCAATCACCACTGGGACCACCTTTACTGAGTTGTGCTAGAGTCTTTGCAGTTCAATCTTTAAATCCTCATATCATGTCAGCTTTTCCTGTTATTTCTCTGCAATCCTGCTGTCACCTGGGAATGTGACATTGATGATGCATACTTTGTTTTTTAACACGATTGTGAGGTTAGGAGTCTGTCTGAATTCGGAAGTCCCAGAGAAGTTTGGTGTGTTCATTCTCTGTAACTTTTTCCAGTTTGTGATCCCACCAGTTCTTTGTTGCAGGCAGATGGTATTTGTGGCACAAGTTCCAATGAATCATCTGAGCAATGGTGTTATGCCTCTGCTTGTAGTCTGTTTGCACAATCTTCTTACAGCATCTGAGGATGTGATCTATTGTTTCATCTGCTTCCTTGCAGAGTCTACATTTGGGATCTGTCATCGACTTTTCAATTCTGGCTTTGATGGCATTTGTTTTAATGGCTTGTTCTTGGGCTGTCAGAATCAGGCCCTCCATCTCCTTTTTCAAAGTTCTATTTGTGAGCCACAGCCATGTTTTTTCTTTGCCAATTTGGCTCGCAATTTTCCCCAGGAGAGCTTTCTTTTGCCAGTTTTCTCTTCTGCTCTGGATTGTGTTTTTACGGTATTCACGCTTTGTCTTTTGCACTTGAAGCAGTTTACTACTATTAACTTCCCTCAATGTTGGTTCTTGACTGCCTTTCACATAATCTGCCTGTGCTTGTTTCTCTTCTTCTACCATTTTTTTTCACTTGCAGAAGCCCTCTGCCTCCTGATTTTCTGGGCAGGTAAAGTCTGTCGACATCACTATGTGTAGAGGATTGTCATCTGTTTTCTTGTTTTTCTGTCCAGATTATCCAGCTCTTCTTGTGTTCCGTTCACAATTCCAGTAGTGTATCTAATGACGGGGATGGCCCAGGTGTTGATAGCATTGATCGTATTTCCATCATTTAATTTGCTCTTCAAAACCTTTCTGATTCTTTGGATATATTCTTTGCTGACCACATTTTTCACATGCCCATGCTTATTATTATTATTATTAATGACACAAAAGCACAGTATGTCACAGATCTATACGCTGGATTTCATATCACAAAATCACAAGTTGAACACTTCCCAAGCGTCTAGGATTGTGTGATATATTTTCAAATGATGCGTGCATCCAAATAAGGTGGCCTTTTGCAGTTGACAAATTGTGATTTTGTTGATGTTTATTGTTTCCAAATGCTGGCTGAGATCTTTTGGCACGGCACCCAGTGTGCCAATGACCACTGGGACCACCTCTACTGGTTTATGCCCGAGCCTTTGCAGTTCGATTATTATTATTATTATTTGGAAGTGTTGCAAGGCACCTTTTAAGATTTTTTTAAAAACTCCAAAAAAGTAACTTTTGCCAGCTCTGGTGAGGAGCAAGTTACCCTCAAACTCAGAAGAGAAAGCCTGAGCTGGAGAAAAAGACACAGCCCCAGCCCCGCCTGCTCTGCACTGGAAGGCTCTCTACAAACCAGCCACGTTGTTGTCAGCCTCGAATGTGCCTCCTGCTCCTGATTGGTCCGCTCCACCCGCGGCGTCACCAGCGGGGCGTGGCCTCCATCAGCTGTTTGGGTCATGCCAGGAAGCAAGTGGGGTTTGGAAACAATGCCGTGTGGCGCGAGCGGCAGCGGCGGCGCCTGAGGTTGCAGCCCGGGGACTTTCCGGCTCCCGCGCTTTTTCCCCCCTCCCGCAGCAAAGCAGGACATTTCGGAGCGGATTTCGCGGCGTTGGCGTTGAAACCGGGGCAGCAGGTCAGTGGGTCCTGGATCGCGGGTTTTTTTTAAGCTTATGCTTCGTCGCCTCGAGTCGTCAGAATAAAGGGAGGTATAGGTTGCTGTGAGTTTTCCGGGCTGTCTGGCCATATTCTAGAAGCATTCTCTCCTGGCATTTCGCTCACATCTATGGCAAGCATCCTCAGAGGGTGTGGGGTCTGTTAGAAACTAGGCAAATGGGGTTTATATATCTGTGGAATAATGTCCAGGGTGGGAGAAAGAACTCTTGTCTGTTGGAGGTAGGTGTGAATGTAGCAATTGGACACCTTGTTTAGCATTTAATGGCCTAGCAGTTTCAAAGTCTGGCTTCTTACTGCCTGGGGGATCCTTTGTTGGGAGGTGATTAGCTGGCCCTGATTGTTTCTGTGGGGGAGGGACTATACTTTTAAAAGTAAAGGGGATATACCTTTAAAGCAAAAAAGTGAATTAATCCCTGGCGTGTGTCCACTTGGTGCATTTGTACAGCTGCGGGTGCATCTACGCTGTAGTAGTATTCCAGTTTGACACCACTTGTGACAGCCAGGGCTCAATGCTATGGGATCCTGGGGAGTTGTGATGTTAAAAGGTCTTTATCCTTCTCTGCTGGCTGTCTCGCCAAGCTACAACTCTCAGGATTCCATCACATTGAGTCCTGGCAGTCAAATCTGCATTAATTCTACAGTGTAGATGCCCCTGAGAGGAAGCATTGGGGTTTTCTTGATCAGCAGGAATGATGAGATCATCTGCCATCCTGTTGCTTATCTGCAGTTCTCAGAGTAGTTGGGGGAAGGAAGGAAGGGATTTTCCTAGCAACAGTGTGTTGCTATCCCTTTGGAAGCACAAGGGCTCAGTCTTGACTAGGCAATTGAGATGAATACAATGTATTGTCAAAGGCTTTCATGGCTGGAATTACTGGGTTTCTGTGAATTTTCCGGGCTGTGTGGCCATGTTCCAGAAGCATTCTCTCCTGACGTTTTGCCAACATCTATGGCAGGCATCCTCAGAGTTGTGCGGTCTGTTGGAAACTGAACAAGGCAGGTTTATATATCTGTGGAAGGTTCAGGGTGGGAGAAATAACTCTTGTCTGTTGGAGGCAAGTGTGAAAGTTGCAATTCATCACCTTGATTAGCATTGAAAAGCTTTTTGAGGTCTGTTGGAAAGTAGGCAAGTGAGGTTTATATATCTTTCTCCCATCATGGACATTCCACAGATATAAAAGCCCCACTTGCCTAGTTTCCAACAGACCTCACAACCTCAGAGGATGCCTGCCTTAAATGTGGGCCAAACGCCAGGAGAGAATGCTTCTGGAACATGGCCATACAGCTCGGAAAACTCACAGCAACCCGAGATGCATACAGTTTACAGAAGGCCTATTTCTGACCCTTGGCAATCCAATCACTTGCTTATCTTGGGCTGAGAGGTTGTCCAAGGGGTTTGCATAGTTGAGTGGAGATTTGAACCCTGGTCTCCAGAGTCATGAGGTGCATCTACACTGTGGAATTGTTTCAATTTGACACAACTTGAACCACCAGTGCTGCATACTATGGAATCCTGGGAGTTGTAGTGTTACCAGGTCGTCGGCTTTTTCCAAAGAGGGCTGGAGCCTCGCCAAACTGTAAATCCCAGGATTCCATTGCATAGAGTCATGGCAGTCAAAATGGTGCCAAACTGCATTAATTCCACAGTATAGATCAGGCATAGGCAAACTTTGGCCCTCCAGGTGTTTTGGACTTCAACTCCCACAATTCCTAACAGCCGGTAGGTTGTTAGGAATTGTGGGAGTTGAAGTCCAAAACACCTGGAGGGCCAAAGTTTGCCCATGCCAGGTGTAGATGTGTTCACTATCTAATGCACAAACCATTACACCAAACTGACTTATTCTATGGATCAGTCCAGCTGGACTTCCTTGGAAGCTAGATCACTATAGCAAACACTTCTGAATTTATCTGGTGAATTTTACTCTTGCACTAGGAAACAACATCTTTATGAAATTAGGACCAAACTGAAAGAAAAGTGAAAACAGAAATTATTACCACTGCAGGTGAGGTTTAGAGAAAAGATGCCTTTAACAGCCGCTTGGCAGACAGAAACTCCTGGGGAAATTTAACTCATCCCTTGAATGTATATTTGAGATGTAGCCATTCTGGTTTTCTGGGCAGACCTTCCTTGTGGGATGGATTACTAGTGGTACCAATTGGCAGTTCAACTGAATGGCTCGTAATTGTTTTGGTTGGTGGGGAGGGGGGTTCCTGGCGTGCCCTGAAGAATAGATTTCAAGACATCATTCATTCTCTCAAGAACTTGGTTTGGTCCCTTGAGGCAGGTCAGTAGTAAACAGATTGGGTACTCTTCCCACAAAGCAATAGATTTAAGTGCTTGCCCAAAAGAATGGTTTTGAACCTGCTGATTTGAATTAGTATTAAGGATCAGCAAGGAGTCATTCACTTGGGAGGTTTGGCCACTAATGTGCTGTGAGACAAGTACTTAAAGGATCAAATGACTTCATATACCCATCTCTGCTGTAAGGTCAAGTCAGCTGGAGTGTTGCTTCTTTTTGTTTGTGTGTCTGGTTTTTAAGGATTTGTTTTGACCTCATCTCGAGCTGAAATAATGCATTTAAGGGGAAAGGTACCACTGAGTCTGCAGCGCTTAAATGTAAGACAGGAGGAGAAGGGGAGAGACAAAAGATTGGAGAAGTCCTTCATTTAGCCCAGCTTGCAGCTTTGTTTGTGTTTCCTATGGACCTCCCTCTATCCATTCTTACTGCTCCATTTTTAAGCAAGCCATGTATGTAGAGGTGCACCCCCCCCCTTTTTTTTTTGTTGGAGAAGGCTGGAGGCAGATGGAAGAATGTAGGCATTGTGTGGTTCCCAACAGGTGTTTCCAGGGAGAATGGACAGAAGTATTTTCACTTTATTGTGATTTATTGTAACTGTCATTATTATGTTGGAACGTGCCGGCAGAGGTGACTTCCTTCTTTCAAGAAGATATGGTTGTGGTTTGTTTTGCTTGTTTCAGCATTTCAGGTATTATTTACACAGGACTTCAGGCAGCCTATCTTATCCTGATTCTGGCTAGAGTGGGATTTGCTAAAAGTCATCTACTATCTAACAACATTATTTATTTATGTATTTATTTATTTATTTACTGCATTTGTATACTGCTGTTCTGATCCAGAGGTGACTCAAGACTGTTTCCATAGAGCAGGATTTCTCAACCTGGGAGTCATGATGGGGGGCTGGGGGGGAGGGTGTCTAAGACCCAGCGTTCACATTTGGGCATATTGAGTCTTCGTGCCAAGTTTGGTCCTGATCTATTATTGTTTGAATCCAGAGTGCTCTCTGGATGTAGGTGAACTACAACTCCAAAACTCAAGGTCAATGTTCACCAAACCCCTTCCAGTATTTCTGTTCATCATGGGAGTTCTGTGTGCCAAGTTTGGTTCCATTCCATCATTTGTGGAGTTCAGAATGCTCTTTGAATGTAGGTAAACTATAAATCCCAGCAACTACAATTCCCAAATGACAAAATCAAGCCTCCCCAACCTCACAAGTATTCAAATTTGGGCATTTGAGCCAAATTTGGTCCAGTGAATGAAAACACATCCTGCATATCACATATTTACATGACACTTCATAACAGTAGCAAAATTACAGTAATGAAGTAGCAACAAAAATATTTTTGTGGTTGGGGGTCACCAAAACAAGAGGAACTTTATTAAGGGGTTGTGGCATTAGGAAGGTTGAGAAACACTGCCATAGAGGAATATTTGTTTCTGCTGTAAATGCTCTCTGTAAGGATTTCCTGATTTTACAAAAGCCTTCCTCTTGAAAAAAACCTTGTTTATTTCCTGGTAAGGGATCTCAGACTTCTAGGGATAGCAGACCTCATAGCTGTGTCTGAAGCTTCATAGAGGAGGAGGCACTTGAACCTGTTTTTTATAGTAGCTGAGCCCAATGCAAAAAAAACCACACACTCTTAGCTGGGAGTGAGTCACAGTGAACTATGAACACAGTGGGACTTTCTTCAGAGTAAACATGCACAAGACAGTGCTGTAGGTAAATGTTTGGCGTGAGATCTGTGTCACTGAATGTGTTTCTATTGATCTCTACTAGCTTGTTGTTTATGGTCACTATGAGCGTATTTGAACTACATTACATCACACCAGGGTAACTGTGTTCAAAGAGATAGCTGTAATAACCTGTTTGGGCATAAAAAAGCATAAAGGAATCTAGTAGCGCTTTTGAGACCAACTGGGAAGAAGACATCTTTAGCATAGGCTTTCACAGCCACATCTGTTGTACTTGATATAGCAGACGGTTATTTAGGAAAGCTTATGCTAGAAATTTCTTCATACTACTTAATATCCAAGGTATGTCTGGATTCCTTGACATTTTTTATTTTATCCTGTACCATTATAGCCATTTGGCACTGGTCATGGCTACAATCACAGCATCCTGGAATTTGTAGTTTGGTGAGGCAGTTCAACTTGAGATCCCGAGGTTTTGCAGAAAGTGGAGTTGAAGTAGCATCAGACCATTATGTAGATTCACCTGAAATATATAGAGACTACCTCGAAGTCTGTAGCAGTGATTAAATGGACACTGGGTGCCTGTAGACCACAGATAAGGAAACTTTCTTGGCTAGTGGCTCGCATTCTAATTTGGGAAGGGTTGTGGGGCAGAGGGAGGTATTCCATAATAGGTACATCTTACTTACTTCGTTGGCCAAGTAGGATAGTCTTCCAGGATCAACATTCTGGTGGGTTCGCAGGTGACTGTGTCCATAGGTACATCACAGTGGTTCCCAACCTTTGGTTCTCCAGGTGTTTTGGACTTCAATTCTCACAATTCCTAACAGCTGGTAAAATGACTGGGATTTATGGGAGTTGAAGTCCAAAACAACTGGAGGACCAAAGGTTGGAAACCACTGATAGGGGCAAGGTGTGGATGTAGTTGAAAGCCAAATGAGTGAGATCAGATATTTTCTCACCAAACATACAAACACAGCTCAATTTGATACATGTGAACTCAGAAATAAGTCCCAGTCCCACTGTCATAACTTCGGTATTTAGAGGGTTCACCTTGTTAGATAACATGGGGCAAAGCTGGCAGCTTCCGTCCTGTTCCTTTGGTAATTCAGCATTTCACTGGTTGTGTGCTCCTATCATCTTCTGCCAGTTGTAACTTAGGCTTATCAAAATATGTAGCAAAATTAGAATCCCGAAGTATCAAGCTCTGAGTGCTCCTGCATCTCACAAAGTTTTTCAAAATACAAGAATCATGGAATGAGCTTATCTCTCCCAAGTAGATGCTGAAATACTGTCAAAGCAGAGCAGAGATGCTTTTTTGGACATCAGCTCCCACAATCCTCAAACTAGATTGGACAGTACTGGCTGAGGCTATGCTTCTTAAATTATCTGATATGGGGAACTGGCATTCCCTCCGCCCCCCGGTGTTCCAAGGATTGGCATCATATCTAAAACCACCTTCCTTTCCTGGAAATGGGTTGTGGACTAGCAGCTAATACAGTAGGCCCTTTACATTCACTGGGGTAGGGGGCACAGGAGCTCCACAAAAGTGGAAGAACCACAGCTAACCCCCCCCCCCCTATTTTTTTGAACCCAAGTGAAAATTGTTAATAATTTGTTATTATTGCCTTTTGTGCGACTGTCTTATTGTTGAATGTTTTGTATTAATTTATTGTTGTATTTTTATGACATTAAATGTTTACCTTTTATGCTGTGAGCCACCCTATGTCCCCTTGGGGAGATGGAGTGGGATAGAAATAAAGTTTTACTTACTTATTTCTCTAGTAATCCACTTCTTCCAGTATGATTTTGTGGTCAGCCTCTGTAGGAAGAAGCTACAGTACCTAGAAAAGTTTTCTTTCTAGGAATCTTTAGACTTTCCAGTGCAATTCTGTGGTCAATTTCTGGCAGAAACTGATTACAGTGTCATGGTGGAGGACCTTGATATTTCTGGAAAAAACATAATAATCAAAACCATGAATTATCAAATCCACAAAAGGTAAACCTGCAAAAGTGGAAGGCCAGCCGGACAATGCAAACAAGCAATGCCACATTACTGCTACATTGAGTAATACTGAGACAGGGATTGTGAGAACTAGCTCCCCCTCCCCCAAACAAGCTTTCCCATTGCTATGGTAGTTTCAGATGAGCCAAGAGCCATTGGACATGGCAGTAACCAGGACCAAGGAACGGATCTGAATCAAGAATGCAGGAAGACATCAAGATGTAATGTCTTGTAAGTGAAGTAAGGCTATATTGGAATAGGAAAGCCATTAGAGTTTGGGTTGTTGTAGGTTTTTCTGCCTTTATGGCCATGTTCTTGAAAAATTCTAGAATGCAGTTCAAGATACAGAGAAGTCTCCTAATAGCAACAAAGCAGCATCAAAAATGAAAAAATACAGCCAGAAAAACCTATAACAACCCAGTGATTCCAGCCATGAAAGCCTTCGACAATACCATTAGAGTTTGTCCCAGGGCCTAATAGTCTTTCACTTAAATTCAGTTGTTCACCACACGGAGGAGCTGCATATAGATCCAGAAAATCTTGACACATAAGCAGTGTTATTGATTTCTTACACAGCGAGTGTTTCCCAAAAATAATATCTCCTGTAGTCTTAAATGGAAGAGTTTTTTTCTACCACCTCGTCCTGCTGCAGATTTGAGAATGGTAGTGCTGAACATGTGTCTGTTAGGAGATCAATGTTCTTCTCCTTCAGTATAGTTAGGTACTGTCTGTATAACAAATCCTAGGCTCTGTAGGAGTTCAGAGGCTCCTACTATTTCTATTGCATTTCGGAGTTGTTCAAGACTTACCTGTTTCCTCTGATTGACTTTCACATTGAAAACAGAGTAAAACCATGTGGCCCAATTCTCAAGGGCAGGAAAAAATATCCCCTTAGAACAGTGGTTCTCACCCTGCGGGTCCCCAGGTGTTTTGGCCTACCACTCCCAGAAATCCCAGCCAGTTTACCAGCTGTTAGGATTTCTGGGAGTTGAAGTACAAAACATCTGTGGACCCACAGGTTGAGGACCACTGCCTTAGAAGCAATGTGTATATCCATATATTGTCCCACTATGACTGGGAGATAAGGCATGAGATGCTGGGCCAAGCCTGGGCCAGCAAAATATTATGACCTGGAATGTTTCAGTAAATTGGAGACATTCACTCTTAGTCTATCATATGAATCTTCCATCCTTTTCATCTCCTAACCACCAGTGCTGTAGATAGTGTGAATTCCCCCTCACCTTGGGAATCACAACTATTATAGCATAATATTGCACATGCATATTTTGCAAATGTTTTGCACCTATTTTCATTGCCTAAATCAGCCAGTGGGTCTCAAACTTGTTCTCACAAGTTGTTGGTCTTAATTTTCCCAAAGCCCTGGCCCACATGGCAAATCATCAGGGATTCAGAGAACTGACCTCCAATAACATTTGGGAACCCAAGTTTAAGAGCCACCATTTGAAGGCATCATCCTAGGCTGCTTTCCACTTTTGTTCTCCCAAAACATATGGAGACAGGGTTTCTTAATGAAAAGAACAGTGTTGTCTGTTGCCTGATCTTCACCTGGATTAAAAATCCTCTTCATGGTGAGATAAATCATAAATAATACACCTCTTGTAGATCTCTAAATATGACAAGTTCAGGCATGTTAGGACTGGTCCAACACTTTAGCTGTCTAAGGCAAAGGACTTGCTAGCATTTCTTCCTCCCTTTCCTCCTAGTTTTCCATGTGGGGGAGGGGGAGGGGGAGGACATGTTTTCCCTCACATATAAGGACAGAAAGATAGATAATGTAGCATATGGCTCTGTCCTCCAGCATTTTCCCATCACTTTGCATATGCCGGCTCACCTTTTCTTATGGCAAAGCCAGTCCTCTAGTGCGTTGCTGATGAAATGAACCAAAGAAGCCTAACAGGTTGTGTTATTTCAAACTTGGGACAGATGACTATTATATAGAATTGGTTCCAGATTTACAGCCATGTCTAATCAGAGGGGAGTTTCTCCAGTTTCAATGAGATTTAGTCCCAACTAAGTATTATCACAGGTTGCAATAGTCAAAGCCCTTGATAAATTAAAGCAGGTTGTATTGCGCAAACCTCAGCAAAATAGATGACCCAAAGATTGAATTTCACTTCCTTGTTTGGGGACTGGGATATACTTGACTGTGTCCTCAGCTTAAACTAGCTTTACAGAAAATAATGAGCGTTAACTGCTGCCTTTAAGGAGATACGAAAACCTGTTCTTGTAATCTGTGACCCGGTGATATGACTGGACAATTGTGGCTCATATCTTCAAGGATGTATGGGTATAATTACAAGAAGTAAATGAACCTTTTAAAATCTCTACCTGGTGGAGAGACAGGAAAGAAGGAATCCTATTGGTGACTTCCACTGTTATCAGTATCCATCCTTTTTCAGTGGTAGTGTAGAAAGGGACAGCAACAACAGTCATCGCCATCAGGAGCATTTACATCACACAGTTATAGAGCTATGATTCCACTTTAACTGCCATGATGGAGTCCTCGGTGGTGCAAAGGGTTAAACCTTTGTGCTGGCAGGGCTGAAGACTGACAGGTCATGGGTTTGAATCTGGGAAGAGAACAGATGAGCTCCCTCTATCAGCTCCAGCTCCCCATGCAGGAATGTGAGAGAAGCCTCCCATAAGGATGGTTGCCCAAGGTGTCCCCTGGGCAATGTCCTTGCAGATGGCCAATTCTCCCACATCAGAAGTGACTTGCAGTTTCTCAAGTCGCTCCTGACATGAAAAAAAACTTGCCATAATTGCAATTAAAGTTAGGTAAGGCATTACTGGGGAGCCCTCGGTGGTGCAGTGGGTTAAAGCGCTGAGCTGCTGAACTTGCTGACCAAAAGGTTGCAGGTTTGAGTCCGGAGAGCGGGGTGAGCTCCCGCTTTTAGCCCCAGCTTCTGCCCACCTAGCAGTTTCTGTTTTTTCCTCAGATCTTCATCAGCTATTTTACCCTCTTTCTAGATGGTCATCTAGCATTCCCAACAAGTAAAACTCCAGTGTCATCTTAAGTTTAACTTTAATAATATCTTCCAGCACCAGATGTCTTTGAGTCCAATATTTCTGGACCTTCCCGCAAGACCACCACATGTGATATACTCTCCTAACACATTTTTACTATTTGTTACAAATGCCCATATACATCCTAAAAAGTGTCTCTGGTTTTAAATACCATCATCTTATTTTTTTTTCCTTTCAGTTCACTAAAATAAACTTCAAACTCTTTCATCTACAGTCTCTACACCTTCTCTCGCTATTCCAACAGCACATATACTTTGAGCCCATTCAATCAGACATTTTTTTACTTTCACTAAAAGATGCTGTTAAAAACCCAGGATTCCATAGTGGAACCCTGGCAGTTAAAGTGGAATAATAGTGCTATAATTATGTAATTTGGAAGCCTTCCCCAGCGATTAAAGCTGCCCTATTGCCCCCTGAGCTGCTCAAACAGCTTTATTTCCTGGTGGCAATAGTAGCATCCTTGGTCACTTTTCCTGGGTTGCTGTGCCTACTCATCTTTCCATTGAAAGAACTCCAGGTCTGGTGCTATCAAAGGAAAGTGTTTAAGGTGGAATATTTGGACACTGTTCACATATGTTTTTCCAGCAATGATCTGGATTCTAAGAAGATCTTGAGGTTTTCTTTGGAACCCAAAATATCTTGACTCAGTCCTGTTTCAATTTCAGGAAGCTCAGTGGTATCTTATCCATTAAATCTTAGTATTCAGTTCTGTCTTTCAGATATGAGACTAGACTAATGCCTTCGAACATTTTTGTGATTGCAGAATCAGGAAATTGTTTGAGAACTCTGAGGCCCCTTCTACACTGCCATATAATCCAGATCATCTAAACAGATTTTCTGCTTTGAACTGGATTATATGAGTCTACACTGCCATAGCAGATAATCTGGATTTTGTCTGCCTGTGGAGAAGGGGCCTAAATTCCATAGATTAGAATCAAAGATCCTTGCCAGTTGACATGGTTGTGATGAGCTAGTTCGGTTTCTTTTCAGTTTAGATTCTAATATATTCGCTTCTTTTGAAGCTTTTAATTGTGTGTGTAATTGAATTTTATTCATGATACTTCCCTTCAACATTTGTCATTAAGCAGATCAATTGGACAGTATGACTTATTCTTTCTCATCACCCCCAGATCTTTTATGCAAGCTGATCTATGAAGAAGATGCAAGGAGAAAAGAAGCAGGGTCTCTTCTTGAAGCTACCATTCAATAAAAGCTTCATAATATGTGTGTGCCTGTTATTTTTGCAGTAAAATGGATCCTCCCACCTACTTGGATGATGACTTCTCCACTTTGGATGGGCTGGAGGATGATGTGTTCCATGCGGAAGACTGTGGACTCGCCAGTCAACCCAGTGAGATGACCTTTCCTGGCATTTTCACTCAGAGCAAATCCTACAACTGTCTTCTGGGGAGGTTCCAGCTCTTCCCACTTACACACTGTTGTGGCCCTGGCAGTAGGCAGGCTAAGCAGCAAGACAAAGCAACACAAACACTCAACCCATCCTCTTCCAGCCAGGATGTGATGTTACCTTGTGGTGTCACAGAAGAACCCCAGAGACTCTTCTATGGTAAGAATGCTCAAAGGCTACGTATTTCTTTGTTTGATGGCAAACAAACCTGTATCTTATGTATCTGTGGTAAGGAGTGGGGAAACTTCAGTCCACAGGTTTCATGTGTCCCCAACCTCATTTTGTGCACCTTCTAATGTGTCTATGTGCCTTCAAGTCACTTATCAATTTATGGAGACTCCATGAATTTCATAGGGTTTTCTTAGATGAGGGATACTCAGAGATGGGTTTTACAGTTCCTTCCTCTGAATTATATCTGACAGCACTTTGTATTCATTGATAGTTTCCCATCCAAGTACTAACCAAGACTGAGTGTGCTTAACTGTCAAAGTCATATGACTTACATGAATGACTTATGGTTCCTTACATGAAGAAACAATCTCATTTTTTACACTAGAGATTCCTTCAACTTTGTGGATTGTTATGGAATCAAATTGCTGCCAATTTGTAAGCCACCCCGAGTTGCCTTTGGGCTTGAGAAAGGCGAGATAGAAATATCATAAATAAATAAACTTTCAGCAGTGACTTTTTAGGACAGTGGAAAATTGCTGCCATCTAAGAATACAGTGATCAACTAACAGATATCAGTGTAAGAATATAAATACTGATAAATAATCTGACAAATACGATAGACAAAATAAGTACTTGAGAAACTTGAAAAAACTTATTAAATTCATGTGTGAGACATGTGAGCTTCTTTTTATAAAAATACAGTACAACCTCTCAATCAATGGAATTAGTATCAGTTTTTCATTTATCCATGCCTGATCAAACATGTCCCTTCTCAACATTTTCAAGGTCCTCCATTGTGACTCTAAAGTATTTTTCGGCACACATTCTTCATTGTCTGTAATTTTGTTTATTGCTATAAAGTCCAACAACTTCTCTCCCATGGATAAAGTAGTTGTGTTGCACTAAGCAATTCTTCCAGAGGCATTTTTCATTCTGCAGAAATGCACTCTCAATTAATCCTCCAAACCTGAGCCCATGAACTGTTAAGTCCCCAGTCCTCAAATTCCCCTTAAGCCTGCATAATACATTGATTCGCCTTTTCCTTACCCCACTGGCATTTACCCTAGATGGCTGAAATCTAAGCAAAAAATGAAAGTGGAAAGGATGTCACCTCCTGTTTGGTTGGAAATGCATCCTGCTGAGGGGCTGTTGGCGTAGAAATTGGCATATAAACAATTGCCTAGCCTTAATCTGTGACAATAGCAAGGGTCTCTGAAGTTTGTAGGCTGAATTACATTCTCATATCCAAAGGGAGGGAGGAGCATGAAGCAAACAGAAAGGACCAAACATATCACTATGTTTTAGCACAGTGGTTCTCAACCTGTGGGTCCCCAGGTGCTCTGACCGACAACTCCCAGAAATCCCAGACAGTTTACCTGCCATTAGGATTTCTGGGAGTTAAAGGCCAAAACATCTGGGAACCCACAGGTTGAGAACCACTAGTTTAACATGAAGTGTTTACTGCCTTAAATTTCATAGAATCATAAAGTGGGAAGGCCCATCTAGTCTAATGCTTTGCCATGAAAAACTAGCACACTTCATAAGAGATGCCCATCCAACCACTGTATAAAAGGCCTCCAAAGAAGGATAGTCCACCCCAACCAATGCCAAGTTCACTACAGTGGCATTAGAATTATATGAAAACTGTGTACGATAGCCAATAAACAACTAAATAATAATTATATAATAAGGAAAGTGGGATTGCAAACCTGGGATTTCTGAAGGGACTCTAGAAGGGCTGGGACTTGATTCTGTGGCTCTTCTGAAGAAACATGGTATACCCGAAGAATTTAAAAATCTTTATGGTCAGTAGTTCAATATGAAATATTAAATCAACTATACTAACAAATTCTCTCTTCAAAATTATGATTTTTTTTTTTTTTGCATTTTTGTTCTTTTAAATTATATGTTTCTCCTCTTGGAAAGCTTCAGCCAGGAACTATATATTTTAGGACTCTTTTGTGTCCCCCAAATCTATTCACCAGTACTGAATCCTGTTATATTAAAATATTGGCACAACTTTCAGGGGAAAATCACCCTCAGAAATGCAATCAAAGCTCCACAATGCATGCATACATACAAAACCCTTCTTTAGCAATCACAGATCCCCTCAGAACCCCCAACTCCTCTCAAATGCCTGGTTTTTCCATGTTTCCGCTCCAAAGTAGTGTCAGGAAATGACAGAATATCCCTTGCAGTTAGCATTTTGAAGGGGAAACAAGAGGAAAAAGCAAAGTATTTTGGCACACTTTGGTGGGGGTGCATCTCAATAAATAGTATGACTCTCATATCCAGGGCTTCATTTATCCACATCCAACAAAATGTCCCCTCTCTAGGCATTTTTCAGGTCCTCCAGTATGACCCTATAAAATTCTTGTGATATAAGTCCTTCAGTTCAATAAAGTTTATTATTGTCATTCATAGTTTTGCATATTCATGCAAAGTCTAGGAATATATGCTCCATGCATATGGGGGCATGCTGTAGTGGCTCAACTCCCTTCTAGAGACATGCATAAAATGTGTTCTGAAGAACAGTTTGTGTTTCTCTGCTCAGAAGTTTGTTCCACTGAGTTCAATTGAATTTTCCAGGTAAATGTGTATAGAATTTCAGTATGCAAAATATTTTGCTTTGTTTGCATACATCTTTTAAAAATTGTTATTATCTTTAATAGAAGGAGACAGAGCGCATGTTGACATAGACATCTTTCCCATAAAGAAAAGAGGCGATAATACATTTTAAAAATCATATGTCCAGTTGATTAGTTTTTTTGTTTTAAAAAATGGCAGTTTCTCCTATATATTCCCAACCCACTAAGCAAACATGAAGTTATTGAAGGCTTTCATGGTCAGAATCAATGGAGTGTTAAGTGGTTTCTGGGCTTTATGGCTGTGTTCTAGCAGCATCTGTGGCTGGATAATCTGAAGATGCCAGGCAAGGATGCAGACGAAATGTCATGAGAAAATGCTGCTAAAACAACTATACAGCTCAGAAACCATACAACACTCAAGTATGAAGTTGCACGGATAAATATAATCTTACAATTGGGGAGATTCAAACTCCAGTAGTTTAGTGGTTTGAATGTTGATCTACAACTTTGGAGGCCAGTGTTCAAATTCTTGCTCAGACATGACAACTCATGGGGTGACTATGGGCAAGTCACACACTCTCAACTACAGCCAGAAGCAAAGCCAGGCCCCTTCTGAACAAATCTTGCCAAGAAAACCCTATGATATACTTGCTTTATAGTCTCCATACATCAGAAATGACTTGAAGGTACACAGCAACCACAGCAATTCAAAGTCCAGTATTATTTCCATCATGATTATTTCTTGGTTCTTTACAGAACAGTGATGCAGCAGTCATGGAGTGGGTTTTGTGTTGTTCTAAGGCAGCAACATGCAATATCCATGGATCTGAGAGTAATTTTCCTTGTGGGGAGTTCAACTATCCTGATTTGGCAACTTTGGTCATCCCACCTTTTCATCTGCTTTTAAAACGTCCCAGTTTCTCTCTGTTCTTCCCACTTACCCTTAGTCCTCAACATACTTCCATTTCTACAAACTGGGTAAAAAAAAGTGCAAAGGTAGATCACCGTCAAATCACTCAGGAAGGGAAAGGGTCAGGACCTTGCTCTTTCCAGTAGACTCCAGCAAAAGCAGACTGCTATATTCTCTGCTAGCTTGAGTGTTCCCATTCCTTAATAACTTCTACCATTGTGGCCACTCTCTGATGTTGTTTGGCCTCTACACATGTCCCCATTTTCACCTTTAAATATTGGAGAGTATAACTGTTTCTATACTGTAGCACTGAATTTTTGCTGTTCGTATTTGTTGTGAACCGCTGTGAGTCACCTTCGGGCTGAGAACAGCAGTATATAAGTAAGGTAAATAAATAAATACTGGTGTTCTGGAAAGCCAGTAGTGTGCATTTTCTTTTTTGGGGGGAGGTGACTTTTAATTGCATTTCAATTTTAATACCAAGTATGCAGGATAAAAGGGCTGTGTTGGCACAGCAGGTTAAACTGGTAAGCTCCAGAACTTGCTGATCGGAAGGTCGGCGGTTCAAATCCGGGGAGATGAGTAACCTCCCGCTGTTAGCCCCAGCTTTTGCTAACCTAGCAGTTTGAAAACATTCAAATGTGAGTAAATCAATAGGTACCGCTTTGATAAGAGGACTCCATGCAGTCATGCCGGCCACATGATTTTGGAGGTGTCTATAGACAATGCCGACTCTTCAGCTTAGAAATGGAGATGAGCACACCCCCCCCCCCCCGAGTCAGATTCGACTTGACTTAACATCAAAGGGAAACCTTTACCTTTACTATGTAGGAAATATACATTTCAAGAGGACTTGCAGGTATATGAAATATGCCTTAAAGCGAGATATATTCTTCCTTCTTTTAAAAATATAGTCCACCCCATCACTAAATTTCATTTGCAAAATCAGTGTGACAGAAAAGGATAGGGGAGTTCATGAAACCTATGAGCTATGTGTTCTAAAACGATTTAAGGAGATAGTTTGACATTTTTTTCCATGCTGCAAAAAGGGAATGCTGCAGAAAAACCTCTTTCAACTTCCCACCTAAATTACACTGCTTTATCACCTGTCAGTGTGTAGAAAGCAAAATCTTGTACAACCTGTCAGGGAATTGGTATAACAGCTTCAGATGTCAGCTTGCTAAAGATAATTGGAAATTAGCTATGATCATTGCTCTGTTTAATTCAACTTTTTTTCCTCCAAGGTGTAAGTTAATAAGAATCAATGACTAGTTATCTTGGTTAACTCTTTGTCAAAGTATGCTATCTTATGTTGTGCTTTTTATGGCAAAAAGACTGTGTATTTCATACTAAGAGATTGTAAGTCCTTGATTCTTCTGTGAAATTTGACAGGGAATGCTGGGTACCGTTTACACGTCAGCCCAATTGGTTTCTCATTGAATCCACACTTCCAGGAGGAGCCTCAGGAGAGTCCACAAGAACTGCGTACTGAAGTTCAGATTGCACGGAAGTTGCAGTGCATTGCAGACCAGTTCCACAGGCTTCACCTACAGAGGGTAGGCTTTTTGGGGTAGTGTGGGGCGAGGGTGCGACAAGGGGGTTATTGTGCATTGGCTTGGGTGCCTTGCAAATACATTGGCTGATCAGCTGTTTTATCTTTTCCTTACACTATCTAACTAGCATTGCTTTGTATGTTATTTTTCATAATATACAGGGTTAGTCAAAATGCATAGGCCAATAAGCCATTCAATTGAATGGCTTATTGGCCTATGCATTTTGACTAACCCTGTACATTTGGGTAAAAACTGGGAAGTACTGGTGCTTTTTTAAAAACGTGTTTAATATAGAACCAATACTCTTTTTTATTCATTTTGCCTGCTTTACTTCTTTGTCTTATGATCACATAGTAGTGGGGAAGAAGGTGGGTTTCAATCAGAGGGAAGGGGAAATATATAGTACAGTATGATCACTATATTATATAGTACAGTATGATCACTATAGGGAGCTCCAGGTGGTGCAGCGGATTATACCACTGAGCTGCTGAACTTGCTGACCAAAAGGTGTGACTTCCCACTGTTAGCCCCAGCTTCTGCCAACCTAGCAGTTCAAAAACATGCCAATGTGAGTAGATCAATAGGTACTCCTTCTCCGGAAAGGTAATGGCGCTCCATGCAGACATGCCAGCCACATGACTTTGGAGGCATCTACAGACAATGCTGGCTCTTTGGCTTAGAAATGGAGATGAGCCCCCAAGAGTGAGACACGACTAGACTTAATGTCAGGGGAAGCCTTTACCTTTTATGATTGCTATATCTGCAGAACAAGTATCCATGGTGTTATTTCTCCATATCCAATTAAATATGCAATCTCTAGGCATTTTCTAGGTACTCCAGCATGGCTTTATGGCCTTCTTGGATCAGAAGCATTTCACTAGAGTTTGCTATTATCAGCAGTTTTATATATCTACACAAAGTCTGGGAATGTATCACCTACGGATACAAGGACTATACTATACATCAACATAAGTCAACCATATTTCCAAACCACATTTTCTTGAAATCGACAGCCATAAATTATCTATTCATGAATAGCTGAAGTAGTGGGATCTTCTGATGATTGAACAACAGATGGCCAACTTTGGAGCACAGCTATACCACAATTAACAAAATAGATGTATTCCTTGCCATTGTTTGTTTAACTAAAAATTGGGACCAGAGGCAGAAAAAACATGAAAAGAATAGGGATAAGTTCTGCACCGCAAAAAGAAGAATATTTCAATGTGGGTCAGCAAACTCTTTATCCAAAACTAACATTACACACATGCAAAATGAAACAATCAGATTAAACATTGCGTAAATAAACAAAAACACTTTGAATTTTCGAAAACCACTTGGAAGCTTCTTTCAAAGAGCACTCAGGAAGAACACTTTTTAAAAACCAGCTTCCACTTTTGTTATTGTTTCTATGTTGATGTAAAACTTAAAGATTTTGGCTTTTTAACATGTTAGGAGAGGTGGGTAGCTGGTGAGGTTCTGTTTTGCTGCTCAGTAAGGTATTTGGGAGATGATTACCATTGTCCTTGTCTGTTATAGGGTGGGAATGTACAGGGTGGGACAAAGAACTCTTTTCTGTTGGAGCTAGGTGTGAATGTTTCAACTGGTCCCCTTTGTCCCACTCTGTACATTCCACAGATATATAAACCCAATTTTCCTAGTTCCAACAGACCTCACAACCTCTGAAGGTGCTTGCCATAGATACAGGCGAAACGTCAGGAGAGAATGCCTCTAGAACATGGCCATACAGCCCGAAAAAACCTACAACAACGCAGTGATTCCAGCCATGAAAGCCTTTGACAATACAAGATCATTTTTGTCTCTGGCTTAAGGTTTATTGCATTGTTTACTGCAGCCATGGCACTGCAACACAACACTCAAAATGTGTAATTCTCCTTTCCTCCTTCCTCATCCAGGTAGTGCAAAAGTGAGGGGGGACTTTTAGTTAGAGTGCAAGGAGGAAGAGGGGTTTAAAAAGACTAAAAAAAAGAGATCTTCTTTATCAGGAGCTATATTAACTGAGATATGCCTATCCAGGCCATTTTGCAACAGTAAGGACACACAGAATCCACACTTGAGTTGTATTTCACAGGAATAGAAATTAAAAGAACAACATGCCTTTAAATGCCAATATTTTTATCTGGCATGCAATATATATGCTGTAATGAGATGACACACTGGAGCATGCGACACAGAGAAGCATTTTCTGAATTACATCACCCAACATGTAGTTGAGAAAAATAGTTTTTCTATAAAGCACAATGATGCCCGGCATATCCAAAACGTCGTTTTTTTTAATTAACCATATAAGGTTTCAGGTCTAGAGAACTTTTCAAATATGTCAGCCAATTGTTTAGCTCACCCTAACTCATACCGGTTAGTTGTATCATTTAATTTGGTGTCTCAGAAACAGCCCTACCCTTGGCTGAGAGGCTGGCCAATCACGGCAGGAGGAGGGCTTTTGGTAGGAGGATTCCCTGTCTGTTTCCAAAAAGGAAGAGAAGGATAGAGAGAGAGATCTTCAGCCTCCTCTGCCAAAGAGGTTCCTAGGATATCAGAAATATGTGTTTTCTGATGGTCTTTGGCGACCCCACTGAAAACCTCCTCGTAACCCCCCCCCCCGGGGTCCCGACCCCCAGGTTGAGAAATGCTGGTGTAGAGGCCAAACTGTAAAGTACTGAAGGTGTCGATTTTGTAGTCTGGGATGATGTGAGGACATCTTAGGAACAATATGTTTTCTGTGTTGTGAGGTTTTCTCCTCGTCCATGTGGAACATTCTCCAACAGATATTTTAGTGCTGTAACAAAAGTAAAAGAACCCCCAAAATTCCTTAGGGGAGAACCAGGACCACTAAAACCAGTTTTAAGACACTCCCCAGGGTCCTATCTTGACTTAGCTGAGAAGAATTACACACTGATACTTATCACTGCTGTGGGTCCTGCCTCATTTTGAAAGACGAGTATGTTGTGCCACGAGGCCAAGTGTTTGGTCAGAGGCCAGAGAGTTCTGCAACTTTCTCAAAAGGAAACCATTGCTTTTATGACTGAGAATGTATTTCGGGAAGATAAGCTCTTCAAAGCACAAAAGTTCTCTTGCCTCACTTTGGCTATTTCCAGCTGTACAGTAGTAACAGCACATGACTTTTTCAGGAAGCTGTTGTGGGTTTGGGTCATATGAGGAATGTGCCTGGTCAGTGGCTTCAGGGTGCTCTAGCTTATAGTGCTTTCTGAAACTTTCTGAGGTTTCTGTAGCAATTCTGTGTCCACTCTCAAGTTTTGTGTAGGATCAACACAGAATAAAGGACAGACAGGCACATTCACTGTAGATGTCATCCCATGTTTTACCAGAGGTCCAGATTTCAGTGGTCCCATTGCCCGTCAGTGGGGTCAATAATACCATGCAACACAGTTTTTGTTCCTGGGTTATAAATATTATTTCCTAATTGGTTCTATTATAAAAACATCAAAAAAGTTTGATAAACTGCACAATCTTTGTTTTTGTGGGACATCCTGCAGTACATTTTGCTATAGTTTTTCAGTGAATATCTCTCACCGAGTCTCAACCAATTCAACATATTATTATTATTATTATTATTATTATTATTATTTAGAACATTTGTATTCCGTCCTATTCTCGTCCTCTCAAGAGAGAATCAGGGCGGCTCCCAACAATCTAAAAACACCAATAAAATACACAATTACATAAAATGATAATAAATATACATTTAAAAACAATTCGTCAAGTTTAAAATGTGCTCCAAATCAGTCCAAAAGATGTGGCCCATACAATCTCATCTAAACCAATAAAATAAAAAAATAGTTTGTGGCAGCCACAAAAATGAAGTTTCTGGAGCATAACAATTACTTTCAAAGTAAGTACCACACATTTAAACAGGAAATAAAACTTTCAAATCAGGAGCAGATTTTTTCCCCAAATTTTGTTACACAGTGTAATGAGGGAACTCCCAGTGGTGCAGCAGGTTAAACTGCTGAGCTGCTGCACTTGCTGGCTGGAAGGTCAGCAGTTCGAATCCGGAGAGCGGGGTGAGGTCCCGTTGTTAGACCCAGTTTCTACCAACCTAGCAGTTCGAAAACATGCAAATGTGAGCATATCAATAGGTACTGCTCCAGTGGGAAGGTAACGGCACACCATGCTGTTATGCTAGCCACATGACCTTGGAGGCGTCTATGGACAACATCGGCTCTTTAGCTTAGAAAGGGAAATGAGCACCACCCACCCAGAGTCGGACACAACTAGACTGACCTTTACCTTTACCTTTTTAGTATAATGAGATCCAGTGTGGCATAGTAGACAACCAGGGGCCTATTCACATTACAGAATTATAGTGCTATTATTCCACTTTGACTGCCATGATTCTGTCCTATGGATATGCAATTTAGGGAGGGGCGTGTAAAATGCTCAGCCCAGAGAGCTTGGCCTCTCCTAGGATTCCATGGTGGGTCAAGTGAAATGATTGCAGTATAATTCTGTAGTGTGAATGGGCCCCAGGAGAGAGTGTGATAGAAACCTATCACACACTCTCAGCTTGACCTGCTTCACAGGGTTGTTGTTGGAAGGAGGAGAGACATGTACAGCGTCCTTGAGTTCTCTGGAAAAAGAGGAAATATAAATTTAACTAATAAACAAGAATGCATTGTCGAAGGCTTTCATGGCTGGAATCACTAGGTTCTTGTGAGTTTTTTCGGGCTATAGGGCCATGTTCTAGAGGCATTTCTCCAGACGTTTTGCCTGCATCTATGGCAAGCATCCTCAGAGGTAGTGAGGTCTGGCTACCAGTATTAAAAAACTCTAAAATTACAACAGCAAAACAGCAGAGAGGAAACAACCAGGCACATCTTAACACCTCTCAACAGAAGATTTTCCCAGGCTCAGCCAGGCCTTCAAATGCTAATGAAGGTGGTCAGTTGAAACATTCACACCTAGCTCCAGCAGAGAAGAGCTCTTTGCCCCACCCCAGCCATTCCACAGATATATAAACCCACTGTCCTAATTCCAACAGACCTCACTACCTCTGAGGATGCTTGCCATAGATGCAGGCGAAACGTCAGGAGAAATGCCTCTAGAACATGGCCCTGTAGCCCGAAAAAAAACTCCCAAGAACCTAAGAATGCATTGTTGCTTGCTTCTTATCATATCTCTCCCCCCCCCCCATTGCTTCCTTTTTACAATTGATAGCATTGTTGCTCTGTTATTAGTCAAAGATGGAAAGGTTTACGCAAAACCAAAAAAAATGCAGCCTCTGCAATTCATTTAACCTTGTGAAGCAGTTTTGCCAATGGCAGTGGGAGCAAAGGGTTAATTGGTGCAGCATCTGACTGCTTGTATGATGTCCACCTGTTGGATGGGTGAGGATTTTTTTAAAAATGCCTTTTCCTTTGGACATGATATATCTTCCTCTTAGGTCCCTTCGACTCTCCCTGTCCCTTAGGTCGTTTCTGGAACAGCTGACTTTGCCCAGTGTAGCAAAGGTTAACAGGGGTTTGTTTTTCTGTGCTTTCTGCCCCCCCCCTTCTCTCCCCCCCCCCCCCCCCCCCTCTGTCAGGAGTCCTGAAGGGAAGCTGTAGAACTGGTTGTAACCTGACCCTTTCCATCTGGGGAGTGTAGCTCTCCAATGTCTTTGTCTGGGAAATGTGTCCGAGAATGCCCCAGGGGAAGGGGGGAAAAATAAGCTGTAACCAAAAAAAGAAACTGGGGGCCTGTCCCCTCCCTTTTCTCTGGGCAAGAAGTGTGTGTTGCCATGGCTCCAGTGAGCCAGTGAGGAAGCGGAGCAAAAGTAGTGAATCCTGCCTACGCCAAGCATGTGGGAGAGTTAGTAAACAAAAGCATCCCTCTTTACTACGAGCTCACTGCGGCCAAGAAGGGAGGAGTCCCCTCTTTCTTTCTTTCCTCTCTGTCCCCGCTTTCAGCTGAAATAACAAAGTGCTGCAAAGGGAAGAGAGTGTATCTTTTCCCCCCTTTTCTTTTCAAAAGAGGAAAACAGAAACAAACCCTGGCGGGGTGGGGAAATGGCCGATGGATCTCCACTGCGGGCAGACATTGACAACTAAGCTTAAGGGATTCTTTTCTAAGAGGCAAGCATCTTTGCACGGGGCTATGTTTGAGACCACTGAAAGTTTTATTTATTGCTCAGCTTAGGCTAATACCTCCTTTTCCTTCCCTGCCTCACTCCTGGCCAATTTTCCCCCCTCTGGTTGTTGGCCAAGATAGGAGAAGGCGGTCCAAGAGCTATTTGAGCGATCATCCACGGCCAGGAAAAACGGTGACTTCTCCTTGGGTTGCCTCTGACAGGTTCGCTGGATCCGTATTGCTCTACATAAGACTGGACGTGGATGAAAGCAATATTTATAGACCAATCCTATGGGTTTTGATTTCCTATCAACTAAATTTATGGATAAAAGCAGTGTTTGAAGTGAGATGCCTTCTCTGATGTTTTTAGGGAACATAATACGCCACTGTGGATTCTATCATCTCAAGGAGAAACGTTCCTCCCAATGTCAGTGGAAAAGGGAATGCAACCCCATGAATTTCAAAGGGTTTTCTTAGGCAAAGAATAGTCAGAGGTGATTTTGCCAGTTCCTTCCTCTGAAATATCGCCAATAGCACCTGGGATTCGTAGGAATGGCCCTGTTTGGACAGGATCTGGTGCCTTTAGTAAGCTGTCTTCATTTCTAATAGACAGGGAATCTATTAGGAACAGGGTAGCTTATTTTTTCAGTTACAAGAGCTGCACAACTGTCAATAAAATTCAGGAGACCTGAGTCCAGTCCCCTGCTCTGGCCTCCAGATCTTGCTGAGATAATGCTTCGGGGCTTCAGGGACCTTCATGTTGAAAATGAGCTGTAATTGAGAGCTGTATATATTGACCAATAAAAGTTTATGGCAGTGGGGCAAGAAAGGGGGAAACACAAGCTGTAAATTCTTCCCTGCTTCTGCAGAAGCTACACCGGGGAGGCAAGCATGTCATATCCATTCATAGGTGTACTTGTCAATACAACTAAATGGAGTAATGCTCAGTACGCATGCCCAGTGTGAAACACATCTCACCATGCTAACAGTGGATGTGGCTCTTAATGAGACATGCTGCATTATCACAAGATGTCTACACCCTACACCACTGGAGCAATTATACTGTTTAGCTGGAATTGCACCACCTGACGCCTGTCGGGAAGTAGCAGCCAATAATCAAAGGACCAGGGCAGTGACATCTTTAGTTCATCCTCATAATCTTAAATAGTTTTCTAAGGTCTACAGAGATACCCGCAGGAACACCTCAGTAAGCGAGAGTCCAAAAATAGAAGGCAAAAATCCGGAACGTCAAGCCATGGCTGATACCAAATGAGAGACTCCGTCCTGGGCACACAGAAGACTGGGCAACTTACTGCACTCTGGCACCATGAGATGCAGAGCCAACCTTAAGAAATGGGGCCACAAAATGGAGTCCATGACATGAGAGTTTGGAGGAGAGCAAACCACAGACCACCTATTAAAATCTGAGCTCTGCCACATGCACAATGGAGGACCTCCTTAGAGCAACACCAGAGGCACTCCAAATAGCCAGCAGCTACTAGTCAAAAACTTTGTGTTTTTTAAATACATTACAAGTGTAGCCTTGGTTTGCTTCTGATACAATAAATAAATAAATGGAGCAATGTAGAAAGATTTACAGTTGACCTTCTGTATCCATAGATTAATGCAGCCACAGCTTGAAAATATTCCTCCTCCTCCAAAACAAACCTTGATTTCGCTATCTTATATAAGGGACATCATTTTACTATGCCGTATAATGGGAATTGAGTATCCACAGATTTTTGTATCCATGAGAGCTTCTTCTCCCAAACCACAGCAGATTCCTTTCCCTTCTCTGCTATAGAATCTTGTAGAATGTGGTTTGCCTTGCTTTTATTGATATTGATTGCTTTTTGTGTTGCATTATAACCCAGGCAATGATGAGGATCTTTTTCTCTATGATACAACAACACACAAAACCTTCCAAGCCCAGAACTGTCCCTTTGGACTTCTTGTAAATTTGTTGTTTTTAAATCAGACATAGTAAGCAAAAAAAAAAAAAAATCCCAACATGGTGCATGTGACTGACTCTGCGTGAGAGACACAGAAGTTGGGCAGTGCATTTGCTCTGAGCCAGCCCTCCTTAAATCGCTCTCTATATTTAGTGTCTGAGTCATCACAACTGCTGACAAGGGGCAGAACTGAGCTGAGACTTTGGTGCTGCACCTGACTGCTGGCCTTTGTGTGCTTTCAGTGAAGTTGGAGTGTGCTCTATCTAAAGTGTTTTTTCCCTTTAAAGTAGCTTCCACCACCTGATTTGAATGTTCCACTTTGTCTTTTAAGTTTTATGTAGATGTCAATCCCTCTGTTCAGGGACAACTCCTGAGCAGTAAAGAGAGTGTTTTGTTTTCACTTGGGTTGATTTTGGGGTTCTTATGACCAAATATGTGTGAGTTTGGAGTTTTTTATTTAATATAATTGGAAGGGACAACAAGAGACATGCAGTTCAACATCTTGCCATACAGGAATATATAACTAAAGCACTCATACTCCAGGAAATAAAGCCGACTGCTCACTGGAGTGAAGGATATTAGAGGCAAAGATGAAGTGCTTTGGCCACATAATGAGAAGACAGGAAAGCTTGGAGAAGACAATGATGCTGGGGAAAATGGAAGGAAAAAGGAAGAGGGGCCAACCAAGGGCAGGATGGGTGGATGGTATCCTTGAAGTGACTGGCTTGACTTTGAAGGAACTGGGGATGGCCACGGCCAACAGGAAGCTCTGGTATGAAGAGTCGGAAGCGACTGAACAAATAAACAAAATTTTAAAACTCCCAGAGATTAGAAGTCTGCTACTTCTAAGGCGGTCTGTATCTAACTCTTTAACAGTTCTTACAATCAATAAGTTTTTCCAAATGTTCAGATAGAATCTCTTTCCTGGCAATCTGAATCCATTGGATCATGTTCTAGTCTCCGAAGCAGCCACAAACACTTTAGCCATCTTCTATGTTAAATTCCAACATACATTTAAGGGCGATTATAATAGAACCTATCAGCCTTCTCTTCTCCAAGCTTAAAATACCCAGTTTCCTAACTCCATAAGGCTTGGTTGTGAGATCTTTCAAAATGTTCCAGCTTGTTCCTATTCTTCTTGAGCTCTGAGGCCCAGAAATAGATACAATATTCCAGATGAAGTCTAAGCAAGTCAGAATTTCTTCCCGCAATCTCAACACTGTTGATTTGTTTGTTTTTGCATAGGTTGCAAAATGATTCAGTACATGCTATATAAAGTTATTCCATCAGAATGGGTTGGTCTTCACAAAGTTTCTTGGCTGATAGAAATCTAGATCTAGGAGTTTTCTGCCAGAGTGCCAATTCAAACATTTCACACTCAGTTAATTATAGGTCACTGCATGGTTTTAACTGCTGTAATGATTTGTGAGGCTTTCTGTCTTCTGGAAAAACTAGATGGAAAGAACGAGAGCATCCTAGTTAGTTTCTTTTCAGTAGAACAGCCGCTTTGATCTACATCTTGAGGAAGAAGAGGATGGGAGGAGTGCCCTGCCATTTTTATATGATTGTGAAAATAGGAAGTTATTTATACATTGTATTATTTTATATACTACCCTTGTTAATATGAAACCCAGTGTTATTTATAACACAGATGGGTGTGGAGTGGTAGCGGAAATCTCTGAAACTCTTGTGGGAATGACCACAAAATAGCATCCTGCCTAATCACAAATGACAAGTCACACGCTTAAGAAGCTGAGTAAAAGAGCGGGATGGTTTCAACCCCAAATATAAAACCACATATTTTCCTTTACGTGGCACAAAAATATAATTTCATAGACTGGAAACTGTAAAGGGAAACCAGTGAGGACCAGGGTACTTGAAGATTGTGGCTATTAGCATTTCCAGTGAAAAAGTTTTGTGTATCTGTTTGATCCATTGTTTTTGTTTTCTTTTGTTTTTGGAAAGAACAGTATTGGTGTGAAGAAAAAAAGACAGAAGCAGTAGTGAGTTGTCTCAGGATGGTTACATTTGGAAGATCTTGGAACACCTTGTAAAATTGCATGAATGAGGTTGCCACAGAGACACACTTGCACAAATCACAGCTCTCAATACCAAGCCATATACATTTTCCCACAAAACATGGATGCCATTTAATAGAGGGGAAAGTTACTAATGTTTAGAGGAACTTTCTTTCTACCACCCCAGCTTTGGACATATAGGACAAGCACATGAAATGCGCACAGACAGGCCACTAGCCAGCCCAAAAATCCACATAAAGAGAGACAAGGAGGCTTCCATCTGCCCTCACTCCCCAGTATTTTCCTTCATCTCTAAAAATGGAGCCCCCCGGTGACAAAATGGGTTAAACCCTTGTGTCGGCAGGACTGTTGACCAATAGATCAGTGGTTAGAATCCGGGGAGAGTGGGTTGAGCTTCCTCTGTCAGCTCCAGTTCCCCATGCGGGGACATGAGAGAAGCCTCCCACAAGGATGGTAAAACATCAAAACATCTGGGCGTCCCATGAGCAATGTCTTTGCAGATGGGAAATTCTCTCACACCAGAGGCAACTTGCAGTTTCTCAAGTCGCTCCTGGCACACAAAAAATTTCTAAAGACTATCCCTGGGTCTCACATGAAACCCAAAGGTATTCTGAGAAAATAAAAGAAGAGAGTTGGGAAGCTAGAGCTTTGCTTTCCAGCCACTAAAGGTTAAAATTAGAAAATAAATAAACTGCCAATTGTAATTGAATTAAATGAAATAGGGAGAGAGACTTTGAGGGTGTCTTGGTAAATGCCTTAAGATGCACAACTGGAAACCACATTGCTATCACACATTTATTATGACAGATGATTTGCCATAAGGTATTGAGTCATAGCAACATTCTAGAGTGAGGAAAAGTTGGGTTTTGTTTTTTTGGAGTCCAGGCAGTCCCCAAGTTATGAACAAGATAGGTTCTGTGGGTTTGTTCTTGAGTTGAATTAGTATGTAAGTCAGACAAGTACATTTTAAGTGTAACTTCAGCCAAATATATATTTGCCTTCAAGCCAGCTGTTAGCTTATGGCAAACCCATAAGTATTAATAACATTGTTAATTTTAGAAACCACTGTACTATTCAGTTGCCTGGATTCATGTTTACCTTCCTTAGAAAATAATTTTGTTTCAATGTTTTTCATTTTAAAGGATTTTTATATGTTTCTAAAAGCTTTTGGTTTAGCCTTTTAAAGCACACACACACAGAGAGAGAGTAAGAAATAACTGCTAGTTCCTTTCTTTTACTCTGTTTTCCTGTCTAAACCTTTTAGGATGATCATACACATTTTTTTCTCAATTTGGAACATTTTTTAAACCAAAACCTAATTTTAGATTGCCAAACAATTCTAATTCCAAAGCAACTGAGCTGGGAGATAGAGACAGTAGTCTGCAACAGGGTCACACAAAATTCTTACTTCCTTTTTTGTTTGCTTCAAATGGAACAAGGAACTAAACAAACAATTTCAGTTGTGCAAGACTATGGGCCTGCAGAAATGGTGTCCTGCAGTTGCCCTTTCGGACTTAAGAACCAAGTTGCCACTCTGTCCTGCTCCCACTTCCTGCAAGTTCCATCTAGAAAGAAAAGTACAGAGCTAGCTACTGTTTATTTGGAATGAAAAGCACTTCAAGGAATTGCTCATTTGCCAACCGATTCTCCCAGTGCTGTAATTTGTAAACAGCTTCCTAAAATATTCTCTGTATTCGCACACACACATACATACACACACCTGCATGCTTCTGCAATATATACACATGGAGTCTCTACTGACAGATCCCGTGTCAACCTTTTTGTTACATACATGGCAGGATTTCTTGTTGACAGTCCCACTTGCCTTTGAGCTAAGCCATGTAGCCCTGAAATGCTGGTAGCATTCTTTCTGAAACAGTTCTGTGTTTTAATTGGCAGTTACATTTCCCCCTACTTTCCGAGTTTTACTTTTTCTGTGAGAGGGTCTTGGTTCCATAATATTTGAAGTATAGCACCTTCCCTTCTAAGATTTAAAAATCAGACAATTCCTGGCACAGCAAAGTGCTCACTTAACAATCAAACCTATATTCTTCCTAATTCCCCATCTTTCTATAACTAGAAAAGATGGATTGCACCACGAGGTATGTCCAGATCTTGAAAGGTCACTTTTGTGACTTATAATGCTTCCCCTTTATTTTACCCATTGCCCATCAATTTCCTTCTCCAGCTGGATCATGTTCCTGACCTCTTTTGCCCTGGGGAACAAGAACCATTTCCTTGTTTTACCTAATGTCTAATCCGTTTGGTGACAGCACAATATGGGTCCACCTGGCTGGGAAAACAACTGTTAAGTGACTCGGCTTCTAGCAGCTGTGCATTCCGTACTCTTTTTAAAAAAGTATCTTAGACTTCTTAGTTTGTTCTCTGGTTAGTCATTTTGATTTCCTGCTCTGATTTTGAGAAGGAATGGCTTTTGTGGAACCATCATCTGAACTACCACCAGCTTCATCTGAGAAGTTTACATGTGTTTTGTAGCTGTGAGATCAGTCCAATCCAAAGGCAGATTGATTAGCCTGCATGGGTTGGGTAAACTGGATCATTCATCATGTCACCCCAGTATTGGAACCTAGACTCACGGTATGCCTTAATTCCTACCACTGTAACCAGTTAAGTAGTGGCCTCTTCTTCTTCCAACATTATGGTGTCTGCGTGGGATAATGTAAAGCAAATTATTTTTGTCATAGTCACTGTGCCGACAGTTCCTTTGGACTGTTGTAGGGTTTGCTGTCACTCTGGAAGTAGCCATAGCATGACATTTGAAGACTCATACTACTTCATTACACTAGAGCAGTGGTTCTCAACCTGGGGTCCCCAGATGTTTTTGGCCTACAATTCCCAGAAATCCTAACAGCTGGTAAACTGGCTGGGATTTCTGGGAGTTGTAGTCCAAAAACATCTGGGGACCCAAGGTTGAGAAGCACTGCACTAGAGAATGAATCCACTTTAATCTGGTTTCTGCCTTTTGCAGAATTCTGGGGTTTGTAGTTTAGTGATGCTGTTAAAGGCTCCTCCCTAAACTACAAACCCCAGAATACTGCAGGAGGTAGCAACCAGATTTAAAGTGGATTCATTCTCTAGTGTGATGAGGTCCATAAAGTGGGCCAAACTGATTTGTGCCATCTGTGTCATAACTAAAAGTTTATTTGCATAAAAGGCTGATGTACTTTCTAATTTATTGTGCCAGATATCCAAGCTTGTAACTGTGTGGTGGAACAATGACATATATTTAGGCTAACATCCATTTTGGTTAAATGGCACACTCTTCCAATGGTATTATACTCAGTCTTCTGACACACACATCTCCCAGCTGTTTTTGTCAAGAGACACCAAGTTGTTCATGCCTGGCTCTTCTTGGTCCTCTGAAAGGGTGGCTTAGGAAATCGCTTTTGCCTGCTCAACATGAGTATTATTTACTTTATTTCTAAACCGCTTTTCTCAGCCCTTAGGTGACTCAAAGCGGTTTACACATTTGTTTGTTACACATTTACACCCTGCCCTTCTCAACCCAAGGGGGACTCAGAACAGCCTCACACTTTGGCAACAATTCAATGCCACAAAAACAACATACAATTAAACATTTACATTAAAAACCAAAGAATCAAAACACCTAAATCAATTACATCAATTATTAAAATCGCACAATCTAGGGTTGTAATCCACAGCCATTCCAGTTTGGTCCTATAGGATTCTGGCCTTAGACATTTCCAATGGGGAATCATTGTATTAGTCTGTTGTAGAAGGAATAACAACAAAGAGTCTTGTGGCACCATGGGATTTTATTTGGCATAAGCTTTCCAGCAAGCTTCATTAGATGAATTGTTTTAAGGAATTTAGACAACTGGGAGAATAACTCCCTTGGTGAGCAAATGAGTCATCCACCATTATCATTCCCTGTAGTCCTTATCTTCTATTCATCACCATCTTCTGAAAGCATTTTGAAAAGTTGTTGAATGCAAAAGCTCCAGTCATCTGAAAAGGAAAAATGGCAGGCAATATATATCATAATAGTTCAGGACTAAGTTGATCATATACATTTTATGCCAAAAAGGGCTTTAAAATGTAGCTGTTGGGCAAAAGTAGGACAAATCCTTGTATGAACTGCAAATTTTGTTTATTGTGAACTCTTCCTCTTATGTGGTATTATTGCTTTCATCATATTAACAACAGTGTATGTGCCAAGGTCATGCTTCACCCCATTCTTCCTTGAAGTGATATCTGCGGAGAAACTGAGTTACAGTTCTCTTTGTGGACCCCTAAGAACAGTGAACACTAGCCGTGACCTTAATGCAAGTAGTTATTTTTGTTTTTTGCGGCTCCATTGGTCACTCCTACTCAACATCTCACACATTATGATTGTACCCATATAAATATCAATATATGCTGTTATGAAGAAAGGTGGAATTACAAAAACCAAACCATGATAATCTGTTCCCAAAAATATTATTATTATTATTATTATTATTATTATTATTATTATTATTGGACAGGCAACAAGATTAGCACACAGCCAACAAGATCACTATGCTGGCTTTTGTATTCGATCACACGTCAGATACTTCCCAAGTGTCTAGGACTGTGAGATGCATCAGTGAATAATGCATGTAGATCGGAGTAGGGTGGCCTTTTGCAACTGACAGATGGTAATTTTGTCAGCGCCAATTGTATTTAAGTGCAGGACAAGGTCTTTAGGTACACCCAGTGTACCGATCACCATTGGGACCACCTTTACTGGCTTGTGCCAGAGTCTTTGCAGTTCAATCTTTAAATTCTCATATCGTGTAAGTTTTCCAGTTGCTTCTCATCAATTCGGCTGTCACCTGGGATTGCAACATCATCGATCCATACTTCATTTCCTCCACAATTGTGAGGTCAGGAGTATTGTGTCAATCTGAATTTGGAAGTCCCAGAATAGTTTGATGTGTTCATTTTCTGTAACCTTTTAGGCTTGTGATCCCATCAGTTCTTTGTCACATGCAGATGGTATTTGTGGCACAAGTTCCACAAATAATAATAATAATAATAATAATAATAATAATAATAATAATGTTTATTTATACCCCACTTTTTCTCCCTATAAAGGAGACACAAAGCGGCTTACATTAAAAGCATTTTGATACAATTTAAAATATACAAATACACAAACATTAAAACAGAATTAAATATCAATGGTATTAAAAATTCACAGTTAAAATCCATTAGCCCTAGGGTCCCATACTGGGGTAAACTAAATCAATCAATCAAATAAATAAACTACACTGTGCCAAGTAGTGGGTAAATCTTTAACACAGAAATAGGATCTGTGCTATATTACATGATAAATTGTGGGAACATACCAACAATGTAGGCCTAAATATCCTAAAGGCATCTCCTATCTGATCTTGAAAATCAGCAGGGATGTCCTTGTATAGTAGTACTTAAATGGGAAAATACCTAGAAAAAGCAGGTGCTGCAACCTATATTTCAGAAGAACTGACTGTTTCTATAAAATTAACAGGGTCACCATAAGTTGACTGACAACTTGAAGGTACAAAATTGCACACATTATTCCTCGCAGCATTTAGCAAGATTGCACATTTACTCATCCCATGAAAAATTATGGTAATGTCAGCAGCATATCCTAGTGGTTTTATAGACTAACCATGACACAGGACCCATGATGTGGGAAACAAAAAGAACATGGAGAAGAGTTCTGTAATGAAGTATATGTTCTCAACAGAAGGGCAGTAAACTTAAGCTTGAAATTTAGTTATATTTATTATGAAAGAAGGCTCGACCAAGATATTCAAGCAAACATTTGAGGTATCGGTGACATCATGATTTCAAGCAGGATAGTACAAGATCTCTCAGAAGATTTGTCTCAGATTATAAAGCTGAATTATGTACTTTTGCGACAAGAGTAGGCAACTGTGGTTCTCTAGATGTTATTGCTCTCGAACTATTATCGACCCAATTTAGCATAGTCAATATTGAAGGATTATAATAGCTGCAAAACCACATGAATGCCACAATTGCCCCACCATTGCTCCAAAATCAGATAGTAGAACTGCTTGAATCTTGAAGTGAGTTGGGAGGTCATCCTTGCTCACCAGAAACCAGCCTTCCAATTTTTTTGGCCAGTTGGAAATACGTATTTTAGAAGAGAGGACAGGTAACTTGTGAACAAAGGTTATGGAGGAGGTTAGGTAAACTCGTGAAGGGCGAGAGATCGAAGGGAATCAGAATTGTTGTCTGGCGTGTAGGAAGTGGAAACAGACTTGAAGTTGCCAGATATTAAATATTTTAAGGAACTGTCTCCCTTGTTGCCAATATGTAAAGCCGCTTTGAGTCCCCCTAAGGGTTGAGAAGGGTGGGGTACAAATATAGGAAATAAACAAATAAGGCATTGTTGTGGTGTTAAACACAAGACAGGTACCATGTTTCAGCCAAATACAACTTTGGAGAACAATTGCAGTAGTTTGGATCCAAAAGCACCCTTTCACAATCCATCAGAGAATATGTTCATCCTTTCTTCTATATCACTAAGGTTTTCTAAGTCCCTCCTATGGTATTTTGGATGTTCTTCCAACTTTGTACAACAGATGAGAACCAATCTGATGTAATTGTGAAGACACTGGACCTAGGAAATCCAGGTTCCTAGGAAATCTGCTAAGCTGTAAAGTTCCAGATATGAACTTCAGCAAATCATGGACCCCCAGCCTGATCAACTTATGACTTCATCAGACAGGGCTGGTTTTGGTGGCATACGCTGTTTCTGCTGTAGTTTAGCCCATCTGTTCCCATCCTACGACGTACAGCTACTTCTGACAGGACTCCATGACGAAACAACAGTGGAAACGGTGTATGCCACTATGGTGGCAACACAGGAAGCTTCCCATGTTGCACCAGCAACCATGGGGGAAGCCATGTGGTGGACCCCCATGGAATGGGGTTTTGGGTAAGTTGGGCAATATAGGGCATGGAGCAACAGGTTCCTCATGCCCCCCACCTCAACGGGCACTGCTGGATTCACCACGATAAGTTGTGATTCCAGCAGCCATTATGATGAGGGCCTTAATAGGGGTGTTATGAGACTGAAGTGGAAAGGAAGAGAAGAAAGGGGAAAAAAGGGATAGAAATAAAGTGAACAAAACAGGTAAGCAAGGCAGTAAGAAGAAAGTTGGATCAATGAATATCACTTCTAAGAAAACATTACTCACAGGTTCTCTGGGTCTAGCTTTATGGCAGAGATACTGTGTGGTTTCCAGAGATCTGGAAAGACAAAGGCTGCTCCTATACCCTGGACTGTATACAGCCACTGCCTGGCCACAGGGCTTTTCCTAGCAATCCTCAGCTGCTCTATACAGCCAGAGGGAAAGTCCTGCATTAAAGAGATACTGGAATTATCTCTTCCAATAGTATTTGTGTATCTGGAGATTATGTGTTTGTGGCTTTTGGCTTAGAGTAACTTCATGACTTTCATAGAGTTGTCTTAGGCAAGGAATACCCAGAGGTGATTTTGCCGGTTCCTGCTTCTGAATTATAGCCTACAGAAGCAAGCTGGCATTTGTTGATGGTCACCCATACAAGTATTAACCAAGGCTAACCAGTTTAGCTTTCAAAATCAGACAGAATCTGGTACCCTAGGATATTTAGTTACAGCAGCAGAAATCAAGAGGATTCCAGCTTATGTCTCTAAAATGCCCCTCCCCTTTGAAATTGTGAAGGAAGTAACTTTCAAAGCAAAGATTGTGACATTTGTCAAGAGATGAGTGACCAGCAGTCCTCTCCAAAGGCTTCAAAACAGGATTTTATGTGTCTCCCCCCCCCCCCCCCAGCCTCCCAAGTTTCTAAAATTGCTGCTTGATAATGGGACCTGAAATAACCCCTAGGTTTTTGTTTTTGTTTTCAAGTGTGTTCTTGCTTAAGGTTTAATTGGCTCCAGTCAGTAGGAAAGGGCTCCAGGACTGATTATTTATGGCTTACTGTCAAAAGGAGCTATAAAAAAGGGCAGTATTATCTTGGAGATGCTGGGAAGCAAAGTGTGGGGAGGGAGGAGAGAGTGTGTGCATAGGAGTGTGTTTTCTTGTACTGGATAAAATCAGTTTTGCTGTCTCAGCAGTGTGGTTTAAATTGAAGATTAACCCTTTGACCTTCACAGTGTCAAATCACTTACAGATGGATCACCAGCTACACTTCTCTTCTTCCCCCTCCTCCTTCTCTCCTAAGTTTTGGGGGAGAGGGGGGCATTCTCCTTAAGAAAAAAAGAGGGGGAAAGGAGTTGTTTGTTCTTGCAGCTGGGGCTTTGAGTGGCTCAGAAGCCAATCTGATTAAAAACAGCACTTGGCTAAACTTTGCAGAATCCTGCAAAAAAGAAAGAAAGGGGGGAACCTTAATCCTTTTGTGCACAATACATAAAGGATCTGCTTTTTTCTTTCTATAATGTTGGAGCCAGAATTATTCCTCGAGAAACTACCTCTCTCTCTCTTTCTCCCTTCCCTCCCTCTTTCCCCCCCTCTCTTTAGACGTGTTGTACTGCTGGGATTAAAGTGTCTGTTCTTGAAAATGTAACATAGTTTTTATTGGGATAAGATAAGCTTTTGGGTTGTGGTTTCAAAAAAAAGTGAGTAATCTTGTTTAGACCATTTTCCATTTCTACAGCACCAGCAGAACAGAAACCAGGTCTGGTGGCAGATCTTCTTCTTCCTCCATAACGTGGCCTTGAACATGGAGGCAAACAGACATCGCGCTGGCCGTAGGTGAGACCTGTCCCACCTCTTCCTGGTTCCATCCAGCCTACTGGGAACACTGAATCAATCCAGGGCAGAGATGTGCATGCCGCTGGATGAAACATGGGGTTCCCATTATACAGAGGACTCTTCTTGTTGTACAAAAGACTTGTTTTAAAAGGACTTGCTCTGTCTCTCCTCGTGGCTTGCCATCTTCTGAGGTAGGGAGCTTGGGTCCAACACTGTGGAAGCAAAATTCTCCTCCAAAGACAATCAAGATTCATCTGCACAAGAGGAGAGCTCATATTGGTTTTCTTTGGTAATGGCCTTGTGCATTTTGTAAAGTTGGCTGCTGGTGATATCCTAGGACTGATAAGTTGAAATGCATTTTGGCTGACTTCCAAATGAGACACACTGGCTTCCTGATGGGAAAATTTAGAAAAGAATCTGTTCAGAAGCTATTATGAAATATAGCATGTATATACAACTGGGCAGCCAGTAATTGGATATTTGCCTTTTAATTATTGCAGGCACTGGTGTAAAAAGGGAGCAAGACTTGAGTAGTTAGGTAAAATCTCTGGAATTTATGAAGCCATGAGGTCCCATTCACATATACCCTGGGTCCCATTCATTCCCAATCCCAATCTTCAAAAATTAAAAATGCATGGGGGAATTGAAATTAATATAATGCTTCGTGCTCATATATAAACCATATCATACAACACATGATTTTTCATCTCCCTTTTACATGTAGATGCAACGTCACGAGTCTTCTGATGTGGTTGTATAAAGATCCACCACTGACTTTCTCTGATGAGAGCTTTAATATTGGAAGTGACAAAAAGAGGTGTTCTAAATGCATTAGATGGATTTTCCTTAGAGCCCTTCCGTTTATCCCATGTGGCCTTGGAACAACATCCAAACGATACCAACCCTGGAGTTTCTCTCCCATTGGGGTCAATAGGGTTGGGAAATAAAATAGCAGTAGAAAAGAAAAGAAGGGGGTTTCTATTACAATACACAATTATAATGTTATATTCTACTTTAATTACAATAGCAGTATCCTATGGAATCGTGGGATTTTCAGTTTAGGAAGAGATTTGGATTTCCCAACCATATACCTCAAGTGCCTCATCAAACTACAAATCCTAGAATTCCACAGGATGATACTATGGCAATTAAAGTAAAAGACATTGCTATACTTGTCTAGCGTGAAGGGTTTCAGAGAGACAGAATTTCCAAATAGAAAGAAAAATAGCTGTGGACAAACATACTTTCAGAACCAAGAAGGCATTGGAAAAAGCCATTTCCCCCCTTTTCTCCTTTCCTTCCCTCATAAAACTGCTCTGCTAAACATGAACTGTATTGTGTGTAACCTGACAGATACAATTGAATTTTGTGATATAATGAGAAAATACAAATGCCTTTATTTTAATCAAGGCCTCATTTTACAGCTATATTCAGTGTAAGAAATGAAGCTGCAAACTTTTGCCCCTAAAGTTACCTATCTTTGTTTTTGCCATGAGGAAAATAGGGATCAGACTGAAATGTTGTGGTGGTGAAGAATGGCAACAATTGTGTAAAAGAAAAAAGAATTATTATCTAGAGTTAGATAGAATGGCCTCAATCCAAAGAACAATGAAACTCGCTCTGCGCCCTTGAGGGGACTTTAGGTTTATTGAGCCCCAACCTTGACACAAGCAAGGAGAGGCAGAGGCTCTGTGTTGAGACATGGTGCTACAGGACCAACACTTTTGGTAGATTACACTCCTTGAACCCCTGAGTACTTTTCCTATTCTTCAACATTTAGCAAAATTTCCCCAACACGTAGGAGTGACCTTTGTTTGATAATCCAGCCGAAAGTAATAACAATGATATCAGCACTAAATTATTATCTTTTATATCTTGGATCTAAGAAAATAAATAAAAACACAATCAAGTGACTGTACCAGTATCGTTTTTTCAAACAATGCTTTTCACTTGTGGTTTTGAAACAAAAAATAATTAAGAACAGATTATTTTACTGCAAATTTTCCCTAAATTTGTATATTCAGATTTCTGGTTTAGAAGACAAAAAGGTGGCGAAAGAAGAGTTTTTCTTTCATTTGACTTTTGCAATCACCAGTTGGAGATCTTTGTGTCCTTACTCTAGAATTCTTTTGTTTCTCCTGTGAAACAAAACTTGCTAGAAATTTTGATGAGAGTATTTCTTCACATTTTCCATGATGAGTTAGAAGCTTAATGCTCTAAACCCTGGGTTGAATCCAGAATTTGTCTCCAATTAATAGAAAGGCTCCTTCCATCCGTGGAAGGCTTCTGACCCACTGCCAATTACTTCCTTGCCCTGCAACCCCAACATGCCACTAGAAACCCTGCTCTTGGGGGATATATATATATATATATATATATATATATATATATATATATCACAATATATATAATAATGTGGGAAATGATGTTGAAGGCTGCCAAGAAAGGGGATAATTGACAAAAATGCTTTGCTCTCTGGTTCTACCTGCCAGAATGTGGAAATGTGCTCAGGGAGAGCTCTCGCTGGCAGAAACAAATCCTGGATCCATGCCTCTTTTTGTTTCCTGTTGGAAAGAGCCTTCCCTGTACCAAACCCAGACACCTGAGAGTTTATAATTGTCAATCCAGATGTTAGAATGGACATCCCAAGAGGTGCAGCAGTGACAGATTGGTCAGCCAACTTTGGAAGGTCAAGTTTGGTCCCTCAGCCGTGTCCATTCATTCATATGCCACTTCTTTCTTATAGTATGCCTCTCTGAATTATACAACCTGTGTAATGATCTATGGACTCTGGGTGGGAGGAGATTTACTCTAAAGTAGCTTCCCCCCCCCCTGCTGTTCCAGATTAATAAAGCAATGCTTACCTAAGAAATGAAGAAAACTAATTGATACTTAAGTCCCGTCATGATCTCCCCATTAGTGAGCAATATTGGCAATCAATGTAGATGAACACTGAGTTCTTAGCCCTGTCCACAAATTCTGGTACTTGTGAGCTAAAGCAGTGTTTCTTAACCTTCCTAATGCTACGACCCCTTAATACAGCTGTAGTGACACCCAACCATAAAATTATTTTCATTGCGACTTCATAACTGTAATTTTGCTACTGTTATGAATTGTAATGTAAATATCAGACATGCAGGATGTATTTTCATTCACTGGACCAAATTTGGCACAAATACCCCAAATTAACCTACAATCAAAGAGCATTCTGAACTCCATCAATGATGGAATTTAACTTGCATGAGCCTCCCTCCAGCCTCACATGCTCTCCCTTGCCCACATGTGCGCACCATGCTGCCATTTGCTGAGCACACCTGCTCTTCTCTCCCCATTTGGAATCTCAGAAACAGCCCTCCCCTTGGCTTAGAGGCCGGCTGAGAGGCCAGCCAATCACAGGGGAGGATGGCTTTTGCTGGGAGACTTGACTGTCTGTTTCTAAAAAGGAAGAGAAGGACAGGCAGAGAGATCTTTGGTGTTTTCTGCCAAAGGTGTCGCCAAAGACCATCAGAAAACAAATATTTCTGATGGCCTTTGACGACCCCTGTGAAACCCTCCCATGATTCCCCAGGGGTCTCAACCCCCAGATTGAGAAACACTGGACTAAAGGGAGATGAAGGATATTTGGCTGGTTTTCTTCCTTCTGTTCTATGCTATCAACTAGTCCCATCAATCCCAAATGTTAGAGGAAAGACGTCTGATGCCAGGGGTCTGCTTTGCACATGTAGGCTCCTTGCATGCTTTAAAGTCCTCATCACAAGATGGTCTGAAAGTGATAGAACCAGCAAAAAGGGATTCAACATTGACAGGAGGGAATAGGAAAATGTTTCACAGGGCCGTGTTTCAGTTTGGAATCTGTATATTTCATATTACTAGAGTGAGCTGGAAATCTAAAAAAGCTAGGGAAGAAGGGGGTGGAATGCCTGCCTGGGGTTAATTGCTGTTAGGTGCCTCCAAGTTAACACTTGACTAATGGCAATTCTAGTCAGGTTTTTCATGGCATGTTTTATTAAGAGAATGTTTGCCCTTGCTCTCTTCTAAAACCAAAAATGCATGACTTGATCAAGATCACCAGTGGGTTTCCATAGGGATTCCAGTAGGGATTCAAATTCTGGTCCCCTAGAATCTTAATCCAACACTCAAACCATGGTTAATATAGATACATTACTGTTGAATAGCCTGTAATGTTGATGATGATGATGATTATTATTATTATTGTTATCAACACAGTCTGTGAACACTGAAGCATTTAAATGATAATATACATGCATTTCAATGTAAGGCTGCGGCACAGAATCCACAGAGGATCATTGCTGAAGGAAGATGGGGGAAGCCCACAAGAAATAATGGCTTTCAATTTCCTTGAAAAGAAGAACAAAGCTCTTATTTTAGAAAGGTGGGAAATGTGTAGACCTCTGGTTGTTGGACTGCATTGCAGTTTAACAATATACTTTGCCCACAAATGATGTCAGAAAAAAATGAGAACTTTAGAATTTCTTATCTCTTCTGCCCTTCTTATGAACTTTTAGAATGTATTGTATGAATAGTGAGTATATCCTAACATAGGTTTTGGCTAAGATTGCACTGCAACTCCAATCATTCCTCACTATTAGGTAGGCTGACTGGGGCTGGTTAGAGTTGTGAGCTAAAATATGCTAGAGGTATCCACACATGTGCCACAGTATGCAGCTGCATTGGATCTTGCTTGAATACTTTCTAGCTCTTCTGAAATTTCTGCTATGTTGTCTCTGGAAAAATGCATGTATTTTATGTCTCTGTACACCTATTTAACCATTGTGGATACCTTTGTTGTTAATTGTCATCAAATGGACCTTGACCTATGGCATCCCTATGAATGAGAGACCTCCAAATCACCCTGTTACTTATTTACTTGGGTGATCCCTCATTGTCCGAGTATGATGGCCTTCCAAGGGTAGTGTCCTGGCAGTGGATACGTAGGTGACTATGGAGCCCTATTCTTGACCTGTATGTTCTTCCACAGTGAGGATAAGTGGAAGGTGGTTCTGGTCAGAGTTGGCCTGATGCACCTTCCTCTTGGCACGTTCCTCCGTTTTGCCCGCCATTTGTGCCTCTTTAAATTCCATAGCACTGCTGGTCACAGCTGATCTCCAGAGTGCTCAAGGGCCAGGGCTTCCCAGTTCACGGTGTCTATGCCACAGTTTTTAATGTTAGCTTTAAGCCCACCTTTAAATCTCTTTTCCTGTCCACCAACATTTCATTTTCCACTCTTGAGTTGGGAGTATAGTAACTGCTTTAGGAGACAGTGATCAGGCATTCGGCCAGTCCAGCGGAGTTGATGGCGTAGGAGCATCACTTCAATGCTGGTGGTCTTTGCTTCTTCCAGCATGCTGACATTTGTCCAGCTGTCTTCCCAAGAGATTTGCAGAATTTTTCAGAGGCAATGCTGATGGAATCGTTCCAGGAGTTGAGTGTGATGTCTGTAGACATCTATGTTTTACAGGCGTATAACAGGGTTGGAAGGACAATAGCTTTATAAACAAGCACCTTGGTATCCCTATGGATGTCCTATTCCTCAAACGCACCCTGTTAACAACAGCTCTGCTCTGGGCTTGCAAATTCAGGGATGTGGCTTCCTTGATGGAATCTATTTACCTGGAATGCCATCTTCCTCTTTTCCTACTGCCATTGTTTATGAAATGGTTCTAGTTGGGCATGCTGAACTTACCTTCTTTGGGGACCCTTATACACTAAACAATTACAGTGCTATGATTTCACTTTAATTTTCATGATTTCCCCCCATGTAGTAGTAGTAGTAGTAGTAGTAGTAGTAGTAGTAGTAATAATAATAATAATAATAATAATAATAATAATATAACACTTTATTTGTTCCCCGCTACCATCTCCCCAAGGGACTCGGTGCGGCTTACATGAGGCTGAGCCCAAATACAACAATACGAGCAATAAAACAACAATACAAGTAATTAAAATAAAAAAGACATAGACAATAAAATATACAACATTATCAATAAGACAGCACACAATTAAAAACAGTGGGAAGGCCAAATGTAAAATTAAAATTGGAAGTGATGCTGGGACATGGACGAAAAGGTGATAGTGGTGTTTGTGGAAGGGCATACGAGCAGACCTAAAAAAAAAAGTAAAGTGCTTGGGAGGACAAAGTGCTAAGGGATCATTATTCCAGGAAGGCACACTGGAACAGCCACGTCTTCAAGCTCCTCCTGAAGACTGCCAGAGTTGGGGCCTGTCTGATGTCTTTAGGGAATGAGTTCCAGAGTCGAGGGGCCACTAGGGTTTGTAGTTTGGTAAAGACTAGAGCAATTTGGCTGTGGATTGTAAATGCCCTTCCCAGAATTCCATAGAACCATGGAAATCAATACAGAAACATAGTGCTATATTTGTGACCAAAATTTTCCCAACTCCTAAAATTGCAACTTTGAATGAGAGTGAGTGCCTTTGTATGTTCCTAGAGGTAATGAACTTCTCCAGATCTTGTCAAATTACAACACTCGTTATACACAATAATTGCCTGGAACTGATGGGGATTTGAATGCAACACAATCTAGAGGTCCAGAACCTCCTCTCCCTTGTTCTATCTAAGGTATCGTGCAATATGCAACATCTACATTTGTCCACTGCAGCTGCCAAGACATCCCGGAGGTGGAGGCCTCTCACAGAAGAGTGCTCTTTCCTGTGAGAAACAATAGCACATACTTTGTTTGTGCCTGAGAAATGTCAGTGCTTTGTCAGTGTGTTTTAGGACTTCTGAGCTTTCACTCAAGAAATGCCTTTCAGAAAAGCAGATCTGCTAGGGATGTTTATGATTGCTCTTTCACACTACACAATGAGAACTCTGTGATTCCATATTGACTGCCATAGTTTCATCCCATGGAAACAGTACTATGCAGTTGTACAATTGGCCCTCTGATATTGGGGTTTGGTTCCATGACCCTCAAGGATACCAAAATCAGTTCCATTATATACTGTGAAGTCATGAAGTGGTGTCCCTCACATAAAATGGCAAAATAAAGATTTGCATTTTGATTTCTTAAAAATATTTTTTTCAGGTAATTGATGGATACAGAACCTGTGAATACAGATTGCCGAGCGTACCTCAACAAAGCCTTTCATAATAAATCTTTTTACAAAGCCCCTTTACCCATGCCCAGCCTCTTCTTTGCCTCTACCCCAGAAGACAGGAGCAGAATTCAAAACGATCCAACCAGGTTAGAAAGATGAGCCAAAACTAACAAAATGAAGTTCAACAGGGTCAATGCAAGATACTCCACTTAGGCAGGAAAAAAATGAAATGCAAAGATACAGAATGGGAGACACCTGGCTCAATAGCAGAACGTGTGAAAAAGAGCTTGGAGTCCTCATGGACAACAAGTTAAACATGAGCCAACAATGTGATGCGGTAGCAAAAAAAGCCAATTGGATTTTGGCATGCATAAATTGGAGTACAGTGTCTAGATCTAGGAAGTCATGCTACCCCTCTGCCTTGGTTAGACCACACCTGGAATACTGTGTCCAATTCTGGGCATCACAATTTAAGGGATATTTTGATAAGCTGGAATGTGTCCAGAGGAGAGTGACTAAAATGATCAAGGGTCTGGAGGAATCTCCTTTCCTGTAGTTTGAAGCCATTGCTCCGTGTCCTAGCCTCCAGGGCAGCAGAAAACAAGTTTGCTCCCTCCTTCCTATGACTTCTCACATATAAATGGCCATCATGTCTCCTCTCAGCCTTCTCTTCTGCAGGCTAAACATGTCCTGCTCTTTAAGCCGTTCCTCATAGGGCTTGTTCTCCAGACCCTTAATCATTTTAGTCGTCGTCCTGTGGACACATCTCAGCTTGTCAATATCTCTCTTCAGTTGTGGTGCCCAGAATTGGACAGAGTATTCAGGTGTGGTTTAACCAAGGCAGAATAGATGGGTAGCATGACTTCCCTGGATCTAGACACTATACTGTGTTTTATCTCTTCATCATGTTATTTTGTAACTGTTTATTTTAGTTTGTTACTTCATGTATTTTATTTTGATGTTATTTTTGCTTCTTTGTATTTTATTTTGCTGTATTGTATTTTTGGGCTTGGCCTCATGTTAGTCGCCCAGAGTCCCCTTTGGGGAGATGGTGGTGGGGTAGAAATAAAGATTATTATTATTATTATTATTATTAGTAGTAGTAGTAGTGATAGTAGTAGTATTCTCCTATTTATGCAGGCCAAAATCCCATCGGCTTTTTTAGCTGCAGCATCACACTGTTGGCTCATGTTTAACTTGTTGTCCACAATGACACCAAGGTCTTTTTCACATGTACTGGCGTCGAGCCAGCGTCTCCCATTCTGTATCGGCTCTCCCTCCCAATGTGGTGTTGTCTGCAAACTTGATGATCATAAACATTCCATTTTGTAGTTTAGTCTCCTCCAGATCTGTTGCTCTATGGATATAAAAGATGACAACTCTCATCCTTCCACCACATCTCATAGCTTGGGATGAAATACAGGTTGTAGTTGATCATAGCTAAAAGATTCATAGGTTGGGGGGGACTGCAACATAGTCCTTTCATCAGCATATTTGCCAAAGTCCCTGGCACAGAGATGAGAGTCTCTCAAACAGAATTTTCATTTAGTTTTGTTCTCTCTCACACACTTTCTCTGTTCTTTTTTTCTTGGTCCCTTTTAGAAACCAAATGTTCCCTGGACGCATTAAAGCCAGCAGTAGTGCTTTTGCTGCAGTTCTTGGAAACTGAGACAGCAATCATAACAAAACTATACGGCCTGAAGTAGCTCTTGGCTGCCAATAATTGGGCCAAGGTAGAGGGGGAGGCGAGGTACGACCCTCAGATAAAAAGAACAGCCTCTGGGGATATGGACAATTTCACAGTGTCACCATTCTCTGGGCTGGCAATGCTCTGTTTTGTAACCTTTGTGGCTACAGAAACTCTGCTACTGTTTTTTCTTTGGAGTGAATTTCCCCCCTTATATTCTGCAACTTTTGATTTTCTTGTTGCACCACATCTGCCTGTTTTCTTTTGCCAAGTTAAGCAGCAACTTCTTGTCAGTGTTCCCCAAGGCTGGAGCTCTCGTTCTTGGACACATGCCCTCCAGTCAGGCTTTTCCACTACACCAGCTTCTCTGCTCCTTGCCAGCTTTTGTTTGTGTCAACTGGAATAATGCACTAGGTAGAGAAACGCAGTGTCCTTGTGGAAAGCCCTCTCACCAACTCCACTGTCTTCTGATTGGCTGCTAGTGTTGTTTTCCTCCATGTGGAGTTTGAATCGGCCTCTTCTGGCATGGCGATAATGCCTTAGTTAGACTCAGCCGCCATTCCCATGAAATGGCAAGCTTGTATCGATTCGCGTTAATGAGTACTTAGTACAAAAGAGCACACAATCAATTTGCAGGAACCGTTGTGTTCCAACACACCCTTTGGCTGTCATCTGGGTATACCATTAATCACCCTTTCTGTTAGACAGAGCAGAGTTAAATTGTGCCTTGTGGAATATGAAGGCTGGGAGCCACTATAGCATGAGGTTCATGGTAACAAGGGACTGGAAAATGCCTGTTGTAATGCTTAACATAAATCACGCACAGTTTTTCAGCAAAGTGGTCAGTAACAGGGAGAGATTACAGTAATACGAGCAGAATCTGCAGAGAGGATGACATACCGTTAAATACTGCAATCAAAATAATGCTTTTATAATGTGTGAAAAAAATCTTGGAGTTCTCATGGACAACAAGTTAAACATGAGCCAACAATGTCATGCGGTGGCTAAAAATGCCAATGGGATTTTGGCCTGTATAAATAGGAGTATAGTGTCCAGAAAACCCTAAACAGTGGGGGGACATGAGAGAAGCCTCCTCGCAGCATTGCAAGACATCCGAGCATCCCCTGGGCAATGTCTTCGTAGACTGCTGATTCTCTCACTCCAGAAGTGACTTGCAGCATGCAAGCAAGCAAGCAAGTACCCTAAACGGTTCTGGTCCAACTTACATGTCCGAATGCATCTCCCCTCAGGAACCATCTAGGACCTTAAGATCATCTGGGCAGGCCCTCCTCTCATTACCGGCTTTGTCACAAGTACGTTTGGTGGAGATGAGAGACAGGGCCTTCTCAGCGGTGGTCCCTCGTCTGTGGAACACCCTCCCTATAGATATTAGATCAGCCACCTCCCTTTTAACATTCTGGAAAAAAGTCAAGACGTGGCTTTTTGAACAAGCATTTGCAAATGCAGAGTAACTGACATAGGAAAATGGAATGACTAGACAATGAGCCCGGACAACGTTTTTAACAAGGAGACACTATAAATTTATATTTTATTGATTTGTTTAGTTTTTATTATATGTTATCTTTTTAATTGTATTTATGACATTGTAAGCATTGAATTTTGCCCTGTTAACCGCCTTGAGTCGCTTACGGGCTGAAAAAGGTGGTATACAAATACAGTAAATAAATAAAATAAATATAAGGAAGTCATGCTACCCCTCTATCCTGCCTTGGTCAGACCACACCTGGAATACTTTGTCCAGCTCTGGGCACTGCAATTGAAAGGCAAATAAAATGATCAAGAGTCTGGAGAACAAGCCCTATGAGGAGCGGCTTAAAGTGCTGGGCATGTTTAGCCTGTAGAAGAGAAGGCTGAGAGAAGAAATGATGGCCATTTATATGTGAGGGGAAGTCATAGGGAGGAGGGAGCAAGTTTGTTTTCTGCTGTCCTGGAGACTAGGAAGCGGGACAATGGCTTCGAACTACAGGAGATTCCATCTGAACATGAGGAAAAACTTCCTAACCATGAGAGCTGTTCAGCAGTGGAACACTGCCCAGGAGGCTCCTTCTTTGTCTGGATGTGTGTGTGTGTGCTTTGAATGCGATTTTCCTGCTTCTTGGCAGGGGGTTGGACTGGATAGCCCAGGAGGTCTCTTCAAGGTCTATGATTCTATGAATGTTACATTCAAGCAACTAAGTTACAACTTAAAATATAGGCAACTGCTTTGTACCAACTAAAATCCATGGTCCATCTAGATCAGGGCTGGACAAAGTCATAGAATTGGAAGAGCGCACAAGGGCCACCCAATCCAACCCCAGGGAAATAAAAATGGCTAGGATTTAGGTGTGCAAATGTGTTTGAAATTCTGCATTGACTTCCTCCATTAAAAAAATAACTTGCAACATAATCCAAATGTCATGGTAGTATATAAAAGATACATTTCTACACATTGACTTTTTGAATGAGGGAAAAATGACACTCTCTCAACACTGTAGCTTAACATCACTAGCAATTGCTGAAATACAATTTGTTTGTTCACTTTATCTCGTGCTTTGCCTCAAGTAACAAAATGCCTTAGGTTAGTCCTCCGCTGCTGCTTTGTCTCTTGATGTAACAGAGGAGTTCATGGTACTGGGCATATTTCTGGGTAACAACCTGGCAACCGAATAATTTACTTTTTCTGGCAGAAGTTTTAATCATCTTGTCCGAACGAGCATATTAGTGATGAAAATGTGAAGATGACTACATTGACATCTCATCTGGCTCCTAATTGTTCTTTTTCATGCTGAAAGCAGATACTCTTGTGGTTCTTTTAACACATTACATCATATTTTACATGCATGGCTCTGGATATTCAGTTCTATGTAAGAGATACACTCAGTGTTGGAGACAGCAACATATAAAAGCAAGCCAGGGAATAGTTGAGCTGCAGGGATATCAATCATTGGCAATTATCTGTCACTAGTTAGTGTAATATAATGTAAGTGGGGTGGGGCTCTGTTGGTGATCACTGTGTCTAAATTACTCATCAGAGATTGAAATTTGTTCTTGCCTAAAGCCGAACATTAATAAACCAAAGACACAATCCTATGTACCCTTGAGAATAAATGATATTATACTAAGTGGGTCCTGCCTCTGAGTCAGTCTGCATAGGATCATTCTATAAGTCACTCAAAGGTCTTTCTGACTAGCTCTCAAGGTTTAAATGAAACTTCAGAAATACATCTCAGAAAATACAGGTATGTTTTCCAGGTGCAATTTTGTAAATTGTTTTCATCGTGAGAGATTTCATTTCTCCACCCAGAACTTCATGTACCTGCTTCATAACTGGTCTGTTTTATAGCTTGTAAGAAAAGTTTGACAAGATCTCTAACCTTTTGGTTTGTAACCATTATTAAAAACTATATGATCTGCAGATTTTAGCAGATGGTAATTGGCTGCAACCAGTTTAGCTAGAAGGGATCAAATTCAAAGCACCTAGGTGTGGAACCAACCCAGGGCTTTTCTTCATGCTAGCAAAAGGTTTTTGTGATGATTTCAGTGTTGTGTTAGGTTGCCTGCTAACTTATGGTGGAACCCTATGAATTTCATAGAAGTTTCTTAGGTAAGGAATGCTCAGAGGTGATTTTTCAAATTTCCAACAGAAAATGCTGGAAGGGTTTGGTGGGCATTGGCCATAAGTTTTAGAGTTGTAGTTCACCTACATCCAGAGAGTGCTGTGGACTCACACAATGATGGATCTGGACCAAATCCTCCATATGCCCAAATATGAACACTGGTGGAATTTGGGGAAAACAGACCTTGATATTTGGGAGTTGTTGGTACTGGGATTTATAATTCACCTACAATCAAATAGCATTCTGAACCCCAAGAATGACAGAATTGGGGCAACCCCATGACCAACAGAAAATACTTAAGGCTATCCAGTCCAACTCCCTTCACCAGGGCAAGAAAATGTAATCAAAGCCTTCCTGTCAAAGAGCCATCCGGCCATAGATATAGATAGGTATATCTGATTCATACACAGAGAGATATAGTTTCCTACATTTGAAAGGGACCCCTAAAGAAGGACAATTATATGTTTCAAGTTCCAGAGAAGACAAACCAGACAATCTCCCCATCAACACTGACAAAGAAACAACAAGAAATAGTGTTTCCTCACAAGCTTAAGGAAATTACATATATTAGAAACCAACACTTTCTCATTACTTTATTTTTCAGATTACCAGACTGGGCCACAGCAATGCAAGGCAGGGGATGGCTAGTATTCAATAAATTCATGAGCTAGGGGAGAATTTTAATGTGGGTTTAAATAATGCATAAGTAGTCAAAGAAGTTCACTCATTTTCAACTTATTTAAAAAGCTGACTACTGTGTTTCCCCAATAATAAGACACTGTCTTATATTTATTTATCCCCAAGAAGACCCACTATGGCTTATTTCCAGGGGATGTCTTATTTTTTATCAATTATTTATACTGTTGAAGGTCGGTGTTTGGGAGCAGTACCTGTGGTCCTCACAGCTGGCTATGGCCTGAAAGAGGCTGGGAAGGCAATGAGATGGAGGCTAGAGCGGAAGAGGGGCGGTGGTGCCTGCCTTGTGGAAGGGGAGAGAGAAGCTGCCTACAAGAAGGTAAGAGGCTACCCAGCCCTAGTGGGGCTGTAGAGGCAGTGGCAGTCCCACAAACCCCAAGGAGCCCCCTGCTGGTTGCCTCCAATGAGGGAGAGTGAGGGCAGAGGACGCTGTAGTGAAAGTGGAAGAGGTGGCGGCAGTGGAGCATGCTCCAAGGAGGGCCCCCCCCCCCCACCATTTGCCTTCAATGGGGAGACTGCTGGGGGGGCTGAGGAGGTGGCGGCTGTGGAACTGCACGCTGTATCCCAAGAAAGAGGGAGCTGGGAAGAAAGAAACCCAGGGGAGCAATGCAAGGAGCCAAGGATTGTCCCCCACTCCCAGCCCCAGCTCAAAACCCTTTATTAGGATCTGGTCTCATCTCCTGGGGTAGGCCTGGTGGGCAGAGACACAGCAGCCATCCTTACTCTAGTGCCTATCACGATGTCTTATTTACAGGGTATGGCTTAGATTGCGCAAATGCTTAAAAATCCTGCTATGGCTTATTTTACAGGTATGTCTTATTTTCAGGGAAACACGGTAGGCAGGTGTCAGTACAGCACAATGAACATTGATGACAGTACTTCCCTTTGATTCTAAATTAAGTACAGTACTGGCACATTTAACAAGCATTATGATGATAAACAATTCTGCTGTGAAAAGACCAAGCCCATCTTTACTCAACTGGAAGAAATAGATGCTATCTCAGGTTGTGCTCATATGAGCACAGACAAGTGTTGTTGGGTGTTTTTTAAAAAAAAGTTAAGTACTACTCAGTAAAACCTGAGACAATCAGATAAGCAAACCGCAGCCTGTTCTCTATAGGCTACAGTACTATCAATGAGGCAAATGTCAAGTATGAAAAAGCCTTTTATTTTGAAAGGATTGCTTTTCAAACAAACTCAAGTAAAGGTTGTTCCAGTCTCTTCTTCACCTACAAATGCAATTGAAACCTAAATGCATGTCAACATTCAGAGCAATTGCTTTGTCTGCCGCCATTCTTCCTTCTGTTTACAATTGAGGATGAAAAATTATACTCAGCACCTTGAGGTGGCATGGATGTCACGGTTTTATGGAACTGTTTTGATCTCATGCTCTTTCACAATCAAGCTTTAAGCATGAAAAACAAAAGCTTTCTACCATTTCTCTTAGGGTTAAATACTTGTTTGAAGCTTTTTAGCGCACTAGTGGATTTGTCTCTTATCACTGTACAATCCTTTGTACACCTGCTCTGGAGTAAGTCCCGTTGAACTCAAAGAGACATGTTTGTTGTTTATTCATTCTGTCACTTCTGGCTCTTCGTAACCTCATGGACCAGCCCACGCCAGAGCTCCCTGTCAGCCGTCACCACCTCCAGCTCCTTCAAGGTCAAGCCAGTCACTTCAAGGACACCATCCATCCATCTTGCCCTTGGTCAACCCCTCTTCCCTTTTCCTTCAATTTTCCCCATCATCATTGTCTTTTTTAAGCTTTCCTGTCTTCTCATGATGTGGCCAAAGTATTTCATCTTTGCCTCTAATATCCTTCTGTCCAATGAGCAGTCGGGCTTTATTTCTTGGTTGAATAAATAAATTTCCTGGTTGGATCTTCTCATGGTCCAAGGCACTCTCAGAACTTTCCTCCAACACCACAGTTCAAAAGCATCTATCTTCCTTCGCTCAGCTTTCCCTATGGTCCAGCTCTCACATTCATAGGTTACTATGGGGAATACAATTGGTTTAACAATGTGGATTTTCATTGAAGGAGACATACTTCCAAGTAAATGGATCTCAGTTGCAATGAACCACCCTGAGTCCCCTTCGGGATTGAGAAGGGTGGCATATAAATATTGCAAATAAATAAATAATAAATAATGATCTGAATCCCTGTTCAGCCACAGTAACCCACTGGCTGTCCTTGGGTCAATCACACTTTCTCAACCTTTGAAAATACTTTGAAAGAGTGGCCAAATCTTCTTTATTAGGCTGATGTGTAGTGACTTGACATAGTTGTAGGAATTCAAATCCTCACTGAGTCATGCTCTTGGGACAGTCTCTCAGATTAAGAGGAAGGTGATGGAAAAGCTCCCCTGAATAAATCTGTTCATATCACAGGGTCGCCTTGTCATACATTGAAAATTAGTTTAAGACACTGAGCAAAATAGGCACTGGATTATGATGTTAAAATAGGCAATTTGGTGTGATAAAGTCCAGAGTTTTTGTATGATGCAGTCATAGAAGTGAAAGTGGAAGCAGTGTGCTATAATTTAAAGTATGAAAGAAACCTACATCTCCCCTAGTCTTGGACCATTGTCCATTCTTTCCAAAATTTATGGGAATCATACTTCAAAATATGCACCCAGGACTGGTTACAGGACTGGCTCTCCTATTGTGCAGAGTGAGGCTGCTGCCTTGAATAGCAGATGTTGACCTCAATTACCCAAGTAATTTCCCCTGACTGTTTCTATCATTTGCCTTTTTTAAAGGTCAATTACCTGATGTCCTTTGTGCCAGTCATCAAATGTCCAAAGAACCAGGCAACTGGAATGTAAGCACTGTCAAGGAGCTAGTTCAGTCCAGATCAATCACAGGTTATCCAACAGTATAAAAGGAGAAGCAACTGAGTGGGTTCTTGCCAGTCCAAAAGTTGTTCAGTAAGTCAGTAGCCCAGATAAACAAAGCCAGCAAGAAGTAAAACAGAGTCATACATTATAACAACTCCAAGTTCAAGAACACATTAAATAAAAAGAGGGTTGAAAGTGTTAGAATTTGAAAAAAGGATGCCATGATATGGTGGGTTAACTGGAGGAGAGAGATGTGTCAGCAGCCGATTGGCTGAGTGTGCCAGGGACCAGGGTTCTGATTGGCTGGTGTCTCTGGCTACCTGCTGAAGTCAACGGTTCTAACTGTCATTCTGCCATTTTTCTCTCTCTTTGGACAGTGAATAGATATTGCTGGCTGCCAACCATATTAAGGGCTGATCATTTTAAGGCATGAGGCTTATTTCAAAGACTATTCTCTGCCTGTATTCAAAGAAACCGATGTATACATTGTTACTATGTTTGGGCTTTTGAACTAAAGTAAAGATACTGTTATTTGTTTCACAAGCCTGAGTGACATTTTATTATACAGCAGGCTATACCTTAGTTTAAATACTGTGGTAAAGCTTTTGCTTATTCTGCTTATACACATTTACCAAGCCTCACAGAAAGCAGCAAAACTCCAGGGAGTGGCTGGGAGATTTATAAGTAGGTAATTAGACATCAAGTGTCTAATTGCTATCTCTGAGTATTCTTTGCCTATAAAAATGTACAGGGTCATCATAAGTTGACAGGCAACTTGAAGACACACACACACCTACAGCTCTGAGCAAAAATGCACTCTCATTTTCAACATGTGCATATCCTCCAGCTTTTCAAATTTGTTCTTCGGTTTTTTCAGCTGCTTTAAAAATTGGGTGTGTGGTTTCCGGGCTGTATGGCCATGCTCTAGCAGCATTTTCTCCTGATGTTTCACCTGCATCTGTGGCTGGCATCTTCAGAGAATCTTTAAAAATGTCTTAATTTTGCTATCCTTTCTCTGTTTCTCCTCAGTTTATGCTAGTTAAATTAAAAGTTTGCACTCAGCTGAAGAGAAGGAGAGTAGAGTAGGGGTAGGAACTTACCCTTCCCAGTAGACTCAAGCAAAAGCAAACATCTGCAACTTCTCCTTCATTATTTTTACCCCCACCCTAACTACGCGCTGATGTTTTGTTATGGCCAGAGGCATTCAAAACTCAGTGGCTCCTTGGCCTTCTAGAAACTGCTGTGCCATTTACGTCCGCTTTCTTCCATAAGCCGAATCAGAATGAAAGAAAGTCCAATTATTTTTCACCTTTACCTTCATTTCCCTTTCTGCTTGATGAATTATTAACTGTCATGCACAAAGTAAAACAAGGACATCCAACACTGTATACAAAGTTATTTTTTAAATTAGGTACCTTGCTCATTAAGATACATTTAAATTTAATATATGTTATCCTAATGAAAGGTTGTGAAACTGATTTCATGTGCCAAAATTCAGTCTTATTTCCCCCATGTACACCAAGAGAGAGCTATATTTTCTTCCTTGCCCTGTTTCGCCTCAGGCTCTTCAATGCATACAAAAGGCTCTGTGTCTGCTGCCCCTTGGTGTCACATGCTTTCAGCCTGCCCTTAACAGAATCCAAACTAAATGCCATCCTTCTATAGCTAGAGAGAGACCTTGTTTGCATCTGACAATCAGTCCCAAACAACAGTCCTGGGAGAAAACGACAACCCTACATTCAGCTGAAATAATTGGCTTTCAGTAAGTAGGTCAAGTAGAAATGGAGGGGCACACCCACCACAAAACACAAAAAAAGAAGGGGGTTCTTCCCTCTTTTTTCCCCTGTGCCTTTCAAAAAACTGGCAATATATATTTTTATTTCTGCACCACTTAGTGCAGTTTCAAGAGTAGAAGGGGAATCTGACAGAAACAGCAACTGACTTTTTCATCAGTAAATTCAACACTTATGTTTTGTAGTTCTGATAGGGAAAAAGGTGGAATGTTTTATTTTTAATCTCACACTGTTAACCAGCTCACTACTGGAAGGGTATTTGTATGTGTATGTGTGTGGGGGTGGGGGGTTGGGGGTGGGGGGTGGGTTGTGCAATGGTTATCGAACCCAAAAGACACCCCCCCCCCCCCAGAAAACTATTGATTTGTGATTAGAACAACATTGAACCTGCAGCGGAGCATTCTGCAGGTCCACACCTCTTCAACCATTGTAACAAATTTTTGCCAGCAATCCCCAGTCTGGAGGGCCCAGCAGCAGCCACCAGCACCCAGGAGAACTACCTAACCCCTAACCTTATGTCTTAAAAAAAAGAGTCAAACCTTTCCATGTCTCCTTTTCCTTTCCTGCCACCTTTTTTAAACTACGTCGGCATTCCTGGCAACAGCTGATGAAACATGGGACTAATGGCCATCCTGGGCCTGGGACGGAGTCTACATCTCACAAGATCCCATCTACACACATCTATAAGCCCCTATTTACCTGATCATGCCCCCCACCAGTCCCAAGAACTGCACCCCTTTAAACCGCGGATACTGAAACCCATAGTTACTCCCCCAGTATCTTTTGCCCCAAGCTCTCTTTGGGCCCCCTGAGCCCTCCAGCCGAATTCACAACCCTCTAGAGGTGCCAGATCTCCCAGAAAGCCCACATTAAACCCTATACCAGGGGTCCTCAAACTTTTTAAACAGAGAGCCAGGTCACAGTTCCTCAGACTGTTGGAGGGCCAGATTATAATTTGAAAAAGCATGAATGAATTCCTATGCACACTGCACATATTTATAGTGCACAAAAACCCCCACATAAAATACAATAATTAAAATGAAGAACAATTTTAACAAATATAAATTTATTAGTATTTCAATGGGAAGTGTGGGCCTGCATTTGGCTGATGAGATAGGATTGTTGTTGTTGTTGTTGTTGTTGTTGTTGTTGTTGTGTGCTTTCAAGTCATTAGAGACAGGTTGACCCTAAGCGAGGGCTGGTTAAATGACCTTGGAGGGCCGGATTCGGCCTTCGGGCCTTAGTTTGAGGACCCCTGCCCTATACCTTTCCCTCTTCCCCTATTAACTAACTGACCCATAATCTCATCCCTTGTGCCGAGACCTAAATCCCATAACTCATGTCTAACCCTAACCCTGACAGGTCTGGGGACCATAGAGATTCCATAAAATCCCACTAATACCATGTGCATTGTTGTTTATTCGTTCAGTTGCTTCTACCTCTTCGTGACCTGATGGACCAGCCTACGCCAGAGATCCCTGTTGGCCGTCACCGCCCCCAGCTCCTTCAAGGTCAATCCAGTCACTTCAAGGATACCATCCATCCATCTTGCCCGTGGTTGGCCCCTCTTCCTTTTTCCTTCCATTTTCCCCAGCATAATTGTCTTCTCTAAGCTTTCCTTTCTTCTCATGATGTGGCCAAAGTACTTTATCATTGTCTCTAATATCCTTCCCTCCAATGAGCAGTCGGGCCCATGTGTATGTTTCCCCTAAACCGTGGGTCCTGGCTTATCCACTGCAGGATTCCTCTTTATCCATAGGATTGCTATGTACACGTTTGCCCTCCTTTATGCTTCTCTTCCCTCTTTTTCCTTTTATTTTTCTCCCCCACAAAACCCAGGGGAGATTGAAGCTCCCCACAAGCCTCGCGTGCACCGGTCTGTATGTGGACCCATAACCCATGAGAATCAGGCCTCCAGTTAAGGTATATCCCATAACCATGGCTACTTATGTATTTATATGTTTAATCTTGTCTGTACTTTTATATTTATATCTCCTTATAAAATTATTGGAAAAGCTGCCAGCTCAGTCTTGGGGTGACTTCTGCCTACATTCCTTGCCCTGGAGAGGCTTGACAAAGTCTTGCTGGGCTTCATTTACATGAAACTGGGTTTAATCGGCTACCTACATGTAACCCATAAGCTCAGGCGATATCAAAGACTACCGGAGCCTTGAGGATCAACTGTCCTTTGTATTGCTGCTTAGACAATAGATGACATTTACCATTTGGTATGGAGTTTGCAGTCACGAGAAACCATGGCACCATCTCTCCAAAATAGAGTTATTTCCCCTTTTTTTATTCCCAGCAACTGAACATTTATTTCCTCCAAAGATGAACAATACTTTCTGCATAAGCTTAAATGGACTCCAGTGTCATGGACACTCAATCAAGATTACCATCTAAATGACAATAAAGGTTTATTGTCAAGATAACCATCTAAGTGACAATAAAGGTTCTGGGAACATATTAGGTCCATTGTATTTCTCATGACAAGGATATTTAATTCCATCACAAGTTATTTCTTCACCCATTGTTCAGGGACCCGCCAGCCCCTCTCCAACCATTTGAAAGAGGGAAATCTGCATTGGAAGTGGTCAGCGCTCTCCCATTGGCTGAGGTGCACTGAATTCCTGTCTCCGCAGGGAGTCCCCACTGATGTCATATCGGCTCAGCCAATTACAGTGAAGCCAGGTCCAGCTTTTTTTGGGGGGGGGGGGGGGCTTTGAATCTGAAATGTATAAAAATGCTTGTTTTGCTTTACAATGTATCTCAGATTATTTTTGGTGGATTACTACATGTTGTCATCACTTCCTCTGACTTGGATCTCACTCTCTGTGGCTGCGCCAAATTGCTCCATTTCACATGTGCACATACCAGTCCTAAAATTGCCCGTTGGCTTATGTGCATGCCATTAATTTCATGGGATTTTTAAAAGCAAGAAATAATTATTCACACAAGATTAATACTTTGGGAAAGTCACACTCTCTCAATCTCAGAGGAATGTAAAAGCAACCCTCCTGAACAAATCTGACCATGAAAATCCTGTGATACATATGGCCTTAAGGTCACTATGGTATTAAGAAATCAGACACCCAAATTATGAAATGCACAATTAAATGTACAAAAGTATGAAATACAAGATATTACTCTGCCAGACTCAGCAAGCACACACCTGTGAGATGGTCATCATCCCAGAGTATCTATTGTGTAAACTAACCCTATTGTGCTAACCAGAGCTGACCCATTATGTCCATCAAAGACTCATTGCATATTGCTACAATGCATTATTTTTGGTTCGCACCTGTCTCAGAGGTGGATCATTAAATGAACTGACACCTCAAATGCTCCAATGACAGTTTATTGAATTTCCCACCACCACAAAGAGCAACCAGTGATGACATCTGACAAAGTCCAGAGCCACTCAGGATGCAAATCCTAGCCGGACACTTTTTCAACCAATTAGGATCTGGCACAGGTTTCTTGAATAACTTTCAAATGAAATAAAATACTCTATATTTGCAATTGAGGTGTGCCAGTGCTTTCGCTGCTGACATTATCTCTGGCCATTGAGAATAAACCTCTGTTTACCCATCTGTGTCTGATTTGGTCTTTTGGGAAGCTAGACATGTCGGGGGCTCCAAACCTGCAGTTTTAGCCAAGCCGAAATCACTCAACAACTATATAATGGCTTTAGTGTCACCATATGCTGGAAATTACTTCAGGGCAAAGAAGAAGGTGCATCCTATCTTATCAAGTGCACATTTGCTAAAATAGCATGAATGTGGGGCAGCAATAAGGGGCTCCCTAACTCCTCTCCTGCTATTCTTGCTTTCATCTCCAGCCTACTAACCCCTCCCCAAGCCTATTTTTTCAAAGCTGGGTGCTTTCTAACTTTGATGATTGACTTAAAGAGAAAATGAAATTAGTGTCGGGAAAGGATCAAGCACTATCCTTTCCTCAGCATTGTCTCACATTTCCCTGTTTGCATTGCAAAGTCAATACAGTTTTGTGAACTCTGTATTTGCTTGGCAGTATGCAGTTCCATTCTTTTTTGTGGTTTCACAAAGCAATGCTTCAGATAAGCACCATTCATTATGATGGCCATGTGCAAAAAGGCACTGTAGAGTGAACATTGGCAAGGGTAGCTACAGTAAGATGCAAGAGGAAATGTCTCATCTATTCATGACTCACTGCGTTTGCTGAATGTGTGAGAGTAGCTGTCTCCTTTGTATTTGAGCATCCTACCATCTCCAAATATATGAGCAGCAAACTTCTCAGGTGACTGCATTCATTCTTCAACTGTCCTAATAACAGTATTTGACATGTAGTGATATGAATTATGACAGCACCCAGAATAAGCCATTGTGTACCAGCAATGACTCAGAAATGCATGCGAAGGAAGGGCTAGAATGAAACCAAATAGCCCTTTGTTTTGTGCCCAAATAATAAAGTCCACAAGGAGGTGGGGAGAGTCCTGCTGAATCAAACCAAAGGCTAACACAAGCCTGTTTCCTACAGTGGCGAATCACATGCCTCTGAGAATGCTGCAAGACAGACCATGAAGGTAATTAAATAAAGCATGGATGAAGAACCTTTGAATCTCCAAGTGTTTTGGTTCAAAACTCTGACAAACTTTTATCACTGGCTGTACTGAGTGGGGGTGATATTGACTCAAACATTTGGATGGCCAAGGATTCCCCATTTCCCCTGCAAAACTTTTGACTGATATATAAAATATTACTAAGCTGTATATATTTCTCATATTATTAACTGTGTTTATTGATGCTTATTTCCAAACTGGAACAGTAGGGTGGAATAAGATTGCCAGAGTAAAACCTAGGAAGGGCTCCAGTACCTTTAATGGCTGTGTAAAAACAGGAATTTCAGCAGGGGCTGCATAACAAGCAATTCCCTCTTCCATACAACCATTAAAAGCAAAGGACCCCTCACCCATTTTTAGCCTGGTAACCCAAGGCTATCAAGTTCAGGAATACAAGTACTGTTATCCCTACACATTTGTGATTTTGACTTTTGCAGATTTGATTATCCATAGCTTTGAATTACAATGTTCTCTCTAGGAATCTCTAGGCCACTGTGATTATATATAATACTAGCTGTCACCTGCCATGCGTTGCTGTGGGCCAGTCTCTGTATATGTGTTTTGCGTGTGTATATGTGTGTGTATATTTGTGTATATATGTGTGTTTGTGTGTATGTATATGTGATTTTGTGAATGCATTGTAATGTATTTTTTTTGGCCTTTAAAGTCTCTTCTGCTGTATTTATCAGTGTTTTTATGAGTGATGGTCACTCATTGGCCTGATACATGTATTGTGTCCAAATTTGGTGTCAATTCGTCCAGTGGCTTTTGAGTTAAGTTAATCCCATAAACAATCATTACATTTGTATTTATATAGATAAATCCCCCAGTGTGATTATAGGATCAGCTTCCTCCAGTCATGCTGGCAGATCTAGAGATTTCTAGTGAGAGAACAACTCTGTAGGAATCTCATGGTTCTCCAATGTGATTCTGTGGTCAGCTTCCAGTAGAAATTGACCTCAGAATTGTGCTGAAAGACTTAGAAAAATATCAGGGAGGTGTTCTCTTAAGTTTAAAAACTTTTTTGTATTTGTGGGTTTTCATTTTCACCGAAGTCCTGTCCTTAACCTTAGTGAACATAGAGGGCTGGTTCTTTGGCACTGTGATGGTGATCTATGCAGTAGAACTGTAGAAGTATGAGTCAGTGTGGAAGCAAATCCTATTCCAGCTTCTTCAGACTCCTTTTTCCCAATAATTCTTCTTTGGAAGTGTCTGCGAATGTTTTCTTGTCCTCTAGTGAAAAGGGGATGTTATCTTATCATCTGCTGTAAGGCCACTTTGTTCTTCCTTGTTCTCTTCCACGTACATATGTAACGATGGGGGTGGCCCCTGCTTTCCTGTTGATTTGGGCAGGAAGCCAGTCACCACTTCCCATCTTACAGCAGGACCCCTGTGAATGGGGACCGCAGCGATGGAGAAGGGGGCAGCATTACTGTCAGATAAAAATTACACCTCATTGAGGATACCAGATCTCAAGGTATAAGCTCACCATCAGGTTATGTTTATAAATTGCATTTTACCAGAAATCTTCATGTGGGAGATGAAAGTGCAAAATCTAAAGTTGTGGTGTGCTCTGGTCCAAGATGTGTGCAAACCTTCAGTTAACCTAGCACAGCAGCAATATGCCACAATTTGCAAGACTTAATTTATCACTTGCTGCAACATGCAAAGACTTTCCAGGGGAACTATAGATTTAATGGGATGTTATGTAGCCACCACCCCCAAGAAAGCCTGGACTTTTGGAGAGGGACTGGGGACTCAAACCCATGCCAAAAAGTGTTATTTAAACCCGCTTCAGCACAGATTTTAGTCCTGTTTGGAAGAGCCCTCCGTTCCAAATTTTGGCCCAGTATAAGGGCACACTAGCAAGGTTGGCTGTTTTCCTGGTCAGCCTGCAAACTTGTAAGTGGGTTTAATTCAGTAACGAAAGGAGGAGAGACTAGCCAGCAGAACTAGGGGAAGCTCTCACTATCCTCCCTATCTTGACTAGGAGAGAAGGTAGTGAGCCATATATAAGGAGATCTAAGAAGGCATGAGTTTGCCTGTAGAAAAGAAACTGCTCAACATGTATTAATCTTGCATTGAGAAGTAAATAAATAAATACATGGATTCTTTGTTATGTCAGTTCCTCTGATGTGTAAAACATAATGTCTTGTGCCTTGAAAATCATAAGTTCTAAATGTGGGCTTGATTTCAAGGGTTTTGTTTCCTGTGCTGGCGATGGTTTAATTCACTGGCAGCGCAAAGTCCTCCTTCACCTTGCCAAAAACTGATTAAGTAGCCGAATGCAGGTTCAGCAGTTTCCTGTATATTTAACAGAAATGACAGAGGTGCTCATGCAGTTATATAGCTTGATTATTCCTTTAAATACCATATTTTATCCATCCATTTCCATTCACTTTGAAAAACAAAACAAAATGTTCATAGCTTTGTCACAAACTATTCCAGATGAATCACCAGCTTTGTCCCTTCCAGGATACCTCTTCCAGTATATTTATGTCAAATATACACGTTGCTTATGACACTTTGGATCCCACAAGCTGTTTTCCCTATGCCTTTCAACAGTCTTCTGAAAGTAGTCTCCCAGGAGTTCCCTTTGGCCAACAAATCTAAATTGCAAAGGCATGCAACAGGTGTTCTGGGTGGCCACTCCCCAGCTTTGGCATTTCCTTCTAACCTCCAGAAAACCTAAGTCTAAAAAGAAACTTAAGCTGACAAGGGCAAAAACATGAAGGACATATGCAGTGCAGTCATATACTCAGAAGGAAGTTCTGCTGTATTCAGTGGAGCTCACTCTTACAGCCCAATTCTCTTTATGCTTACCTGGAGCCCAATGCTTGTGTTCCCTTTCCCTGCTCCATGCAATGAGGGTCATGTGAGTAGGACTATGTTTGCTGCCCTTATTTCTAAGAGGGCCTTAGACTGGGTTTTCCCAATAATGGAGAGAGACAATCCCATCATGGCTCAGTACAACTATTATACAGAAATGACAGTGCAATAAACCCCAACCAATGGACCTTTTACCTTACCAGCTGTGCCCAAATCTTGGGAGGTCTGCCATGGTCATGGTGGTCCACGCTCTGGTATATCACAAATAGATTACTGCAATGCACTCTATATGGGGTTACCTCTGACGACTGCTCGGAAGCTTCAGCTAGTCCAACATTTGGCGGTCAGGTTAATCACTGTGTGGAAGGGCCCTGGGGTGCTTAAGATCCCTTTGCATACTCCTCTGAAGAAGTCTTACCAAGGAAGGCTCACTTTCAAATTGCCATAAATTGGAACTTACTTGAAAGGAAAAGAAACCACAACAAGTGGAAGATGATAGGTCTCTATACACCACTTGCTGGGGATTGGGAGTGTTATTGTGTTCAAGTCTTGCTTTTGGTTTTGCAGACAGCTTCTCAATAACAGCTATGGAAACAATGCTGGGCTTTAGAATCATTATGGCATCAGTACAGCTATTGTTATATCCTTCAATATTAAATTATAGTTAGCCTTATGTTGAATTTGTAAGCATATAAAAGGACTAAGCAAACATGTCTGTCTGTCTGTCTGTCTGTCTGTCTGTCTGTCTTTCTTTCTTTCTTTCTTTCTTTCTTTCTTTCTTTCTTTCTTTCTCCTGTTGTACCACAGCCCATTTTCCTTTTACCGAGCCTCCGGTGTGCTTTCCATTCTCTGAAATTCTGCCAAGATTCTGTCTAGAGGCTATCTGAGGGAACCTGACAGAGGCCAAACTGCCACGAAGTTAATGCGAAGCCTCTTCCTTCTCCCCCTTCCCCACAAAAAAACCTTTAGCCTCATGGAAATTGTCTCCTTCTCTTAAAGCTAGAAGATTAAGAAGAAGGCTCTCTGTCATGGTTACCCAAGGAGCCATTTCATTCTTGTCAACAGCTGCTGCTGAACTCCCTGTTCAATGCATTGTCTATCTTCATCTTTACTCACTCTCCTGGGACCCTCCCCACCTCCACGTGCTCAATAAAGCAGAAGTAGAGAGCTTTGTGCATATTGGGGGGGGGGGGGGGGGGAGAATGGAAAGTTAGTAAGGAAATATTTTTAAGAATGTACATTAATGTTTTAATAAGACTATTTTCTTCAAATGCATTCAAACATATTGAATGATTATCTTTCAAATTGGTTTTACTGACAATAATTTAGTAGCATTTTCATGCTGATCTTTTGTTTTTCTTAGCTCTGTTGCACTGGTTTTAACTTGTAAGCTATTATGAGTTTTGCTTTAGAAGGAAACGTGAGATATTAATAAAAGCAGCAGAGGAAGACAAACCACTTCTGAGTATTCCTTGCCTAAGAAAACCCCATGAAACCCATGCAGTCTCCATAAGTCGACAGACAACTGGAAGGTACGTATGTACATATAATAAAAGAAATGTTGATGTTGATGATGATGACAGTGACTGGCTCTTTATTCACAATTAAATCAAAGCATGGCCAACACAGACAAGCAGTAAGAAGGGCCCTGGGGTGCTTAAGATCCCTTTGCATACTCTTCTGAAGAACCTCTTCTGAAGAACCTTAAAACAGACCTTAAAACAGCTAGGCCATTAAATGCTAATCTAGGTGACCAATTGCAACATTCACACTTACCTCCAACAGACAAGAATTCTTTCTCCCACCCTGGACATTCCACAGATACATAAACCCCATTTTACTATTTCCAACAGACCTCACAACCTCTTAGGATGTGTGCCATATATGTAGGTGAAACGTCAGGAGAGAATGCTTCTGGAACATGGCCATACAGCCCAGAAAACACATAACAACCCACAGACAAGCATATTTTACAGCCTGGGTTTTGCTTGTCAAATTGTTGAATCTGAAGCCACAATTTCACCTACTTTCCTTACCTTGGTACCTTCCGAATGTGCTATACCGCAAATCCTAACACACACATCCCAAATCCAATCTCAAGTGAGATTAAGATGATGGAAATTTTGCCAGAATGTCTGTGGAAAAGTGTAAAGTTTAGGAAAGCAGAATTAGGGTAATGGTAAGGGTGGAAGAAAATAGGTGAGGGATGAGCAACTGTGGCAGTGGGAAAGCCACTTTTCTTTTGGAACTTTCTGGGGGCTGCCAAAAATGTAAGGAAAACCAATGTACAAATTATCAAATCCAGAGCATGCCAATAATAAATTTTTGAATTTTAGAAAATGGAATTGTTGAATATTTAATTGACAGTCTATCTAAAAAGTGGATCTCCACTCTTTCAAGACTGACAATTCACCCCTTTTTGAGTGGTCAGAAAAAGGACAGTCCTGGATAGAGCAGCGGTTCCCAAACTTTTAAAGTCATAGAACCTTTCAGAAGACATTTTTTTCCTGCTGAACCCCAACTCTGTCCTTAAGTACTGTGAACCCACAAAGTTCTTCCTTTTTCCCCATCTACTCTTATTGCCTGGGTATTTGGTCCATATACTGTAGTATGTTGGGAAATAAAAATGTTCAAGTTTCATTTTTAAAAAGCAGAGTTACATTGAATGTCAATAAGATCTTCATTGTCTGCCATGGGATTTTTAAAAAGTTTTTAAAAATTGTTAAAAGATTTTTAATGGGATCCCTATGATGTTTATGTGGAACCCTGGGGTTCCATGGAACACAGTTTGGGAACTGCTGGTCAAGAGAGGGTGAAGGTCACAAAAACATCCTTGGAGAGCTGTATATGTGTATCAGCTGGTCTTTAAAACAGTCTTTGAACCATTTCTGAGTTAGGTCACTGATACTAGGCAGATGGGTTTTGGAGTACTTGTTATTTATTTATTTATTTCAGGCATTTATATCTCATCCTTCTTACCAGTGGGGGTGGGGGATTCATGGTGGCTCACAACCAGCAACCACTAGATGTCAAACAAACAATATCAACAAAATCACCATTTGTTGTTAAAAACAACAAATTATAAATATCCATTTAAAAGTTAAACAAATCCAAACCCAGAGTCATAATCAAATGTCTGTCCATTGTCAGTCATTTAAGTCATTAGCATTATTATCTGCTGCTCGAATGCTTGGTCCTACAACTATGATTTAAGCTTTTTCCTAAAGGATCTGAGAGGGGGGGGGGCGACCCAATTTCATTAGGGAATGTGTTCCACAGATGGGGGACCACTACTGAGAAGGCCCTGTCTCTTGTCCCCATATTGGTTTTTTGTTTGTTTGTTTTTGTTTTGCATTAACATGGTGGTTTGAAGTGGGAAAAGATTTGAAGCCTGAAAATAGAAGGGGGAGTTAATTTTCCTTTATTACTACCTGGTTGCACCATTCCCATAGATATGCACACCTTAGTACAGCCCAATCCAAGAGCTCCCCATTTAGCTGGCCATGGTTAATTGGATTGCTTGGCAGGGATCATCTGCATAGGATTAGTTGGTCAGGGCTCACTTCTATCACTGGGGAATGTTACGCCCTTTGATCAAAAATGTTGGAATGCTCCTCTGTTCTATACCATGTTGCATCATTTGCCACCAATAAGATTTATCTTATAGAAGTAATATGTGTCGGTGTTGGGTACCAAATGAAGTCTGGGAAAAACCCGGGACTACGCATAGCTCCTGAACAGAACTCACCAGAACAGACTGACAAGCAAAGCTGCAGGTTGAATTTTGGTTCAGGCTGTCCGTCTATCTTCTTGCTCAAACTCTCCCCCTTCCTCTCGCTACTGCTTTCACTGCCACCATCTGGAAAAAATCAACACCTTGTCTTAGACACTTGTCTACTTTGTTAATTTTATTCACTCCAAACATTGAAAGGTAGAGGATGCCATAGCAGCAATTGAGAAAGAATGGGATCAGGTGGGCTATGACTTAAAATACAGAGCTTTTTAAAAAGCCCTTGTTTCGGACTGTGACTCTCACACATGTCCCCACCCCCAGCAATTCTTCTAAGCTCTGCTTTTCACATCATCCCTCTATTGACCTCTGATGATGTATTCATACACAATGAGCTGCTCTTGTATTAGATTGCTCTTCTTTCTGCCAAAGAATATGTGAATGCCCCATATAGCACATAAGAAGCACCTTCTTCTTAGCCTCAATGCACTGGCAAAGATCCACCAGCAGTCTGCTGTATCTCATGGCTAGGGTTGCCTGGCCTCAGGGAGAAAGAGAGGAGTCAAGGTGTGAGAGCTGCTTTGAAAGTATGTCTTTACTTCGCTTATTAGACTTGGTGTTGTGTAAAAAGGTAAAGGTAGTCCCCTGACATTAAGTCCAGTCATGTCTGACTCTGGGGTGTGGTGCTCATCTCCATTTCTAAGCCAGCGTTGTCCGTAGACACCTCCAAGGTCATGTGGCCGGCATGACTGCATGGAGCGCCGTTACCTTCCCGCCGGAGCGGTACCTATTGATCTACTCACATTTGCATGTTTTCGAACTGCTAGGTTGGCAGAAGCTAGGGCTGACAGCGGAAGCTCACGCCGCTCCCCGGAATCGAACCTGTGACCTTTCGATCAACAAGCTCAGCAGCTCAGTGCTTTAACCCACTGCGCCACCGGGGGCCCCTTTGGTGTTGTGTACTCTTTTTAAATTTTTCAGTGTTTTTTTTTTATTTTATTACATATAACTCTATCTCATGCTTAATGCTTTGAAGACAGCTCGGAAGCTCCAACTAGTCCAACGCTTGGCAGCCATGATTTTAACAGGAGCGGAGCGCAAGGAGCATACAACCCCCCTGTTGCGCCAACTCCACTGGCTACCGATCTGCTACCGGGCTCAATTCAAAGTGCTGGCGTTGGCCTTTAAAGCCCTAAACGGTTCCGGCCCAAGCTACCTATCCGACCGCATCTCTGCCTATGAACCCACCAGGATCTTCCGGGGAGGCCCTGCTCTCGATCCCGCCTGCTTCTCAAGCACGGCTGGCGGGGACGAGGGATAGGGCCTACTCGGTGGTGACTCCTCGGCTGTGGAATGCCCTTCCTACGGACATTAGACTAGCACTATCTCTAATGGTATTCCGCAGGAAAGTGAAGACCTGGCTGTTTGAGCAGGCGTTCGAATAATTAGTGCAATGATTGGTTAATGAACACTGGAATGGAACAATGGATGACGAATCTAGAACATGTTTTTGATGACGAGACGACAGTGAATGGGTATTGTAGTGACTGTTTATTAATTGTGTAATGTGTTGGGTTGTTGGCTGTTTTTATACTGTAGCACTGAATTTTTGCTGTTCGTATTTGTTGTGAACTGCTGTGAGTCGCCTTCGGGCTGAGAACAGTGGTATATAAGTAAGGTAAATAAATAAATAATGCATCATGCTCAATAACATAATCAGTGGATGCCTCTATAACTGGGGCTTGCGTTGAGTGACACTACAAGGGTTCACCCCTAGGTCTTGGCCCAAGAATTTCAAGGATTTTCTTGACCTGGCAACATTATGTCACTAGTGAAGCGGATTCTTGCCCCCAAAAGGGAATTTCCTATTATGGTTTATCTTTATGATGCCATGAGAAGATTCCCTGTTTCTTCTGAGAATCTGAAGAAGATACTATGGCACAACCTAACTGTAGTAATGATCACCTTTAGATACCACATTTCGGCTTCCTATGTAAATGTTTTGTCCACCTCCTTGCAGCTATCTTGGAGAAATTATTTTTTGTGAACTACAACTTTATACCTGAACTTTATAAACTGAAAACACAAGTGGTCCAACTCCCATGGCTATGCTTACTGAAGAATTCTGGGAGTTGCAGTCCAAAAGAAAACAGTAAATTATCCAAGCTTCATGTAGAAGAGAAAAACACAAATGACCTTGATGGTTTAGGCCAAAGTTCTATCTAGTCCAAGGGTGTGTTGTCCATCAGCAGTGCAGCAGAATTTGAAGAAGCATGAATGGAGGGAGAAAGGGAGAAACGTGCCAAGAGGAAGGCATGTCAAGCCAACCTGGACCAGAACCGCCTTCCACCTGGAAACCAATGCCCTCGCTGTGGAAGAACATGTGGATCAAGAATAGGACTCTACAGTCACCTATGAATCCACCACCAAGACCCTACCCTTGGAAGGCCATCATACTCAGCCAATGAAGGATCTCTTAAGCACAATCTTTTAAGTCACCTGCCATAAATTCCACCCTACTCAGCCATAGGTGTGTTCTTTCTACCTGCAGTTAGTATAACTTTTTACAATTAGTTAATGGATGTGCAAAAGCTGAAGGGGGAACCACCCCACTCATCTCGAATTATTCCAGTTCTACCCCAGTTCCGTGCAAACCAGAGTATACCTTATTGCTCAATACCCTCTGCAGCCTAGAACATACAGTACCAAAATAAACAGTAAGGACCAGCTTAGGGAAATGTAAGCCTTTTGCACAGCAGGAAAAAGTGCCAGAAGTGCCAGGACAGATCTATATGGAACAGGCTTTGGAGTGAGTTAACATTTTCGAACGAAATCAGGTACATGTGCAGCTAGCCGAAATATGAGAATAAAACAATATTAAAAACAAAGATTATAGAGTGGAAATTTCAGTCTAGAAATCTCCCTCTCTCGCTCAAGTTAATGTAACTGTAAGCAAGAAGCAAGTGCCAGAGGAAATGAGAATTTAAAAAAACTGGCAGAGTCTTGAAGTGAAATGCTTTAAATTTGGGAACCACTGCCCTAATAGGAGAAAATACACAAAGCAGGATCAAATATTAGCTGAGTACACGATTGCTCAAACCATCTCATGGTGAGTTAAATATCAAAGTAGGTGTTGAGTCAAAATGACAGGGTTAATCATGGATTAGAATTTTTGGGAAAGGAACTTTCTGTCAGTGATAATAGCATATCACTCTATGTAGAGCAGTTTTTCTCCATATTTTGTTACCTGAGCACACTGAAAAGAGTGTGTTGGATACTCAAAGCATATTTGCCATATTTGCTTTATATACAACATGCAAGGAGATAATCAATTGTTTAATCTGATAGGGTTGGGGGTTGGTACAATGACCCATATCATTTGTGGAATAATTTTCTCCCTTGTTATTGATTGGCTTCTGGTCCATGCTGTTTCAGGGACTTTTACATAGTTTACGTATTTCTATTGGTAAATTTAGGTTAAATGCAACCTGCTTGGTCTCAGGGGTAGGAAGCCAGGAAGCCTTGTTAATTTAGCAATCCAGCTTTGTGGGGCATAAAGTCCAGCATGCATCCAATGAAGCTGCTTCTTTTTGAAAGCATACCTCATCCTCACTACCAATATGTTTACCTGGTTGTTTGACAAACAACACTGAAGACTCCCTCTTCTACACAACCAGTAAAGTACGATCTAGGAATCCTACAACTAATGTATCAGGGATAGCAAAGTGCAGTTCTCCAGATATTGATGTCTGGAGCTCTCAGCATTCCTTAGGTGTAGCAGCTCTTTTCACACTTCTGCCCCAGGAATGCACAGCCAGTGGCGCTCCAGGTGTTTGGGATTCCAACTCCCAGAAGCCTTAGCCAACTTGTCCAATGGTCGGGATATTCTGGGAGCTGAAGTTCAAAACACCTGGAGGGCCTCAAGTTGTACAGGCCTGTGTCATACATTTTATATCCCACTGAGATCAACAACTGTAATACATGGCCAAACCAGATGTTGGAGCAGGGGAGGCGCAGAGAGATACGTTGGGGCTGGAGGGCAACAACCAATATAGTGAAGAGTTCTGGAAACTGAGTCCCATGAGGAATGGGTTTGGGAGCAGGGCATGCTTAGTTTGGAGTAGACTGGATAGTGACATGATTAGCTACTTACAGGTATGTGATGTAAAAGATGGAGTAATTTTTTTTCTGCTGCTCCAGAATCTGAGACATGAAATAATGAATTCAATGACAAGAAAAGAGATACCACTGAAACATTAGGAAAAAACTTCTTGTTTATAAGAACTATTCAGGAATGTAATAGATTGCCTTGAAGAGTCACAGATTCTCCTTAAAGAGAGGTTGGATGTGCATTACTCACAAATGCTTTGGTTGTGTGAATACAATTCTCATGAGTGCTTTAGTTGTGTGGGGTAGGGGTTGGACTAGATGGTCCTTACTTCTATCCACTCCAAGAGGCTATAATGCAGCACTGTGATGTGGATGAAATTGAACCTTTATTTTTTTGCTCCCTGCCCCATTTTTAATACATTTGAGGCCCACGCTCCTTCCATTCACAGTAGTACAAAGGCTGGCACTTTGCCAGTCCCAGTGGGCATTTCCTCCCATTGCAAACTCCAGGTATGTAGAGGGTGGTTCAGTTCAGTTCAGGCCCAGGCTGTGTTCTAGGACCTCCTGCCCCCACATCCAGCTCAGCCCCCACATCCAGTTCATCCCCTTATTCGATTGCAGATTTGCTTCCTGCCCCCTCCCCAACAGCCCTTCCTGGACAAGCCATGTTAATTGTTCCACAATCCAATGAAACATAAGACTCATTGGCAAATAATAACAGCATGTACAATGTTTTTGTTGTGTGTGGAATCATGGAAGTTGTAGTTTTACAACTTTTCTGCCAAAGAGTATAGATGCTTCGTCAAACTTCAAATCCCAGAATTCCATAGCCTTTTATCCATGGCAGCTCAAGTGGTGTCAAGCTGCATTTATTCTACAGTGTAAACACATCCACTGTTTCTGCGGAAAAAGAAGCTGAACATTTGGCGCTGTGGCAAGAAAGGTAACATCTAAAAGAGATGATTGCTCCCATCATCGGAATTACAACTACTTGGATAATGTCTGTGTTTTGTTTGGCTTGATATTCCATACATTATTTTAAAGGGTGCTCAGAAACAGAGAGAGTATCACAACAGTATCACAATGCTGAAAAAAACATGCATTTGGTGGGAACCTCAAACAAACAGGATTACCTGCCACTTGACACCTATTCCAGGACATGGATATGTAGGTATAGATTATGAATTTCCTCCCATCCTAAAAAACAATACCTTTGAAATATAAAAACTCTTTGGCATTATCAAGGGTGGATATTCCTTTCTTGGGAAGGGGAAGAGCATAGCCTGTGTCATTTAAAATAAAAGCCAAATATTACTCAAAGCTAAATCACAAGTCCTATTATCCTTAGTGGGAGCTAAATATTTATTTATTTATTTATTTGCTATACCCCTCTCAGCCCAGAGGCGACTCAAGGCAGTTTACATTTGGCAAACAATGCCCCTCAAGATAAAATACAGTAAATAAAACAATTACACATAGTATAAACCGTATAAAAACAATAAACAATAAACAATAAAATCAGATACAAGGGAGGCTCATTTAGAAATGGGGAAATGAATGGCAAAATATATCTGTTGAGAGAAGTGAGTCATCAGTCGGTGTGATTTCAGCTAGGACCTTGGTTAGAGAAATCCATGCCTAGTGAGCTTCAGTGAAACCAGATCAGCCAGGTCAGAGAATAAGCTTTCTGAGTTGAAATCGAAGCCACAGAGGTTTACTACAACTTGGCCAAAAAGGATGCAAGTACAAGCAATACACTTCATAAGGTACAAGGATAAATTCACAGAAAAATACGTGACATACAGTTCTGACAGCGATTCAGACTTCCCACTCCCTCCCCTGATTGGCTGAAAAGAGAGGCAGGTTAGGACCCATGCCTGGATTAGTCTGGGGTTCCCCTGGTAAGAAGAAAGATAGCTGGTGGTTGGACAGTTCAAAAAGCCAATCAGTTGCAGGGACACCACTTGGGAGGGTACAAACCAGGAGGGTGTGGTGACGTGGGTATACTGATGAGTGTCTGATTAACTCAAGTCTAGTTCCATGTGAAACAAAGGATGCAAAACCCAAAAGACAAAGGTGGTGGTTCCAGACAATCAAGGGCTTGGTTGCCTGTATACACTGAGTTAATGAATTCATGTTTGCTGAGCTCCCACTTCTGTGGGAGCAGCAGACTCTCGGCCTCAAGTTGAATGATCAAACATCCTGGGCTTATCCTGGTGAAAAAAAGGAGCATTTATTTGTGTGCACACACACACGCAACTGGGGACCCACAGGTTGAGAACCACTGCTCTAGAAGTCTCGACACTGCAAAACTTGCTTAGAGTCTCTTGATAAATTTGGGGGGGGGGGGGGACGACGACGACGACCGTGGCTCAACAACAAATCCATTCTGCTTTTTTGTTGCTGGAACTGTAGTTTATTACTGTTTCATTATTTTTCCTTCCTCTCACTCACTCACTCACTCACTCATTTACTTTTGATATATCAACCATAGAGACTTTTCCAAAAGCAACTGGAAAATTTAATAATTTGTTCTGTTTGCATCTGCATTCAAACGAATTAATAACAAGAAAATATATGCCCTTTTATAAGAGCAAGAAGGGAATCTTCCTAAAATTCCCAGTAACATTAGTGACCTTGGGGACCTTTAAAGAACCAGGAAGTTGGATTTGGAGAATGAAAAGATTAGATAACAATCTTTCCATTCTCCAAATCCAACTTTCTGGTTCTTTTTGCTGAAAGGCAGCTCTTAGGAATACACTACAGCTGCAGAATATTAAGTATGAGCAAGATGTCAGTTCTGATGCAAAGCTTGGAATGTTAACACTAGAAAAGGGGGACTAATAAATTGTTAACATTGACAATAAAATAGATTATTTGGTTGACCAATTGGTTTGTTTCCCAAACAAACCATGAGATTCAGAGAGAGTGGTATATCTGCTGTCACTGTAAATCCAACTTTTAATATCTTATTTTATTACTGCTACTTTTATCAGAAAAAGTTCTTTTTGATGTTTCCAAAGTTGTCTTCTCAACAGTGGCATTTTACAGGTGTGTTTGATTGCAAATGGCTTCAGATTATGGGATTTGTAGTGCAATACGTCTAGAAACTCCAGGTTAGAACAGTCTGACATAAAGCATGGGATGTTAATTTAAAACTTATTACTGGTCTTCATCTCTTTTCTTTTTCTCCACCAGGAACATATATGGTGTTCATTTACTCATCAGATCCCATGGACTGTCTGGATTGGGAAAAGTGAATATTGGTTAGATAACATGGATCCACTGCAGTAGTCAAGGGCAACCAAATTGGCTGAGGATTCAAGGTCAATATTTTTTAACTGGAAATATTTTGAATGTTTCTGAGCACATGCAAAATACCTTCTGAGCACATGCATCTCCTATCTGCCCACTAAGGATCAAGAAATGCAGCCTGTGTAGAATCATAGAGTTGGAAAAGACCTCATGGGCATCCAGTCCAACCCCCTGCTAAGAAGCAGGAAAATTGCATTCAAAGCACCCCGACAGATGGCCATCCAGCCATCCAGTTTAAAAGCTTCCAAAGAAGGAGCCTCCACCACACTCCGGGACAGAGAGTTCCACTGCTGAATGGCTCTCACAGTCAGGAAGTTCTTCCTAATGTTCAGATGGAATCTCCTTTCCTGTAGTTTGAAGCCATTGTTCCGCATCCTAGTCTCCAGGGCAACAGAAAACAAGATTGATCCCCCCTCCCTATGACTTCCTCTCACGTATTTATACATGGCTATCATGTCTCCTCTCAGCCTTCTCTTCTTCAGGCTAAACATAACCAGCTCTTTAAGCCATTCCTCATAGGACTTGTTCTCCAGACCCTTGATCATTTTAGTCGCCCTCCTCTGGACACATTCCTGCTTGTCAATATCTCTCTTCAGTTGTGGTGCCCAGAATTGGACACAATATTCCAGGTATGGTCTAACCAAGGCAGAATAGATGGGTAGCATGACATCTCTGGATCTAGTGGAGGGAGAGCTTGTGAAATCCTATAAGTGAAACCCATTGAGATAATGCACCTTCCTGATTTACTCTCAATGTAGTAGCATTTCCAAAAGCAGTTCACCCTACAAATGAATCTCAGGCATTTCCTTTTTTTAGCACAACCTGGGCCTCCTTCTCTGGACATCTTTAGAAAGAGGCTGGGCAGCTCCCTGCTGCAGATGCTTTATCTGGCGATCCTGCACTAAGCAAAAAATTGAACTCGATGATCCAAAGGGCCCCTTTCAACTCTATCCCTCTTAGAGCTCCATCCTCTGTATCACTATAGTCAACATAGGCACTGAAGGGATTCAAGTATGGCCAATGTTCTGGAACAGCTGTTCCAGGAGCTCCAGATGTATTTGCTGTGTTTAAATGTTTGTGTGCAATCCCATGCTTGGGATTTTGCAGCAGGGGGTTTCCTGTTATAATTTGCATTTATAGGGTAAGCCACCTGTCAGTTATAGTTAGGTTCCCTGATCCCGCCCCTTTTTGAGTTTTGGAGGGAAAAAAGCCATTTTGAGTTAGTTCTCACAGAGAAGCCTTTCACACAGGACATAGAACGAAGTGGCTCCTGTAGAAAAGCTTCGTCTTTTACAGCTTGGCCGGGGTTATACAGCCCTACGGCTTGGCCAGGAGACATACAGCCACAGCTTGGCTGAGGGACTCCAGCCGGCCATCACAGCAACCTGAACTCCTTCTTTTTCCCTGGAGGTCTACAAAGCTCTGTTGAGGCAAGGGTCACTCGCGGAAGCCAGACGCAGTTGGTACCGGGTGCAGGGGCTCCACGTCAACAGAGGCAAGTACAGACTGCCCAGATTAGAAGCTAGGATTTCCCCATCGGTTAGTTACAGTTAAGAAGACAGTGCCTGTTCCTAGTGGACAAGATTGAAAGAGCCTATAGACTGTAAAGAAAACCGTTAAAGTACCTGTTTGTTCCTGTTTGTTCCTTAATAAAAGAACTTTGTTGGACTTACTTTAAGCATTCTAAAGACTCTGTTTGGGGGAATCTAAGGGCCTTTATTCTGAGGCAGCCCCGGCGTCCCGTTGGGCACAGAGAATTTATGTCCTGTGTACGGTCTAATGTACAGGCCCAGCGTGCGACAGCACAGCCAACATTTTCAATCTTTCCAGCAAAGAAACTACAACAAAATCTAACCTTTCCCTCCAGTATCAGTTGGCTTCTGGCTGACACGGCAGACATGAAACCAGAAGACATTTCACACCTACTCTAATTGTTTTAAAGAAATCCAGGCCATCCTTTTGGCCTTAACTGAATCTAAGAAGTCCCATATCAACTGTTCATTCTACCATATGTTGTGCAATTTATTCTGGTATATTATTTTCTTTTATTGCATTTTGTGGGAATGCAGATGTTCCACTATTCTTATCAGAACAAAAATGTCCTTCTTTGTTGGAGGATATATTTGTTGATGGTATTGAAAAGGTCATGACCAGAGAAAGGTTGCAAACTGCTGCTTCTGAAGCACCAAGAGTTCCAGAAAGACTTATAATTCTAGTGAAGAGGACAAGAAAATAAAAGAGGTTTTTGAATTTTGCAGAGCTGAAAACAATAATAAACAATAAAAGGCACTTTTTGAAGGCTTACAAAAAGGCCTTCAGTTGAATTAAAATGGATCAGAGGGCCTGAAATTAAACCCATGGTGAAACAGCTCCCCATTGGATGTTGGGGCACAACATTTATTCTTGTCAGGGGTACAATATGGGATACAATCCTCCAAGATCTCTTGAGAAGCACATGTGGTCCTCAACCCTTCACAATAGCCTACAAATAATCTTGAGAGGAAAGATAAAGGAGGGAGCAATGGACATAGATGAAGAAAGAAGGAGACAAAAAAGGGAAGTCATGAGGGCAGGGGGGAAGTCAGAGGTTCTAGAACTCAATTTAGGTTCAAGAACTCTCTTATCCAAGGAAGAGAGAGAGAGCCAAGAGCATGACATTTAGTTATAGAACTCCAAATGAAAACAGGGGAGTTAAATAAAATAAACAAGATATCAAGGATGGATAGCATGACCAAACATAGATATTGCACAGAATATGGGGAAGAGTCTTTGAAAGTGTTGAACAAATGTGGAAGATGGTTAGGAAATATATTTTGGGACAGAAGAGAGAGTATTAAAATGTTTATTTGTAGTGTGCAAAAAAGTGTGAAGTTGTCTAAATATGTGCAACATTAGAGCAGCGCTGATATTACAATTCTGTACTTGTCGCCCCAGTCCCATATGAACATAAGTATATTTTTTACTTGTGTTGTCATTCCCTCAGGCAAAAAGTTGAGGGAGATAAAGGGATGTTTTGCACATGTATTTTGTATCAGAAATAGAGAACAGTACCATTACTTTTACAGTTCACAATCATATGGCTAACCTGGAAGCTGTCAAAAGATTTTTTTCTAAGGAATAATGCTGTTCTGACTGATTACATTGGGAAGATTTTGTGCAGTATTAATTACTGTCATCCAAATACAAAACGCTTGTTCTTTCTTAATTGCTATTTCCAAATGGGAATAAAAAACCGTACAAACTCAATCTGACTCCTAAATTACTATTTTCAGTTTCAGGTGAAATAAGGTAACACCATAAATTGGTGGGTGTCTGGGATACAAATAAATCCTCAAACAAGCAACAATGTGTGCTATGTGTGTGTCTTTCTAACCCTACTAATACCCTTTCAGTGGGTGGATGAGAAATGAATGTATTATATCTTGATTCCAGTAAGGTTTTTGACAAGGTCCCTCATTGTATCCGAGCAGACAAATTGGTAAAATGTGGGCAAAACAATTCAACTCTTGTGTGGGTCTTCAACTAGTTAAAAGAATGAACTCAAAGAGTTTTAATCAATTATTCCTTTTCATTTTGGAGAAAAGTGATTATAAATGGGAAGTCTCAGTCCCAAGCTAATGATGTTTATAACGATGCAATAGAAGTCAGATAATACCAAATTAGAAGGGGAAGGAAAGGATCAGGAATAAAAGATTGAAGCACTAGGTGAAAATTAACAAAATGAATCTCTGCAGTGTATCTCAAAAATTTGGGTATTACATTTAGCCAGGAAAAATGAAGTGTACAAATGCTGATGCTGGAGGAAAATTCTGATGGTGCTGAAGGAAAATTAAAACAACATTTTGGTAGGTCCACTAAATCAAGATGAGCTGGTGAATGGTGCTTCTGTGAGAATGTCAGAAGTCTCTAAGGACTTCATCACACCACTGATTTTCAGCGTCAATAGGACATTTCCACCCCAATTAAGCCATGGAGCCCCACGCTGTCCATCAGACAATATATGCTCACTTCTGGTAGGGCTCCGTGGCTCAACTGGGGTGCAAGCGTCCTCTATGACACTGTGCCAGGAACACAGGAGGCTTCCAGTGTTACATTTGAAACCACAGGGCCAGCATGGGAGGAAGTTATGTGGCAACGCTTCCCCATGTTGATGGCAAAGCATTACTGCGGGCAAGGCGGGGCACAGGGATTGCCCTGCTGACCTGCCAATTTGCCCTGGAGGAAAATTGAGGCGGGGGACCTCAAAATGGCGAACTGAGGCAGGGGACTCCAAAATGAGCAGAGACCAGCTAGGGAAGCAAGAGGCAAGAAGAAGGATGGTGGGTTGCAAATATGTTCAAAGCAAGAGAATAATGAAGAAAATGATGGCAATCCTGCTCAGCAGGGATGGTAAAAATTAGCTGAGTCAATTTTTCAACTAATATATACATTACTCTCTATTTACCTTTTTAAAGCTCAATCTACCAGTTTATAGAAAACCCTTTGAACTCTTTCCAAACTTTATCCAAAATAATTTGTTTTCACTGGCTAACAAGACCAGGTATCTCAGGCTAGATAGATATAGTGAGAAATCCCAGTTTTACATTTTATTTTAAAAGAAATGTGTGTGCAATCCTGTTGTCTTCTAACATGTCAACTAGCATAGTGAAAGGGCAGATATTTTGCAAAAATTAATCAAGACTTCCCTGCCAACATTGAGTTCCTACATATACCTTAAAACAGTTCTGGACTTCTTGCACACATACCTGACTGATCAGAAATATCCAGTGGATGCCTGCTCAGAGTCAAGAAAACTCTTTCCTCTTGAAAGAAGGCAGAAAGGCACCTGTGTATTTACATTTAAGAATCAGACAGTGCTCCTAGGATACTCCTCACTGGTCCCTAAGCTTTTCAGGCAGTGAAGGCAGTCTTTCTGGTAGCAGTTTGTCTGGACCTCTGAAAAACAGCATCTGAAGGCAACTCACCATTTTCTTCCTAAGAATGGTTCCAGTGTGCAAAAAAGTGTGAAGTTGTCTAAATATGTGCAACATTAGAGCAGCGCTGATATTACAATTCTGTACTTGTCGCCCCAGTCCCATATGAACATAAGTATATTTTTACTTGTGTTGTCATTCCCTCAGGCAAAAAGATGCAAGTGTAATTTCTGATGATATGTTGCGAAGGTTTCAGTCAACCTGGGAATTATTAATTATTGTTGCGTGCCTTCAAGTTATTTCTTTGTTCTTTCTCTCCAGTTTAAAAGATTTATTAGCTCGTTTGTGAGCAAAAATATATTGGATACCCACAGTGTTGATATACATAAGCAAATAGATTTTTTAAATAAAAAAATCAATAAACAGTGGGCTATGAAGTAATCATTTTCATGAAGGTCTCATTTATCATGGATGAAGTTAGGGTTTCTTAAAAGTGATTTTTTTCTCTAGTGTGATAAGAAAAAAATCTATCTAGTATGATAATAAAAAGCTTACTGGCTGGTTGGAAGTGGCTGCTGGTGCAAGTGATGATTTACATCAGGGCTTCCCAAACTAAGGCCCATGGGCCAAATGTACCCTTCCAAGGTTATTTATTTATTTATTTAGTTTGAAGATTTTTACCCCACCCTTCTCAACCCCTAGGGGGACTCAGGGCGGATTCCAATTGGCAAGAATTCGATGCCGCATCATAAAATACAAAACAACAATTATAACAGTTAAAAACATAAACATTAAGTCATAAAAATTAAAACAGTATACTTACAGTCCATTGAGCTATTACCAGTTTGGTGGCTATTTGCCTGTCCCCTGCCCTAAACTTTAGATTTAGAGTCACCCTAAGTCTTAAACAACTTGAAGGCACACAACAACAACAATCCTAATTAACTTGATGATCTCAACAGCCAAAAGCAGGTTCACATGCCCATTGAAATACTAGGAAGTTTATGTTGATAAACTGGTTCATAATTTTAAATATTGTATTGTTCTTTTGTTCTTTTTGCACTACAAATAAGATATGTGCAGTGTGCATAGGAATTTGTTCATTTTTTCATACTAAAGTCCCCACTTCACCCCAAACAATCTGAGGGACCCCTCATTTACATGGTCAATAAAGATTAACTTCAGTCTTCTTGTAATATGTTCTCTCTTATTTGTCCATTGCAACATTTAGCTTAATAAGAAAGTTTCTCCATGAACCAAGTGACCAAATCTCCACAAGATCAATGCCGGGGGTGCTTTGAATGCGATTTTCTTGCTTCTTGGCAGAGGGTTGGACTGGATGTCCCATGAGGTCTCTTCCAACTCTATGATTCTATGAATATATGACTTCGTGATTTTGTAATCCTAAAAACACTTCAATGTCTTCTAGTTATTATTGATTTATGATAATCCTAAAATGAATGTATCACTGGATTTGCTCTCTGTAGTCCACTGGGATATCGAACCCAATTTTCCAGAGTTATAATCCAACACTCAAACCACTACACTATGCTAGAGAGAGGTAGAATTAAATTAGTTCCTACAACAAACATTTTGCAGGGATAACTCAATTATTCTTTCTGAAGTAGTCATTCTCCTTTGTGAAAGAGTCTGCAGATTTGGCCAAATCAATGCCCTCAGGGTCAATGCTGATAGTCTTCTGCTACTCATAGAAATATGATGGGAAACCAATCATCACAGTATTTACCACTCCCTATTTGGAATTGTGAATCCAAAGGAAGGAAGAAAGACAGAAGTTATTATGATAGAGAACAGAGCTTCCAACAGCCCTGTAAGCCAGAGCCAAGGGGCTTCATGTATTTCTAAAGCATTTCCATGTGTTCATGGAAGCTGTGCCCATGTACACTTTTTCCTGCAGCTGCTCACAGTGTGTTAGATACCACTCTGGAGAGAGCATGGGAGCCATAGTATTTTCAGCACTCCCCCCCCCCCCCCCAAAGCAGTGGAAACTTTGAGAATCTTGCCTAAACATACATTTATTCATTTTATCTCTAAGCTGTTCCATAGGCTCCAGGAGGAACTATATAATGTATTTGTTGGGAGGAGGAAGCTTCAAGAACCCTTTAAAATCAAACCATGTGAAATCCAACTCTGTTTCCTCCTCATAAAGCTGGATCTTGCATGTGGCAGCACAAGCACACGATTTTGCACTTCTGTGTTATTAATTTAATTCATCACATATAAATGTGGGCTTTATCACACCAGCCTGTTGACATGCAGCAGTTGCATTGTTTGAGCAAATTGAAACATTCTGGTACTTCTCTGCAATTGTGCAGTGTTCTTTTTTGGCAATGCATGGCCTGTGACCACACTTCTGCATCACCTCACTAAATCTGCCTTCTTACCTATGTTTGCATTACCTAGTGTATGCGGTTCTTTTAATTTTAAACACTTACTTTTTCTGCAATTGTGCAAAATATACTGGGCCATAGCACTCAGGTCATGTGATGCAGATGTCATATGACATATCAAAACATTTCAGAATTCCATGAGAACCGCTCAGCTAAGATGTCAGATACTGGATTGTCAGGTGAATCTAGCCTTGTACAGTGAAGTCGTATGTGCCATGGATTTGCTCCATCCACCCTGCTCTTCACACCATAAGCTTGTGGATTTCCCATTTTGGACTCTTCCAGTTTTTCCGATTGACTCTATCTCTGGGACCTTGAGACTACACAAAGTGTATCTACACTGTAGAACTAATGCAGTTTGACACCACTTTAATTGCCATGGATCAATGCTATGGAATATTGGAAGATGTTGGAAGCCGCCCTCAGCCCTGAGACAGGGCAGGTTAAAAATAAAGATTTGTTGTTGTTGTTGTTTTACAAGGTCTTTAGCTTTCTCAGCCAAAGAGTGCTGGTGCCTCACCAAACTACAAATCCCAGGATTCCTTCAGCTGAAGTCATGGTAGATAAAGTGGTGTCCAACTATATTCATTCTACAGAAAGACTGCACAATCTGTGGTTCTCGAAGTGTTTGGGATTTCAACCCCCAAGAAGCCCTATCCAGCTTGTCCAGCTTGCTAGGAATTCTGGAAGCTGAAGTAAAAAACACCAGGAGTGCCACAAGTTGTGTACTCCTGTTCTACAGTGCAGATGCACCCTAAGCTGCTTCATGAAGTCTGTTGACAGATACCATTAAGACAATTTATACACCCGGTAATACTCTTGGAAGCAGGGAAAAGATAGCAAAAAATGCTTCCAACAACCTCCCATCATTCCAATTTCTTTTCTGCTCCTTCCTTTACAAGGTGTGCATCTCAGCCCCATCCTTAGCCAGAACAGTCTTCTGGCAAGAATTACCCTGAAATCCTTGTGTCTGCTAGTAAGAGAAAAGCCCTTTCCAAAACCCAAACAAGCTCACATGCAACACTGTAAGTCTGTGTCTGGAATGACAAACACAGGAAATTAAATACAAAACTAGGTTACAATAGCAAAAAGTATCGGACTCAAATCAACCCAAACAAAAGTGCACAGAGTTTAAATGTTCTGTCCCACATTGCAGTTTGTCCATAGCACGCAAGTCAGTCTGAATTTCAAAAGGAGTTTTCAGCAATTTCACTTTAGTGACCAGATGGGATATTTGTCTCACTATCTTCCCTAATTCCAACTACCTTTCCAAATAAGCGCAGAACATCATTTCAACTCTTGCATTATGAGAGAAATCCAACTAATCTGGGTGCATTTACACTGTAGAATTCATGCAGTTTGACACCATCTTAACTGCCATGACTCAATGCTATGGAATCATGACAGTTGTAGTTTTACAAGGTCTTTAGCCGTCTTTGGCAAGGAGTGCGAATGTCTCACCAAACTACAACTCCCAGAATTCCATAACACTGAGCAACGACAATTAAAGTGGTGCCAAACTGCATTGATTCTACAATGGTTTGTTTACAAAGCAGATGGTCAGATGCCAGAAAAAGGACATGAAGTTGATGGCATCCTCTGTGTATCTCTTCACCCTAAATTCTCCCTCACAACTTTTTGAAAATAAATGGTTCTCTTCTCTCCCCTTAAAGTCAGTTGTCAATGAGAGGGGAAGTTCATTTTGGGTCTGAAGGACCTGTGTTTTGCATCCCACCAAAAGACTAGGAGTTCACTTCTTCTAGTTTAAATGGCAGCATGGATTGAAAGGGAGCGGAGTATAATTACTCTTATACATTTCATTCCCATACTACTCTGAATTGATTTTTTATCAGCACTGTGGGTGCTTCCAGACAGCATTAAATCAAGGGGCAAAATATCCTGGAACTTTAGAAGTGATCCACATACAGACCTGTTGGTCCTGGAATCTCTACTTCAGTTGTCCAGACTTGATACTTTGTTCTCAGATTTAGAGGCTCCCAAGATGGCTGTCGCTGGACTTCCACTGGAAACTTCAACTTTTAAAAACAACTCCTCAAGATGTGGATATATGGATATGCAGTGAATCACTCAAAAAGTTCTGTTCTTTGTTCTGGCTAGAGAAACTGTGCCCTCCACACATTTCATGAAGTATCTACTACACAAAGTTTACAGGGTAGGACCACTTCTGCCCAAGTCAGAACTGCACAATCAGGAACACACACTTTCAGGCCAGGGACAGAACTTTGTCATTATTGACACTTTTTAGAGCCTGGCTGCCTGGCCATTTGTCCAGACAGATTTGGTTGTGTACTTGTGGCATCAAAGAACAGGGTGCTGTTCCTGGGTTATACATGGTTGTTCCTGATTGCTCTTCTTGTGAAAAGATGTATAACATTGACTAGGGGGCCACAACTTTGTCCTGGCCAGAGAAAATGTCCCCTCCACACATTTCATGAAGTTTCTGGCACACTAACTACGTTTTTACCTCCTACTCAAGTGTCACCTTCCTTTTAGGAACCGACCAATCTGAAACAAACATCTAAAACCTGGGACAAACCCAGATAAAAAATCCCATAATTTCCGATTGCAGGGACATACAGACATGTGAAGACCTACATATTCAGCTCAAAACTGCCACATTCCTGCACCTGGAAATCTTGCGTTTTTTGCCTTTTGTGGTGATTGCTTCTGTGTTTACAGGGAACGGCATCTGGCCACCCTCCTATTTGCTGCAGAAGCTCCTAGGATAAAGGCACTGTCTGGATGGGCCCTGAGATGCTTGCTTGTTTCTCCTATATCTAAGGACCCTGTATGTGGTTCCTCTTTAGATATTTAGATGCAAAAGTAGGATTGCTCCCTTCATACATATTTAAGAGAAATGCCAACATTATTCAAAGACAGACACCTAGAAGAATCTACTCCCGAATGTCTTTCTTGCCTGTCAACTTATGGTAACCTATGAAGTTTTCTCAGGAAATACTCAGACATATTCTGCCATTTTCTTCCTCTGAAAGCAGACTAAAGCAGCTGGTATTCCCTGGCAGCCTCCTTTCCAAGTATTTGATAGGCTTGAGCCAAGTTTGGACAGGATCTGGTGCTTTCAGTGTATTTAGAATGGGACTACTATTTCCTTTGGTCTGGATGCTATACTCTTGTTGGCACAGTCCAGAATTGCATTGGCATTTTGACCGCCACATCATGCTACTGATTCATGTTTCGTTATGATCTACTAAGACTCCTACATCTTTTCTACATGTACTGCTTTCAAGTGTCACCCATCCTGCATTATTTTTCTTGCCTGGATGTATTATCTTAAATTTATCCCTGTTGAAATTCTTTTTTGAGTTTTCATAGTTTCTCTCAATGTCATTTTGAACTCTGAATATGCCCTCTGGGATATCTTCTACCATCGGTCCATTTGGTCATCTGTGAATTTGATAAGCATGTCTTGCATCCCATCATTTAAATCTATCTATATCTATATAAATGCTCTGTGCATAATGAGTACCTTAAAAACAAAAGAACCAATGAATGAAATCACACCAAATTTGGCAACAAAATGTCTCACTACACAAGGATTGACCATCACTCAAAAAATTATGATTTTGTCATTTGGGAGTTGTAGTTGCTGGGATTTATAGTTCACCTACAATCAAAGAGCATTCTGAACTCCACCAACGATGGAATTGAACCAAACTTGGCACACAGAACTCTCAGGACCAACAGAAAACACTAGAAGAGTTTGGTGGGCATTGACCTTGGGTTTTGGAGTTGTAGTTCACCTACATCTAGAGAGTACTGTGGATTCAAATAATGATGGATCTGGAGCAAACTTGGAACAAAGATTCCATATGTCCAAACAGGAACACAGATGGAGTTTGGGGGAAATAGACCTTAACATTTAGGAGTTGTAGTTGCTGGGATTTATAGTTCACCTACAATCACAGAGCATTCTGAACCCCACCAACGATAGAATTGGGCCAAACCTCTCACACAGAACACCCATGTGGGCCACAGCAACACGTGGCAGGGGATGGCTAGTCATTTATAAAAATATCAGACATTATCAGGTCCAGTTTTTTGATGGTTTTAGTTTTTGTGTGAATCTGTTGGGAAGAGCAAGATTCCACCTCCTCCTCTCCTATCTCTGTTGTGGAGTTCATTGAGTAGAAACCTTTGCACTTTGAACTCATTTTGCAGCAACTGAAGTAAACAAGAACAGAGGGGGAAAATGAGAACAAGTGAGAGACTCTGGGGGCTCTTAAAACCAGCAGGGAAAGTGGGACAGCAGAGGATTAATCCAGACTGTTCCTCCTAAATTGGGACAGTTGGACAGTAAGTTACTATTCTGTACTATTCCCAATCTTTTTAAAACCTCTGAGAGACTGCTGGAGCCAGTTAAAAATTCTGCAGAGCCCCTGGTCTACATGCTATGGCTTTTCCTTCTCTTTCTCCCTCCCTGTTTTCTCTCTCCTCCCCAGAATTGGCACTTAAAATTCTCCAATTTCCACAGATGCTTATTTTTTTCTAGCAAAGCTCAAGAAAGAAACAAAGGCATTTTGGATGAGTAGATAATGGTAAGATTACGCTTTGTAAGACTTGGTTTAAAAGAGACTGGGGAGCAGGGAACACCCTCCTCTGAACGTTTTCTGTGTCTCTACAAAAGGTTCCCATCTCCATCTTCTCCTACAAAAGGGCCCATAATATTCAAGAGCATCAGCTTGCTTGCTGTTTCTCGATCAACGTGGCCCATATCAGAGTAAATAAATAGTCAGGCACTATCCCAGACAATGGGCCCGGGCGATGAATTAATAAACTCTGCCTCTCACATTAGCAGAGTGTGACTGGAACTGGCAGGAGTCCCTGGCTAGACTCCAGAAACTATTATTACTAGACTGAGCCAAAGGAGTCTTGGCACGAAGCAGGGCCCACAGCTGGAGATTAGGTAACAGAGTCGGAGCGCTCCGAGAGCTGCCAGGGTGTTGGCCATTGTGCCTGAAGAGAGGGTCAAAACGCTGTTTCTGAAGCTCACTGCTGCACGCACAAGGCACCTCCACAACGTGCAGCGGTACAGACTGTAACAGCAGAGAAAGATTTTTTAAAAGATTTTGAAGGAAGGGGATCTGTTCTTCCAAATACTATGGGATGCTTACACCAGCAATTTATCTCTGGTTTACTAAGTAGCATGGGAAGTGCTGCTTGCCAACGCATGCTTTGCGGTTCTCAGGTGGTAGTTTGGTTTCAATCCAAGTAAGTTACCTCTGAAGCTTCTGACCTTCCCATAAAATACACACACACACACACACAACCAAATGAAAATGTGTGTCTAAGGGCCCATCCAGACAAGCTCAAAAATTGGGACCTGTCTCATTTTACCAGAGGCATCCAAATGATGCCTCCAGTAAAATCAAATTAACTCAGAACAAACCAAGTTTTCCCTGGTTTGATCCGAATTAGATACCCCATTAGATCTGGGACTACCTGAAAGACCAGGGTCTAATGGGATATTGGGCCTGTGGGGACTCACTCCTGGGTAGTCCTGGGACGACCCGGTGTTGAGTTCCGATTGCCATCTTGCACCTTTTGGGCTCTTGTACCCCGAAGGTGTGAGATGGCACCTACCCCTCCCCCCAACCCCCAAATTAACCCATAAAAAGATTTTACTTCTCATCCCCCCCCCCCCCCCCGTCTCCTTGCACATCATTTCCTTGCACCAGGGAGTGGGGAGGAACATAATGGCATCCAGTTAGGGTTTCTTTACTTTTTTAGGGGTTATTGGGGGGGGGGGGTGTCAGTGTGGCTGCATGCCATTCCAATTGTTATCAGGAGAATGGCATGTACACCCCCCCCATGAAAGCCCTTTTGTGTGTGTGTGAGCGTGTGAGTGTGAGGACTCAAATCTGCGCTACCACAAGCTTTGACACAGATTTCTGCCCTGTCTGCCCTGTCCTCTAAGTAGATAGATAGATAGATAGATAGATAGATAGATAGATAGATAGAGTATGTCTCCAAAGAGTTCATTGAAATGAGAGGTGGAGTTCAGCCTTCCTCTTTTCCTACACCTTTGACTTCCTGAGTCTAGGAAGTCAGAGGTGTGAGGCAGCAAAAAAACAGCTTTCAGGGGCCCACATGAAGTCATAGAGCTGCAGTTTTCTAGAGTTGCCAGATGTAAAATTAGAGAGGACTCTTGTGCTTTTAATGCTGTGCAGAAGGGAGAATTTCAGCAGATGTTGCTTATCACACCACCAGGTAGCAATCTATTCATGTTCAACACTACCATTAAATGTACAGGAGTCCTCTTCAGTTTTCACTCTTGCAATTGTAATGCCCCCTCTTAAGATAGGCCTCCAAACTTTTTTTGGACTACAACTTCCAGCAGCTCTTGACAGCATAACCAGGGAAGGGGAATTCTGGAGTGCAATCAAACAATTTACAGAGTTGCAGTCAAGTAACTTCAATACACTTTGAAAAACCCGGGACTCATACAGTGATATCCTGTGAGTATTGTGGCTGTGTTTTATTCTTTTGTTTTAAAATGATTTTGCCCAGCTTTGGGTAAAGTTGGGGGATACTCCAGAGTTTGCTGGAAACTCTCCCAGTTTCGGGGCAATGTGGACAGATCTGATTTAGACCAATGTGCTAGGCACCAGCACCAGCACCCTTTGTGCTCATTAGTGTAAGGAAAGAAGACAGATCATTCCCAAGTTGCCATCACCATTCTGAGTTCTTCATCTGGCCTCCTGGCCTCCTGGCCATTGCAGGCACCTTTATTGACCTTAAAATGGGACAAGTTCTCTTCCTTCTTGCTGATTGAACAGATATCCAGTTCGGATGTCAGCAGAGGCACTCACAATAGTCAGGGGATCAAACAAAGTTCCATGGTTGGCTAGGGAAAAGCTGCAGTGGCAGCACAGAGGAGCTGAGATGAGCCCTGCCCCAGCAGAACAGATATGTTCCTGGGCAATCTGAAATCAGCACAAGATTTAGCACAAATTCATTTGGTATGAGGCTATTCGGAGACATATTTACACTTGGCTAAACTGCCCTGTGATTGTTAGTCCCTCTAGACTAGGATTCGTAGAATTAATGAAAATGATTTACAAGTTCCTATTGATCAAGTGGAGGCATATTTACACTTGGTTAAACTGCCTTGTGATTGGTAATCTCTCTAGACTAGAATGAATGAAAATGACTTACAAGTTACTATTGATCAAGTGGCTCTAGTCTACTTGAGCCTCAAGACTGCATTGAGGTAGACACTGTAACATTTCACTAAAGCCAGTTGGTATGAGGCATATTCTCCCAACTATCTCTCTGCTTGTTAAATGCAATATCATGTATATTTGACATGGCACAGAGGAGGTGTGAAGTATATCCATCCATACTATCCTAGATAGTTCAGCAGATCAATCAAGCACACAATTTACCTGGGAAAACTCTATAATGCTGTGTATCTCACACAGTAATGCTGGAAATGGCCACTGCGGGTAAGCAAGGAGGGCAGTGCTCCCTGCACAACCTGTTAAAAGCAGCGGTTGGAAAGCTAACGTAACTGCCAAACAAAAAGACAGGTGGTGAGTGTAGAGGATGAAAATACATGGTGTGAGGAGGAAATATTTTCACACAGAGTTGTCTTCAACTCAAAGTAGGAAAGCTGGCAGATGTGAGGATGTTATCTGCATTTAATTAAGGCCTATGATAAAACACCCATTGGTTTTCATGGCTGCAAATTTATTTATTTATTTATTTATTTATTTACCACACTAGCCGTCCCCTGCCATGCGTTGCTGTGGCCCACTCTGGTGGTCATGGGGGTTCTGTGTGGGAGGTTTGGCCCAATTCTATTGTTGGTGGGGTTAAGATTGCTCTGTGATTGTAGGTGAACTACAAATCCCAGCAACTACAACTCCCAAATGTCAAGATTCTATTTTCCCCAAACTCCACCAGTGTTCACATTTGGGCATATTGAGTATTTGTGTAGAGTTTGGTCCTGATCCATCATTGTTTGAGTCCACAGTGCTCTCTGTATGTAGGTGAACTACAAGTCCAAAACCAAAGGACACTGCCCACCAAACCCTTCCAGTATTTTCTGTTGGTCATGGGAGAACTGTGTGCCAAGTTTGGTTCAATTCCATCGTTGGTGGGGTTCAGAATGCTCTGTGATTGTACGTGAACTATAAATCCTAGCAACTACAACTCCCAAATGACAAAATCAATTTTTTAGTGGACATACATTGCGTTGTTAGGTGTCTTGTGACCAAATTTGGTGTCAATTCATCCAGTGGTTTTTGAGTTCTGTTAATCCCACAAACGAACATTACATTTTTATTTATATAGATTTGTATACTGCCTTTCTCAGCCTGGAGGCAACTCAAGGCGGTTCAAGGCAAACTGAATCCCATGAGCTTGTAAAGCATTTTAAATCTGATTTTTGTGGTGAAGGAAAACTAAAGCAGTTCCATATTTAAAATAAAGGTTACACAGGGAATCACCTGTTCTCTCTCTCTCTCTCCCTCTCTCCCTCTCTCTCTCATCCTGGGTGCTGCTGCATGAAAATATACAGTCAGGCCGCCACATTCACTGCAGTTGGGAACACAGAACCCCCATGAAAATGAAAGGCTGCAAATCAAAAAATGCTCATTTTACCTAAGAAAACATATCTAGGAATTTCTATGTCCTTTGGCATAACTCTATGGTCAATGTCTGGTGGAAATGGACCACAGAATTGCACTGGAACCTAGAGATTTCTAAAGAGAGGTCCTTGTTAGGAATCTCTATGTCCTCCAGTGCAACTCTATGTTTGCCCCGGAGGACCTGGAGATTTCTAGAAGGTACATTTTCATCTATTCCATGTACTATCAAACTTACAAAAGTGAGATTTACAAATGTGGAAGAGTTCCCAGGATTCCATAGCATTGAATCATAGCAATTAAAATGGTATCAAATTGCATTAATTCTACAGTGTAGATGTCCCCCAGTGTACAAAATATATTCCCTTCCCGGTTCAGTCTTTAAAGCTTTCTATTTTTTCCTTTCTTCACATCCCTCTTCCATTGCTTTATAATTTTATAAGCTCTTCAGTGATGTATAAAATGTGCAAACAATATGTCCAAGTAAAAACAATAAAACCCAGCAAACTATGTTAATAGTGTGTTACTTTGGTCATGATAACTTATTTTTATGCATTGTATATTGTTTTGAGGACCCTGGTTGCCTGTAAACAGTGGCATTAAAAGAAATAAATGCTAATAAAGACAAATACTAGTAATTTTGGGCTTTCACAGTTAACCTTGATTCATGGGCCTGACAGCTGGCGCTGCCGGTAGCCCAGCTTTTACTTTAATCTGAACTGCAGCAGGGAGTTCCGCAGTTCCTGGGCCGAACTTTGGGGCCAGCAGATGGAATGTGCCTCAGCCGCCAGCTCCAAGACCAGGAATGCCTGCAAACCTCAGCTAACTTTCCCCTCTCCTTACTTTGTATCGTTCCCTAATAAACCACTTGAAACTTGAAACTTTTTGTCTTTCCGCATGATACTTTTGTATCCCTTCCTGGCTCAGCACTCCATAAACGTTTCCATAAACTCCTTTCTGGAGAGCCGTGAGCCCGCGGGGGGCACCCCCAGGTGCTCCCCGGACCCCGAATCTGCGTTCGACCAAAACGCGGATAAAGAAACCGCCATTTCGGACCCCGCTATCCACTAAACACTTAACATGGCGGATCGCCGCCGTTCCAATTTTGCCTTGTTCAGTGACTAATTCTAAGTCTATCTGCCATCCCAGTTTCTCTGTTTTGGGCTGCTCCTCCCGGGAAGAAATTAGTTTTGTTTTCAGAGTTTCTGTCTTGCAGAGAAACAGCTGATTGTCAAACCAGGGCTCCCCGCTTCTCTGCGGCAGCCCTCGCTCCACATGGACTCAGGCCGCCTGGGACCTGCAGCAGCCGACTGCAGCGGCCCCGGGGAGGGAGGCCAGATGAGTCCCGGGTCTTGGCTGGGAGATGCAGTTCTCCAAAGGACATTGGCCCGCCTGCCACCACTCACAGATTCTTTTACGGACTTTTTCTGCCTTCTCTGACTGACTTGGTGCCCTAGCGCCACGGGCTTCCTCTATGAACTCCAAACCAGCCGCTTGAGAAGCATGGCCCCCGCTTGTGGGTGCATGCCCTTGTTGCAAAGGATCATACCTCAGGAACTCTGATGATTGCCTTTATTAATTGCTGTGGGGTTTCCTAATAAACTTTGCGGGGATGGGGATCTTTCCTATGAAATCTGTGAATTATGATAAACTGCAAAGAATGTATGTATGAAGTATGTGTAATATGAAATGAAATGAGATGTATCCTCGCCTTCCCCTTCCTTGTCTTTCCCCTCTTGAACTTTACCCTATAAAAGAATATGCGACCAGGGGATTACAGTTAAGGAAATTCAATTTCCTTGGAAGGAACTCCATCCATATTGACATTGCATGGAAAATACTGGCAAATCTGTGGCTTTGTTTTTCAGAGTTCAGACAAACAAAAGCCTGAGATTTGATCAGCCAGAAGTCGGAAAAACAGACTGATTACATCAATTACGGTGTTTGTGCATGCTCCCTTGTGACAAAGGACCCTTTGCCCGCAAGGTTGAAGATCCAGACATCGCCCATAGCCACCCTCTTTTGCCTATACACATCTTTTATCGGGACCCAGGAAATCCCTTGTTCCCCCATCCGCCTCCCCTGCTGTGAGGAGACAAAAGGTGTTCAATCAGCTGGCGGACGCCTCCCGGGCGTTCCGCCCTCCTGTGCTGTCAAACCAGAGCCCGCCTCCCGGCCGCTGATTGGACAATCTCTGGAGACGCTCTGAAGGCTCTGATTGGCCCTTTAGAGGCGGCAGCGGCCGGCGTTTGGAGGGAGGGTGGGACCAGCGGCCAGGCCTCCTCCCAGCTGTTCCAGAGCCGGCCAATCAGGACAAGGGAAACTGACAGGAGGCGGGCGGGAGATTCAAACCAGGATTTCTTTGTTCTGACTGTATAAATATGCCTGAAAATCACTGTATTGCATGCTTACTTGAGGATTCATCCCTGTAACGCATCCTTTTCAGCTGAATCGCAAAATAAACGCTTCGGTCGCAGATCTCCTCTTCAGCCTTGGTGAGATTGATTTTCAACGTTTTTGCGTCTTTTTGGATTGGCCTCCGCTGGTCGCTTGCCAAGGTCAGGACCCCATTTGCGGTCCTTTGGGCCTCCCCTCGCTGGGAGAACCCCTCAAAAGAGCTCGATATCATTTGGCTTTACCACGAAGGGACTGCTGCTTGAGGTTCCAGACCAAATTATAGCCTAAATTCTCAAGCAGGTGCCTTGGACTGATTCTTTGGGCCAGTGGCGGCGGAGGAGCGGCTCGGGAAAAGAGGCGCCTCTCCCAATTTGGACTTCCATTTGACCAGCTAACCAAAACTACAAATTCTCCCGCAGCCACCTCCTCCTAAGCCCTGACCTGGGGTTTCAGCACAAAGGAGCGCCAGGGAAGCCTTGATCTAAGGACTTCCAGGAAGAGGAGCGACCGACGCGAGAAGGGGGGAAGAAAACGTCCGGACGGGTAAGAAGCCAACCGCGGGCTACCTTGGCTGCCAGGTGGGAGGGGATTCTAGGCTTTCTGAACCAGCTTCGGAGTCGGCCCACTGGGGAGGGATTCTCTAGGTCTCGGTAACAAATTCCTGGCGGGAGGTAGCGAACATCCACGTTTGAGGCTCAGAATAGCAACTCAGCTCGCTTTTGCGGCCTTGGCTGGAGCTTCGCTGGAGAGGGAGCCCTTCCCTTTCGGACTGCCTAGCTGCCAAGGGCTGATCGCCTCGGGCTCTCTTGCTAGGGGACCGTTCAGGCTCTAGCCTACCAGCGGTTGGGGGGGCTACCCTGATTAGCCACTTCAGTGTGGGGCTATCAAGAGAGATGGGCGCATGTTATTCAGGGGTCAAACGTACTGTCCCATCAGAAACACCTTTGGGAAGGATACTGGCGGAATGGGACAGTGTCGCGTCACGGTCGCTGACGCAGGCCAGTATGGTGAAATTTAGCATGAGGAAGTGGCCTACCAGGCCCTTAGAAGGCGGAGCTTCGTGGCCCCCCCACGGCAGCACTGATCCGGAGCTCATCTTGAAGCTCCAGCAGGACTGTTGTGCCAGGGCCAAATGGGCCGAGCTAGCCTATGCCTCGTGCTTTTTCGCCCTGCACCGGAAGGAGGCGGAAGGGGGCAGTCGTGTCCAACTCCTCCCATGCAAGGAGAAGGGAACGAAGCCCCAGCCCCCGGGAAACCTCCCTCCAGACCCTTTGCCTCCTCCCGAGGAGGACCTCCTTGACACACTTGCTTATCCCCCTCCTTACCACCCCAGCCTTCCCTTTTCCCCTCCTGTAACCTCTCCTGAGCCCTCCTCTACAACCCCTCCTTCAGAATCTCTCCTCCCAGGGATTCCTGCCCTCTTGTCTTCCCCAGCCCAGGCACCCAGCCAGCCCCGATCTTCCCCAGCAGGGACATCTCCCTCTGCAAAGTCTGGGCCCTCTATCCAGAGCGCCTCCACCCCCTTGTACCCTCCACTGCCATCTGCCCCTCTCTGCAGCCCCACTCCTACCCCATCCTCACCCCCCAGCTCCTCCAGGACCCCATCGCTGAGCCTCAGCTGCCCGCCCTCCTCCTCCTCTTCCTCTTTCGCCCCGGCCAGACACAGCACCCCTCTTGATCCTCTCCCACTTCCCGCTCAGACCCCTAAAAGGTGCCCCAGCCTGCGGCTGGAGCCCCTTTCCCTGAGGGAACTTGACCCCCTCGCCCCCTGCTTCGCTCCCCAACCCAGGCTCCCTGCCATCAGTGCCCCAGCACCTTCCCATTCCCCTTGCGGCCACCAAGGCACTCTCAGGGCCCCTCCCCCTCCTGAGCAACCCTTGATCCCCTCTCCTGCCCCACCTGCAGCTTCCCCGAGGGTCCCCACAGACCCTCAGGATCCCTTTGAGCCCCTCATCACCAAGGGCAGCTTGCGTAGCCACCCGGCTCACATCCAGGCTCCCTTGAGGGAGACAGTGGGACCAGGGGGCACTTCCTTCCTCGTGCATGTTCCCTTCACTACCTCAGACCTCATCAATTGGAAGAGGAACACAGCTCCTCTTTCCCAGGATCCCACTGAAATGTACGAGCTGCTCAAAACCATTTTCCTAACCCATCGCCCCACATGGGGGGATGTCATGACCCTTCTGGGTTCACTCCTCACCCAGGAAGAGAAGCGCCGCCTACTGGCCGCTGCTCAGGCAGAAGCCATGAAGGGGGAGGTGGATGATGGGGAGGACAGAGAGGCTGTTTTCCCAATCAAGGAAGACCCTGGGTGGAATTTCAACACGGAAGATGGCAGGAAGGCTCTAAAGAGCTTCCATCGCCATATCCTAGTGGGTGTGCCTTTGGTATACCCTCGCCCCTTGAACCTCTCCAAGCTTCTTGACATTCAACAGAAGCCGGACGAGAGTCCTTCGGACTTCTACGACCGGATGTGTCGAATGGCCAAGAACTGGACCAACATTGACCCCACTGACCCCGACAGCCAGCGCATGCTGAACACCCTCTTCATTGGGAAGTCCACCAGGGACATCAAACTTAAGCTCCAGAAAATTGAGGGAGGGGAGGCAATGCCCATCTCCCAGCTCATCAACATAGCTTTCAAGGTCTTCCACAACCGGGAAGACGCTGCTGCACAAAAGGAGGAGGATGACAGGAAGGCACAGGCTGAGGTTCAGGCCACTTGCATGTTGGCCGCTCTGGCAGACAGGGATAGGGGCAGGGAGGGAGGGAGGGACCACAGGGACAACAGGGACAGACAGAATGGGGGAAATCGGAACCAGGGGAGGCAGAGGGACTACAGGGATGTCCAATGTTATGGGTGCAAAAAGACAGGACACATCAGAAGGGACTGCCCAGAGGGAAGGGAAAGGGGGGCCCACGAGAGGGTCCTGTGACTAGGAAGAAGGATCTCCCTGGCACCCTCTGACCCCATTGTGCCATTGAAGTTTGGGAGGAGGACTGTCGACTTCCTCCTGGACTGTGGGGCCACCCACTCAGTGCTCACAGAGGGGTTCAGGGGAACAGAATTGGGGAACAGGAAGGCTCAGGTAGTTGGGGTCTCGGGGAAAGAGGCAGAGCGTTCCTTCATGAAGCCCATGGAGTGTGAAGTGGGGGGGAGGACCTTGTCTCACGAGTTCTTATATATGCCAGAGTGTCCTGTCCCCCTTCTGGGCAGGGATATCCTTTGTAAAATCAGGGCCCAAGTTGCCTTTGGGCCAGAAAAGATCATCCTAGCAGTGCCTGAGGAAGAAGGATGGAGAGCTCAGGCCTTCCTTCTCCATCAGCCCAGTCCAGAGGCTGATCTGATTCCTCTGGCAGTCCTACAGCAGGTGGATCCCATAGTTTGGGCAGATGGGGTCCCGGGAAGAGCTAAGAACATTGCCCCTGTCTCAATCACCCTCAAACCAGACATCACTCCCCCTAGGATCCCTCAGTATAGGATTCCCATGGAGGCTAGGAAAGGCCTCCAGCCCATTATTGATAATTTCTTAAAGCACTCTCTGCTGAGAGAGTGTGCCTCTCCATTCAACTCCCCAGTCCTCCCAGTACGAAAAGGTGATGGTTCTGAATATCGTTTTGTTCAGGACCTGAGGGCCATCAATGCTGTAGTGGTGGATCTGCACCCTGTGGTGCCCAATCCTTACACTCTACTCTCTACTATTCCTCCTTCCTGTTCTTGCTTTACTGTTTTGGATTTAAAGGATGCCTTTTTCTCGATCCCTATTCACAAGGATAGCCAGGAGATCTTTGCATTCGAGTGGGAGCATGTGGGCACTGCCAGGCGGGTGCAACTTTGCTGGCAGGTTCTGCCCCAGGGCTTCACGTCGAGCCCTACCATCTTCAGCCAAAGCCTCGCCTCTGAGTTGGAGAAGTGGCCTGATCGCGACCAGGGGGTCCTGCTGCAGTATATTGACGACCTGCTGCTTTGTTGTGGGGACAAAGATACCTGTGAACGTCTCACCATCAGCCTCCTCAACTTCCTGGGGGAAGCCGGCTTCAAGGTATCCAAGAAGAAGGCCCAGATCTGTAAGGACACTGTGAGGTACCTGGGGTTTGACGTCAGCCAAGGGCAGAGGGCATTGGGACCAGAGAGGAAGGAGGCCATCTGCAGGGTCAAGGAGCCTAGGACGAAGAAACAGCTGAGGGGCTTCTTGGGCATGGCTTCATTTTGTAGAATCTGGGTTCCAGGCTTTGGACTGATTGCCAAGCCCCTGTATGAGGCGACATCGGGGCCAGAGACGTTCCTAGTCTGGTCAGCTGAATGTAGGACAGCCTTTGAAGCCATCAAGAAAGCCCTGATGTCGGCCCCTGCCCTGGGACTCCCTGACATGACCAAGCCTTTCTTCCTCTATGTCCATGAACGCCAGGGGGTGGCGGCAGGAGTGCTTACCCAGCCGCTGGGCAGCACCAAGAGACCGGTTGCCTACTTTTCCAAGCGCCTAGACAACACCAGCCTTGGGTGGCCTGCCTGCCTGAGAGCCGTGGCTGCAACTGCCCTGATTGCTGAGGAGGCCAGGAAGCTGACGTTGGGCCAACCGACGACCGTCTACGTTCCCCACAGCGTCTTGGCAGTCCTGGATGCCAAGGGGACCAACTGGCTGTCCGCCGGCCGGCTCACGCGCTACCAGGCCCTGCTCATCGACCAAGGAGACCTCACCCTGGCCACCACCAACTGTCTCAACCCTGCCACCCTGATGCCCATCGACCTGGCTGAAGGAGACGACCAGGAGCCCCATGACTGCATTGCCACCATCGAAGAAGTCTACTCCAGCCGCCCTGACCTCAAGGACCAGCCCCTTCCTGATGCTGAGCTTGAGTTCTTCACCGACGGCAGCAGCAGCTGTCATCAGGGCGAGAGGAGAGCCGGGTATGCTGTGGTCACTCTCTGGGACACCATCGAGGCTGAACCACTCCCTCCTGGCACCTCCGCCCAGAAGGCAGAGCTCATCGCCCTCACCAGAGCCCTGGAGCTGGCCGAGGGAAAGACTGCCAACATCTACACGGACTCTAAGTTTGCCTTCCATGTGCTCCACGCTCACGGGGCTATTTGGAAGGAGAGGGGGCTGCTGACAACAGCTGGCAGCCCCGTGAAGCATCAGGCTGAGATTCTGAGACTCTTGGAGGCTGTCTGCAAGCCTGCTGCAGTAGCCGTCATCCACTGCAGGGGGCACCAGGCCGGGGACCAGGACACAGCTAAGGGGAATCGAAGAGCAGACGCTGCAGCCAAGGCAGCTGCCAATCGAGAGCCCATCTTCCTTGGTGCCTTGATCCCAGACACCACTGTGACCTCTCTCCCTGTGTATGGAGCCATGGATGATGAGTTCGCGAAGGGAGAGGGTCTGAAGCAGGAGGAGGGCTGGTGGAAGGACAACCAAGGCCGTCTGTTGCTGACTGATCCCCTTATGCGTGAAGTGGCCCTGCGCCTCCACAAGAGCACCCATTGGGGCCATGATGCTATGCTGGAGCATCTCAGGACTCTCTTCATCGGCCCTCGCATGGCCCAGCAGTCCATTTGGGCTTGTCGTCGGTGTCTCCTCTGTCTTAAGAACAACCCCAAGATCCAGAAGCGGCCAGAAGTGGGGCATCTCAAGTCGGGCCTCCAACCAGGGCAAGTGTGGCAAGTGGATTTCGCGGAGCTGCCCTCTAGCCGGAAGTACAAATATCTGTTGGTGTTTGTGGACTGTTATAGTGGGTGGCCTGAGGCCTTCCCTTGCTACACCTGTGCTGCCAAGGAGGTGAGCCATGCCCTGCTCAATCACATCATCCCCCGTTTCGGATTGCCCCTCTGTCTCTCCTCAGATAACGGAGCATCTTTCGTCTCCAAAGTCACCCAGCAGGTCGCCCAGGCTCTCCAGATCCAGTGGAACCTGCATACCAGCTGGCACCCTGAAGCAAGCGGGAAGGTCGAGCGAATGAACCAGACCATCAAAAGGCAATTGGCTAAGATCTGTCAGCAGGCGAGCCTGCCCTGGCCAGATGCTCTCCCACTAGCTCTCACTCGAATCAGGGCTGCTCCAAGGAAGGGCTTGAAGTTGAGCCCTTTTGAGATCCTCTATGGTAGGCCTTTCCCTTCCTCCCGGGTCCCCCTCAAGGCTGAACACTTGCATGAGGTGGGATCCGAGAGCATCAGGGAGAGACTGTCTCTTCTCACTTCTATCCTCTCTTCTATGAATAGGTACCTGCTTTCTCATCTTCCTGTTCCTTTGGATGCTCCTGTCCACAACTTCTCTATCGGTGATTGGGTCCTGGTTCGTACGTACCGACCGGAGGCATTGACCGAAAAGTGGGTCGGGCCCCACCAGATCCTCCTCACCACCCACACTGCGGCTAAGGTAGCGGGTATCCGGTCCTGGGTCCACCATTCCAGGCTGAAGCTCGCCCCAGAGCCACAAGTGGGGACCACAGAGGGAGGAGGTGACGACGAACAGTGGGCTGTAGAGCCAGGGGAGGATCTGCGGCTTCTATTCCGGAGGTTGCCGCCGAAAGACCCTTCGGCTCCTGGGCCCACCGATCCACCCCCTTCCAGAACATCCAAGAGGAGGAGACGACGTGCCTCTGGTCGAGGAGGGCCTCCAAAAGATCCCCACCAAGTTTCAAGCCGATAGCCCCACGGGAAGCCACCTTTTCCGCCTACTTCCGGGTTCAGAAGTTCCACTGACAGCTCTTGACAGCTGTCAAACTCACCATCAGCTGATTTTGACAGGCGCGTTTGAGACATCTCTGCCGCTTTCGCCTCTCCATTGCTCTATCAAGACCGCTGGGAGCTGTCCAGCAATTCAGCACTCTCTGCAAACAGTAAGTCTATTTGGCCACTAGGGGGAGGAGCTGTCCAACACCTTTCAGCATGATTTTTCCCCTATTATTTTGCCTGCTTTTCCCTTCCCAATGCATGACTTCCAGCACTGTACTGTATGAGTGGTTGTCAACTAAGGTTAACTTTTGGCAACAGTTGGCATACCGAGTCTTAAATGTTTCCGATTTCTGTCTGACTAGTGGGGCCTCAGCCACTGATATCTTCTCTTCCTGCCTAATAGGGGTTCCAGAGCCCCTGGAGGTTTTTCGAAATTTTACAGTTTTCCAAAATATCCCATCAAAGGCCATGTCCTATAGAGACATTTCTGTGTGGGGCAGGGCCGTCAGGGAAAGGGAGCCGGGCATGGTGGTCATTAAATTGGCACATCAGCCACATGCCCATCACTGCTTCCAGATCCCCAAATGTGTGGGGAAGTGCCATGATTTGCCCAGAGAAAATCTTTTAAATTGTTCTTCCGTTGAAGTGCTGCCGTACATGAATGCCCATTTGGTGTTGCCCCCTGGATGGTTCTTCCTGTGCGGGCAGACAGCCTATAGCTACCTCCCAGCCAATTCCACCATTGGGAATTGTGCCTTGGGCAGGCTGTCTATCTTTTTGCCTTCCAAAAGCGATCTGGAGCTGGCACACTCCCTGGATCGAGAGGCTAGGTCCATACAAAACTTGGACCCAAATTGTGATCCCTCTATGGTAATTAAGGGCATTCCCCAATTTGTGGCAGCGGCCCTGTTTACCCCTGGGGTTGCAGCGGCAATGAACTACAGGGCCGTTAAACATCTGGCCTGTGCTCTGGTCAAGAACATCAATTACACCTCACAAGCCTTGGCCTCCATAGCTACTGAGATGCATGAGCTAAGGGAGGCCGTGTTGGACAATCGGGCTGCCATTGATTTTCTTTTGTTGAAGAACCACTACGGCTGTGAGAGTGTGCGACACATGTGTTGCTTTAATTTGACAGACCGGACCCCCGTAGTCAGAAAAGCCATAGAGGGCCTGAATGATTTGGCGGCGGGGATAAAAGAATCAGTAGGCTTTGATCTCGGTTTTCTGACAGATTGGCTTCCTTCGCTAGCATGGCTCAGAAAGGGCTTTCTAGTTTTCCTGGGTCTTGTTGTTCTTTTGCTGGTCTTGAGCTGCTGCTGGTCGCACATTCCCTCTCTGTTCAAAACTTGCCAAAAAAGGGGACGTGCAGATCCGTCTAGACAGATGGCCATGCTGCCGTTAGTGGGCTACCGTGCGTGGGCGGAGGCTGTAGGAGGCCGCCTCCTGCGGACTCCAGCGCCTCCGAGTGGGGATTTGACAGCTGGCGCTGCCGGTAGCCCAGCTTTTACTTTAATCTGAACTGCAGCAGGGAGTTCCGCAGTTCCTGGGCCGAACTTTGGGGCCAGCAGATGGAATGTGCCTCAGCCGCCAGCTCCAAGACCAGGAATGCCTGCAAACCTCAGCTAACTTTCCCCTCTCCTTACTTTGTATCGTTCCCTAATAAACCACTTGAAACTTGAAACTTTTTGTCTTTCCGCATGATACTTTTGTATCCCTTCCTGGCTCAGCACTCCATAAACGTTTCCATAAACTCCTTTCTGGAGAGCCGTGAGCCCGCGGGGGGCACCCCCAGGTGCTCCCCGGACCCCGAATCTGCGTTCGACCAAAACGCGGATAAAGAAACCGCCATTTCGGACCCCGCTATCCACTAAACACTTAACATGGCGGATCGCCGCCGTTCCAATTTTGCCTTGTTCAGTGACTAATTCTAAGTCTATCTGCCATCCCAGTTTCTCTGTTTTGGGCTGCTCCTCCCGGGAAGAAATTAGTTTTGTTTTCAGAGTTTCTGTCTTGCAGAGAAACAGCTGATTGTCAAACCAGGGCTCCCCGCTTCTCTGCGGCAGCCCTCGCTCCACATGGACTCAGGCCGCCTGGGACCTGCAGCAGCCGACTGCAGCGGCCCCGGGGAGGGAGGCCAGATGAGTCCCGGGTCTTGGCTGGGAGATGCAGTTCTCCAAAGGACATTGGCCCGCCTGCCACCACTCACAGATTCTTTTACGGACTTTTTCTGCCTTCTCTGACTGACTTGGTGCCCTAGCGCCACGGGCTTCCTCTATGAACTCCAAACCAGCCGCTTGAGAAGCATGGCCCCCGCTTGTGGGTGCATGCCCTTGTTGCAAAGGATCATACCTCAGGAACTCTGATGATTGCCTTTATTAATTGCTGTGGGGTTTCCTAATAAACTTTGCGGGGATGGGGATCTTTCCTATGAAATCTGTGAATTATGATAAACTGCAAAGAATGTATGTATGAAGTATGTGTAATATGAAATGAAATGAGATGTATCCTCGCCTTCCCCTTCCTTGTCTTTCCCCTCTTGAACTTTACCCTATAAAAGAATATGCGACCAGGGGATTACAGTTAAGGAAATTCAATTTCCTTGGAAGGAACTCCATCCATATTGACATTGCATGGAAAATACTGGCAAATCTGTGGCTTTGTTTTTCAGAGTTCAGACAAACAAAAGCCTGAGATTTGATCAGCCAGAAGTCGGAAAAACAGACTGATTACATCAATTACGGTGTTTGTGCATGCTCCCTTGTGACAAAGGACCCTTTGCCCGCAAGGTTGAAGATCCAGACATCGCCCATAGCCACCCTCTTTTGCCTATACACATCTTTTATCGGGACCCAGGAAATCCCTTGTTCCCCCATCCGCCTCCCCTGCTGTGAGGAGACAAAAGGTGTTCAATCAGCTGGCGGACGCCTCCCGGGCGTTCCGCCCTCCTGTGCTGTCAAACCAGAGCCCGCCTCCCGGCCGCTGATTGGACAATCTCTGGAGACGCTCTGAAGGCTCTGATTGGCCCTTTAGAGGCGGCAGCGGCCGGCGTTTGGAGGGAGGGTGGGACCAGCGGCCAGGCCTCCTCCCAGCTGTTCCGGAGCCGGCCAATCAGGACAAGGGAAACTGACAGGAGGCGGGCGGGAGATTCAAACCAGGATTTCTTTGTTCTGACTGTATAAATATGCCTGAAAATCACTGTATTGCATGCTTACTTGAGGATTCATCCCTGTAACGCATCCTTTTCAGCTGAATCGCAAAATAAACGCTTCGGTCGCAGATCTCCTCTTCAGCCTTGGTGAGATTGATTTTCAACGTTTTTGCGTCTTTTTGGATTGGCCTCCGCTGGTCGCTTGCCAAGGTCAGGACCCCATTTGCGGTCCTTTGGGCCTCCCCTCGCTGGGAGAACCCCTCAAAAGAGCTCGATATCAGGCCCATCTTGGTTCTTGCATTTACAACAACATTGGGATTTGCTGCCCAATGGACTTTCAGCTGCTGTGCCGATCCATGCCAATATATCTATATTTCCATGAGCCCATACCATTTAAAAAATATTTATTCCTTCATGATAGGGGTGGTCTTTTTGTCATAACTATATATTCAACTTAGGGCTATCTTCATCTCTGCATACTGTATGTTTGTTGTTCTTTCCTGTTTAAAATAATGAGGGCTTTACTAATTTTGCAAAATTGATGAAATAAGAGACTATGTTTAGTAACTCTTAACAATTAAGGGTCTTTGAAGATGAGATGAAGGCTGCCGCAATAGGCAACAGCTATCTTGCTGACGAGAGCATTTTACATAAACCACAAGGAGCTGGTTCTAAAACAACAGTGTCAGCTCCAAACGTGCTTTAGAATCTGAATTCAAAGTCTTGGCGATGATATTTAATGGCCTAAATAGGTTGGTACCTCAATACCCAAAGCAGTGTCTCTCTCGATGTATTCTGCCTAACCACTGAGATCTTCATCTGTTTCGTGTCTGGTATTTCACCAGTGAACATAAGGCATCTATGTGGAAATATTGAGGAAACTTTTCAGTGCTGATTGAGTTATAATGTCTCATCCCCATGAAACACCTTTTAGTGAATACACTGGATTTAGTCTGGTCCACCCTGAGTCCCCCCTAGGGGTGAGAAGGGCGGGGTAGAAATGACCGAAATAAATAAATACCAAGTTAAAACTTAGCTTTCAATCAAACATTTTAGATATCACAGGTCAACTATCCTGTCGCACCAAGAAGTAAACGTCCTTTAAAAGTATCAAAATGTACAGAAATAGTTTGGACTCAATAGAGCAGGGGTCCTCAAACATTTTAAACAGAAGGCCAGTTTACAATCCCTCAAACTGTTGGAGGGCCGGATTATAATTTGAAAAAAAAAGTGGATGAATTCCTTTGCACAGTGCACATATCTTATTTGTAGTGCAAAAACACTTTAAAACAATACAATAATTAAAATGAAGAACAATTTTAACAAATATAAACTTATTAGTATTTCAATGGGAAGTGTGGACCTGCTTTTGGCTGATGAGATAGGATTGTTGTTGTTGTGTGCTTTCAGGTTTGTGGACACCTGCAATAGAGTTTCAGTCAGCCTACATGGACTCACATACCTCTTAGACATAGCTGTCTTTGCATGTTTGGCTGGTGCTCCAGGCTTAATTAAGATAAGAGTGAAACCAGTATAGTGTGAGGCTGTTTGACTATTGAATTATGGTACTTTGAGTCCTCAGTCAGCCATAAAAACCTACTAGGTGATCTTGAGTAAATTTACCATACATGTTAAAGTTTCACAGAAGAAAACCAGGACACATGTGGTCAACCAGCATCAAACTGCGGTCAAGATTGTAAAAACCATTAATGAGGAGGAACAAAATAGCTAAGATGGGTTGCAATGTTTCGCTTTTGTACGAGCCCACTAGGAAATTGGGGAAATAGAAGGGGAGAAAATTTTGGGCAGTACCACACAGCCCTTTAACCTGGGAGCAATTGGGTTTTAAAAATGTGATTGCGCCCAAGTTAAAGTCCACACATGCCCTAGAAAGTGTGTGCTTTTCGGGGGGGGGGGAGGGGTGTCCATACACCCTGCCGGACTCTCCGACAGGGCACTGGGACACAAAACAAAAACGCCAAGAAAGTCTTTTAAAAAGAAAGTAACTTACCTGGCCACCATTCCCCCTTCTCCAGGGAAATGATGCACTAGGAGAAAGGGGGGGGGGGAGAGTATTTTTTCTCCTCTCCCCTACTCCTGGTGCACCATTTCAGTGTGCCAGGAGAGTGCAGAACAAAGGGGAATGGTGGCCGGATAAGTTATTTTCCTTTTTTAAGAAATTTGGAAGGGGGGGCATTAGAACCCTTTCAGATATTTCGGGCTCACAGAGCCTGGAAAATGCAAGGAGCCTGTGTGGACGGCACCCTCAAAAGTTCCAAGACTTCTGAGGGCACAGTTCATACACCACCCACAGCTGGAAAGAACCGGACCTTCCAAAAAGACCTGGGTCTTTCCAGCTGAGAAATTTTCTTGCTTTGTCCCAAAAGCACTTGTTTTTACTTGGGGTGTTGTTTGGATGCCCCACAGGAAAATGCGGGAGGGTGCGCATTTTGGATGCTGTCTGGGACCCTGAGACATTTTAAACGCAACTGAAACCTTGGGATGAAAGAGGACTAATTGGGACTGCCCTCACTACATCTGGAGGGTATGAAACACATTCTCTTTGCCTAAGGCAGGCCTGCACAACCAGTGGCCCTCCAAGTGTTTCAGACTTCAGCTCCCAAAATTCTTGACCATTGTACAAGCTGGCTAGGGTTTCTTGGATCTGAAGTTCCAAACACCTGGAGAGCCACAAGTTGTCCAGGCCTGACCTAAGCGGAAGGCAAGAACAACCTTCCCCTGAATAAATCATGCCAAGAAAACCCTAAAAAATTGAGTCAATTTGAATGGCACACAAAAACAAAGTGTTGTTTACTTCCTCTGAAAGAGATAAACCCGAAAGCCTTAGAATTTTGTGAGAGGAAGAGAAGGAAATGCTTGTAGTTTGGTGCAGAGAAAGCTCCTCTCTCAGGAGTCAGGGCAAACGTTAGCCTATTTCATAGCACAATAAAAATATTTTCCTTGGTGTATTGGTTTTTAGGCCTGATCATGGGGTTAATTGGGGTGTTGATTCAGAAAATTGCACTGGATAGATCGCATCAGGTCTAGTTTCTTAGATATAGTTGTCATGGTTTTCTATGGATGAGGAGAAGTGAATGATACATAGCATGTGTCCTGTATTTAAAAAACTAAGCTGCTAGGATGAAACTAGTGCCATTTTTTGGAATCAGCAGGTCAAGTATATCCAGAAAGAGGTCTAACATTTGAGGTACCAAAACGTGTGTTGGCCAGTATTATGTTATGTTTCTTATCTGTGGTAATTTCTATTCCTGGAGATTTAAAGGAATGAAACTATACTCAAACATAATTCCCATAGGTTTTAGTAGGGTTTACTTCCAAGTAAGAATTTTTATGTTTGTCATGTTATGCCACAATCCAAGTGTTTGCTGATAATATAATAGGACTTCCAAGTGTGCATAGGATCTAGCAGTCAATATGTTGCCACTGCCAATGATTTAAAGATAGCAGTTGTATGGTTTCTTTTATCATCATCTTTTCTGTTTTGACTTTTTGACCAAACCGTTGCTCAACACTACAACAAGAGAAAATTGAAGTGGAATAAGAACATGCAGACAAGTGGGTGAAACATTTCTGAAGGGTTTAAATCTGACATTCCAAAGCAAACAAAGAGGTCAGATGACCTTTTAGCCTGACTTCTCTCTCTTTCTCTTTTCCCCTGAAACATTAAGAAAAACATTTAGGAAAACAATGAATGTTCATGCTAATGTAACCTCCCTCATGGCCCAGTTGCTGCCAAAAACAACATTTCAATGGCTACAAGGTGTGGGCTGTAGAGAGGGAGGGGAGAATAAGACAACGAAGGGCATTTTCCCACATGAGGTTTAAACTGGCTTTCTATGAAATTGGTTCCTATTGCAAATGTAAAACTATAGTACTTTCAGTCTCACTCCTGAAGAATCATCTTCAGCTTCAAGTCACTTACAGATGCACACAGCCAGATTGTGAGAAAGTGCCAAATGCAGTTTTGGACCACTTCTGAAAATGCCTGCAATACATTCTTAATTTCATTCAGCAGTGGCCAAACCATGGGTCAAAGGTCAGAAAGTCAGTCACACAGACTAATACTAAATCATTCATTCTTTAGATAGCTTTGGGGATATAATCAATGGTCACGGGGCATTCAAATTACCCTGCAAAAAGAATGAAGAAACTCATAAATGAAATATGCATTTTGAAACTGGGTCACCAAATTTTATAGCAGTGATTATCCCACTAAGATGTTCAAAGATGTGTCAAACAAAATGAAAGCGTGCATTTTAAATACCATATGGTTGCATTAAAACCATTGTTCTTAGCCTGTGGGCTGCGGACCACCAGGGGGCTGTGAGGACGAAAATCTGGTCCACAAGCCTCCTTTCTCTTTATTTTATTTTATTTCCTCTTCTTTCATGGTGTCTGCCACTCCTTCCCTGTCGCTGAACAGCCCCACCTCCTTGGATAGAACACATCAGCTCTAGATTATTAAATATGGTTTCCTTTGGGTGAGCAGATGGAGACTACTAGATAGCATATGTTCTGTATCGGAAACTAGAGCTGTTGTGGTCTATCTAATGCAGTTTTCTCAATCAGCACTCCAAATAACCAACCCAAATCTAAAGTTGACCAAAAATTTATTCGTAGCCCTTTTGATTGGAGAGTGGTCCCTGATCAAAGTGGTCCCTTGTAAAAAAAAAAAAAAAAGGTTGGGAACCATGGGATTAAAAGCATAGATGTAAGCAGAAATTTCAATGACACATTTTTCCATCCCATTGTACCAGTAATGTAGGAATCCTCTCCTTGAAACTGGTCAACTTCAAAGTAGATTTAGGCAACCTTTTGACTCCCAAAGTCTACCACATATGGCAAGGACTGATGGATTGGGGAATGTAACCTTATAATAATAATAATAATAATAATAATAATAATAATAATCTTTACTTATACCCCACCACCATCTCCCATAGGAACTCAAGGCGACTTACAAAATAATGCACACTAGTGACATACAACACATAAAATGCAATACATCACTATTAAATCAATATCACATTTACATAAAGCCAGACATATGCAATTGACACAAGCAGATAAAACCAGTAAAAATTTGCTATAGACATTTGATTAAAAGATCCATACAATCGGTTTAGCATCCTGTTTGGTGGGGACGAGAGATAGGGCCTTCTCAGTGGTGGCCCCTCGGCTATGGAACGCCCTTCCTACAGACATCAGATCGGCCCATTCCTTGTTAGCATTTTGGAGGAAAGTGAAAACCTGCCTGTTTGAGCAGGCGTTTGAAAAGGCAGTGTAACGAGCATAGGAATATGGAACAACTGGATGAAGAGATTGGATCTTGATTTAACTAAGATACACTAATGAGATGTTTTATTGTTGTATTATTTTGTAATTATTGTTTATTATGCTATTGTTTTAATTATTTCAAGTGTTCTATGATGTTTTGAGCATTGAATTTTGCTATTGTAAACTGCTTTTAGTCGCCCAAGGGCTGAGAAAAGCGGTATATAAATATAGTAAATAAATAAATAAATAGTTGTTTGTTTTGCAAACATTTGTATATCAGTTGTTTTAATTGTATTTTGCTTTACTTCAAACTGTTAAATAACTGCAAAGAAAGCATATTAATTATTGGTGCCCAATAAAAAGGTGGCGCGAAGCAAGTGTAAACAATCAAACATTGTAGGTGCAACTACATTGGAGAATGAAAGAAAGTTGGCATAACTTTAACTGCCATAGCTCAGTGTTTTTGAGTCATGAAAGTTGTAGTGTTACAAGGTCTTTAGCCTTTTCTGCTAATAAGTGTTGTTGCACTGAGCCATGGCAGATAAAGAGCTGTATCCTGAGTGTGGAATCAGACTTTTATTCATTCACCTAACATGACCTGTCTTTGAAAGAACATCTAGAATGTGGGATAGCACTTTGGAACATGGGTGTGTGAGCACTGAAGAATGTAAAGCTGTGGCCGACATTTGGAAAAGTTATTTTCCCAGGCTCTGGCTATATATGCTGTCATCTGTTCTTCGGGATTTGTAAAACTGGAAAATTGAAAGGAGAAAACATAATAATTTGTACATTCACTTGGATCCACAATGTAAAACTATTGATGCTGGGAATCTGTCCTCTGACTTTTGTAATGAGGGTTTTAGTGAGTCTGAGGTAACGGTGTGGGAGCAGAAGAAAGGGTTAGGAAGGTTACATCAACAATTCATTTTGAGCCTTTTGTTAATGTTCATTTTTAATGACTCCTCTGTGGCAGAGAGTTTTTCAAAGAACAAACACAGCACAGTTCTGTGGCTCTTCTTCTAGACCCAGTATAAACGCATCAGGCATTATTTTTATTATCTGAGCCTTAGTGAGTAATGTTCAGTTTATTAAACAGTGACTCAACATCGTGATTATTTTCTCTCTTTTTCAGATAGAAGCTTATTCCCCCCCCCCCCTTCAGTAGTAGGATTAAGCTGACCTGTTTCATCATAATTTACCTAACAGCTGCCCTCACATTGCAACAACCAGCTTCATTTTCATCCCACTAAAACCTCTCTCTTTTATCATATTGTAAATTATTTACAGAAGTGCTGAATCATGAAGGCTCTGGGACTGGAAACAAGGTATTTATAGTTTTAAAGAGGTTGTTTCACATAATAGTAAGATTCTCTATCCTATACTATTGATATCTAGGGTTTGCCAGAGGACCGGTTCAAGCAAGGGTCATATTGAAATCATGGGCATTAGCTTTGCTCTGTAAAAAGAGGCAGACTTCCCCTGTTGTTTACTCTACAGACAATAACCTTCATCATCCCTAACGGTCACTGGCTGTCTTCCTAACAAACAATCTCCTTATGGAGAGAAAAAGTGGAATAATAATGACGACGATGATGATGCCACCGTACCAGGTGACAGTTGCATTGAGGAAAAACAACAGGAAAAACTCAGCCGTTATCAGGACCTCAAAATTGAATTGCAAAGGCTCTGGCATAAACCAGTACAGATGATCCAAGTGTTAATCGGCACACTGGGTGCCGTGCCAAAAGATCTCAACTGGCATTTGGAAACAGTAAACAGTGACAAAATCATGATCTGTCAATGGCAAAAGGCCACCTTACTTGGATCTGCGCACATCATTCGAAAATACATCACACAGTCAGAGACGCTTGAGAAGTGTTCAACTTGTGATTTTGTGATACGAAATCCAGCATATACATCTCATTTGCTGTGATATACTGTGTTTATGTGTCAGTAAAATAATAATAATAATAATAATAATAATAATAATAATAATAGGGATAATGTTGTTGCTGAGCCATTATTACTCCCCCTCCCCCCCGGCTCCATCATTTAAACTAACTAACTAACTAACTAACTATATAGAATCATAGAATCAAAGAGTTGGAAGAGACCTCATGGGCCATCCAGTCCAACCCCCTGCCAAGAAGCAGGAATGTTGCATTCAAATCACCCCTGACAGATGGACATCCAGCCTCTGCTTAAAAACTTCCAAAGAAGGAGCCTCCACCACACTCCGGGGCAGAGAGTTCCACTGCTGAACGGCTCTCACAGTCAGGAAGTTCTTCCTAATGTTCAGATGGAATCTCCTCTCTTGCTGAATTGAACACTATTTGTGTCTTAATAATTGCACTAAAATGTGCGATGCATGGCCAGAAAGTTATTTTTGTTCTTTACAATATGTTCTGTCTACTTGATCTTTATGAAACAAATATATATATATAATCTTTTTCAAGTATATTTATCTGTTTCCTATATAAAGGTAGCCCAGAGAAAGTCACCTTTCCATAACTCTTCCATGAGAACAAGAAGATTGGCCAAATCCCTCTAATTAACTGCAACTTCAAAACTCTGAGGGGGGGGGGGGGAATCATATATCTATGCTCAATAACAGAACTGAGCTTTTCCAGAAAGTAAGACAATAGTGATCAATAGCAGTAACACAAACTTTTCCATGATCATTTAAACTAGTTCTGGCCTGCCTTAATTCTCTAAAGATTCACATTGTGCCTTTAATAGTTTCATTTATTAGTGTTTAGAATTGTGTTATTTCCACATAATTGCTCCTAGTAAGAAGAAGACAATTAGATGATGCTTCACCATACAAGGCTCCTAGCTGGTTTGCTTTTGGATTATTTGATGCAACACTTCTTAATGTAGTGTCTTTCATTTTATATGTATACTAGCTGTCCCCTGCCACGCGTTGTGGCCCATTCTGCTGATCTGGAAAATAAAGTAATAAGAAAGTGTTGGTTTCTAATATATGTAATGTCTTTATGCTTGTGGGTAAACAGTATTTCTTGCTGTTTCTTTGTCAGTGTTGATGTGGAGATTGTCTGGTTTGCCCACCCTGGAACATGCAATGTATAATTGTCTTTCTTTAGGGGCCCTTTTCAAATCTATGATACTGTGTTCATATTTGAGTGTATTGAGTGCTTCTGCCAAGTTTGGTCCAGATCCATCATTGTTTGAGTCCACAGTACTTTCTGGATGTAGGTGAACTACAACTCCAAAACTCAAGGTCAATGCCCACCAAACCCTTCCAGTATTTTCTGTTGGTCATGGGAGTCCTGTATGCCACATTTGGTTCAGTGCCATAATTGGTGGAGTTCGGAATGCTCTTTGATTGTGGGTGAACTATAAATCCCAGCAACTACAACTCCCAAATGACAAAATCATAATTTTTTGAGTGATGGTCACTCCTTGTGTTGTGAGAGGTTTTGTTGCCAAATTTGGTGTGATTTCATTCGTTGGTTCTTTTGTTTTTAAGGTACTCATTATGCACAGAGCATTTTTATATATATAGATGAGAATATTCTTGTTTTTCCATGTGTTTTCTTTTTCATTTTACTTTAGGAAAAAGGGGAATTATTCATTATTGTTCTCAAACAATAACTACATGAACACATATAAGACCATAACATAATTATATAATTATAACATGCAATATTATTTTAAAATGGTTATTGATTTGGGGTGCAGAAACCAGAAAATTACAGTAGTGTTCACCCAAACCTGTTATCAAATTCATAGATCTCATTCTTAAAGATGGAGGGTGGATGTTGTGTGGTCTAACAGGATACTTCTGTGGACAAATAGGGGAGATCTTTGGTAATTTCCTCTTTCTGCTGAAGCGTTCTGTGATGTTTGAAAATCTGTTCCAGAGTTTTGGAGAAGCCTCCTGAACAAGATGGGCAGTGGCTCTGTTTGAAGGACATAAGGGATAGAGGACCATGTCCTCATCTCACTACAGCACAAAGACGGGCAATATATGTTCCTAGAATCTCCACTTTCATAAATTCTTAGAGCTGGAAGGAATCCCAAGCATCATCTAGTTAAATACAGACCACACAGGAATACACAAGTATAGCACTATTGAGAGATAGCTAACCAGCCTCTGCATAAAAGGAAGGGATGCTTGCCATTCTCCAAAGCTGTATGTGCCATTCCTGAACAGTTCTTCCTAATGTTTAGGTGGAATCTCTCTTCTTATAATTTTGAATCCACTGATATGTGTTCTTGTCTCTGAAGAAGCAAAACCAACTTCACCCCAGCTTTCACATAATATCCCTTCCGATAATGAAGAACAGCAGCTATTATATGATGATCATTGATGATCCAGATGATCATTCTCATCTGGATACATTCCAAATTGTCAATATCCTTCTTGAACCATGGTGCTCAGAACTGGACACAACATTCCAGGTGAGGGTTGACCAAAACATAATAGGGTAGTTTTATTATTTCCATTGAACTGGAATTATATTTCTCTTAATGGAGTATAGAAATGGATTGCCTTTTTGGTCCACTGCATCACATTGTTGATTCGTGTTTAACTTGTTACCTGCTAAGATCCTTAGATCTTTTTTTACATGTACTGCTACCAATCCAAGTGTCACCATCCTATATCTGTGTCTTACATTTACTCTTGTTAAAGTTCATTTTGTTAGTTTTGACCCAGCTCTCTGATCTGTAAAGATCATGTTGAGTTCTGATCCTGACCTCTGGAGTACTTTCTCTCCTTTCATCTGGTGTCATCTGCAAATGTGATAAGCATGTTTTCTATTCCATTATCCAAGTCATTTATTTAGAAGTTGAAATACCCTGGACCCAGGGCCAAATGCTTTGGCTCCTAACTAGTAAAATAACTAGTAGCTAACACCCAAAAATGAAGAAGCTGGACTTGCATCACCTGTAAGTCCAAAGTCTCCTGTTTCTGTTGTAGAAGGTCAGCTAGCATGAGTGGTCTGATAGACATTACATTTTTGGAAGTTGGACTCTCTGAGCCTCTGATAATATCCTTTACCAAAGTATCCTGAATGGAATAAAAGGAAAGGTGGTCCTTTTATGGATTCAACTTCAATTAAACAGGAAGGAGAATGTGGGATTATATTGACAAATCTCCTAATGAGAGGAATTAAGTGGTGAGTTTTTCCAGTGTCCTGTATTTAGAACCAATACACATTAACTTTTACATAAATTGTATATATTTGGGATAGCAGTGGTGGGCATATTTCTGTCTTATATCAAAAAAGTGTATGATGTGGAGCATGATGAAAACCAAAGCAGACTGCAGAGAGTTCCAGAAGAGTTGTGTGAATGGCCCATAAAATGATGTGTTATATTCAGTGTAAGCAAGTATAAAGTGAGGCACATTGAAGCAATAAATATGAATGTCTGGATTGTTGGTGAGTGAATGGTAACTAACTGGAAAAGAGACCTATTAAGCCATGGTGGATAGCCCAGTGGAAACATGAACACAATACTATATTGCAGCTGTGGTAGAGGGAATTGCTGTTGAAAATATATCTGCCAGTAGCATAATGTCCTCACAAAGATCTGTGGTCCAGCCATATTTGGAATGCCGTGCACAGCTTTAGTTGCCTATTGGAAATAAGAGATCTTGTTTGATGACTTGTTAGCCAGTCGCTGGCTTAATACCTGGGGCCTAGTTCTGGAAGGGGTTAATATCTATGGAGCAGGCAGCAGTGCATAGTGAAAGACATTGCAGGCAACAGAAAACAGACAGCAGACCTGTTTATTTCTTCTGAGGTGGAAGTGGTAGTGTTTGTTTTCCTTCATGTGCTAACTCCCCCTGATTTGTGAAATCTGTTTTCTCAAAATGTGATGATAGCCACTTGCTTAATATCTCTTAAGATATTATATGGAGACATACAACCTCATCACATAAGCAAAACCGACCATCCTACAACCATTTTCCCTCAGTTCAGGGACAGAGCATGCCGGATCCCATCAGATGATGTAGATCTGTTTCTGGTGGGGCTCCGTCCCTGAACTGAGGTGAAGCTGTTGTAAGAGGGAGCAGTAAGAACATGGGAACTTCCCGTGTTCTCATTGAGAAGAATGGGGGGAAGCTGGGCAACAATGCTTCCCCCTGTGGAATGAGGTAAGGGGTGATGCAAGCAATGTGGAGCATAGAGTGATGGGTTCCCCACACCCCCCAGCAGATTCACCATGATCTATAATGACCCCCCCCCCATTATCTCCTGGCTTACTGACTTCAATGTGATGTGGCCCTAAGTTAATCAACAGATCCAAAACATTATGACAGCTAACTGGAACCCAAGGGTGTTAGGTCCCAGTATGTCAACAAAGACAAGATGCTGGAGGGAAAAGGATGGGTTGTAACGATTGACTTCCAGTCCTCTTTGTGACCTTCCAAGATGCTTCCATCTGGCCTCTGTGAGAAAGCAAGAAGATGAATTAGATGCATCTGTGGTCTGGTCAACTAGAGCTCTTACCATATTCTATGAATAACTAGCACCCAGAACCTATGCAACATTATTTGAAAGTAAATTCTGACAGACTCAATGAGATGTATCTTAATTTGAAACATGTATATATTCAACCCTTTTCCAACTATTGCATCAAATCCCTTAAGTGTACTTAGATCTCTATTTATTTATTTATTTATTTATTTTATTATTTAAACTTATATGCCGCCACTCCCCTGGGGCTCGGAGCGGCTTACAAGAATAGCTAAAATCTAACAAAGTTTAAAAGCAATTTAAAACAATTTAAAAACAACAGTATCCAACATTAAAAGCCTGTCGGAACAGGTATGTCTTACATGCCCTGCGGAAAGCTGGTAAGTCCCGGTGCTCAATTGGTAACCAATGCAGCTGTAGTAAGATTGGTGTTATGTGGCATCTCATCAGAGTTCCCGCAAGAAGCCGAGCAGCTGCGTTTTGTACCAACTTGAGCTTCCGAATCACCGACAGAGGGAGGCCAATGTAGAGGGCTTTACAGTAGTCCAGTCTTGAGATGACCGTGGCCTGGATCACCGTAGCTAGGTCGTCCCTGGACAGGTAGGGGGCCAGCCGTCTAGCCTGCTGCAGGTGAAAGAAGGCGGTTCTGCTCCGCCTCCATTGTCAGCAGAGGGTCCAAAAGGACTCCCAGACTCTTTATCAATGATGATGGGCGTAACGCCTTGCCATCCAGGGTGGGCAGATGGATGTCCCCACTGCCCGGTCCACCCAGCCATAGGATCTCCGTCTTTGCTGGATTCAACCTCAACCTGCTGGCACGCAGCCATCCAGTAACGGTCTCGAGGCACTGATGGAAACAATCGGGTACAGAGTCCGGTCGGCCTTCCATCTTCAGCACCAACTGAGTGTCATCGGCATACTGATAACACTCAAGCCCAAAACCTCGAACCAGCTGAGCAAGTGGTTGCATATAGATGTTAAAGAACAGAGGGGAGAGAATGGCCCCCTGAGGAACCCCACAAGATAGAGGGGACCTCTCAGAGACCAGGCCTCCCCTCTCCACTCGCTGTCCACGGTTGTGAAGAAAGGAGGACAGCCAGTTTAAAGCTGTCCCCCTGATTCCAGCAACAGCAAGGCGGTGGGTCAAGAGATTGTGGTCGACTGTGTCAAATGCTGCTGTGAGATCCAATAGCACAAGCAGCGCTGACCCGCCCTGGTCAAGCTGGCATCGAAGGTGATCCGTGATGGAGACCAGCACAGTCTCTGTCCCATGCCCCGCACGGAAGCCGGATTGGAAGGGAAAGGTTGGGCAGTAGACTGGATGTAGTCAATTCAGCTTCTAGTGTGTCCTTGGTTTTATATCTCTAGCAACTCTACTTTATCCACCATCCTGACAGGGCATTCATTGACAATGATGTTTGAAATACTGCATAAGCACTTGTTTTCCAAGCACATTGAACTCAAAATGTAGAAGCAACAGTGAATTTAAAAGAACATTATTATATCTACATGCATCTTGAGAGTTGCCACATTTATGGGCTCGCAGGGGATTCTCTTTTGGTCTTGTGACTATTATGACCAAAGCAAAGTAGCATAGTCACAATTGTATACCATTTTGTTGGGCATGCATGAAAAGAAATTCATGATATTCCTGTCATATTTTTGGTTGCATTGCTATGGATGCATCCAGGCTGACTGAAAAATCCCAGATTTTGTTTTTGTTCTTAAATAAATCAAACCACTCTGGAAAACTGGTATAAAATGTGTCTGATATACCAGGAGCTGACAGAAAATCAGCTAAACAAAAATGGGATAAACAAAAATGGTAAATTAAAATAAAACCAGAAAATACAGGAACAAAATCTGGGATATCCTGGTGTTTTTAGTTTTAATCAGGCTGGATACCATGCCATTCTCACAGGAACAATTCTGCTATGTAGCTGGGCATCTCTATGATGTTATAATACTGGAAACTAAACAAGAATGATAAATAGAATAATAATCTTTTATTTCTGAAGCAATCCATGTATTCTTGTGTGTTGAGATGAGTCTATAACCATCGGGTTGTTTCACAGTTAACATAGATTTATGTATGCAAAGTTTCCATAACAACATCTTTTTATATACTCCAACTACTTTATGATTCATGTTATTACATCTCTGATGAACTTCATACATACATATAAATATACTCATGTGATACTTCAGGGATATATGCCCAAGGACAATGTGTGATCCCTGCACATTCAGATATATGTGGCTATACTGTGAACCTATACTCAGCTGTCATGTGATATTCAGTTAGATCAGGACCAGATTTGTTGCAATCAAAACTGATGATCTATTGTGGAAGGTCTGTTTCATATTACTAAAATGCTCTACATTTCCCTTTTTTGGATTTCTTTCCAATATTTCCACCAGGCCAGGCTGCAAATCATACATCTGTAAGTCACTTTTCTCTGCACATAGCTAAGGGGTAGTCTACACCAGCAAATTAATTTAGCTGCAATTCCAAGTATTCCTTTCTGAATTCACAATCTTAGTACCACGCCTTCCTTAAATAAAGCAGACTCTAATTTCACCGCTATCATGATACATATGTCAAGCATCCAGTTTTTTCGCCTAAAGATTAAAATGTGAATGTATAAATCATATTAACACCTAAAAGGAATCCTTTCATTGTGAAACACATAGGCTGTCCTGTGTTCCCAAAACACTGGAAACAGGATGAGTTTCATTGTTTCTTTTAAAATCTGTGTAGACAGCCCCTTAATTATCATTCTAAAAATATTCACCTAACTATGTACTAGTTTTGCAGCTACTTCATACACTAGAGAATGACCCCACTTTAAATCCGGTTGCTGCCTCCTGCAGAATTCTGGGGTTTGTAGTTTAGGGAAGAGCCTTTAACATCCTCACTAAACTACAAATGCCAAAATTCTGCAGGAGGCAGAAACCGGATTTAAAGTGGCGTCATTCTCTAGTGTGATGAGGTCCTAATCTCATCTATTCTACTCTAAACCTGTGACTGTTTGAAAACCAGGATCAGGATCCACCATGAGTCCACTCATGAGCACAACTAGACAATATCTAGAGGAGGCAAATGAAGAAAAGTCTTTCTACACACCAACTGAATTGCCAAGACATTTTGCTGCATAAGGCCTACCCCACTGATCTATGCAAAGTTGCATAATATACAATGCTAAGCAGTTCATGAAACTAAGAATTCCTTAACAACTTCCTTATACCTGGCAAATTTCAGTGACAACTCCAGTTGTGCCACAGCTTTGTCACAGAGCCCACTGGCTCCCACTACATGTGGAAGAAGTACTTCCAGGGTGGCTCCAGGGCAAAACTGGGGTGGAAAAAAAGGCTGCTGCTGGCAACATAGGAGGCTTCCCTCAATGGGGCAAGCCAGCTGGCAAATGCTTCCTTCCATGTGATAAGAGAGAGAGGAAGCCAAAACTGCAAGGTGCAGGGCGATAGGTTCCCACGCTTCCTAGGTGAGCACTGCCGGGATCACCGTGATGTGCGACAATCTGCTGTGATTCCGGTGACGCGTGTGACAAGGCTGTAAAAAATACAGTAATATCAATCACTACATTTGTTGCCCTGTCCATAAGCCAAAATCTACTGACAAAGATAGTTGTTACATCCTGTTTGAGATAGGACAGGCCCTTGCTGTGTTGTTAGACATTTCATTTGGAAGCACAGAGCTTGGATATGTTTCTTCTTTGGACTATAACTCCCAGAATGCCCAAGTGACTACAGCACGTGATATTCTGGGTCCAGAATCCTAATGCCATCATAACTCTGCTAGTTATTACACTTTTTGTATCCTTGTACAAGGAGGTATCAAGTTCCGCCTTACACAAACAGTTCCCCTTCACTTCACAGCACCACAATTTATATGCCCAGTGAATGATTAGATTCCCTTTTGAGAAGAGAATTGCAGTAAAGAGTAAATGAGTGTATGTATGGAATCAGTTTTGGGATGAATAAGACTGGTGTGTGAGGTTGTGTGAGGTTGATTGTTTGCAAATGCCGGGTGAGATTGAAAAGGGAAAAATCATGTGTTGAGAGTATTTAAGATGGCCACTTAAATGCCCTCACGGAGAGAGAAGAAATTGGGAAAATCTTTTGGAAAAAAATTGATATTAGTTGTGAAACTGTCTGAGAGAGAAAGTAGTGGCAATTCGAGATGCATTTAAATTTAGAAGATTTTGTGGGGAGAGCTGTGATAAAGTGAATGTTATGGGGTTGCCTTGCTAAAATACTGAGATGCTTTTTAAGGTTCAACATGTTTAGAAATTGAATTGGCAAAGGAAGATAAACTGTTGCAATATGAGATGGAAGTGAGGAGGATTAAGCATCAAGGAAAAAGTACAGATTTTAAAAATGTTAATTAATTACCTGTTACAGTATCCCCCTGTTTTACCAGAAGATTTAAAGTGGATGAGAGATCCTGGGGAGTGTGACATCTGAGACAGGAGTGAAAGGGGTCTGCTACTTGATGAATCCCCACGGGTACGAGGAAGTAAAATTGTGGATGAGCTAAGCCTGCTTGAGAGAAGACTACACAGCAGAGGACCCTGACTTACAGCAAATAAACTTAAAAATTGGATGATTGAATAAAGAACTAATTAAACCATACATAAATAAAATAAAAAGACATACACTTCAAAGACTTAAAACATAAGAATAAAGTTGCCCTGAATAGGAGAGAGACTTAGTTTTTGAAACTACAATCAAGCAAGAAGTAAGAAGAAAGAAGAAAGAAGAATAAATGGACTTTTTTGGTGACGGGGGTGTATTTGTGGGATTTCTGATTATTGTGGGGTTGATCTGGTTGGCTTACCGTTATAAGCATGTTTTATGGGGGAAAGCTTATTCGTTTTGGAATGTGGAATACTTATTACCTGATGATGTTGAGTGTAATTGTCCCAGAGCTCGTGCAGGGAGGATGGGAGCAGAACATATTCCACCAGATGATTCAGAACATAGCGAATGAGACAGAAGCTACTGACTGTTGGATTTGTAGTCATGGGCCTACTTCCCAGCGTGAGGGATGGCCACTTATGGTAGGAACATTATTAAGCCAAAAGGGATGGAGCAATTTAAGGCCTCAAAATTATGAGATGACTGAAACTTTACTTGATCCAGGACAAGCTATAATAACACATGCAGAGACTTCGCCAGAGGCCCCAGCTTGCATTATTTGGGAGAAAGATGAGAGATGGACCCAAGATAGAGACAACCCTCTCCACACACACCAAATAGAACTTGGTCATTATCCCAATTGTAATCTCCTTCTCCATGTATTCAAAACAGAGGCGTCTGAAGATATTAGCCTCTTAGCCCGTTTGGAACACTCAAGAAGGGTAAAAAGATCTGATGGAGTTGTTTCACCAGAATTGGGCACGCACATTAAACAGGCCCAGGCAAAAGTAGCCAGCAGGGGTCGTGATCCACCAAAGGCTCCTAGCAAAGGGCTGCCTCAGGGCCAGGGGGAACCACCTGTTGAAGGGCCACAGCAGAGTAGAGGAGAATCAAATCCTGCAAAAGTGGTAAAAGGGGTGGAAGCCCACCAGGAAGTGCCTAAATCGTTGGTAGCCAAGGGTGGCTTGTCTCAGGGATTGTATTGGATCTGTGGTCAATGGGCGGGAAAGATTTTGCCGCCATTTTGGGAAGGAACGTGCACGATTGGTACTCTGATGTTAGCGGATGTGACAATATACCCAGAACAACAATCCCAGGTGACTTGGAGAAGGGAGCGTGAAGAACAGCGTTTGAAAAGAGCTTATGATGAAACACTTGGATATGACCCAGACCAAACTTATTTAAATGAGGGAGAAAGGCTGGGAGCCATCTTGTTCCCTGCTGCGGGTGTAGCTCTAAATATAAGACAGATTCGGAGACTCTCAGCTCAAGTGGAGAGGCTGGCGAACGAAACTGTGGCTGGAATAAGAGCTCTGCAGACAGAAGTTGATTCCTTGGCAGGGGTCCTGATGCAACACAAACTTGCTTTGGACTACCTATTGTCTGTACAAGGAGGGCTATGTTCTTTTCTCAATACCACGTGCTGCCACTATATAAACAAATCGGGAGAGATTGAATCTGATATAGATAAGATACAGAAAGTAGTATCTACCATCAGAATTGGATACGCCCCAAAGGGAGAGAGTGTTTTTGGCTGGTTAACTGATTGGTTGCCAAACTTCCAATGGTTAAAAGACCTCATCGTTGTAGGATTTGTTATCTTGATAATTGGTATTCTGATCATGTTCCTACTGCCTTGTGTGATTGCTTGCTTAAGGAATATGATTGAAAGAATTGTTATTACGGCAAATGCCCGACATGGAAGTCAATTGAAACAACTTATGACTCTGGAGATAGAAGAAATGCAACAGTTATCCAGGGGAGATAAGGTGGTATAATCACTCTAAGGGTGTGACTCCGAAAAAAAATGGTTTTCTTCGTCACAAGATTTTGTGGGGTATGTGGCAGCAGCTAAATAGAAATTAATGAAATTAATGAAATCTTACCTTAAAAAAGGATTCTTAATAATATGAAGAAGGAATTCTGCTAGTGATTCTCTGGTGGAAGGGAAAACGACAGATGGCATGAAAGGACAGGAGGCTGGGGACCTAATCTTGTGTCAATATTTGGATAAGCCGAGGTCAAGAGTGGAGCTATATGTGGAAACCTACGAGGGTGGGTGCCGAGAACAATTGATAATTATTAACCTAAGGAAGAAGCGGACATTTGAAGATATGGTATAACAGCGCCACCTCCTGTCTGGTTGAAGTAAATAGCAGGCAAAATGAAATATCTTTTTAATGGAACAAATGTATGGGGAATATAATTAAGGAGAATTAATAAGGGAAATGCTTGTTTTTAATGAGAATTATGAAGATACAGAGATGAAGATGTGTGGAATCATATAATTTAATGTGTGAAGAAAAATGAAGTTATAATTCAATGTAAATCAATGTAACTCATCTGGAGCGAAGTCAGATGATGTAAGGGGAAAGTTGTGGAAAACATAATATTGTGCCAATAAGTGTTCTTGCCAACATATGTTCTTGGCTACGATTCGAGGCCAAACTGATTAGATTGTGTAAATGTCAAATGGATCTACGCATGTGCGAACTGGATAATTTTGCCTATAAATGCTGGGTGTTTTGGGGCTAGGGCTTTGTACCTCAACAGCCAGATTGGAGCTGAGGTGCCCTTACCTGGGTAAGCAATAAATTCTGTGAACTTGCAAAGCTGTCTCTGTCTCTTCCTTCCTCCTATTTCTCCTGGAATTTCTTGGGGACCCTCGCTCTCCTGCTTCAATTGGCGCCCAACGTGGGGCTGGAGAAAAGGAAGAAGGAAAGGTAAGCTTTTGGAAGCTGGTGCTTCTCACTCAGGGGCTGGACAAGGCATGGATCAGGGGAGATGAAAAAGGGTACCCATAAGGAAAAATCGCCTCCACTGGCCTGTTCCTTTGCTGGCTCCTTGACTGAGAGGGCATTGGGAATTAACAGCTGCAGTTCCAGAAAAAGGGAAAAGCTAGCTTTTTTTAAGGTACAGGCATTTGTGGATATGCCTGAGGAAACAGGTTTGGGGGAACATTTTTTCAAAGGAGGTACTGCAGACCTCAAGAAGAAAAACCCCCCTGAGTGTTGCGTTCGCCACAGAAGGCTCACTCTTAGGTTAAGAAAAAGTGCACTTTGAAAAGGGAAAATTGTTATGTTGATTCTATGTGTTGTGTATTGTGGAATCTGGCTGGGTCTATAATGCATCGTCTCTTCTAGCTGCTTTGCAACCGTATGTCTGTTTCTGTTTTTGCTTTGTCTCTTTGTTAAATGTCAGTATGTTCATAAAGAAAAGAAACTAATGGTTATAGGCTTCCGGGAAAAAGCCAAAAGAAAAGAAATGATGATAAAATGAGAAAAAAAAAGGAAAAGAGAAAAAAGAAAAATATGTGAAATATGTGTTTGTCTTTTGGGAAAAAGGGAAAATGTCTGTATACATTCTCTGGAAAACTTGAATGTGTGTGTGGTTAGAAAAAGAACAAGGATAAAAAGAATGTGTGTAGCTGTTTGTGTTGTGAGAGAAATAATCTTCACAGGTTTCAAATAAAAGGAAAAAAAGAGGAAAATTCAGGAAAACCTGGAACACATGATGGGGAAAGACCAAGTATGTGGGTAAGAGAAAGCCATCCAAGAAGAAAGTTAAGGTATGTTGAGAGAATGTTGAGAAAGCAAGGAAAAAGTAAGTCAGAAGAGCGAAATGGTTAATCACAGGAGAAGAACCAGAGTGTGTGATTACCATGTGGGAAAAGAGAGAATGAGAATGTAAAAGAAAGTCATGCAGTAGTGATGAAATGTTAGTACAGAAGTAAAGAGGGATTAAAAAATAATGAAAGAAAATTGTTGAGATGTGTGAGAAAGAAGTGTGAGAAGTGAATGATTAGATTCCCTTTTGAGAAGAGAATTGCAGTAAAGAGTAAATGAGTGTATGTATGGAATCAGTTTTGGGATGAATAAGACTGGTGTGTGAGGTTGTGTGAGGTTGATTGTTTGCAAATGCCGGGTGAGATTGAAAAGGGAAAAATCATGTGTTGAGAGTATTTAAGATGGCCACTTAAATGCCCTCACGGAGAGAGAAGAAATTGGGAAAATCTTTTGGAAAAAAATTGATATTAGTTGTGAAACTGTCTGAGAGAGAAAGTAGTGGCAATTCGAGATGCATTTAAATTTAGAAGATTTTGTGGGGAGAGCTGTGATAAAGTGAATGTTATGGGGTTGCCTTGCTAAAATACTGAGATGCTTTTTAAGGTTCAACATGTTTAGAAATTGAATTGGCAAAGGAAGATAAACTGTTGCAATATGAGATGGAAGTGAGGAGGATTAAGCATCAAGGAAAAAGTACAGATTTTAAAAATGTTAATTAATTACCTGTTACAGTATCCCCCTGTTTTACCAGAAGATTTAAAGTGGATGAGAGATCCTGGGGAGTGTGACATCTGAGACAGGAGTGAAAGGGGTCTGCTACTTGATGAATCCCCACGGGTACGAGGAAGTAAAATTGTGGATGAGCTAAGCCTGCTTGAGAGAAGACTACACAGCAGAGGACCCTGACTTACAGCAAATAAACTTAAAAATTGGATGATTGAATAAAGAACTAATTAAACCATACATAAATAAAATAAAAAGACATACACTTCAAAGACTTAAAACATAAGAATAAAGTTGCCCTGAATAGGAGAGAGACTTAGTTTTTGAAACTACAATCAAGCAAGAAGTAAGAAGAAAGAAGAAAGAAGAATAAATGGACTTTTTTGGTGACGGGGGTGTATTTGTGGGATTTCTGATTATTGTGGGGTTGATCTGGTTGGCTTACCGTTATAAGCATGTTTTATGGGGGAAAGCTTATTCGTTTTGGAATGTGGAATACTTATTACCTGATGATGTTGAGTGTAATTGTCCCAGAGCTCGTGCAGGGAGGATGGGAGCAGAACATATTCCACCAGATGATTCAGAACATAGCGAATGAGACAGAAGCTACTGACTGTTGGATTTGTAGTCATGGGCCTACTTCCCAGCGTGAGGGATGGCCACTTATGGTAGGAACATTATTAAGCCAAAAGGGATGGAGCAATTTAAGGCCTCAAAATTATGAGATGACTGAAACTTTACTTGATCCAGGACAAGCTATAATAACACATGCAGAGACTTCGCCAGAGGCCCCAGCTTGCATTATTTGGGAGAAAGATGAGAGATGGACCCAAGATAGAGACAACCCTCTCCACACACACCAAATAGAACTTGGTCATTATCCCAATTGTAATCTCCTTCTCCATGTATTCAAAACAGAGGCGTCTGAAGATATTAGCCTCTTAGCCCGTTTGGAACACTCAAGAAGGGTAAAAAGATCTGATGGAGTTGTTTCACCAGAATTGGGCACGCACATTAAACAGGCCCAGGCAAAAGTAGCCAGCAGGGGTCGTGATCCACCAAAGGCTCCTAGCAAAGGGCTGCCTCAGGGCCAGGGGGAACCACCTGTTGAAGGGCCACAGCAGAGTAGAGGAGAATCAAATCCTGCAAAAGTGGTAAAAGGGGTGGAAGCCCACCAGGAAGTGCCTAAATCGTTGGTAGCCAAGGGTGGCTTGTCTCAGGGATTGTATTGGATCTGTGGTCAATGGGCGGGAAAGATTTTGCCGCCATTTTGGGAAGGAACGTGCACGATTGGTACTCTGATGTTAGCGGATGTGACAATATACCCAGAACAACAATCCCAGGTGACTTGGAGAAGGGAGCGTGAAGAACAGCGTTTGAAAAGAGCTTATGATGAAACACTTGGATATGACCCAGACCAAACTTATTTAAATGAGGGAGAAAGGCTGGGAGCCATCTTGTTCCCTGCTGCGGGTGTAGCTCTAAATATAAGACAGATTCGGAGACTCTCAGCTCAAGTGGAGAGGCTGGCGAACGAAACTGTGGCTGGAATAAGAGCTCTGCAGACAGAAGTTGATTCCTTGGCAGGGGTCCTGATGCAACACAAACTTGCTTTGGACTACCTATTGTCTGTACAAGGAGGGCTATGTTCTTTTCTCAATACCACGTGCTGCCACTATATAAACAAATCGGGAGAGATTGAATCTGATATAGATAAGATACAGAAAGTAGTATCTACCATCAGAATTGGATACGCCCCAAAGGGAGAGAGTGTTTTTGGCTGGTTAACTGATTGGTTGCCAAACTTCCAATGGTTAAAAGACCTCATCGTTGTAGGATTTGTTATCTTGATAATTGGTATTCTGATCATGTTCCTACTGCCTTGTGTGATTGCTTGCTTAAGGAATATGATTGAAAGAATTGTTATTACGGCAAATGCCCGACATGGAAGTCAATTGAAACAACTTATGACTCTGGAGATAGAAGAAATGCAACAGTTATCCAGGGGAGATAAGGTGGTATAATCACTCTAAGGGTGTGACTCCGAAAAAAAATGGTTTTCTTCGTCACAAGATTTTGTGGGGTATGTGGCAGCAGCTAAATAGAAATTAATGAAATTAATGAAATCTTACCTTAAAAAAGGATTCTTAATAATATGAAGAAGGAATTCTGCTAGTGATTCTCTGGTGGAAGGGAAAACGACAGATGGCATGAAAGGACAGGAGGCTGGGGACCTAATCTTGTGTCAATATTTGGATAAGCCGAGGTCAAGAGTGGAGCTATATGTGGAAACCTACGAGGGTGGGTGCCGAGAACAATTGATAATTATTAACCTAAGGAAGAAGCGGACATTTGAAGATATGGTATAACAGCGCCACCTCCTGTCTGGTTGAAGTAAATAGCAGGCAAAATGAAATATCTTTTTAATGGAACAAATGTATGGGGAATATAATTAAGGAGAATTAATAAGGGAAATGCTTGTTTTTAATGAGAATTATGAAGATACAGAGATGAAGATGTGTGGAATCATATAATTTAATGTGTGAAGAAAAATGAAGTTATAATTCAATGTAAATCAATGTAACTCATCTGGAGCGAAGTCAGATGATGTAAGGGGAAAGTTGTGGAAAACATAATATTGTGCCAATAAGTGTTCTTGCCAACATATGTTCTTGGCTACGATTCGAGGCCAAACTGATTAGATTGTGTAAATGTCAAATGGATCTACGCATGTGCGAACTGGATAATTTTGCCTATAAATGCTGGGTGTTTTGGGGCTAGGGCTTTGTACCTCAACAGCCAGATTGGAGCTGAGGTGCCCTTACCTGGGTAAGCAATAAATTCTGTGAACTTGCAAAGCTGTCTCTGTCTCTTCCTTCCTCCTATTTCTCCTGGAATTTCTTGGGGACCCTCGCTCTCCTGCTTCAGCAGGGGATTCTCTTTTGGTCTTGTGACTATTATGACCAAAGCAAAGTAGCATAGTCACAATTGTATACCATTTTGTTGGGCATGCATGAAAAGAAATTCATGATATTCCTGTCATATTTTTGGTTGCATTGCTATGGATGCATCCAGGCTGACTGAAAAATCCCAGATTTTGTTTTTGTTCTTAAATAAATCAAACCACTCTGGAAAACTGGTATAAAATGTGTCTGATATACCAGGAGCTGACAGAAAATCAGCTAAACAAAAATGGGATAAACAAAAATGGTAAATTAAAATAAAACCAGAAAATACAGGAACAAAATCTGGGATATCCTGGTGTTTTTAGTTTTAATCAGGCTGGATACCATGCCATTCTCACAGGAACAATTCTGCTATGTAGCTGGGCATCTCTATGATGTTATAATACTGGAAACTAAACAAGAATGATAAATAGAATAATAATCTTTTATTTCTGAAGCAATCCATGTATTCTTGTGTGTTGAGATGAGTCTATAACCATCGGGTTGTTTCACAGTTAACATAGATTTATGTATGCAAAGTTTCCATAACAACATCTTTTTATATACTCCAACTACTTTATGATTCATGTTATTACATCTCTGATGAACTTCATACATACATATAAATATACTCATGTGATACTTCAGGGATATATGCCCAAGGACAATGTGTGATCCCTGCACATTCAGATATATGTGGCTATACTGTGAACCTATACTCAGCTGTCATGTGATATTCAGTTAGATCAGGACCAGATTTGTTGCAATCAAAACTGATGATCTATTGTGGAAGGTCTGTTTCATATTACTAAAATGCTCTACATTTCCCTTTTTTGGATTTCTTTCCAATATTTCCACCAGGCCAGGCTGCAAATCATACATCTGTAAGTCACTTTTCTCTGCACATAGCTAAGGGGTAGTCTACACCAGCAAATTAATTTAGCTGCAATTCCAAGTATTCCTTTCTGAATTCACAATCTTAGTACCACGCCTTCCTTAAATAAAGCAGACTCTAATTTCACCGCTATCATGATACATATGTCAAGCATCCAGTTTTTTCGCCTAAAGATTAAAATGTGAATGTATAAATCATATTAACACCTAAAAGGAATCCTTTCATTGTGAAACACATAGGCTGTCCTGTGTTCCCAAAACACTGGAAACAGGATGAGTTTCATTGTTTCTTTTAAAATCTGTGTAGACAGCCCCTTAATTATCATTCTAAAAATATTCACCTAACTATGTACTAGTTTTGCAGCTACTTCATACACTAGAGAATGACCCCACTTTAAATCCGGTTGCTGCCTCCTGCAGAATTCTGGGGTTTGTAGTTTAGGGAAGAGCCTTTAACATCCTCACTAAACTACAAATGCCAAAATTCTGCAGGAGGCAGAAACCGGATTTAAAGTGGCGTCATTCTCTAGTGTGATGAGGTCCTAATCTCATCTATTCTACTCTAAACCTGTGACTGTTTGAAAACCAGGATCAGGATCCACCATGAGTCCACTCATGAGCACAACTAGACAATATCTAGAGGAGGCAAATGAAGAAAAGTCTTTCTACACACCAACTGAATTGCCAAGACATTTTGCTGCATAAGGCCTACCCCACTGATCTATGCAAAGTTGCATAATATACAATGCTAAGCAGTTCATGAAACTAAGAATTCCTTAACAACTTCCTTATACCTGGCAAATTTCAGTGACAACTCCAGTTGTGCCACAGCTTTGTCACAGAGCCCACTGGCTCCCACTACATGTGGAAGAAGTACTTCCAGGGTGGCTCCAGGGCAAAACTGGGGTGGAAAAAAAGGCTGCTGCTGGCAACATAGGAGGCTTCCCTCAATGGGGCAAGCCAGCTGGCAAATGCTTCCTTCCATGTGATAAGAGAGAGAGGAAGCCAAAACTGCAAGGTGCAGGGCGATAGGTTCCCACGCTTCCTAGGTGAGCACTGCCGGGATCACCGTGATGTGCGACAATCTGCTGTGATTCCGGTGACGCGTGTGACAAGGCTGTAAAAAATACAGTAATATCAATCACTACATTTGTTGCCCTGTCCATAAGCCAAAATCTACTGACAAAGATAGTTGTTACATCCTGTTTGAGATAGGACAGGCCCTTGCTGTGTTGTTAGACATTTCATTTGGAAGCACAGAGCTTGGATATGTTTCTTCTTTGGACTATAACTCCCAGAATGCCCAAGTGACTACAGCACGTGATATTCTGGGTCCAGAATCCTAATGCCATCATAACTCTGCTAGTTATTACACTTTTTGTATCCTTGTACAAGGAGGTATCAAGTTCCGCCTTACACAAACAGTTCCCCTTCACTTCACAGCACCACAATTTATATGCCCAGCCTTCATTAAGCACAGACCTGATCCTCTGAGCAGGAATAACAAAAGGAATGGCCACCAGGACAATGGCAGACTCGTTTGTCCCAAGTTATTCATGCAATTATGCTGTCAGCACTTGGCCAGGATCTTCATCCAAGAGTCTGCTCTCTGAGAAACAGCATTGGTTTTGATGTTACTTTACATCATTACATGAGCAGTGAGGTTGGGGAGGACCCCAAGCATTTGAAAATACATAATCAATTTCTGCCTAAGGCAAGCTACAACCTGCACCAAGTCTCTGACCCAGTAAATATGGGCTAGAAGTTGGGTCTTCTCCAAAGGAAAATGTCTCCGCCACACACACTCCCCAACCAATTGTCCAGAACGAAGCACTTTATGGATGTGTTTGTTCTAAGGTTTATCTAGGAAATCTTCCAAATAATCTTTTGATTTAATGAAATAACATATGGAAAATGAATACACAACATGGAGCCCCTGCATTGGCGTGTGGCTTGGAGCACTTTCGGCAAGCCCAATTACCTTTTGAAGAGGCTGTGCAGCTGCTCTGAGAAAGGCAACTGCAGTCCTGAATGTGCCAATGGAAACTTAAGGTGCAGGATACTCTATCTGTAGAAAGTAAACCCAGCCAGCAAATGGCTTTAGAGCTGGCAAGCCTCAGAGAAAAGCATTCACCATAACCCAGTACTGACCTTGGACCTTCTTGCTGATGTCGCCAAGGCTGTGGCTTTTCTCTGAGAACAGTTCATGATCCTGGGTTTTTAATAAGGGAATTTCTATTTTACTCCATCTCTGCTTCATTAAACAGCCTGTAATGCGCTAGACAAGGCAGATAGAGGGCAGCTTGTTAAAGGTTTAATGAGTAAATACATTTCCCCCATCCCACCCTTAGCTTTATCCATGGTCATTCAGCCTTAAATAGGACTCTGCTGGGCAAGTGAAGGGGCTCCTGTTCTTGTCTTCCACAAAGAGGAGGCTGGGATAAACTTTACTCATTGAACCAGAACACAGTTCTAAAGAGGAGGCTGGATTTTATGCATGTGATACTATCAATGGCAGTCAGTCAGAAAGTGTTAGATGGAAGACCTTCATTTCTCATCCTAACATGTGTTCATGTAGGTTGGCCACATTTTATTGGGCAGAAATGGTGAGTGGGCATTGAGTGAGCAGTGACAATGAATGGCCAAGTAACCTCTTCAAAAAAAACTTCTTGAAGAAATGTGAAAATAATTCTGAAAATAAAGCAGCGAGCAGGTCGTTCTAACCTCTTTAGGGAGGGAGTTCCAGAGCCACAGGGTCACCACTGAGAAATCCCTCTCTCATATTCTCACCAGTCATACTTAGACACTGGGGGGACCAAGAGCAAGGCCTCTCCTGATGACCTCAGGGCTTACAGGAGGAGATGCGGTCCACTAAGTAGGTTGGGGCCAAATTGTTAAGGGCTTTATAGGCTAAAGCCAGCACCTTGAATTGCACCTGGAAACAGACTGGTAGCCAGTGCAGTTGGTTTAGGAGAGGGGTGTCTCTTTCCCTATACCCAGCTCCTGTGAGCAATCTAGCAACTGAACGCTCGTCTGGTGCAGCCCCATGTAGAGTATGTTACAGTAGTCTAATCCAGATGTGACTATGCCATGTAGCACCATGGCCAAATCAGGCTTTTCAGGCTTTAACTGTGCGAAGGCCCTCCCAGCCACCGCCGACACCTGGGTCTCCAGGGTCAGTGCTGAATGAGAAACTGCAAGTTGTTTCTGGTGTGAGAGAATTGGCCGTCTGCAAGATCATTGCCCAGGGGACATCCATATGTTTTGATGTTTTACCATCCTTGTGGGAGGCTTCTCTCATGTCCCCACATGGGGAGCCGGTGCTGACAGAAGGAGCTCATCCGAACTCTCCTTGGATTCGAACCTCCGACCTGTCGGTCTTCACTTCTGCTGGCACAAGGGTTTAACCCATTGTGCCCCCCTCTATAACATGCAGTAGACAGATAACAATTCAGAGTTTTTTTGGTGATGCAACAGTGGCAATCTCACATTTCTTGATGAAATGTGAGATTTCTTTATTTTCAGAAGCAAGTAAAATCCTACTTCTGGAAGAAGGCCTTTCCCAAAGAAGAACATTAGGTAGATAGTTACCTATGATGTGCAATGTGTGAACCATATAGTGGACCTTTGGCGATGGTGTTGTTTACTGCCGAAAGGAGTGAATATTACCGAGGCTTTTAACCTGAATATCTAATTTATGTTCCATGTTAGTCGTTTTATGAGTTTTATGGGTGTCGGGGGTTTTATAATATTGTAAGTTGCTAATTGTATGCATCTTGTGGTTTGTGATTGTGTTTTTATGTAATGTAAGTGCTTTCTGATTTTATATGCTGTACGTCACTTTGAGTCCCATTCTGGGAGAAAAGCAGGATAGAAATAAATAAATAAGTAAATAATAAAATTTACACTGAAGTGATACTGAGCAAGGAAAATTAAAAAGATAGTGATGGGAAAGATAAGCTGACCTGTAGCACCAAGGCATTTCAAAGCATTCAAAGATTGGAGTGCTAACACTGTATATATCTCCAATGAGATAACTCACTCAATCCTGGCTACCAGATGCAATATTTTTAATATGTGGGAGGGAGGCGTTATCTGAAGGATCTGGCAATCTTCAGCAGAAAAGCTATGGGGAGAGGAGTCCAAAACAAGGAAAGCCCTTCTGCACACCTGTAATTTTACTTAAATGTCCCTCAGAGACTCTTCGAATTATGGCCAAGATGAAGCAATCCATCAGGCACAGTTTATCTAGAGTCTCTTTACTTGGGACGATGGTTCAGGTTCCATTTGTTCATGTTGGATTCAGCAAATGCTGACAAGTCCTTCTATTATGGTGCTGTTAGGCAGCAGGCTTAGGACAACAAACCTGTCTCAGGTGTGTAACTGTCTTCCCCTTCTCTCATTTGGATGTGTCTTGTTGTAAATCAAGTTGCCTCCAATTTATTTTCTCTCTCTTTCTCTGTTTCGGTTATTAATGCAGCAGCCGTTCATAGTGTGGCTGGATTGTACAGTCACCAGGAATCTGATAGCTCTTTAACTGCCATGGCTTCATCATGGGGAAAAAGTGGCCCCACTGAAGCTTTATCACCAGTCCTTGTTTCCAGGACGACCCAACATTTTGAAAATTCAATTGTCACAGGGACAGAAAGTGAGGTAAAATCTTCCAAACAGGGGCACAGACAACAAAACAAATGCTACAAGGGTGTTAACTGTTAACCTTTCCCTAAGCTGTCCAAAACCTTTTTAAAAGCTGGGGTTACACTTAAAAATGTACCTGTTCTGACTTACATACAAATTCAACTTGAGAACCAACCTTGTTTGTAACTTGGGGATTGCCAGTATATAGGACCAAATGTACCAGAAGTAAATTTGCATAGTTGAAATCCACCACAACAAATACATGGCCTGTTACATAATGATTGTATAGGCTGGTCAGATAGCAAGTGTACAATCCAATAAAAACCAAGTGGCAAATGATTCCTCTGAACCTTTACTCCAAATATGGTTAGTAAGAGTGAATGCAACCATTCAGAAAATGAATGGGGCAAATTATAGGTCCATCAGCTCCCAGAACAAAATCAGAGTGACCAATACACCTACACTTTTGTTTGCCTCTAGAGAGGGCTTTTCCATTGCAAAACTCCTGGGATGAAGGCAAGTTTATAGTGGAGTGTGTAATAATCTAGTTACTGTTTAACCTGATTATTACTTCATCTTCCAGGGACTCCTTCTAAGCATAACAAACTGATGACAGGCCCCTGATAGTTCAGAGGAGACGGGGGCCCAGGCCTGAGGCAGTGATGATGAACACAACTCCCCTTCCCCCTCTGTTTTGATTTTCTGCTCCGTTACTCCAGAGCTTTGGCTGGGCATGACCCCTGGCTGCTTTTTTCCGTAATTGCCAGCTCCTGTCAGATTTACTGTGGAAGTCAATGTCTGTCCCAGCCAAGTCAACCCTTGTTGTTACGCTACACATCAAGACAGTAACCCCTTCATGGCAAAACAGACAGATGGCAGAAAGAAAGGGCAGCGGGTGGGGTGGGAAGAGACCCAAGGAAGCCGTGATGCCTTTCAAGGAAAGCGTTGAAGGACTGCTGACATTTCCTTGAAGAGATTTCACTGAGCAGATGCACTTGGTGGAATCCTGCCCAAAGGTTTTCTAATCCTGAACAGCACTACTTCTGAATGCTGATAAGCAAGGACAAAAGTCTCTTGGGTATTAAAATCTCTGGATTCATTTTCTTTCAACCACAAGATTGTGGATTTTCTTTCTGACATTCCAAATGTTTCTGAAACACTTTTTGTCTAGCCATTGCAAATCCATGTTGGTTTACCCTCCAAAAGTAGCCGGCCAAAAAGCCCGAGATGCTGGATTTCTACTATAATTTAACACACAGGCTTCTTGAACTTTCTCACATTGCATTTGCTTTTCTTGACAACGGTGCAGGGATTGTCATCACCTTTGCACTGACATATCAGGGGAATACATAGCCTGAAAAATATCTCCATTCTTTTCAGGACTGCTTTGTTAGGTCAAGTTAGTTGGAAGAAGGGAGCAGTGGAGAGTTCTGGCACATTTATGGTATCTGTATATTGTTATGCTCGCCTCCTTCTCTCAGTAGTAATTTTAAGGATGCAGCAGTTGCTATGTTTGGTTTCCTCTGAAAGGCAGTTGCTAGAAGTTGGTTGTTGTTTTGTAAAATTTGTCTTTGTTTACAAATGTCCAGGTGGAGCCTAGGTAGAGAGATGCAGCTTAAGCATTTTGATAGACAGCTACTGCTTCCATAGGAAAAATAAGCAGCTTGCCATTCCAGCAAGCTCTTATATCTTTGTGCTTTTCTTTTCCTTAGAGTCAAATTGAAGCCCCTGGTTTTCTTTTCATGCAGATACCTAAATTACCTGATCCTTAGTGGAAATGGAGCAAGATAGGCTTTTGTTTCCTTCCATTTATTTCATGAGACTTAAGGAAAATAGCCTAGCAGTTAGTTCCCATGGAAAAACATTGCCAGACTCTTAGTACACTTTTGTTAAGTCCAGGTTTCATGTCAGATGTTGCCTGAATACAAGACAAATTGATAGCCCTATTCACAGAAGAAAGAAGAACATTTAGGACAAATTCTATAAATACGTGAGAGGAAGTCATAGGGAGGAGGGAGCAAGCTTGTTTTCTGCTTCCCTGGAGACTAGGATGCGGAACAATAACTTCAAACTACAAGAAAGGAGATTCCATCTGAACATTAGGAAGAACTTCCTGATTGTGAGAGCCGTTTAGCAGCGGAACTCTCTGCCCCAGAGTGTGGTGGAGGCTCCTTCTTTGAAAGTTTCTAAACAGAGGCTGGATAGCCATCTGTCGGGGGTGCTTTGAATGCAATATTCCTGCTTCTTGGCAGGGGGCTGGACTGGATGACCCATGAGATCTCTTCTAACTCTATGATTCACATGGACCTTTTGGGCTGTGCCATTCCATTACACCAACAATTGCAGCAAAAGGGAAGGGGCGTGGGAAGGCTCATGGTGCTCTGTGTGGCCTACCTCCTCCCCTCATCACATGGTGGGGATGGGAGTAGGTGCTTTGAAACACTTCCCTTCCCCCCATCAGATGGTAGAAAGGGCAGCAACATTACACTGCAAAAAGGGGAGGAAAGTGGGGGAAGCTCCATCAGAGCTACTCGAACTACACTTTCCTCCCCATAGTGGAGGAGAAAGCACCTTTCAGTGCTTCCTCTCCACTTTGGGAGCAGTGTGGGTAGTGTCTGCTGTGCTTCGTGTGATGGCGCACAGCAGGCCCCATTCTTGCTGCGCATAACAGTGGCCAAACAGGGCAGAAATGATCGATGTGAAGAGGTCCTTATAAACATACAGACTGAATATGTAGGAAAATGAGGCAATGCCCTATGTGAAGAGGTCCTTATAAACATACAGACTGAATATGGTTAGCCGTTTCCCTGTGGTTAGCCGTTTTGAGTGTGATAATAGAATTTTGATATACCCGTATTTGCTAAAGTCTAACGCACCATTGCATCTAATGTACACCTCAATTTTCAAAACCATGGAACCAAAAACAGCGTATGCTGGTTAATGTAATGCACAGTGGCTAAACATTCACTCTATGTAATTTGGCCAAAAAAGGTGCACATTACAGTGGCTGCATGCTTGTAACTCCTTCTTTAAAAGAGAAGTGTAAGAACACCAAGGCTTTCAGCAATAGAAAAGAGAACCTTGGGGTGCATCTATGCTGTAGAACAGGGGTCCTCAAACTAAGGCCCGAGGGCCAGATATGGCCCTCAAAGGTCATTTACCCGACCCTCACTCAGGGTCAACCTAAGTCTGAAACGACTTAAAAGCACACAACAACAACAATCCTATTTCATTAGCCAAAAGCAGGCCCACACTTCCCATTGAAATACTAATAAGTTTATATTTGTTAAAATTGTTTATTTTAATTATTGTATTGTTTTAAAGTGTTTTTTTGTACTACAAATAAGATATGTGCAGTGTCCACAGGAATTCATTAATTTTTTTTTCAAATTATAATCCGGCCCTCCAGCAGTTTGAGGGACTGTGACCTGGCCCTCTGTTTAAAAAGTTTGAGGATCCCTGCTGTAGAATGAATTGACTTTTCACTGACCTGGCTCAATGCTATGGAGACATGGGGGCTACCAAAGAAAGCTGATGCCTCACCAAACTACAGACCCCGGATTACATGGCATAGAGCCATGGCAATTAAATTAGAGATGATATCCCTCAAATAGGAGCCTCGGGTGCTCCTGAAGTAGCTTCCCCTTAAGCTTTGACTCAGCACTAAAGATTACCATATTATGCAAATCAAATGCATACCCTAATTTTGGGAAGATAATTTAGCCAAAAAAGTCAGTATTAAATTAGAGTAAATATGGTACGTAATTTTTTTTTAATTCACAGGTATACACATAAATAGGCCCACTGGCAAGCCGTGCTAATCTTCCACATATTATTGTATGTAAAATAACTTTTAGTCATCTAAATCCAGTATATGAGCTGACTCTGAATAAATATATTAGATTCTCTCTTGCCTGTGGTGCAGGCTTCATTTCTAGAAAAAGCCACATTACAAAAAGGAGGCTGTTTTAGACCTCTTGTGAAGAAGCCAACTATCAACCCCTTTGTTTGGGAAATTATAGGACAGTTTCAAACATGTCATTTTCAGTTTATCAGATTTGTGTGCTTTTAAATCCACTTAAGTACAGTTTAAGTCCAAGGTCTGAGCTGAAAACTGTCTTTGTTGCCCTGAATGATATAGTCCCTACTGTGAGAAAGCAAGGGAATGTGTGACCCCCATTACTTTTATCACTTTTGATTCCACTGATACTTCTAACACATTTTTGTGATTTAGGAGGAAAGAGTCTCATTTTTTTTGTTGTGTCAGGAGCAAATTGAGAAATTGCAAGTCACTTCTGGTGTGAAAGAATTGACCATCTGCAAGGGGACGCCTGGATGATTTGATGTTTTTATCGTCCTTGTGGGAGGCTTTTCTCATGTCCCCAGAAGAGGAGCTGGAGCTGATAGAGGGAGCTCATTCGCCTCTCCCCGGATTCAAACCTGCAACCTGTCTGTCTTCAGTCCTGCCGGCACAGGGGTTTAACCCACTGAGCCACCGGGGGCTCTAAGAGTCTCATTGCAATGGTCTCATAATTCTCACACTGTTTTTTCTTAAAGGCTTCAGCTCTGCAGCATGAAAATTATATTGTGCAAAATATGTATCATAGCATTTCACTGATATTCATGCTACATCAACAAAAGGCTGTTAGGAGGAATTTAAGTGTACATCTAGGTGAACACGCAACCCTCTCTATCTGCAAATGTACTACTCAACAAGAGAAAGGTCTCTCCCATGTTCTCAACAAACATACCTGTGATGGGTGATAGGATACAGGGAAATCTGTCTCCTGATGATCTTAAAACATTAGCAAAGGGTTTATGAGAGATGGTCAGGTATGTGAGCCTTTGAAGGGGCTTTACATCATCAGCAATTTGAATTCTTCCTGGAAACAATTTAATAGAATCATAGAATCATAGAATCAAAAAGTTGGAAGAGACCTCATGGGCCATCCAGTCCAACCCCCTGCCAAGAAGCAGGAATATTGCATTCAAATCACCCCTGACAGATGGCCATCCAGCCTCTGTTTAAAAGCTTCCAAAGAAGGAGCCTCCACCACACTCCGGGGCAGAGAGTTCCACTGCTGAACGGCTCTCACAGTCAGGAAGTTCTTCCTCATGTTCAGATGGAATCTCCTCTCTTGTAGTTTGAAGCCATTGTTCCGCGTCCTAGTCTCCAGGGAAGCAGAAAACAAGCTTGCTCCCTCCTCCCTGTGGCTTCCTCTCACATATTTATACATGGCTATCATATCCCCTCTCAGCCTTCTCTTCTTCAGGCTAAACATGCCCAGCTCCTTTAGCCGCTCCTCATAGGGCTTGTTCTCCAGACCCTTTATCATTTTAGTCGCTTTCCTCTGGACACATTCCAGCTTGTCAATATCTCTCTTGTTGAAACAAAGAAATGTTTATTCATGCATTCTTTGGCACACAAGTTTATCCGTTACAAAGTACTTTACTTCAGTTCCGTTTGGATATTATTGCAACTGTCTTTAACTCCTTTGAACATATAATATTGTTATTACATAACTTTCAAACAGTTAACTTGTTTCTACTCTGTTAGGCCACTTTCTTCTCCTTCAAAATGTTTTTCTCCTCAGCTTCCTGGCTGGTTAATTTTAGACTTTTAGTCACTCTCTTCCGTAAATATTTTTGACTAAAAACTTATTCCCAAAGGAATCTCTGTCTCTCAGTTCTACTAAACTGATAATTTAGACTTATATTTGCTTTTTCTTTACTTCAGTATAACAATGGAAGCTACAAACTTAAAAACCAATCCTCTTCCCTCTAGCTCCTGGCTAGAGACTCTCTCCTTTTTAAAATGTTCCCCGATATTTTTATCTAGCTCCGCTCCTTTTCTTGCTAGCCACTCTCAAATGGATACATTTCTACTGCAAAGGCTGCATATCCATGGTAACCCAACAGCCAATCAGATGTAACTAACTCCTGATTGTCCTTGCCATACTAGCAACACTAATAAACATAGACAATAAAACTCCATTATAATGAACTTTTCTGTTACAGAGCTCAACCCGCTCTCCCTGATGGTCAGCAGTCTTGCCAGCACAAGGGTTTAACCCATTGTGCCATCAGGACATCCGTGTATACCACTAATGAAATGCCAGCCCTATAGTGGATTTCTTCCCATAATAGTTTATCAGGAGCTGTGGTAGCACAGTAGGTTAAATTGATAGCTGCTGGAAATCTGCTGACCGGAAGGTTGGCAGTTTGAAGGTGCAAGTCAGGGTGAACTCCTGACTGTCAGCTCTAGCTCCTGCCAACTAAGCAGACTGAAAGCATGTGATGTGAGCAGATCAATAGGTACTGCCTCATTGGAAAGGTAAAAGACATGCAGACATGCCAGCAAAAAAATCGGAGATGACTATGGACATCAGACTCCTTGGCATGCACCTCACGATGGCCAGAGTTGAGTATCGCCTCAAGATGCTGGAGATTGAAAATATGGAGAAGGCCTTTACCTCTGTTTGTGTTGTAGGTCAATGTTCACTGTGTGTAAGAGGCACTGAATGTTTGCCTCATATGTGTATATTGTAATCCGCTCTGAGTCCCTCCAGGGAGATAAAGTGGAATATAAATAAAGTGTATTATTGTTGTCATATTATTTGAAAAGCTACTCCCGTAGGTTGAAAGACTCTTGAAAGGCATCTGTGTGAAATGTTTCGGTCAGATATAGAAAAAGTGAGAAAGTCCCCTTTCCTGTCTATGCTCAAAGCATTTATTGTGTGTGTGCACAGTTCTTAGTATTTTTCAAAATGTGCAAGTTAAGTTTGTAAGTTGTCCATTCTACCATCTCACATAATGTTTTCTGTATGGTTCCAGGCCTTAGCATTAACTGTGCTGTATTCAACAATAATTGCTAAAATGAAAGGGACCTTATAAGCCCAACAAGCTGTTGGTATTCAGATTCGGTTCCAAATTTTATTTGGTGAGTATGTTTTATGTGAGAATTGTTGTTTTTTTATAAAGAGCCCAGCCACAAGGTTAAAGATGTATGTCAGAGTTAATGGCTTTTCAAAGTTTATGATGTTCGTTTTTGATCCATACTTGCATTCAGATGTTGATTTGAGAAATATATTCACTTTGGGTTTCTTATGGTGACTGTTATAAACAGAGGAGGAGACTTACACTGGAGGCACTAAACTTGATTTAAATGATTCTTGTCTGGGAATCAAGCCAAGCAGCAACTCCTTCTGTTTGCAGTGGGGGTTTCCTCCCCTTTTTGTGGTTTTAAAAACACAAACACACACAGACTTGACTTACAAAACTCCTAAAGACCATCCTATGAAAGTTTCCCTCTCTCCCCTCCCAAAGAAGCCCCATCTCCAGTTGGACAGCTGGCCAGTGCTTCTTTTGATGTAGCTTTTATCTTCTGGGCCAGGGTGAAGCTTTCTCTTTCATTCTCTCTCTCCTCCTTCTTGCCTCAGGCAGCTTTCCACCAGGGTCTCTGGGGAGCTTTGTCTTTCATATGTGTTTAAAAAGAATTGTAAGACTGGCACAATGGCTCCACAGCCTGACCTTTCACCCTTCCCAATTATGAGGGGCCATAAAGAGGAGACGAGTAGTAGCCAGGCATATTTCTAGGGCAGATCACAGCTCTGGACACAGATTGAATTTCTGGGAATTACATTGGCCCAAAACAAGAGAAAAAGAATGGTCCAAAACAAGCATTGTTTTTCATTGCCTTTCTATTAGTATTATCACTAGTTGCTAACATGAGTGTCACTGGGATAATGAAAGGATGAAAAGATACAAACTTTTCTCCTGGTATGTCTAAGAACCAGCTTTCATCTTGTGTCCTGTCTAGATGCTTGAAAAGGACGATGGAGGTGTCAGGGGATGTATACAATGACCAATTTGACTTCTACCTCAAATCCTGAAATTCTTTGTATTCTAATAAAAGTAGAATATTAAGCAACCTAAGAATCAGAACTGAAATTTAGACCATAGCTAGATAGATGTGTGCAGATAGATTTCTTCATTTGTCCCCATTGTTTCTGATCTAAGGTGATCTTATTATAGGGTTTTCTTGGCAAGGCTTATTCAGAGGGGGGTTATCTTTGCCTTCCCTCGGGGGCTGGGAGAGTGATTTGCCCCAGGTCATCCAGGGGTTTCAATGGTTCAAACCCTGAGGTCCAAAGTCATAGCCCAACACTCAAACCATGCTGCCTCACATTAAAGATAGATCACTGATATTGATACAGATATACACACACACTTAATGTATCTTCCTGGTATGTTATTTCTGCTCTTATATAATTTATTATCAAAGAAATAACAAAGCTCAGCTGCTCAACTGCAGAAAAGTTAGATTCTAAATGGTAAATCATGCTGCAGTCCCAGACTACATCTCCAATTATTGTCTAACAATTGACCTTGTTGCCAATGTTATCAAAAATTCCTCCAACCCCACTCCTAATAAAAAGAAAACATGAATTGAACCTTGTAATTTGTAGTTTTCCAAGGATGAAGGACTTAATGAACTAGAAATGACCTCCGTCCCCATATGGTCTCCCCCGGGCATCCCAAGGACCAGGAGCAGCCCACCCACCATAGCCCGTGAACCCCCACATGTGGGCACACACCCCAGCTCAGCCGCTGGGGTCTGGGCCAGTCCCCATGTGATCTCCACTGCTTTGGCAGTGATCGGCCACCTGATCCTCTCCCTCCCTCTCAGCCAGGAAACTGGCTGGATGGCCACAAAGTAACCCAAGCATCTCCATTACCAACCCACTGCTACCATATATCTCTTTTCCTGCTACTATGTACCTCTCCATATTTCTTTTCTTTTTCTTCTGTGAGCATGTGCATGAGCAAAGAGATAAAATTATAACAAAATATTATGGATGAACTTTCTAGCTGCTGCTTAGCCTTGGTGAGACCTCCCCACACCTCTTCATCCCTTTCTACCCTTTCTATATGTTGTTGTTGTTCATTCGTTCAGCTGCTTCCGACTCTTCGTAACCTCATGAACCAGCCCACGCCAGAGCTCCCTGTCAGCCATCACCACCCCCAGCTCCTTCAAGGTCAAGCCAGTCACTTCAAGGATGCCATTCATTCATCTTGCTCTTAGTCAGCCCCTCTTCCTTTTTCCTTCCTTTTTCCCCAGCGTCATTGTCTTCTCTAAGCTTTCCTGTCTTCTCATTATGTGTCCAAAATACTTCATCTTTGCCCCTAATATCCTTCCCTCCAATGAGCAGTTGGGCTTTATTTCCTGAAGTATGGACTGGTTGGATCTTCTCATGGTCCAAGGCACTCTCAGAAGTTTCCTCCAACACCACAATTCGAAAGCATCTATCTTCCTTCGCTCAGCCTTCCCTATGGTCCAGCTTTCTATATGTGGTTTATACCAAATACCACACCAAGTCTATTCTTTCTTTTCATCAATTTTTGTTATTTTTATTAAACTCCAATAAGCCCTCTCTTGAGTCATTTCAGACACCATATCCACATCCTGGGTGGAAGCCAGAGATGGTACACAATCCATTAGATAAAGGACCTTCCGGATCTCAGTGGGGGCCCATCCGCTCCCTGTCCTGCCACTTCCCTTTCGGGATCTCAGGCATCCACAAAACAAAGGTCCAGACAAAAACTGTGATTACTATCCCATCAACTAATATACATCTTTGAGACTCTTTCTTTGTCTCCTGGCATGGAGATATGTCTAGGACAACAACTCCCATTGTGTTCTCCTACAGGTATCTGCCTAATCCTGTCAGATCAGCTTTTGGACATTCCTTTGCTCACTACATTTCAACACCACACCCAGAGGCTGGCATAGCCCTGGACTTGGATTGTCTCCACCAGCTCATTGGAAACCTTGGGGCTTCCCTGCGCAGCTGGGAGGAGATCCTCAGCTATGGCATTGGTGCCACCATCAATCAGAGCAAGCTCTGTCTTGGACCTGCCTCCCAGCCAATCAGAGGCCAAAGAGGATACCAGATGGCTTCTTGGAGCTGGCCAATCAGGGAAGAGGGAGGGAAATTTCAAAAAGGGACAATATCAGTGAATGGAAACTTATGTGTACAAAGAAGTCTGGTACTGAATGCATTTTTACACTTGTACCCTTCAAGCATCCATGCTGCCCAAGTGTCTCTTTTGCACAAATTGAATAAACTTTACCTTCAACCTGGTGAGATTCTCGGTCCCTGATTCCTGATTAGCAAGCTTGCCAGGTGTCCCTTGGCTATCCATGGGACTTAGAGAATTACAAATTTCAGCATCAGTGGGGCTATTGGTGTGGAAGAATAAAACATTTGCTGAGCAATAGGTTGCCTGCTATGGGTATAATCTCATAAATTTTTGGATTAAGAATGCATTGATGTACATTGTCACCTTAACAAGAAGTAATACTTGCACAGAATTCCACAAAGGCCCCAAATCCTTGGCTGAGCCTAACAGGAGTTCAGACATTATTAATCAATGGGAACATCATCCCTGTCAGGGATGTACAAGTAGCACCACCCATCTGGACCAGGTACTGTATATATGACAAAGAAGGAGAAAATTACAATGTATCCTGACACAGTATGAGCAGAGACATTGAAATAAATAGATGACTCTTGTCCTGCTAGCAAGGATTGCATTCAGTCATAGTGAATTAACTATGCAGCATCTCTTTATAGGTAGCCTATGATATCCTTAAAATCATTATACCAGCGTGTAAAGCCACTACACAATGTGGCCTACATCATGGGATTTTCCTGGCAAGATTTATTCTGACTAGGGGCCCTTCCACACAGCCCTATATCCCAGAATATCAAGGCAGAAAATCCCACAATATCTGCTTTGAACTGGGTTATCGGAGTCCACATTGCCATATATTCCAGTTCAAAGCAGATAATGTGAGATTTTCTGCCTTAATATTCTGGAATATAGGGCTGTGTGGAAGGGCCCCAGGTCAGAATAAATCTTGTCAGGAAAATCCCATGATGTTTGCCTTTGAGTTGCCATAAATCAGATATGACTTGAAGGCACACAGCAACAGTGATCCCTTTGGTCAGAAAAAAACCCAAAACACTCTACAGATCTCTGTTAGGATTCCTGTTAGGATGAACATATTCCTAAAGCCCATAAAGATACAAAAGATATACCAGGTTTGGGAAGGTTGAGAGGGACCAGGACCAATCTGTGGGATTAACCACTCTCCAAAAAGCTCCAAGCAGTTGAAAATCCACTTCTATTTTGGTTAATAAAACCGTATTAAATTCATGGGGACATCATAGGTCAACAGGCAACTTGAAGGCACACACACACACACACACACACAGATGTTCCACAGATTGCATTGCAAGTTGTTAACAATGTTTTTATAGGAGGAATGAATTTAGTAATTAAGGTTTAATAGGCAACACAACAGATATCAGAAACACAACCCGAAGAGTCCATCATTTGGTTAAAAAAAAAACCTTGGCATTTGATAGTAGATGACTAATGATTAGTGGGTTCTTTCTTTGGCTTACTGCTTTTTCTTTCCAGTAACTTTATCTTCTCTTGTGTTGTGGATATTTTAATGCTTTGTTGCTGTTTTGATTTGTTTTGCCTATAGTCACATGACTCTGAAAGTTACCTGATCCTCTCAGACTTCTTCTTCTTCTTTTTTTTTGATGTTTTAATTAGTTTACTATTTCTTTTTAGCTGCCATGATTTGATTTCAGGAAAAGTGGGCTGTAAATACTGGTACTTAAATAATAATAATAATAATAATAATAATAATAATAATGTAATGATAACTTTATTTTTATACCCTGCCAACCATCTCCCCTAGGGGACACGAGGTGGCTTAGAAGGGACATGCCCAAGATTACAATTAAAACACGCATGTAAAATACTTTAACCAATTAAAACATCAGATAAAACAAACAACAACACAATTGAAAGCAATATAAAAACAATACAGCTGAAAGAAACATAGGTGAGGTACAGATTCAATGAAATAAAATAAACCCTATAGGAATTCTTGGTACTGTTTTAAATATTAGACTAAAACTGGATCCATATCAGAGGTTGGAAATAATATGTTAAAAATAATCATGTCACTATATATAGATAGATAGGGAAAATGTATTTTAATTTTTTAATGATAATGACATAACCACTAATGTGATTGAATGAAACTGCTGGTCCCAATTCTACAGAAGTCATACCCTATTTATAAGTAACGATGTTAAATAAATAATAGCCACTTTGAATCTCCTTGTAGAGAGAAAAAGCAAGGTATCTAAACATAAGAATGTATTGTTGAAGGCTTTCATGGCTGGCATCACTGGGTTGCTGTGAGTTTTTCAGGCATGCAGTGAAACCAAGAGAACCTCTGAAGATTCTAGCCATGGATGCAGGCAAAATATCAGGAGAGAATGCTACTGGAACATGGCCATAAAGCCCAAAAACTTAATAAATAAATAAATCCAAGCATGGATCATCGATGTTGCAATCCCAGGTGACAGCAGAATTAACAAGAAGCAACTGGAAAAGATTACATGATATGAGGATTTAAAGATAGAACTAGGACCACCTTGACAGGCACAAGCCAATCAAGGTGGTCCCAGTGGTGATCAGTACACCAGGTACACTGCCTAAAGACATTGGCCTGCACTTAAAAACAATTGGCACTGACAAAATTACCATTGGTCAGCTGCAAAAGACCACCCTACTCAGATTTGCACGCATTATTTGCCAATACATCACACAGTCCTTTACATTTGGGAAGTGGCTGATGTGTGATCAAATACAAAAGCCAACATTGTTTACTGTGTACTAATCTTGTTATGTATCAAATAATAGTAATAATAATAATATGCAGCTTGTCCAAGGAATGACCCTCATTCAGCAGCTCTAAAGCACAAGAAGCTGTGGACTAAAAACACACCTCTCAGATGTGTAAATCCATTTCCATCACCTTATATATATATTTCCCATTTGTAGTCTCTCTTATGTGAATCACGACAACAGCAGACAAGATTAATTCTTGAGTGCATGTTGTGGTCCATAGTCAAAACTGGATCCTTAAGCTGCTATGTGTGTAAAATATACTAGAAGTCAATACAACTCTGTTGTAATGTGTAACTAATTTGACCCTGTCTTTCTGCCAAATATCATTGTTCTCTTGGCCCATTCACAAAGTCCTGTTTCTGTTACACTGAACTGAGGAGCTTCATTTAATCTCTATACCTAAGATAAAGCACCTGCTATTGTTTACATGTTCACTTACACCCTGAAATGAAACAGAACCTCAAGATCCCCTTGTTAAGTAGGGTTTCTTTTATTTGCTGTAACTTCCTATTAATCCCTTACATAAAATACACTCAGAGACAGCAATGAAATAACTCTGTATATGTACTTACTTGGAAATAAATCCTATTGTGCAGCAATTCCTAAAGACCACAGTTAAGAGAAACTGGTGGGCAGGGGAGAATCATCCTCTCAGAGGCTGACTCAAGTGTAGGGTATTCCAGCTTAAGCAGGGGGATCTGTCATGTATAGGGATTTTATTTTAAAGGCCATACAATAATTCCTGTTGTATATTTCTTTTATTTTGGTGCATGGCCAATATAGCTATCCCTGGATATCTTTATATATAAAATGTCAGCCTGCATATGTTTGTGCTCGCAGAAATCAAAAACTAGATGGTCGATTGACTTGACATTTCAACACAACATTGCATTCCAATATGTGCATGTTTTTAAAGTAAAATGAAATTAAGACACAACATTGTATTAGAATACCCACATGTATTTATCGTAAAACTAGCAATCCTGGAATAGACAAAGTAGAATCAGTGATGCCCAAAGCAACCACTCACAGCCTAGCTTTCATTTTACCTCAGCAGTATAAGAAATGAAAACTGAACTCTAGCAACCAATTGCTGTGCAGCTTTCCTTTTACCTCAGTAGTAAAATAAATAACAACCTAGCACTGAGCAGCTTGCATTTTACCCCAGCAGTAGAAGAAATAACAACCAATCACAGCACAGCTTTCCTTTTACCTCAGCAGCATAAGAAATACCAATCAGTCACAGAGCAGCAGTCATTTCACCTCAGCAGCAGAAGAAATGAAAGCTGAGCTGTGACTGGTTGCTATTGGCATACCACTCATTCGGACCAACATGGTGTTCCTGCAACGATTCCATCAGCACTGCCTCCAGAAAATCCTGCAAATCTCCTGGAAAGACAAGCAGACAAATGTCAGCATGCTGGAAGAAGCAAAGACTACTAACATTGAAGCGATGGTCCTCTGCCATCAACTTTGCTGGACCAGCCATGTTGCCCGGATGCCTGACCACCGTCTCCCAAAGCAACTGCTCTACTCTGAACTCAAGAATGGAAAACGGAATATTGGTGGACAGGAAAAGAGATTTAAAGATGGCCTCAAAGCCAACCTTTAAAACTCTGCCATAGACACTGAGAACTGGGAAGCCCTGGCCCTTGAGCGCCCCAGCTGGAGGTCAGCTGTGACCAGCAGTGCTGTAGAATTTGAAGAGGCATGAATGGGGGGTGAAAGAGAGAAACATGCCAAGAGGAAGGTGCATCAAGCCAATCCCAACTGGGACCACCTTCCACCTGAAAACCAATGACCTCACTGTGAGAGAAGATGCAGATCAAGAATAGGGCTCCTCAGTCACCTACGGATCCACCGCACACAGCCCCCTGACCCTGGAGGACCATCCTACTTGGACAACGAGGGATCACCTTGCATTCACTATGACTATCAATAAAGTGCAAGGGAAATCTTTGCAAGTGTGTGGTTTGAATTTAGAAAGCAATTGCTTCTCTCATGGGCACTTATACATCGCACGCTCCAGAGTCAGTAAACCATCAGATCTTTATGTTTATGCAGAAAATGGACAAAACCAAAATGCAGTCAATCCACTAGCCTAACAATAAAAATGATTCCTGCTAAAAGTCCTCTTTTTTCCCCCTTTCCTTTCATTCCATATAGACACGGCAACGCAAGGCAAGGTATTGAATTGAATGATGTATTTTTCTCGGTTAATTTGTAAACCACCTTGAGTCGCCTTCGGGCTGAGAAAGGCGGGATAGAAATACCATAAATAAGTAAATAAATAAGTAAATAAATAAATAAATAAATCTATGTTCACAGCAATACTTTTATTTATTATCTCGTTCATTTCATAGCGGACTGAGCCACAGTGAAGAGTGGTCGGGTTTAGCAAGTGGTTTATTAAAATAGTGTGGAGCAGCTTTAAGTTTGGGACTTTTCAGTGTGACTAAAGGAGTTAAATGCAATCGCTTTTTAAATGGGATCAGAGCATGTTATATCTGTGGGCAATATTTTGATCAGAGCTGAGAAGTGCACTTATTTGAAACTGCTTAACCCACAAAACCTCTCCTGTCCGATGGCAGTAGTTTTGTTACCACAGCAATAGGCCTCTAGGCAGTCTTCGTGTTGTAGTGTCATGTCACAAACTCTCCATTTACACTTTTACTGCCTGCCATCTCCACTGCAGAATCACAGGCGCAGCTGCTGGCAGAAGTAACCACACACCACAGATCTGCAGGTGCGCTTGGCCCATGTGGGAGAGAATATTAACCATTTCCTTTCAAATGGAACAAAGGCAAAAAAACTCTCCGAGAAGAGACAATCTCACTGCCGTTCTAGCTTTAACTTGCAGAAGGTGATTCACAAGAACTGCAATGGCTAAATTCCTTATTCTTACGGGGCCCTCCAGCTATGTCTCCAGAGAGTGAACTTCAGCGGAGGCATCTAGTGGCCAAAGGTTCAGTTGTACAGCTCACACCGCCATAGTCTTGGCAATACATTTAAATTCTTGATTATTTTCTATTTCTTATAATAGTACATATTTTTCTTGTATGAACAAAAACACAGATTGAAAACAACTACCAGTAGTTAAAACTAATAAATGATTTGCAGTTACTCCTCTCTCTCTTGTAAGAAAGGTATTTTGAAATTGTCAAAGGCTTTTATGGCTGGAATCACTAGAGTGTTATGTGGTTTCTGGGCTCTATGGCTGTGTTCTAGCAGCATTTTTTCCTGACATTTCACCTGCATCTGTGGGCATCCTCTGAAAATGCCAGCCACAGATGGCTGCAGGTGAAATGTCAAGAGAAAATGCTGCTAGAACATGACCTTACAGCCCAGAAACCACACAACACCCCAGTATTATGGAATTGTTTTATAATTCTAACTCGGCCTGGGGAAATGGTGTTCCTTTTGTGTTAGTGATGTCAAGCCATGACCTCCCCCTCTCCCTGTGGAAAATTATGAATAGGATGAATCACCAGCGCAAGCCTCAGAGTGGACCTGCAGCAGAGCCAGCTCCAGGACATACAGTGTTTCAAACCCCCTTTCTCCCTCGAACTATAAAACTATCCCCCGATAAAAAGTATTAACTTATGTTTGTTTTTCAGTATCTTTCTTGACTTGCTTTTCTTTTGTCTCTCGCTGCCGCTGTGGCCAATTTCTGCCCCTATGCTGTAGGCGATTTACATCGTATCCAAAGTACGTGTGTGTGTGTGTATGTGTATATATGACCAGAAATAAAGTATTATTATTATTATTATTATTATTATTATTATTATTGTGTGTGTGTGTGTATTATACACACACACAAAATCTGGAGTTACACTTAAAGATGTACCTGTTCCAACTTACAAACAAATTCAACTTAAGAACAGACCTACAGAACCTATCTTGGGTTGTTGTAGGTTTTTTCAGGTTATATGGCCATGTTCTAGCAGCATTCTCTCCTGACGTTTCACCTGCATCTATGGCAAGCATCCTCAGAGGTAGTGAGGTCTGTTGGAACTAGGAAAATGGATTTATATATCTGTGGAATGACCAGGGTGGGACAAATAACTCTTGCCTGCTGGAGCTTGGTGTGAATGTTTCAACTGACCATCTTGTTTGTAACATAGGGATTGCCTGTAAGTTACTTACTTACTTAGGCAATCCCTCATTGCCCGAGTAGGATAATCCTCCAGGGTGGATCTGTAGGTGACTATGGAGCCCTATTCTTGATCTGCATCGTCTCCCACAGTGAGGGCATTGGTTTCCAGGTGGAAGGCGGTCCCGATCGGGGTTGGCTTGACGCGCCTTCCTCTTGGCACATTTCTCTCTTTTGCCCTCCATTTGTAACTCTTCAAATTCTGCAGCACTGCTGGTCACAGCTGACCTCCAGCTGAAGTGCTCACAGGCCTGGGCTTCCCAGTTATCAGTGTCTATGCCAGAGTTTTTAAGGTTGGCTTTGAGCCCATCTTTAAATCTCTTTTCCTGTCCACCAACATTCTGTTTTCCGTTCTTGAGTTCAGAGTAGAGCAACTGCTTTGGGAGATGCATCAGGACAACGTGGCCAGTCCAGCGGAGTTGATGGTGGCGGACCATTGCTTCAATGCTGGTGCTCTTTGTTTCTTCCAGCACGCTGACATTTGTCCGCTTGTCTTCCCAAGAGATTTGCAGGATTTTCCGGAGGCAGCACTGATGGAATCGTTCCAGGAGTTGTATGTGACGTCTGTAGACAGTCCACATTTCGCAGGCATATAGCAGGGTTGGGAGGACAATAGCTTTATAAACAAGCACCTTGGTATCCCTATGGATGTCCCAGTACTCAAACACTCTTTGTTTCATTTTGAAAAATGCTGCACTCGCAGAGCTCAGGCAGTGTTGTATTTCGGTGTTGATGTTGACTTAGGTGGAGAGGTAGCTGCCAAGGTAGCGGAAATGGTCAACATTTTCTAATGTTTCACCATTAAGGTGTATCTCTGCCTGTAAGTAATTGGAGCCTGTTAACAAGTAGCAAGTGCTGTAGGAACTGGAGAAACTACTTCTGAGTAATCCTTTAATCAACTTGGTCACCCTTATCTGAACACTATCCAGCTTGTTTAATATCCTTCTTGAACTTGGGGTATCCAAAGCTAGATAAGAGTATTCAAAATGAGGTCTGTCCAAAGCAGAATCGAGTGGCACTATTACTCCCTTGATCTGGATTGATGCTCCTGTTGATGCGGCTCCATACTATATTGGCTATTTTGGCTGTTGGATCAATCACAATGCCTCTGCTGCCATTCCTGTTTGCCATTAGCTTCAGTACCTGGAGCATCAAGTTTTTAAGCTTTTAGGATTATATAAAAAGGGAAGGAGTGAGGAGGTTTGATGGAAGTGGGATGGTTTTGTGAGGGGAGGACAGGAAATGGAAGAGTTAGACCAGAAGTGAAAATGTTTCCTTTTCTCTCCAGATCTCCTTTCCTTTTTGCATTCTTTTTAAAAATCAATAGTTTAAGTGAAGGGACTGTTGTTTTGCTTTTAATGGCTGTGTAAGCTTCCAAGGCAGAATACTATAAATCAGTTTTTTTAAAAAAAAAATTATAGGCCCACCTGAAGAGAGGTGAGATAGCTGCTCCCTTTCTCCCCAGTTGCAGCACTTCTTGTGTAAATAAGATTGAGCTGAAAGTCTTCATACACTTTTTCAGTGCATTTGACAACTGTATATAAGCACTTCATTGACCCACTCTAATTTGTTTATTTATCATAATTTTCTGGGATTAGAAATTCTGTCTGTTTTACTTAATTTCTGCCCCCCTCCCAAATGATTGAGAGGGAGAAAGAAAGCAGGTGAAACTCTACTCAAAGGGTCACCTGCTAAAAATTTGCCTGTGAAGTTGTAAGAACCATGAAGGTGCAGGAGAAAAAAAAGCTCTAAGAAAAAGGGAGTTGGCATTCTTCTGAGGCTGGAGTAATGGTTTGCATTTGCAAGATGGCTTGGTAGAGTAAGTAATATGTAAAGCAATTTTTAGTAAATGCCTTGTGTTTACACTTTGCTGACAAACTACTCAGTTAACTGAAACTATCCAGGATTCTGATCTTGGCTCCTTCACTTGGCAAGTGGTATTGATGACACATGCAGACAAACTATATTCTTTCTTGGGACTATTTTGGCTCTGTAAGTTAGTGGACACTTCTGCCTTTCAGAAATGAATATTGCAGAAACATCTGACAATAAAAGACCAGTAAAGACATACTGAGATCTCTCATAAGCGCAGAAGCCCTTCAGATAATGAAACAGCCTATCAAAACTATAAGCCCACATAATAAAACAACGGGAGCTAAAAAATGAAACAACAAACAGAACTTTGGGGGGGGGGGGAGAGATTATTTTAGAGTTAATTTCCCAGAACCCCCCAGCCAACATAACTATTATGGCTGAGGGAGTCTATGAGTTGTAGTCCAATAAGGTCACATTTGTAAACTATGTAAATACCAGAATAAAACTAGTTTTGAGGGCTTGTTAAACATACAGTAGAGTCTCACTTAGTTATATAAATAAAAATGTAATGTTCATTTATGGGATTAACATAACTCAAAAACCACTGGGCGAATTGACTCCAAATTTGGACACAGTACACCTATCAGGCCAACGAGTGACCATCACTCATAAAAACACTGAAAAACACAGCTGAAGAGATTTAACAAGCCAAAAAACATTACAATGCATGCAGAAAACCACATATATACATATATATACACACACAAAACACATATACACAGACTGGGCCACAGCAACGTGTGGCAGGGGATGGCTAGTCCAACATAAACGGGTTGGCAGAATGCTGGATAAGCAAAAATGTTGGATCATAAGAAGGGGTTAAGAAAAAGCCTATTAAACGTCAAATTACATTATGATTTACACATTAAGCACCAAAACATCTGTTTTACAACAAATCGACAGAAAAAGCAGTTTAGTTCATGGTAACATTACATAGTAATTACTGTATTTACAAATTTAGCACCAAAACATTGCAATATATTGAAACAGCTGTGGATCTGGGTGGGAGGCAGACTGAGTTGGATAATACAGAACGCTGGATGAGCGAAGGTTGGATGAGCAAGACTCTATTGTACTGGGAAAATAGCTCTTTACATTTTACCAGTAAGATACAAAAATTGGTGACACAGAAGTTTACCTTGATATAATATTCTAAAGACTGGATGCCCTCCTGCCCCACAAAAAGCCAGCTGTACATTTACCATGCACTCCCTTAAAGTGCAAGGAGGTGTTTATCTGTTATCCACTGAAGAAGCAGATTTCTTTGGAAAGGGCAGTATTCCAGGTGAAAGTATGATAGCTGGGACAAGCTCTACGCTGGTTGCATAACATGGCTCTGAATTAGAGAAGGGAATACGTGCGCGAGACAGAGCACAGAGTCAACAAAATAGTTCGGTAGAAAGGGGGAGGGGATATAGGGAAGCATAGTTTCACAACAGCCACGCTGCGCAACTAGCATAGTGCTATCAGCACTGGTTCCCAGCTATCATACTTTTACCATATTCCACATTTTCTCTTGATTATAAAGGGATTTAGTAGCACCATCACTTTGAATATCCATTGAAATAGATTAGCAGTGTGTGTAATTTCAATGTTATCAACATGTTTTTTGTTTCATTTTGTTTTGTTTTTGCTGTTCTCTGTTAATAACCTAACAGCTCTTCTATTGTTGTGGTGGGCCTTTAAGTTGTTTCCAACTTATGGAAACCCTAAGGTGAATCTATAATAGAATTTTCTGAGTCTAAGAGTGTTTGACTTGCCCAAGGTCACTCAGTAGGTTTCCTTAGCCTACTGCTTCTAACAACCACATCACACTCACCTAGGATGCTTTCACCCTGTCTTCTGGACAGAGCCCCATGCTGTGTGACTTCAAGAAGAGGCCCCATCCCCAACTATGATGAAAGTGTCACAAGAGGCTTCCCGTTTAATGTGTGATGGGGAAAGCATCACTGAGAGGGAGTAGCACACAGGGCTACAGATTTGCCCTGCTGTCCCTCTCTTTATTCTCTGAAGCCAGGCAAAGCGGGACAGTTTGTCTGGCCTTTGTGATGAAGCTCTTAAACCCTGGGTCACAATCCTAAAGTCCTTAGCTCAATGATGGGGTCCTAAAAAATTGGCAGCAGTAAAAGTTTTCTGAATGCCACAAAGTTGCTGTTTTAGACATTTACACAAATCGGTTGGGCAGGCTTTACACACTGGCTGAGAGAGGGATTTGTGGTCTCATGCTTTTGGAGAAGGCCATTGGAAAACAACAAAAGAATAAAAAGTGAACTAAAGTATGACACAAACTAATCCCCACACAAACATTTTACAAGAGCAGTTGCCCCCCATCTCTCAGCTGCATGTTCTCCTCTTCGCTGCTCTTTCACCTTCCTGTAACACTAAATTCCCCCAAAATTGAGAGCTTTCTCTCTCTCTCTCTCTCTCTCTCTCTTGCTTTCTTTAATAGGGGCTGTACTCTATGCCCAGCTGTTGACTTGCCTGAAGGTGAGACCTCTGCTTAAATTCATAGCTCCAGCTGTCAAAAGCAAAGAAAAGCAGCTTTTCCTTGGCGGCTCTCTGCTTTGGGTAGATTTTGACATCTTCCTCAGTCAGCAGAATTTAATCAGCAATGAGTACCCACACAGCCTCTCAACTCAGGCTCAGGCAGGAGGGGTTGCGGAGAACGTGGAGGCTGGGGACATACACTGAAGATGGGAGGGGAGGGGGAAGCCCAGCCTGTCTAAAGGCACGTGCTCAGGGGGGCCTGCAGGGAAATCTCAAGCCAAGCTCTGGCGGCTCACAGCAATCCCATGTTGCTTTTTGATTAAGGGATTGCTGCCCCCATTAAGCATTGACCTGAACTCCTACTAGATAACACAAGGGCTGCCTCTTTGCAGAGCTTGCTGGGCCTCCATAATCTGTCTCAAAATGCTCATGAAATAGGGTTTTGAATTTTCAAATGGCTGTTAAATATTTATTTTAAATGTTAGAAAACAAAGGGAGAAGTGCTTCATTTCATTCAAGGCAAATGGTATCCACTGGAATTTGATTCCAGAACCCTCCATAGATACCAAAGTCTGTGGATGCTCAAGTTCTGTTATATAGAACTAGCCATCCCCTGCCACACTTTGCTGTGGCTCAGTCTGTGTATATGTGTTGTATGTGTATATATGTATATATGTGTGTGTGTGTTTGCATGTGTGTGTGGTTTTGTGCATGCGTTGTAATATACTTTGTATTTTTTGGCTTTTTATGTGCCTTCTGCTGTGTTTTTCAGTATTTTTATGAGTGATGGTCACTCATTGGCCTGATAGATTTATTGTGTCCAAATTTGGTGTCAATTCGTCCAGTGGTTTTACATTTTCATTTATATAGACTAGCCATCCCCTGCCACATGCTGCTGTGGCCCAGTCTGTGTATATGTGTTTTGTGTGTGTATATATATTTGTGTATATGTGTATATATGTGTGTTTGTGTATATATGTGGTTTTGCGCATGAGTTGTAATGTATTTCTGTTTTTTGGCTTTTTAAGTCTCTTCCGTTGTGTTTTCCAGTGTTTTTATGACACTTGTTGGCCTGATAGGTGTCTTGTGTCCAAATTTGGTGTAATTCGCCCAGTGGTTTTTGAATTATGTTAATCCCACAAACAAACATTACATTTTTACTTATATAGATGGTGTAGTAAAAAAGCATCCCTTATATAAAACGGCAAAATCAAGGCTTGCTTTTTGAATTTTGATTTTTTTTTTAAAGTCATGGATGATTGAATCTGTAGTTGCAGGATCTGTAAATACAAAGGGCCAACTGTACTGTCTTGAATATGTGTATGTGCTTTCCTGGTTGTCTGTCAACTTATGTCAGCTCCAGAAATTTCAGAGGGTTTTATAATCACTTTGTGTAGTATCTGAAAAAGTGATGGATTGTCACAAAAGTTCATGCTATTTTTAAAAATGTTGATCTTAAAGATGCTGCTGCATTTCTTTCCCTTTCTACTTTTAATGCTGCAAAGGAGCTTGGTGATTTGCTTGTGGCAATAAGCAGATGATTGGTTTCTCCAGGCCCTGTATTTTCAAAAGTGGGGTCATTTTGTCTTCATTCCAGCAAACATTTGTTTTCCTGGTTTTTTAAATCTCCTAGTTTGTGGGAAAGAATTCTAGGGAACAAAAAAGCATGCACAGTTTTGGGCAATTGTAGTTGGTTCAGATTGTTGTTGTGATTGGTTCAAAATGAACAGGTATTGCTATGGATTTTGGACATCGCTCTGTTATTCTGTCCTTGGGCTATTTTTAACAGGTTGGGTGGGATAAAAAGGTCCACAGACCACTTGGCAGTCCTTTATCAGTCCTGGAAAACAGCTCTAGTATACATAATTAACAACCTGACATGCATGGACAAATCCATCATTGCAATATCCTCCAGAAATGCAGACTACCTCGAAGATCTGTATATTCAGTACAATATTGTTTACTTGTAGCATGCACAAGAAAAGCCAGCCTAGGGATGCAAACTCCTCGTAAAGCTCATAGGCCATCAATTCAATACATCAAAATATACAGAAAGGAGTTATGTTCTGTTGCTCCCTCCTAGCCTGTTTGCTGCTACTCAGGAGGCATTGGGGAGGGAGGAAATTCAAGTGAGGTAGAGTGTATTTCTGGTAAATGTCTTGTTCTGGAACTATAGATAGTTGATATAGATAGTTCCAGGCCTCTCTCCAACAGTTCATTCAGTGCAGGACACTGATACATATTACTGCTACAGCACAAGCTTTATTGGTGGCTAATGATGGGTTGGTGAGGCACATCCCACATTGGGATATATTCCCAAATAGAAACTGTAATGTTATTTTAAAAATAATTAATGAACAAGCAAACTGAAGAACTGTAAAGGGGGCAAAATTACTTTTTATCCCTCTTGACCTACCTAGATAATAATGAACAAATGCATTTGTATGTGTGAAAGAAGTCCTTCAAGTAATGACTGAATTTCAAAAAATGGGAGGAGAAGGGGGCTTGTTTTCCTTGCCCCCTCTGTGCTGCCGCTCTTCCGCTTAAGCAGCAATGATCTGCCAGCACTTTGTCTTGGTTGGAATAATCACTATAAAGTCAAGTGAAAGCCAGTTCCTTCTTGTTCATGATTAACACCATCTTTAATAGTGCCTTTCACATAGTGCCTATGAGAGAGATGTAGAGACTGGAGGATACACAGAGCAGATGCAAGCAAGAAGGGTCCTTCTGGCCAGAACTCCAGACAAGCACTTCATAAAAGAATTTAGTCACACTGCTCCCATAAACCAGGGCTTGCACTGCAAGCACTGGCAAATGGGTGTACCAAATTGAGTGTGAAATGTGAAAGATGTTTTGTGAGTGTACCACGTGAAGTGTGAAGTGTGAAAGATTTTTCAGCCTAGTGCCGAAAGATGACAGGTAATCTACCATCAGTTCACAAGTTGCCTGCCCTTGAGACAGGCAACTTGTGTTCACACCTTTCATTAAATTGGTATATATAAAATACACCTAGTTTGTGTTTTAGGCACTGCTCATGTGGAAAGGGGTTTAGCTCAGTGGTAGTTCAACATGTGTCTTTCTTACAAAAGGTCCAAGGTTTAATTCGTTACTGGGGAGATCTCGGAAGCACCCCAATCTGAAGCAGAGAGTCAATATAGACAATACTGAGCAACAAAGATCATGCATCGAAAGCTCCTTCTGCACCGCATTATAATTCGGATTATCAAACCAGATAATCCACATTGGTCCCAACTATCTACACTGGCATATAAAATCCAGATTATCTACTTTGAACTGGATTATATGCATCTACACTGCCATATAATCCAGTTCAAAGCAGATAATATGGATTTTATATGCCAGTGGAGAAGGGGCCTGAGTTACATAGTCCTGCTTGCTCTCTGTAAGCAACTTTGGACAAGAAAAAAAGTCTCTAAAAGTACCAGATTTTGTTCCTGTACAAACTTATTTTTTTTAGAAGATACAATGTTTTCTTCTTCTCAAAGTATTTCTTGAGAACACTGAGTATTATCAGAGACTTTTCATTCCTATCTTCCAGATTGGTTTAAATTAACCCAATCTTTTCTGAAATGAAATGTATCTCTACTTGGCTGTACGTTTGTATTATCTCAGAACTAGTTAAGATGGGCCAATGCCAATGTGCACAGCGATTGTTTCCAGGACACAGAGATCACGCTTAATATTGCAGAAGCACGCTAACCATATCTCCTGAATAATAATAATATCTGAGTGGATATAGCTGAAGATTGATTTCTGAAAAGTTATTTGAGTCAAGATGTGACACGTGATCAGCAGGAGGGGAAGGAGGAAGACCACAAGGAAGGGGTGAGTTAGGGAAATCAAGGAGATTTCAAGAAAGAATTTGGATGCAAACATGGGGATATGCAAGTAAATTAAAAAAAGACAAACCAAAAATACTTCCAAAGACTTTATCAGTTTCTGAAGAAGCCCCTATTTCATTTAGATATACAGGGGGCCTTTTTTATCTGCTGGCTTCAGTTCCAGAATCTACTGTGGATACTGCAGTTCCATTATATACAATGACATAGTAAAATCATGTCCCTTATATAAAATGGATAAACATCAAGGTTTGAAATTTGAAAAACATTTCTGAATATCTTCAAACTGTAGATGGTTGAATTCATGGAAGGTTGACTGTACCACACTAACTTCTATTTAACTTCACTATCTAAACACAAAATGGCAAATGGGATAGTGGCTTCACAACACTCATTCTGTTCACTTCATCACACTAGCATAAAAATCCACTTAAAATCCGGTTTCTGTATCCTGCAGAATTCTGGAGTTTGTAGTTTAGTGAGGCTGTTTAAAGGCTCCTCCCTAAACTACAAACTCCAGAATTCTGTAGGAGGCAGAAACTGGATTTTAAGTGGATTTCTATGCTAGTGTGATGAAGTGAATTAGGCTATATTTTTGGTCAAGTAATTTTCTCCCAGTTGCAAGATTGGAAGTGAGCCAGGGTGGGCGGAAAATGGCTGGACTTCCAAAAAGTAAATTAAAATTAGGAACGTCAAAGATGAGGTGGCTTCATTGCCCACATCTGCTGCTCCATTTTTTTTTTTTTTGGTCTCCACTTTTCTTCTCCTCCGATGAGCTGCATTGGGAATATGTAGTGCAGTCTATCTGGAGAGCTCCAAATTGGAGAAGTCTTTCTGATAGTATCTGGTCAGCATAATTGGACAGGTAGTAATCGTTTAGAGAGTAAGCAAGCAGTGTCTCCCCACAACCTGCTAGGTGGTGATTTTAACGAGAGATGACAAGGACCTCCTCCCTCTCATATATTTATTTACAGTATTTATATAAAACAAGCATTGCTCATGTGTTTCATCTCCTTTGATGAAGTGTAAGTTCATATACAACTAGACTATATGGTCCTCCTTGAAAACCTGAAGATATAAAACCAAGAGATGTGTTAAAGCCTGGATTATTTTGGATATATTTTCAAGGTTTAAGACCCTAGAGCCTGTGTATTGAGAAAAGGATCATGTCCTCCTATGCACAGGGGCGGCTCAACCCATTACGCGAAGTAAGCATTTGCAGTATAGTTGATTTTGCCCAGGGGCGCTCTTGGGGGAAAATAGACCTTGACCTATGCGAGTTGTAGTTACTGGGATGTATAGTTCACCTACAATCAAAGAGCATTCTGAACTAGGTTCTTGTGGGTTTTTTCGGGCTATAGAGCCATGTTCTAGAGGCATTTCTCCTGACGTTTCGCCTGCATCTATGGCAAGCATCCTCAGAGGTAGAGCAAATGTACTCTGCACAATATTTGGTTGCTGTAAGTTTTTAGGGCTGTATGGCTATGTTCCAGAAGCATTATCTCCTGATATTTCACCTGCATCTATAGCAGGCATCCTCAGAGGTTGTGAGGTTTGAAGATGCCTGCCGTAGATGCAGGTGAAATGTCAGGAGAGAATGCTTCTGGAACATGGCCATACAGCCCGTAAAAATTACCCAGTGATTCTGGCCAAGAAAGCCTTCGACAACACTCTTCTCAAATAGTTTAAAAATTATGAAGTTTTTTCTTCATGTCTGATATTCTTAAACTTCAGTGCTTAAGGTTACTTAGAAATTGATAGTATAACTGTCTGTTAGGACAATACTTTGTCCAAGCATTTGGAAGCTTAGATGACTAAGCTGGTGGGCTCTAGGGAGCTCCTGACAGATGTAGGCTAACTGACAAAAAAAGTGAGGAATTAAAGAACCAGGCTTGTTTTACTGGATGTTTGATACACATGAACTATGCATTTTAAAATGATGTGGCACATGGTCAAATATACATTCCAGTTGAAAATATTAAATGTATAGCAAGACCAATTTTCATGTCATATTTTCAATGTATCACCAATTAATTTTTCAACAGCCAGCAATCTATCAGCCTTACATATAACTCAGTCTTTCAGCAGATGGATTGCCTTTGAAGCCAATCCCTAGGGATTGTTGATTTTGTATAGGTGTACTGGGAAATATTACCTTTTTGGACTATAAATCCTACAATCCCCCTCCAGCATGAAGAGGTTGTCATTTTGTCCTTCTCAAGCCTGCCCTGTACCAAGACACAATAGGACAGCTCTATCTTGGAGGTTATTGAAGAGCAGGAAGAAATATTTTTATTATTCTGTAGGTCTTGATAAATATCTCTTAGATTCCCTTGAAAATAGCCAGACACACACACAAAAACAGGTTCTCTAACTCTTTCTTCAGCATCTTATAGGTCTTACTTTGCCACAACGGTATTTATTTTTCACAAAAAAGGGGGAATTAGTCAGGGTTTCACTCCCAATAGTAACATTTGATGAAGATTGTACAGTCATAAAATTAACTTTATTTCCTACTTGGTGATCAGCAGAGACAGGTGGAAAGCAATGAGGAAGTGATAATCAGTATCTCTCACATTATCCCAGGTGAGGTCTGACCAAAGCAGAATAGAGAACAGAGACCAGAATAGGGGCACCATGATACTATACTCCTTTAAATGCAGCCCAAAATCCATTGGCCTGTTTAGCTGCTGTATCACATTGTTGGCTCATGTTCAACTTCTTGGTCACTAAGACTACAAGATCTTTTTCACATGGACTGTTGTCAAGCCAGGTGTCATCCACCCTGTATCTGTGCACTTCATTTTTTTCTACCTAAGTAAACTACACCAACATTTCTTCTTGCTTAAATACATTTTGTTAGTTTTGGCCCAGCTCTCCATTCTGTTCATTTTGAATTCTGATCCTGTCTTATGGAGTATTAGCCATCCCTCCTAATTTTGGTGTCATCTGCAAACATAAGATTTGATTGAAATATTATCTCTAGGAATCTTTAGGTTCTATTGTGACTCTAGGAATCTTTTATTGGATATAAATCATAGAATCACACTAAGGACCTCATCCCATTTATGTCCTTAAGCCTGGGGACAACGAGAGCATCCGTGGGCAGCAGGGTAAATCCGGCACACTGCAGGGGAAACCATTGCCCACACCCCATGTTGCCACCTTCCCCATCTCATGGGGAAAAATTGATGCCACCTGGCTTCCCCTTCGTGCTGTCTCAGACTTACCAATGACTTCATCACCCAGGGCATTTTTAGCATCCTAGGATGCTTCCCCGCCTGTCCAGCGATGGATGGGCATGCTGTATATCACACGAAGTTGCTGGACTTCCAGTGGAGGCCTCTCCCACAAACTTGGAGCCAGCACAGATCTGCATGGCTTTGGAGATGCATCCCTCAAGTGATGGGGAAAGCATCGCCACAATGTAGCGGTGTGTGGAGGGACAGATTTGCCCAGCTGCCCCTCAGTTTGCTAGCAAAGCTAGGCAAAGCAAGATGCTTCACCTGGCTAGTGTGATTAGGTCCCTAATGAGGACATGGGAAGTCACCTGTGTTCTCAGGGCTCTGTCGTAAGACGATTCCAGGACAAAGCCCCCAGAAATAACTCTGCATCATGTGATGAGCTTCATCAGGCTCCATCCTGGAAGCGTGCTAGGATAGAGCCCAAGCCTCATGCGATGATATCCAAAAAGATATAATGATTTCTAGAGAAGATATGTATTCAATCATTTGTATGTCATCCAGATCAATTCTATGGCCAACTTCAGGTGGAAGTTCACCAGAGTCACACTGAAGGACCTAGGGATTCTTAAAGAAGTGTTCTCTCAGTAAAAAAAAAATAGCATTTTATTTGTGGTTTTTCACTTTCAACAGCATCTTGTGCCCCTAATCCCAGCAAAGCTGACTGTAATGCAAGCCTGCACAACCTGTGGCCCTCCAGGTGTTTTGGACTTCAGCTCCCAGAATTTCTAGCCATTAGAACAGCTGGCTAGAGCTTCTGGAAGTTGGAGGCCCAAACACCTGGAGGGCCGCAGGTTGTGCAGATCTGCTGTACAGGCTAGTTGCTAGTATAGAATGACATAGTCATCTGAATGACTTGTTAGATTACAGTTCTGAATGATGACACCACTCACTAAAAAGTCCACATGGCAGCAATTTGAACCATAAATTGAAAATAAGTCAGTATGTTTACTTGAAAGTACATCCGTATCAACATAACTCAGAGAAAATGTGTGCATTTTTTGTACCAGAAAGTGTAAGATTCAAGTATGTGGTCTGCCCATTAATCAATTTTTCTGTCCTATATTCTGACTCTAGAGCTGAAAATGCTGCTTCCATATTAATTCCATGCCCTTGAAGAGGTCTTATATCCCCATCAGTTCCTAGAGAGAAATCTGAATATGACCTACTTGCACTTTTTTTTTGCTTTCTATACTTCTGTCTAATATATGAGTCAACTCACACTAGGAAAGTTGGAGAGACTTAACACCCAGAGCAGAACTGTGGGAGAAAGTATTCAAAGATGATATTCCTCGGGCCAAGTCCTATCATAACAGCAAAATCTTGGGTGAAGAGATTGCATATCTCATTCTTTCAACAACAAACATAATGATTTGATAGAAGACTGCAGTCCTCCTGCAGCAGGTATTCCCTTGTGGTGTTTTTTGAGTTTTCTACTTTCCATAACCACAGAAATGTTAGAATGTTTCCATAACTGGTTATTTCATGGACAGGGTCACCCTGACATCTGTCATCCGTGTGAGTTGATTTCAGTTTTTGTTTCTATTCCCGTCCTTTTAGTTGGCCAATATTTGCCAGGAGTGAAAGTGTGCACTTCACTCTCTGCTAAATGGAAAACCACTTGACTTCTGCAAGGGTTTTCAGGTCTTGTCCCATACAGCTTTCAGGCATAGCTTGTACAACAGGCCCCATTTGTCACTTAAGCAGAGGCCAGGCATTAGATCGGCTAATCTCTTTCAGATTTAAGAGGCTCTGGACTGCTAGGATTTCTCTGCCAAAAGATAACTTTACAACCCTGATAATAAGGCACTCAGTGATACTTAAATGTCTGCTGCTGCCTGAGCTTGCACGAACAGCTCTTGTCTGACAAGCTTTTGTTAAACATGGAAAAGCAATTGCTGACCTTTCAGAGGAAGGAGAATGGAGCCCAAATACTTTTATCCAAAGATGTCCGAATGCAGCTTTCAATCTGACATTAGAAAAGATACAAAAAAAAAAATCTAAAAGAAGGTTTGTGCCTTCAGTAATATATGGCAGCATATGATATGTAAGGGCTCCCTGGTAGTGCAGCAGATTAAACCACTGATCTGCTGAATTTGCTGACCGAAAGGTGGGTGGTTCAAATCCAGGGAGTGGGGTGAGCTCTCGCTGCTAGGCCCAGCTTCAGCTGACCTAGCAGTTCAAAACATGCAAATGTGAATAGATCAATAGGTTCTGCCTTGACAGGAAGGTAACGGTGCTCTGTGCACTCATGCCAATCACATGGCCTTGGAAGTGTCTACAGACAACGCTGGCTCTTCGGCTTAGAAATGGAGATGAGTACCACCACCTCAGAGTCAGACACGACTAGACTTAATGTCAGGGAAAACCTTTACCTTTACTATGATATTGTAAAATTAATGGTATCTTATTCATTTAAGATGACAGCATGTCCTATAATGAAAGAGAAGGGGCATTTGCCTTGAATAGGAGATTTTGCACATCTCCAAAATGTCAACAAATTATTATCTGTTTCATCCTTTTTATATTGCCAAGAATCAAGAGAATGGTTTATGGCATCCTAGCTTGAGATGGTGGTGGATGAGTGTTATTTGCTACTAGAGAGAGGAACTTTTTAACGGTGGTATTTGATCTATGAAATGCCTCCCTCAATGAAATAGATTGGTGTCTATATTATACTAGTTGGTGCCAACTGAAGACCTTATCACTTTCCCAGGTGTTTTTAGAACAATTCAAGTGCCCCCATATCTTATAGGTCTTGTCCTGTTGCTGCTTTTAATTTCGCTGTATATGAAGTAATGGTTTATTTTTTGCTGCTAGATTCATTTTGGTTTCATATTCTAATCCTTCAGTTATTGTATGGATGGAGAAGGTGCAGCCCCTGAAGCTCCTCACCACATATCCCTCAAAGCCCTTTATTTTCTCCATTTTTTTTAAAAAAGCAATTTTCAGCAAAATTCATCCAAATGTCATACAAGAACCCCCCAAATATGTACTAACGCCCCAGAAGAACATATATACACAAAACACCACAAAACGTACACAATACCTCTGTTGTAATTTGCTTTCTTCCCAAGATGACAACCAGAAGTGATATGATATGTGTCCAGTTTGGGTATATAAATTTTCTCTTGTGCCAGTGTGAGTGGGCAAGCTTACAAAAACTCTGGACACATAGACTAAGGCCCCTTTCAAACTGCTTCTATATCCCAGGATCTGATCGCAGATTATCTTCTTATCCCAGAATATCTGGCAGTGGAGACTCATATAATCCAGTTTAAAGCAGCTAATCTGGGATCAGAACCTAGGATATAGGACAGTGTAGAAAGGACCAAAGATTTGCTTCTCCTTTGTAGCAAGGACCAACAGAGGAAGGCTATGGAGTTCATCCAGCCTGAAGGCAGGTTGTTTGACTTCATGAGCTGAACTGGCTTACTACCAGACATCTTTTATTCTATGTATTAGTATATTGTAAAGGCCATAAAGTTGATGGACTGTGCAGGCCCATTAGTCAACATGAAAGGTAGGTTGACGACTAATGAAAATAGGAGCATGGAAGAATTCAGTACCTTCTTTCCCTCAAGTCGCTTTGAAATGGCAACCAGATGTTGAGTTCTTTGACATGAATAACAAAACTGGAACACATTAGTGTAGGTTCTAGTCGCATAATATGGCATGTAAGACCCAAGGTAAGATAAAAAAGGCATATGTGATCCAGTTTGTAGGGTGTGATGAAATTCATCCCATGTTAGTAAAAGAATTTAGATGTTTTCAGAGGCATCTTATTTTTAATATTTTGAAATCTCATGGAACAGAGGTGAAGTTCTTGAGAGTTGAACAGAATAACTGTTACAGCATTGAGAAAAAAATGTCAGGGTGCCGAAGAAACTGCAATCCACCGAAAATAAGTCTTACATAGATGGCAACATTGATTTGAATTTTATGAAAACTGCATTCTTCTCAGATTGAGGAGACTAGGAGTACATCTCCACTATTGAATTAACACTGTCACCCCCTGAACCGCCATGGCTCAGTGCAATGCACCTTAGGAGCTGTTGCTTTAAGTTTTATAAGTTCTTTCTTTAGCCTTTTCTGCCAAAGAGTGCTGGTGGGTCACCAAACTAAAGTTCCCAGGCTTCCATTGCTTGGAGCTGTGACACTCAAAGTGGTGTCGAACTGTGTTAATTCTACAGTGTAGACACTCCCTAGGACCTAGAGCAATCGATTCAAAATGCAGGAAAAGAGATTCCATCTAAACGTTAGAAGGAACTTCTTTGTTTCTAAAGAATTTAAGATGCCAGGTGCCTAATATAAGTAATGGATGTATAAAGACCACATTGGACGGAGGTTTCATGCCTCCTGATTTCATGTCTTTGCAATACTAAAAATGCCGGATGAATGGCTTTTTCAGAATGCCCCAAGCATTCTCAAAGCTTTATTTGTTGTTATTTGATGTCAAGACAACTTAGATTTGTGGAATCCCATGAATCCTATGACCTCCAGGAATTATAATCGCCCACAGACCTGCTCAGGCCCTGCAAAACCAGGGTTGTGGCTTCCTTAACTGCTTAATCCATTTGTATCCTTTCAATTTTTTTTGGTGCTGCATTCCAGCACCATATTTCAAATGACCAAACTTCATATTTTGCACCATCTTCTTGTGTCTAAGTATTTTGATGTGACAGGTGTACATATCTGCAGTTCTTTGCATAGTTAATTAAACATGCTCATACCATCATCAAAACCGCATTGAGTCGCCTGTCAAGGGCTGAAATATGCGGTATAAAAGTGAAGCAAATAAATAAATAAATAAATAAAGCCTATTTCAGTTTCAAGGCAATGTACTGTTTAGAAATTAAATGTAGAAATTAATAATTTTATTTCTATCCTGCCCTTTCCAAAAAATGAGGCTTCAAAACAGCTTGCAAATTAAAATAAATACAATACTGTTAAAACATACACAAATGACATAAAAATAGAATTAAGCAATTAAAAGCATTAAAACCAATTAAAACATACATTGAAATGACAAAAATTTAAGAACAATGCAGGCACTTCAACAGTTTAATCCTTCAATTATGTTAAAAGCAACAGCAGAAAAAATACATGTTTTTTACCTCCTACTGAAAACTTATATTCTACAGACTGACCTCTTTAGGAATATCCATTTTTCTGCATACTTTTAAAAAATGCAGATATAGAAAGGTAAAAGTAAACATGTCTTTAGTAAAACAGTTGGATAAACATGGGCATAGGGACACTGAATTTTATAATTGGAAAGGGCTTTGGAGGCTGAAGGAACTCTGGAGAATTCCAGCAAAAAAACCCAAACAAACATAAAACAAAAATCAAAATCTAGGACAGCAGGGCCATTTTTAGATCAGTTATAATAAGTGGTGAACTGCGTGGTTTGTTTTATTTAAATATTTCTATTCTATGACATCATTCTGTAGAGTTTGATACATTACACTTAGCATTGCTCTAAGAGTGAATCCCTGAAGCGAGTTAGTTTGGGAATAAAGGATCAGGGCTGAATCCATTTTTAGCCCTATTAGAGTAGACTTGTTGAACGAATTGGATTTCTATACCTGTTGACTTCGTTGCTACAGTTTTTGCCTTCAAGACAACTCTAACTTATGGTAACCATATCATAGGGAATTTTTTTTAGCAAAGTTTGGGCTGTAAGCTGCCCCGAGTCCCCTAGGGGAGATGGTGGCAGGGTATAAAAATTAAGTTATTATTATTATTATTATTATTATTACTAAAGTTTATTCAAAGGAAGGTTGCCATTGTCTTTTTTTAAAGCTGAGAAAATGTGATTTGTTGATTTGCCCTTCAGCAATTAATTTAGAGGCTGTGCTCTGACTAAATTTATATTAGAAATTGAATTTATACTCGAGAGTCTTATGTGACTAGTGGGAGTGGTGACAGGGCAAAAATGGTGGCAGTTAACTTCGACTTATAGTGTCGAAGAGAAACTTCCAATTCACCTATCCTCAATAGCCTTGTTTAGGTCCTGCTGACTCAGGGCGATGGGATCCTTGATTGAATCTTCTTCTGCTCCTACTGTGAACATTTCAGGTTAGGCACCTTGGCTTCTAGGGAGATGTGCTCTATTTCTTCGTCTTTTTATCAGTCCATATAATCTGTAGAACTCCTGGATCATATTTCAAAGAAATTGATTTTATTCCTATTGGTTTTCTTTACAGTTCGGCTTTTACAACCATACATAGAAATGGGAAATATGATGGCATGGACAATTCCAACTTTAGTATTCAGTGATAAATCTTGACACTTCAGGATTCAAATCCTATGTGAACCATTTCAGTGTCTGTTTCATCTGTGGTCATAGGTTGATAAAAGGTAGCATTCTGTTTCTCCATATTCTGTCGTAATGCTAGCCTTTTGACAATGGCTGCATAGCTAACAGCAATGATCAAGGCAGATTAGAGGGGTAGCATGACTTCCCTGGATCTAGACACTATACTATTTTTGGCCTGCATAAATAGGAGTATAGTGCCTAGATCCTGGAAAGTCATGCTACCCCTCTATTATGCCTTGGTCAGACCACACTTGTAGTACTATGTCCAATTCTGGGGACTGAAATTTAAGGGAGATGTTGACAATCGGGAATGTGTCCAGAGAAGGGTGACTACAATGATGAAGGATCTGAACAACAAGCCCTAAGAGGAACGACTTAAAGAGCTGGGCATGTTAGCCTGCAGAAGAGAAGACTGAGAGGAGACATGATGGCTATGTATAAAATGTGGGGGAAGTCATAGGGAAGAGGGAGCAAACTTGTTTTCTGCTGCCCTGGAGACTAGGACACGGAACAATGGCTTCAAACTACAGGAAAGGAGATTCCACCTGAACATGAAGAAGAACCTCCTGACTGTGAGAACTGTTCATCAGTGAAACTCTCTGCTCCAGAGTGTGGTGGAGGTTCCTCCTTTGGAGGCTTTTAAACAGAGGCTGGATGGCCATCTGTTGGGGGTGCTTTGAATGTGATTTTCCTGCTTCTAGGCAGGGGGTTGTACTGGATGAACCACAAAGTGTCTTCCAACTCTATAATTCTATGAAGGCAACAAGAAGACCATAAGCAGAGGATCTGTGGAGGCCTCTGAAGGAGAAGGAGAAGGAGAAGGAAAAGGAGAGCTTAGAAATGGTAGCTGGACATGAAGACGGAAGATAAAACTGGTTTTTGACAGGCTTGTGGACTGAGGAAAAAAACTGTCCACATATCTGTTTAATTTTTACAGGAAGTTAAACAAATTAAAATGGGGTGTGAGGAGACAGTGAAGTTTATGTTTATAAACCAAAGCTTAGAAAGAAAGCTCTTTTGGATCGTCTCCTCTTGGGCAAGCCACTGATTTGAAGCCAGCAGACTTTGGGTGTGAGACATACTGTCCTTTGGCACAGCCTGTTCTTTTCTTTGTCATGTCATTTTAACCTAATCCCAATCAGTTCAGAAAGTATCAGGGGGGCTGGACTTCAAGGGGCCCTCAAAGATGGATGTTTTCATCCTGCAACAATGCAACTCTGTCTCCATTTCTGATGGGTGTTTCTTCAAACACAATAATAACTCCTGGAAAGTAGCCAAGAATCACTAGGGTTATTTATAATATTGATGGAGTTCCTTAAGTATGAAGCTTCTCAAAATAATATTATATTTACAATTTTAATCCCCAAGTGTAGCTTTAATGCTTTTACTTGATGGGGATTCTAGATTTTGCATCTGTGTTATATTTTATGCTGTTTCTCTAGGTCTACTAGTCATGCTGCCTTGAACTGCCTTGTGGAAGAAAGGCAGGGTATAAATCAACAATAGATAAGTCATAATAATTGTGTTACTTTTTAAAAGGCTTTTTTGTACCTGATCTCATGGCTGTGTGCCTCATTTTGATCTCAAAGCAAGTATCTATCTATCTATCTATCTATCTATCTATCTATACATACATACATACATACATACATACATACATAATTTATTTATATTCTGCTCTATCTCCCCGAGGGGAGTCAGGGCGGATTACAAAACACATATATGGTAAACATTCAATGCCGTTATGCAATTAACAAGGACAGACAATACATAACAGAGGTAAAGGCTTTCCCCCATTTTTTGCATTTCCAGCATCTGGAGGGTGTGTTCTACTCTGGCCACGGGGCAGTGGGCGTGGGTGGGGTGCTGTCACTTCATCTTCCATGCCGAGGAGCTTTATTGTCTTTAGACGTCCTCCTGATCGAATTGCCAGCATGTCCTTATGGGTGCCTTTTATTACCTCCCCGCTTAAAGCAGTACCTATTTATCTACTTACCTTCTGTTTTCGATCTTCTAGGTAGGCAGAGAGCTGGGACTGATGACGGGTGCTGACCCTGACCCGAGCTTGAACTGTCAACCTTTCAATTGGTAGGATTTTCTGCAGCTTAGCAGTTTAACCTGCTGTGCTAAGCCTGGCCTCAAGTGACTTTGATATCAGGGTTCTGTGGCAAATGTTGTGGCAGTGCTTTGGCAGCCCAAAGGAAAAAGGCACCATTTATTTTGCCTTTTGACCACCAGGATCCTGATCAACTAATCTTTTAAAAATAGTGACACCTGCCACCCAACAATCTGACTTGCCCCCATCCCTGATGGCATCAAATGGACAATAGTATAAGAGCAGTGTTTCCTCTCTAGGAAACTGCAGATCAAGGAATGAGTGTTGCTGTTGCTGTTGTTGTTGTTGTTGTTGTTGTTGTTGTTGTTGTTGTTAAAAACACACATTAAAGCATAAAACAAATGCTTACACTGTAGGAACACTGTGTGTTCCTACAGTACCAGAACAGAAGCGGATACAGATTGTTTCTCTGGTATAGGCAACCCTTGGATACCCTATTGCTGGTATTTCTATTGGAAAAGCTCTCATTCAGTCTAATCCTCCCTTGAAACTGAGAGGCGCAGTGGGCCTGATCCAGATTCCCTCCTCCAATGTCTGCCATTTACTTTTTAAAAGTAATTGGAAGAAATACTGATTTTGTGACTGACAACTCATGAAGTTTTGTCCTCAGAGACTATTATGCCTTGACTTTGCTCTTACCCCATTTAGTTTGTTTATAATAAAGTTTTGTTCCAGAAGGTAGAGATCAAACAACATTGCTCAAATGAGTCATCAACTGTGAACCATTATCTGTTATTAACTCACCTACAATTTTCTGGCAAGAGAATCATGATGTCTAATGTTATCACAATCTGCACTATTTTATAAGTTGCCTTTCAGAAAAAAAGATCTATGGACTCAATTGAAGTAGATCTTTTTCCATTTCATGTGCAGTTCAGCAAAATTTCAGGTTCTGCTCCAGAGTATTGCGTTATTTTTCTTCAATTATTGGTTATTTTTAGAAACCTGCAGACTTGAAGCCTGGCCCTGTGTAACATTTTTGCTATACACAGATTTACACTAGTGACTGAAGTATATATTAATGTAACATGAGTATGTACCAGATTCAACACATGGGTGTAGGCAGTCCAGTATGACAATATATGATGTTCCTCATACATCACTTTCAATCTTAAAGTAGCATAAGAATCAATTGCTAAAACCTTAAACTATTTCTAGTTTTGTGATCATTTACCTGTACCCTCCAACATTTCACAGATGAAAAATCAGACCAGGCAAAAGGCCACAAAGGTTATTAATGAGGATGAAAACACATAACTATTTTGAGCACAGAAGGCCTGAAATTGATGTACTGAGTTTAGAAAGGACTGTAGAAAGAAAAAAGAAAAAGGGGGGGGGGGGAAATCAGTCAGCCTACCAGGAGTAATTTATTTATTTATTTATTTACAGTATTTTTGTCCTGTCTTTCTCAGCCTGAAGGCAACTCAAGGAGGCTTATAAAATTGGCAACAATTCGATGCCACAACAGTCATAAATATTATTAAAAACCTTTAACATAACATAATAAAAATCCATATAAAAACCATTAAAACTATAATCACCAATGTCCTCCAGTTAAACCCATTTTCCATTTGCATCGTTTTAAGCCATTCCATGTTCACCCTTTCATAGTACCATGTTTATCTATTACGCTGCAGTTTCAAAAGCTTGTTTGAAGAGCTAGGTTTTTACTTTTTTCTGGAAAATCAGGAGAGAAGGGGCCACTCTAATATCCCTAGGAAAGGAGTTCCACGGCCGAGGGGCCATTACTGAGAAGGCCCTGTCTCTCATTCCCACCAAATATGCCTGTGAAGAAGGCAGGATTGAGAGCAGGGCCTTCCCAGACAATCTTAAGTTCCTAGATGGTTCATAAGGAGAGCCAACACTTTGAATTGTGCCTGGTAGCAAACTGGCAGCCAGTGGAGCTGGGACAACAGAAGAGTTATATGTTCTCTGAGCACTGCTTCCGTTAGTAATCTAGCTGCCGCCCGCTGAACCTTTGAAACTTCCAAACAGTCTTCAAAGGCAACCCCATGTAAAGCACGTTGCAGTAATGTATATGGAACGTAACCAGAGTGTGGACTACCATGGTCAAGTCAGACTTCCCAAGGTACGGATGCAGCTGGTGCACAAGCTTTAACTGTATAAATGCTCCCCTGGTCACTGCTGAAACCTGGGGTTCCAGGCTCAACGATGGATCCAGGATCACTCCCAGGCTGCGAACCTGAGTGTTCAAGAGTAGTGTAACCCCATCAAATACAGGCTGTAACCCTATATCCTGTTCAGCCTTTCGACTGACCAGGAGTACCTCTGTCTTGTCTGGTTTCAATTTCAGTTACTCCATCCCTTCCTCTCCTCATTTTCATGAGTTAAATGAAGATCCATCTACACTGTTGACACCAATTCAATGGATCAGTGTTACGAAACCTTTGGATTTCTAATTTGTTGAAGCACAGCAATATTTTTAACCCTCTCACCCCCCCCCCCCCCCATTGAGCTAAGGAGACCCCATTTACGGATGGGACTGGCAGTTGAAGAAACAGTGAGTTAAAGTACACAAGCCTGCAAATTATTGTACTGCAGGTCCTACAATTCTTTTCTTTTTGTCCAGAACTTAGAAACCTGTTTTTTAAAGATCATTTTCAATGAGGGAAACCAAACAAAAGAACTGTAACTTTATCAAGGATTTTCTGGTTAGAGTGACCTAGAAAAACTCATGGCTAATTTGCATAGTGCTATTTCTTGGCTTCAATGTCTGGTATCCAGCCCAGTGACCCACAAAACTTTTGATACAGACTTGCCAACTTTTCTTTTTTTGGCAGGGATTTTAATACCTGCATGGCAAGGAGAGATCCAAGAAGTAAGTCTTTTCCTTCTCATTGTGCATGTCAGAGAAAGCTCCCACTGATAAACTTCCAGCGTCTACACAGCTGTTAAACCTGCAAGAGCCTGGGAGACAAACAACAATGGGCATCTTTTATTGTAAGAAACAGCAAGAAGAGCCTTGCTTGTGAATCAGATGTTAGAATCCTGCCATTTCCCCATGCAGTATGACTATGATGGCATTGGCAGGGAAAAAAATCGCCATGGCAGTGAAGGAAGTGAAACACTGGAGATAAAGGAGATTCTTGTCTTCTTGCTGCCTTCTCTTGCCACTCCTATGGATGCATCTGTACTGTAGAATTAGTGCAGTGTGACACCACTTTAACTATCTTGGTTCAATGATATGGATTCCTGGGAGTTGTAGTTTGTTGAGGTTTTAGAACTATTTGACAGAGAATATAAAAGACCTAATAACAGCACAACTCCCATGACCCCATAGCACTGAATCATGCCAGTTAAAGTGGTGTCAAACTGCATTAAATCTACAGTGTAGATCAGGCATGGATAAGCTTTGGCCTTCCAGGTGTTTTAGACTTCAACTCCCACAATTAATAACAGCCTACTGTGGGAGTTGAAGTCCAAAACACCTGGAGGGCCAAGGTTTGCTCATGCCTGGTGTAGATGCACTCTATGAGCCCTTCCACACAGCCCTCTATCCCAGAATATCAAGGCAGAAAATCCCACATTATCTGAGTGTAGACTCAGATAACTCTGTTCAAAGCAGATAATGTGGGATTTTCTGCCTTAATATTCTGGGATATAGGGCTGTGTGGAAGGGCCCTAGGTTAGGATTAGGGTCACCTATAATATAGGGTTTTATAGGGTTGCCTATTAAACCCTACATGGTTCCGGCCCAGTTTACCTGTCCAAACATATCTTCCTCTATAAACTATCAATTACTTTCAGATCTTCCGGAGAGGCCCGGCTCTCAGTCCCACCACCTTTGCAGTTGCGCTTGTTGGGAACGAGAGACAGGGTCCTCTCTGTGTTGGCCCCCTGGCTATGGAACTTTCTCCCCAATGAGGTCTGCCCCCTCCTTCCTGACATTCAGAAAGCAACTGAAATCCTGGCTTTGGAATCAGGCATTCACAAATTGATGGATTGAACCAGTAAAGACTAAGAGTTATTGGACCACAATGTTTGGATTGAGTTGGATGATAATCTTAACTCAGCGAACTGTCTTTTATATGTATTTTATAACTTATTTATTATCTATGTTGTTTTTAAAATGTTATTTATTGTGTAGCATTGAATTGTTGCTGTTGTTAGCTGTCCTGAGTCCCTCCACGGAGGTAGAGAAGAACGGGATATAAAGGTTACCCAGGGGGAAAAGAGTAGAACTGCAAACAAAGGGCAAGGAAAGATTTTCAACTATAATGTCCGGCCCAATTCCAGCAGCAGTCACACATCAACACAGACCTGGCACTCCAAAACCATCACTTTCTATTCTCCAAAATATTTTTTAAAAGAGCCACCATGATGTAATGTTTTGAGTATGTGAATCCGTACTCAGCCATAGAAACCCAGTGGGTGCCCTTGGGCAAGTCACACAAAAGGCAACCCTCTTCTGAATAAGTCGTGTCAAGAAAACCCCTATGATATGGCCACCAAAAGCCAGAGCTGACCTGCAGGCTTTAACAACAATCTTGGCCTGATTAAAGCCAATGAGCTTTGAGCAAATGCCTAAAGGGAACTGGATTGGAGGGCCCCTGTTGCCCCTGCCAATGTATTATTATACATTATGCATCTTTTGGAGTCCCTGATGGCACAGCAGGTTACAGCGCTGAGCTGTTGAATTTGCTGACTGAAAGATTGGTGGTTCGAATCCGGGGAGTGGGGTAAGCTGCTACTGTTTTGCCCCAGTTTCTGCCAACTTAGCACTTCGAAAACATGCAACTGTGAGTAGATCAATAGGTACCACTTTGGAGGGAAGGTAATGGCGCTCCATGCAGTCATGCCGGCCACAGACCTTGGAGGTGTCTATGGACAACGCCAGCTCTTCAGCTTAGAAATGGAGATGTGCACCACCAAAGAGTAAGACATGACTGGACTTATGTGAAGGGAAAACATTTACCTTTAGTTATGCATCTTTTGGTTAGCCTAATAATAAATGTATCGCTTTGAAGGGGGCTGTGGCACAGTTGGCTAGGAGTCAGTTGCATTAAAATCACCACTGACCGAAAGGTCATAAGTTTGAAGCTAGCCCGGGTCGGAGTAAGTTCCCGACCATTTGTCTAGCTTGCTGTCGACCTTTGCAGTCTGAAACACAATTGCATCTGTCAAGTAGGAAATTTAGGTACCGCTTATGCGAGGAGGCTAATTTAACTAATTTATGACACCATAAAAATCTTCAGCAGCGGGTGAAATAATGAGGAAGTATTCCATCAAGTACTCAGTGTCGCAAGTGGGCCATGAAGCGACAGATCTCCCGGTGGCCGGAATTCAAGTATACCCTCATAAAGCTTAAATTGCCTCTGTGTTTGTCTATCTATGTTGTGTGTCTATGGCACTGAATGTTTGCCATATATATGTGCACTTTAATCCGCCTTGAATCCCCTGCGGGGTGAGAAGGGCAGAATATAAATACTGTAAATAAATAATAAATAAATTTGATGTGTATTTTGTATTTTTTTTTTTTAGTATTAAGACTACGATTTGCCTCACTTGAATTGACACTCAATTGACATTCAACTATACAATTAAGTTATTAATGCTAATTAGGGTGGTGGGCTCTCTAACCTACTCACCTCTCCAAAAAGAACAGCACAATAGTGACTTTAGCAGTGTCTCTTTAACAATGATGCTGGTTTGGCGAACCATTGCATTACAAAGTCATTATTAATGACATGATAAATGTCCAGAGGGTGATTGGAATGGCGATCTATGAAATTTAATCTGAAATACATGCCTCATTCTGTTTTCAGTGTTCCTGCTTGGACACCACCAAACATGATGGCTGGTTATCATGATACCTCCAAATGACAATGTTGCATTAAGAATTTAAAAGCTGCTCTGAGTTACTACAGAAGGCCAGCTGATGCTCTTTAACTTTTTTTACTTGCTTTTCCAGAGCAAGAGAATTAATAATGCTTTGTTTCTGTGTACTGCCACAGTGCCTCCTATTGTCGCAGTGTCAAAATGCAAGTGGGATTCTGTCTAAGAGATTCTGTTAGAAAGAGATACAGTCTGGTTTATCTCACCTGATTGGGAAAAAAACTTTTGCAAAAAATGCATTGCTTCTTCTGTCTGTCAGTGTTTTGCTATTTCTTTTTCTTCTACACTTTGTGAGCCTTTATTTCAGATGTAAATGTCAGACCTCAACACCGTTCACATTTTAAAACAATAGAACAATCAGAGCTCCAAATGGCAACAAATGGCAAAAACAGCACCAGGAAGACAGGAGAAGACAACAGCAATTTATCAAGTTAATCTTTTATAAGGAAAAGTTTTTTTAAAAAATGTGCTATATATAGGTTGCTGTGAGTTTTCCGGGCTGTATGGCCATGTTCCAGAAGCATTCTCTCCTGACGTTTCACCCAATCTATGGCAGGCATCCTCAGAGGTTGTGAGGTCTGTTGGAAACTAGGCAAGTGGGTTTTATATATCTGTGGAATGCCCAGGGTGAGAGAAGGAGCTAATAATAATAATAATAATAATAATAATAATAATTGCATTTTAATGCCTACGTTTTGCATGGTTTTCAATACAGACACTTCCAATGGCAGTTGTATTCAGTAGTTAAAACCTGGCCCGAGTTACTACTTCTATAGTAGTTGATGCTCTTTTAACCTTTTTACTTGCTTTTCTAAAACAGAGAGTCTCTATAATAGACATAATTTAATTGGTTGTTGTTTATTCATTCAGTCGCTTCCAACTCTTCGTGCTCTCATGGACCAGTCCACGCCAGAGCTCCCTGTCAGCCGTGGCCACCCCCAGCTCCTTCAGAGTCAAGCCAAGGATCCCATCCATCCATCTTGCCCTTGGTCGGCCCCTCTTCCTTTTCCTTCCATTTTCCTCAGCATCATTGTCTTCTCCAAGCTTTCCTGTCTTCTCATTATGTGGCCAAAATACTTCATCTTTGCCTCTACTATCCTTCCCTCCAATGAGCAGTCTGAATTTATTTCTTGAAGTACGGACTGGTTGGATCTTCTTGCGGTCCAAGGCACTGTCAGAATTTTCCTCCAGCACCACAGTTTAAAAACATCTATCTTCCTTCACTCAGTCTTCCTTATGGTCCAGCTCTCACATCCGTAGGTGATTACTGGTAATACCATTGCTTTGACTATGCGGATCTTCATTGCCAGTGTGATGTCTCTACTCTTCACTATTTTATCAAGATTGGTCATTGCTCTCCTTCCAAGAAGTAAGCGTTTCTTATTTCCTGGCTGCAGTCTGCATCTGCAGTAATCTTTGCACCTAGAAATAAAAATCTGTCACGGCCTCCACGTTTTCTCCCTTTATTTGCCAGTTATCAATCAGTCTGGTTGCTATAGTCTTGGTTTACTGATGTTTAACTGCAACCCAGCTTTTGCACTTTCTTCTTTCAACTTGGTTAGAAGGCTCCTCAGCTCCTCCTCGCTTTCAGCCACCAAAGTGGTGTCATCTGCATATCTAGGGTTGTTAATGTTTCTTCCAGCAATTTTCACCACAGCCTTGCATTTGCCAAGCCCCGCACATCATAGGATGTGTTCTGCATACAAGTTGAATACAACCCTGCCATACGTTTTTCCCAATCTTGAACCAGTCTGTTGTTCCGTGGTCAGTTCTTACTGTTGCTACTTGGTCCTTGTACAGATTCCTCAGGAGAGAGACAAGGTGGCTTGGTATCCCCATCCCACTAAGAACTTGCCACAATTTATTATGATCCACACAGTCAAAGGCTTTAGAATAGTCAATGAAGCAGAAATAGATGTTTTTCTGAAACTCCCTGCCTTTCTCCATTATCCAGCGGATATTGGCAATCTGGTCTCTTGTTCCTCTGCCTTTTCTAAACCCAGCTTGTACATCTGGCAACTCTCTCTCCATGTATTGCTGGAGTCTTCCCTGCAGGATCTTGACCATGACCTTACTGGCATGTAATATAAGTGATAATTTAATTAATTTTTAGCAATAACTTTTTTGGGTGTATTGTGCATTTTGGATGTTGTATCAAAGAACCTTATTTCAATGTATCTATACCAGGCCTGGGCAAACTGCAACTCCCACCATTCCTCACAGCCTCAGGCTGATCCTTTTACCCCTCAGCTGCTTAAGCTTTTAGGAATGGTGGGAGTTGAAGTCCAAAACTCCTGCAGGGCCTGATCAACACTGTAGAATTGAAATAAATATATTAATATAAATAATCAGTGATAGCAGATCACCTTTCAATAAAGGATTCCCCAGGCAGTAAGAAGCCAGACCTTGAAACTGTCAGGCCATCAAATGCTAATCAAGGTGGCCAATTGAAACATTCCCACCGGCCTCCAACAGACAAGAGTTCTTTCTCTCACAACCTCCGAGGATGTCTGCCATAGATGCAGGTGAAACGTCAGGAGATAATGCTTCTGGAGCATGGCCATACAGCCCGAGAAAATTACAACAACCCAGTCATTCCGGCCACGAAAACCTTTGACAATACATAGAATTAATGTAGTTTGACACTGTATTGTCGAAGGCTTTCATGGCCGGAATCACTGGGTTGTTGTAGGTTTTTTCGGGCTATATGGCCATGGTCTAGAGGCATTCTCTCCTGACGTTTCGCCTGCATCTATGGCAAGCATCCTCAGAGGTAGTGAGGTCTGTTGGAACTAGGAAAACGGGTTTATATATCTGTGAACTGACCAGGGTGAGACAAAGGACTCTTGTCTGCTGGAGCTAGGTGTGAATGTTTCAACTGACCACCTTGATTAGCATACAATGGCCTGACTGTGCCTGGAGCAAACTTTTGTTGAGAGGTAATTAGATGTCCTTGTTTGTTTCCTCTTTGTTGTTGTGCTGTTGCAATTTTAGAGTTTTTTTTAATACTGGTAGCCAGATTTTGTTCATTTTCATGGTTTCCTCCTTTCAGTTGAAATTGTCCACGTTTGTGGATTTCAATGGTTTTTCTGTGTAGTCTGACGGTGGTTGTGAGAGTGGTCCAGCATTTCTGTGTTCTCAAATAAAATGTTGTGTCCAGTTTGGTTCATCAGGTGCTCTAGTTTGACACTGTTTTATCATGGTTCAATTCAATGGAATCATGGGAGTTGCAGTTTTACAAGGTTTTACAAGGCCAAAGAGTCTGGTGCCTCATGAAACTACAGCTCCCAGTATTGCATAGCACTGAGCCATGGCAGTTAAAGTGGTGTCAAACTGTATTAAATCTACAGTTTAGCTGCTCCTAAGGACGCTCCCTCCCCAACATGCAGTGGCTTCAGCTGCAGAACGTTATTAGATGTAGTGTATTCCTGGCGCCCGCCAGGGGGCAACAGAGAGATGGAAGGGACGGCGCGTACTTTTCAGCCTCTCTACCAAGCGATTAGCTTTATGGCCGCCGCTCAGGCCTTTCCGCTTCCGGTCGGCTGATCGTTCTGGGAGTTGTGACGGTGCGTTTGGCAGAAGCGGAGAGACAGCGACAGAAGCCATGGTGTTGCTAGAGAGCGAGCAGGTCAGGCCGAAGGCTTCATACCCTCATGTGTGGAGCTTATTTAAAGTTGACTTACACACAGATTTAAGAAGCAGCATTTTTTCTTGAGTCAGGAGACTTCCATTGATGAACGAAGCCAGGCATTTTGGGCCACGTAATGCTTAGGCCAGTCTACATTCTGCCGGTTCCAGTCTTAAAATATCTGGAATTTTAGGTTGGTTTCCCCCTGACATTAAGTCTAGTTGTGTCCAACTCTGTGGAGTGATGCTCATGTCCATTTCTAAGCCGAAGAGCCAGCATTGTCCATAAACACCTCCAAGGTCGTGTGGCCGGCATGACTGCATGGAATGCTGTTACCATCCCGCCAGAGTGGTAGCTGTTGATCTACTGACATTTGCATGTTTTCGAACTGCTAGGTTGGCAGAAGCTGGAGCTGACAGCTGGAGCTCACCCCGCTCCCCAGATTCGAACCTGCGACCTTTCGGTCAACAAGATTAGTGGTTTAACCCACTGCACCACTGGGGGCTCCTATCTGGAACTTTAACTCAGCTTTTTATACACTGATATTTGTACATCCATCCACATCTTCATGAACCACACCTCCTTCATAATCTCCCTTTTGTATTGGCTTTGGTATACAGGCAGCTCCCAAGTTGTGAACAAGATAGGTTCTGGAGAACAAGCCCTATTAGGAGCGGCTTAAGGAGCTGGGCGTGTTTAGCCTGAAGAAGAGAAGGCAGAGAGAGGATATGATAGCCATGTATAAATATGTGAGAGGAAGCCACAGGGAGGAGGGAGCAAGCTTGTTTTCTGCTTCCTTGGAGACTAGGACGCGGAACAATGGCTTCAAACTACAAGAGAGAAAATTCCATCTGAACATGAGGAAGAACTTCCTGACTGTGAGAGCCGTTCAGCAGTGGAACTCTCTGCCCCGGAGTGTGGTGGAGGCTCCTTCTTTGGAAGCTTTTAAATAGAGGCTGGATGGCCATCTGTCAGGGGTGATTTGAATGCAATATTCCTGCTTCTTGGAAGGGGGTTGGACTGGATGGCCCATGAGGTCTCTTCCAACTCTTTGATTCTATGATTCTGTAGGTTTGTTCTCAAGTTACACTTGTATATAAGTCAGAACATATAGCTATCAATCTGGATTGCACAGGGTAGGATTAACACCCCTGTGGTGTTTGTTTTGCTCTCTGTGTCCCAGTTCGCAGGATTTCGCCTCTCTTTCGATCCCTGTAGGAATTTGATTTTGAAAAATTGGGCTTGTTTGTTTGTTTATTTAAAGCACTTATATTCTACCCTTCTCACACCAAAGGGGACTCAGGGCAAAGCACAACATATAAATGTCAAACATTCAATGTCGGGACATGACTAGACTAGACTATACACATACGTAAACCTTAAAATCACTTACCTTGACGTTAAAATCCTCTGTTTTAAATTGTGGCGAAAGGATTGCTGATAAAGTGTCAGTGGAGACCCCTTTTCCCCATGATAACTCTTTCAAGAGTGAATTACCCTTCAGAGGGGTAGATTTCTTTCTTTCCGTTGACTCCCCCCCCCCCCCCCAATTCTTAACTACGAGTAATTTGTAAGTCAGATATTTGAAATTTTGGGGACTGCCTGTACATATTTTAGCTTGTGTTTAGTTTGATATACGCTGCAGGTTTAATATTGATAAACAAAGCAGACTATGAAACCAAACCTGAGCCTAGTTTATTCTGCTTTGTTAATAGCAGAATAATGCTGTTTGTCCAAGCGTATCTGCCTCTATGAGTCAGCAACAACAACAACAACTTTATTTTTATACCCCACCTCCATCTCCCCGAAGGGACTTGGTGCACCTTACAAAGGAGATTAAGATCTTCTGGGGATTGATCTTCTCTCAATCCCACCTCCCGATGGGGAGAAGAGACAGGGCCTTCTCAGTCGTGGCCCCTCAGCTATGGAACTCCCTTCCCAGCGAAATTAGATCAGCCCCCTCCCTCCTGAGCTTCAGGAAAAGGCTAAACATGTGGATGTTCAACCAAGCATTCAATGAGTAATCTGTCAGTGCAATAGGAAAAGGTGAAATAGTATAATGACAAATTGGAATGGCTGCAGATTACGATACTGGATTGTGTAATTTTAAATAATCAGTTTTAAGGTGTTATATGTTTTAATGCAGTGGTTCTCAACCTGTGGGTCCCCAGGTGTTTTGGCCTACAACTCCCAGAAATCCCAGTCAGTTTACCAGCTGTTAGGATTTCTGGGAGTTGAAGGCCAAAACATTTGGGGATCCACAGGTTGAGAACCACTGTTTTACTGATTGTTTTAATGCTTATGTTTTTACTGTGTGTGTTGACCTCTAATTGTTGCTTATATGTGTAAGCCACTTTGAGTCCCTTGCGGGGTTGAGAAGTGTGGGGTATAAATGCAGTAAATAAATATTAAATAGGTGTTAATCTTGCATTTCCAAAAATTGGAAATAATAGGACATTTGGCTTAAAACCCGTCATGAAAGAGTGACCCTACACATCTTATTTACAGTTTAGTTGCCTATAAACTGAGGTCAGATTTCAAACATTGCCATGGTAAGAGGACAATATTGTTAAAATCAGTTTTGAGAATGGAATGTTGTTTGCTAACCAGACAAAAATGTAAACTTGTTCTCTTTTGTGGATGTTTTAATGGGAAATGATTTCCTTCATTACAGTTTTTGACAGAGCTAACACGGCTCTTCCAGAAGTGCAGAACCACAGGCAGTGTCTATATTACACTAAAGAAGTGTAAGTATGATAATAAAAAGCAATTAGAAGTACTAAATATATGTTTACTATGCTTCTTTATTTCAGCAAAAAAACCTTTTTAGAAAGCAAGTCACACCTATCACAGCTGTTGTCTTTAGAGGATGGCATTGGCAAATGTCTTATGAACAAAACTTGCCAAGAATACTCTGTGATAGGTTTGCATTAAGATTGCCAAAATGGTTTGAAGGCACACAAAACAACATGAGGATCAATTTTTTTTGCTTCTGAGCTAGAAATCAGAGGCAGAATTAGAATGGGGGAGGAGGTTATGCTCATTTGTTTTCATTGAATCCATATAGAGTACTTGTTGATTTTTTGAATAGCTGTGTAATCTGAGTCCAGTTTAATAAAAAAAAAAATGAAACAATGTTAATAGATGTCTTAATTCTCAACTGGTGTGTCCTAAATTCTCTTCATCGATTTAATGTAGATGATGGTCGGACAAGACCCATCCCACGAAAAGGCCATATTGAGGGTTTTGAGCCTGTTGACAACAAATGTCTTCTCAGAGCAACAGATGGGAAGAAAAAGATAAGCACAGTGGTAGGTAGTATATCGTGGAGAGGTTGCGTTCTGACATAATTGACATCCAAAAAGTTATACGTAGCAAAGTAGATGGTAACGATCACAAATGAAATTGTTTGTAAGTTATTCTGAGAGTGTATAGTTTCCAAGCCTTAAATCCTTCCCCAAGTACTTTAAAGAGCAGTTATTTTGCATCCTTTTGAGATTTAGTATGGCCTTGCAGCATGTTAAGACCAGTATATTAAAGTAATATGTTAAGATAATTGTTAGGATATAATAATCTGTAATCCACTTTGTGATTGGCCTTGATACTCAGTGATTTTTTAATAACACAAATCCTTTTTCTTGTAGGTGAGTTCAAAGGAAGTTAACAAATTTCAGATGGTAAGTTTATATCTGGGTTATTTCACTTTCAGAACATTTAAATGGATTAGCTGCAAATTACCATCAATTTCATGGTTTTTCTTTAAAGGACTTATTTTTTGGTTGCAGGCTTATTCAAATTTACTGAGAGCGAATATGGATGGTTTAAAGAAGAAAGATAAGAAGAGCAAAAATAAGAAGACCAAAGCAACGCAATGACAGAACACCGTATTTCCTCCTGCAGGGGACCCAAATACTGGCTCAGAGCACAGTATTTTTCTTCATGTCACCACTTCTCTTTTGACTTCACTGACACTGCCAGTTGAAAACTGGAATGTAAGCAGCTTATTAATACTGAAAAAGCTCTATGGATTGTGGTTTCAGGAATATATATGGTCAGCTTTCCACATTTGTTTGGGTTACAGGCACAGCAGATCTGCAAAAGTGGGAAAACCATTTTTTTTAACTTGAGAGAAAATCTAGTAGCAATCTCTAGGTCCTCCAGTGCAACTATACAGTTAACTCACACTGGAAGCTGACCATGGAGTTGTGTTGAAGGCCTACAGAGAATATATTAATCATTCCACAAATGATAAAATATTCAGGTGTGAAACCCACATATGGGGAGGGCTGACTGTATGCAAAAAGTCTATATTGCCATGTTGAATAATTTTTGTATCTGATTCGGTTTTATTTTTTGGAAACTAATACAAAAATAAAGAATTTGTTTTTGAAATGTCTTTGTTGATCTTTAAGCTTATTACGTGCTTTTCTAGTACAGCAGGGCCGTACTTTATCTGTATTCTACACAGAAGCCCGTTTTGATCCTTGGTATCTTAAGGTAGGAAAAAGATAGCCCCCTCTGAAGCATTTGGGGACACTTGTCAGTCAGTGCCAAGAGTCTGGACTGACACTGATTTCTGTGGTTTGGGGCAGGGTCTCATGTGCCCTGCTTACAAAAGAAATTGCTATGAAGCTACTTACAGTGGCATTCAGGTTATATTGGCGATTTTGTTTAATGTTTGAAAGTTTGATACACAAGAGTCTAAGGAATTATGTTGCTACTTGAGAACTGATTATGATTGCTTTGGGACTCTTTTCCTTCTCTGCAGCTTTTTCAATGCTTTTGCTCAGTGTAGTTCTTTAGTGTTTGTTGAATTGACAGATAGTTCTGTGGAGCATGGTATGGGCATCTCTTAGCCAGAATTGCAAAATCATTCAAAACCCAAACTTATCCACTTGGGTTGTTAACAGTGACACCTTTGCTTTGTGATGGTTCAATTAACACAAATTGTGTTTCATGCACAAAATTATTACATATTGTGGACAAAATTACCTTCAGATTTTATGTATCAAGTGTATATGAAACATACAAATTTCATATTTTGACCTGGGCTTAATCTCCAGAACATCTTATGTATGTTTATGTAAATACAGATATTAAAAAAATTGAAATGCAAACCACTTTTGGTCCCATGTATTTGAAATAAAGGATGTGCAACTTGTAGTTTAAAATACTAAAAGGCAGGTACCTTAACCAGAATGAATGGTGCTTTGTTGTTCAGTTGCAGAAAGATAAAAATTGAAGATACAGATAAGATGTATCATCTGCCTATCCTGTCTTATCCAGGCATTAATAGAAGTTTAATATCAAAAATGCTTAACATAACAATGCTCTCCCCAATATCTGCTGGAGGGTGTTTGAGGCCTGTTTTCCAAGTGGGTTTAGCCCTGCAAAATATTTAGCCCTACTCTGCATTTAACCATTTGTTTAGTGTATCATTTCTCCTTTTTTTGCTATACAAAAAAGCATCTTTACTTGGTCTTCTCTTCCTTCTCAAAATGAAACTCACATTGCTTTTACCCATCTGTTTTCTTACATGGCTCCCACAGTAGAGAGTGTTTCAACTCCTGAAAAATAAGAATCTGCCTTGTTCAGATTTATCCACTCAGCGGAGTCATATGGGTTTATTCTGTGTAACCAGGGACAGAATGACAAAGAAGAGTGACTTCTGTAACTTGCAAAGATTTACCATTTAAAAATTAGGTTGTTGTGTGTGTTTTTGGGCTGTATGGCCATGTTCCAGAAGCATTCTCTCTCAAATCTCAAAAGATTTGTATTTCTCCCAATTATTTGGGGATGGAGGCTTTGTGTTGTGGCGAGAAAATCTTGTTTTGTACTATGCTTGCTGACCTTTTAGAATCAAACACTTCTAATCTCTGTTCATTGTTTAGACAATGGCAACTGCAAACAGGCATCATAGTAAAACTTTATTTTTATTTTTTTGAAAAAGTCTACTGTACAATATATTGCAGCTTTAAATTTACAGCTTTAAAGAAAGGCAGGTACCTTACAAAGAGAGGCACACAAGCCAGAGCCATCTTGCTCTTGGCACTAGCACTTAAGAATTTTTCACAGTACAAAAATGTGCAAATGTTCCTTCACATTAACTTAGCTGGAAACATGTATATTTGTTTCCAGACAGAACACTATCACTCTAACTTTTATTTCTATTAAACATTCATAACTAAAATATAATTTTGTAGTAGTCATCTCGGTAACTGTAGAGGACAAGCACAGGCACTCTAGGGGACAAAAAGAAACAGATAACATTAGAGACTTCAGCCATTTAGAATATTCTATAACTAGGACTTGTTATAGAGAAAGCAGAGTTTTACATTCAATTGTTTAACAGAAATGTTGCAGTTCTTCAGAGTTTAATCCTGAACAATTTGTGCCCAAGGAATTATATCTACATGCACTAGCCATTCATTAATTTGTTCCATGACTGAGATCTTAACTCAAATTGCTCCTATCTCACAGCAAATTTACCGATTGAAATGCTGTTTATCTGTTCTGGCTCGCCAAATCCCCCCAAATTTCTTTCGTTACATGTTTTTAAATAAGAAAATGTACTTTATAAATAACAAATAATGTATAAATGCACATTTATGTGGAACAATAAAAAAGAAAGAACAACTTTTAAATGGTAGAAACAGAAAGTTGGGGCAAGGAAGCACACAGCTGTTGCAATCCAGAGCAGAGAACGAGGCCTAAGATAACTATCCACCACACTTGGCTGTGAAAAACAATCCTTTTTTATTGAAGAAAAATAGTTACAAAATAAAGGAAAAATGCAAGTCAAAAGCCACAGCAAAATCAGCAAACATGAATTTAAATGAACAAGGCAAAACCACAAGCCTCTCTGAGGAATACTTGAAGCTGTTAGCAATCCACTAACCGTACTTGATATCCTAGAAATCTTCCCAAACTATGGCCAGGGAACCGGGAGAACTGCCAAGGTCTTCATCAATTCTGAAACGATGCCTGAACTGAGGGAATCAGCCTGGCGTATTGCAATTAAAACTCAAGAATCGGTTCCGTGAACCGGCCCACTGTTTTGAGGCCAATGTTTTTAATTCTTGGATTCGGGAGGAACGACGCAAACTGAGTGTTTTATTTCTGTCTTCCCAGATTTGACTCCTTCTGTTGTCATTACAGTTAACAGGTGCAGAAGGGAGGGAAAGTTCAAGGTCTCCCTCTGCAACATTCTCATTAACACTGGTACTTTCATTTTCCAAATCTACAGAAGTTCCTTCCTCACTAATTTCAGGAACATTGGCATTTTCCAAACCTACAGCAGATTCTTCCTCACTAATTTCAGGAGCATTGACATCAGAAGGTACATTTCCACTAGCATCAGTAAATATACTTTCATTAGCATCAGGAGGAACAAACAGAGAATCAGGTTCAAGTTCAAACTCAGGCTGAACCCCAACAACAGCACAAAGTGAAGAGGCAGAAGCATCATTTTCTTCATATTGTACTCATTCCAGCCTCCCTCCCTCTCTTGCTCTCTCTCTCTCTTTATGAAGCCAAACATACCAGTAATAAAAACCACACAAAATAAATTAACCCAAAGTTCTTCAAAGCTGACAAAAGCAGAGTAGATAGCAATCTCCCAAAGTGGACAAGAGCATGAGGCACGGAGGCTGCTCCCTTGAAGCCCTAAACCCCTCTACTCTTGTGCTAGCACTCCCTCTGGCAATAGCTCTTAGCTTAAAATGTTGCTCTTAGGTCAAAGTGAAACTACAGCCGAGTGATCGCTCTGAACTCAAAATGCTCTTAAGTGAGGTTCCACTGTATAGATGCATTCTACTGTCAGAATACAGTCTTAGTGGCTCTGAGATTGCAGCCCTTATCAAAATACCACATAATTGAAAGGATGCCACTAATAATTCAAGCCTAAGACCAGAGGTGGGCAAAGTGTGGGCTGCATCAGGATCAATGTATCATTTGTTTCTGGGTTCCTCCAAGTGGTGTGAACGGCATTTCTACCATGTCTGGACCCCCGTGCCCAGTGGTCAAATACAGCATTTCTCCAAAATATCTACCATCTACATGGGCTGCATTCCCACCACATTTTGCAGGTCCCCTGGGTCAATCCAGGGTAGAGGTCTGCTGCTTTTCCTAAAACTGCCCATCGCCCACATAACTCTCATCAATACATCCAGGATAGACCTTTTTTTAAAAAAAGTCACAACATGGTAAAATTCCCTATACTTCCCAGTGTGGAGATTTGGGGGGGGGGGGGAGCAGGTATACCATTCAAAAGTATCTCGGGGTTAGTGTGGCTTTGCTAGCCTTCCAATTACCAGTCCTGTAACTGGATAATCCTCACCCAACTCAAAACTTGCTTGAAATGACTGCCCTATGCTGTCTATCCCTACCTTAATATTTGAAAAAAAAAATAACATTGAATGTTGAGTATATTTAGTTACATATCATGCATTTATTATCTTACTTTTTTTCGATTTTGATATTGTAGATTTCATCACAAACTAATTTAAGGTAGCGTTGCTTTGGTAATCGTGACATCAGTTGTTTCACAGTTGTATAGAATGTCTGTTCATCTTCATCACACTGAAAAAGGGAAGGAACTATTAAATTAAAGTTTCTGCTGTCTATTTGGAGTGTTTTGATTTACATATTCTTCAACCAGGCCTGGCCCTAAACACACACAGTCTGCATCTCTTCCGGCAGACAATTTGAAGAAGGTAGGACAAGTAAGGGGGAATAATGGCTGCAGTCCTGTTTAGGGCTTATATCTTCACAAGTGGACTTATGTCTGCAGGAATTAGAATTGAGCCGTTCTGTAATGCCCGTATTTGTTAAGGAGCTACTGAGTGGGGACATGATAACCATGTTTACATATCTGAAAGGATGTCACGTTGAGGAGGGGAAAATTTTTTATGCTGCTCTAGAGATTAGGACACAGAATAATAATTCAAATTGCCTAAAAATTAGAAAGAACTTCCCAATGGTAATAGCTGTTTAGGTGGAGTCTCCTCAGAAAACCTGGATGGCTGTCTGTTGGGAGTGTTTTGATCATATTTTCCTGTATGGCAGAAGGTCGAACTGGATGGTCCCAACTCTATGGTTCTATGATCCATGCTAACAAGTAGATTAGAAACAGATAATTTTACCTCTAAAGATAAAAAGTGTATTATGGTTTCTTTGGGAAGATCTACCTGAAAAAAACCCACAAACAAAGTATTAAGTCATTGTATCTTTAAATTGAGGATATGTTTGAGAAGCAGGTTCCATTTGTGACTTTCATTCAGTCCATATCATAAACTGCTCTGAAACATTAACTCTTCAAACATTAGAATAATTCAGATTGTACACTTCTCATTTCCTTTAGATTTATTATGCACTTAAAACTGCCAAATAACTTTATTTCTCTATTATATAAAATGAAGATTATAATACAAAGACCATAGCAAAAGCAAATATAAAAAAGAAAGGGAAAACTGGAAATCACTCAAACATTTAAACTCCAAGTGTTTGTATTCATAACCAAAATGAAAAAGTGCTGGACTTCCCTGCTGTTGTCAAGCATTTGGAGGAAGTGGATGATATTTTCAGGATCCCCGAGAAAACTTTAGGGACCTTAAAAGCCAAAGCAATACCATGCAGCTCCAGCAATTCTCATTTTCACAGAAAGAGCAAGAGAGAATCAGAGCTTGACACATTTGGAAAAAAAAATGTTGTAACAGAGAGTGATCATTCATAAGGTGAATGTGCTGCGTGACAGTTCTGAAAAATTATTTTTGTTTTGATGTGTTGTCGAAGGCTTTCACGGCTGGAATCACTGGGTTGCTGTGTGTTTTCCAATTGTGTGGCCATGTTCCAGAAGCGTTCTCTCCTAATATTTCACCAGGCATCCTTTGTGAGGTTGTGAGGTTTGTTAAAAACAAGGTAAGTGGAGTTTACATATCTGTAATGTCCGGGGGGGGGGGGGGGGGGAAGAGAGAAAGAACTCTTTTCTGTTTGAGGCAAGTGTGAATGCTGGAATTAGTTACTTTGATTAGCATTGAATAGCCTTGCAGCTTCAAGGCTTGGCTGCTTCCTGCCTGGGGGAATCCTTTGTTAGGAGGTGTTAGCTGGCCCTGATTGTTTCTTGTCTGGAATTCCCCTGTTTTCCGAGTGCTGTTCTTTCTTTACTGTCCTGATTTTAGAGTTTTTAAATACTGGTAGCCAGATTTAGTTTATTTTCATGGTTTCCTCCTTTCTGTTGAAATTGTCCATATGTTTGTGTATTATAGCTTCTCTGTGTAGTCTGACATGGTAGTTGTTAGAGTGTTTTCCAACTGAATGCCTTCTTATGCAGCTATTGTGAACCCGGATGGGGAGTTACAAAACCGCATGGATCTTAAGTCTGTAGTGGTGGCTGTGAAAGGTGTGTCAGTGCAGATAAAATAAGTCCTAATACCATTCCTGGAATTAGCTGTTGAAAATTTGCAACCACTGTTTGAAATAAGGAGGTATTGAAATTGACTTTAAAATAATCCTCAGAATCCAATGCATACACAACCACTTTCTCTCAATTTCATGCTTTAGCAAGAATTAAGATTTGGAAAACATTCTTTTCTTCAGGGCAATTTGTTCTTGTCAAAGAATGCATGCTTTTCTGCTCTGGAAGGATGTTCCATTTTTATATTGCTAAAGCTACTTTATTCAGAAATAACCATGTTGGCCCCTGTTATCCTTCTATTAAACAAAGAAACTTACTGCTAAAATTTCGACTTCACTTGTCTTCAGTTGCAGAGTAGCAAAGCAGGTTTGGAGTTTAGTTTGCACCTGAAAAATTACATTTCAGTTCAAAATAAAGCACACAAGATGAAGTTTTGTTTTCAAATTAAGAGCAAGCAATCCTGTCAAATCTCAAACTCCCAAATAGTTTCTCCTTCTCTGAGTCATTCACACATTAAAAGAGGCTTTTGTAGAAAAAAAAAGCTAAATTAAAATCTCTATGTAGTAAAAATATAAGGGCTACAAGCCTTTTAAGGATAGATGCGTGCCTAATTTAGGTAATGAGTCATAAGAAATCCTTCTGCAATGTCCAAGCACTATCCCCAAGTGGGTACCACATTTCACTTCCCTTGGCTAAAAAAGTCAATATGGGATGGGAACACCAGGTTGCCTCTTTCCTGGATGGATGTACCCTGGACCTAAAAAACTCTGTGTGCATTGGGAGGATTGCCCTAAAACTATGACCATAATGACTAGGTGTGCTGAATTATTGCTACCACATTTGCTAGGCTTAGAAGTGCAGAACCACAGCAAAAATGAAACATTTCAAACAATCTATTTTTTACCTGACAGAACACAGTTCTTGGGAGTATCTATGCCCTTGGGCATGACTGAATGGTCAGCTTCAGATGGAAGTAGAATTGTACTAAAGGATCTAAATAGTTCTAGAGAGTTTTCTAGAAATCTCTAGGTTCTCCATCATGACTCAATGATCAATTTGCAGCAGAAGTTGACCACAGCACCACACTGGAGTATCCAGAGATTTCTAGAGTACATTTTAATCAAGTCTGTGAATAATCAAATCTGCAAACATGGAAGGCCAATTGGACACATTGGCTTAATGTTAACACCCACAAGATGTATTTTTCATGTAGAATTTTATGTCTTTGAACATGGGCCTAGTTGTATAACCATTCTAGATTAGGAAATAATCCTGACAGTTCTGAGAAAAAGAAGAAGAAACATGGAGAGAAGTCAGAAACAGCTGTAATTTTGCAAGTTACCTTGAGAATTTTATGGAAGTGTGAGGTATAATTCTTTTAATCTAAACATAATTCCCTCGATTAACTTTTACTCTGAAACCACTAAAACACTGAGTATTTTGCAAAGCAGTTGATTTAAACTGGGAGAGTGTCAGGAGAGATGACACCCTCATTTGTATATCAGACTCGTGGAAAATGTAATATGTGTGAATGCATTTAATGTGCATGTCATATACACTGACACATTAACCATCAAAGGTTTTAATGCATAAAATCAGGATGGGCTAAGGCTTCTTAGTAAGATGATTTTGGCCTATCACTCCTGACAGGTAGCACAGCCAATGAAGAGAGAGAAGAGTTGCCATGCAAATACATCTAGTGGGCCATAGTGTTTCTTCCCCTTGATTTAAGGATTTAATAACAACTCTTGATCACCTCAGCTGGATGGAGAAGAGAGACAGGTGGTATGAGCAGCTTGAAGGTGATTTCTCTCACCATAAAGTCTCACTGTACAGAAGCCACAACCCAATTTTAAGTACCCAAAGGAGGAAAATACATTAACTTAAACTCTCACAATTCTTAACAGCTGGTAAACTGGGAGTTGAAGTCCAAAACACCTTGTGGGCCAAAGTTTGCCCATGCCTGATGTAGACAAAGACTGAGAAGTACAATCATTATTGAACTGCATCTCTAGCTAGCCTTAGCAAGCATAGCTAATGATGTAGGACGGAGCTGCATTTCAACATTTGGAGGACTGCACAATTCCTCGAATGTAGGCAATAACTGATAGCCACATGGCTTGATTCAGTGTAAGGGAGTTTCCTATTACCCCTTCTGTTTTCCCCAATGTGTATAGTGTTTCTGTTGAGGGAAACTATTAGAATGTAGTTACTGAGAACAAAGCTGAGACTACAATACCTGAATTTCATAACGACGTCTAGCACTTGCAGATAACTTCTCCGGTGGAACAATACAGATATTTGGCATTGTAACAGTTCCATGTGACTCAAATAGGCCTAAAACAGCATAAAGACTGAGTTAGAGATTTCGCTTTCCCACCCTACTCCTCTCCTAAGGCTAACATTTTAAAATTACACATTTTAGTGAGAAAACTCTGCTTTAGTGAGAAAACTCTGTGCACTGCTAGATAAAGATAGGGTTTCCAGAAAATATTTTTTTCTAGAATATTTTTTTTTTACAAAATCAGTGCTCTAAAACACTGCTTCTTAAACTGTCCCCAAACGGTGGACCATTAGCTCAATGTTGGGTTGCAAAAAATCTGGCAGCAGTAAAAAGGTTTCTGAATGCTTCCCATTTACACAAATCTGCAGTTTACAATGTACTCTGCAGAAAATACTTCAGCTGGACCTACATATAACTTAAGACTTAAAATAATTAAATCATTAAACATGAGACATAAACAAAATTTAAACATTCAGACAAAGCATTAAAATCATCCTAGCATAAATATTAAAATCACATGATCCAGAAATCGTATGCCATAGCCATTCCGATTGTCATTGTACACGTTCCTGTTAGCATTGACAGTTCCTTCATTATTCTTTGTACTGCATTATTTTACTAGTCAAAGGCTTGATCCCACAGTCATGTCTCTGTTCTCTTTCTAAAGGTCAGGAGGGAGGGCACTTGCTGGGGAGGGAGTTCTGGAGCCAAGGAGCCGCCACTGAGAAGGCCCTGTCTCCCGTCCCGGCCAACCGCACTTGTGATGAAGGTGGGACTAAGAGCAGAGCCTCCCCAGAAGACCTTAACCTCTGTGATGGCTCATAGAGGGAGATATGTTCTGACATTGGAACGTTTATAATAATATAAACAGAATAGGATATCTTTCTTTTCTATTGAAGGAGTATTCTTTAAAGGACATACACCTAAACTGAGCAGTACCTGATATAGCTCATATCAACCTTTTTTTTTTTTTTACTATAACTTAACGGGAGCACATTCAACTTCACTCACTTCACACACTACTAGTTCTATTTCAAACTGATTTAGTACTATTAGTTGAAGATTCTACTTCACTAGAATGGCTGCAAACCTGTGGGCACTGGTCAGGTATCATATTTTGTGTTGACTACTTGTACTTGGGACTGAATGAGGAGCAAGCTTAGCACTCATTTGTTTGCCTATTTTTCTGAGAACTAGTGCTTATGAATGCTTGTCTCCTTGGAAGTATAACTAAAAATTCATATCCTATGTTTAGTCCATTTAACATGAATTGCAGTGTAATAGCTGAAACAACCATGAATAAATATGTATGTGGTGTGATAATTTTTCTACTAGCATTGGAAACATTTTAATGGAAAACATGGATGCCTCCTATCTCTGCTATGCGGTGATCCCAAAATCAAGCACTCACATACCTGAAGTACTAGAAAATGATCCTTTCAGATTTTGTACTGGCAGATTATCAGATGTTTCTCTAGAAAAACCAAACAATAAGACAGGTGAAGAAGTCATTCAAAAGGGAAAAATCTTTACATGAAAAATGTAAAAGAAAAAAAAAAGAAAAAAAAAGCCTGAACCATAGGTGATCAGTAAAACACATTGTAGAAGTTTCTTGGTAATAGATGCCTGATGACTACCTCCAAATTCCCTTATATGGCAGTTCCCAGAATCATCTCCTGAAAGTGGATCCTACTTGCCCAAGTCACATCATAAAGCCATTTAAAGATCTGATTTCTACACTATTTGATTCATCATGAAGCACTTGCTTCAAGCAACCAACAAGCTACATTCTGGAAGACCTGAGCTTACTATCGTTAAGGCATGGGCATTCAGTTGACCTGGCATCCTGTTTAGCATTAACAAGATCCTATAAAAATGTATGGCTTTTGAAATTCACCATTATTCCCATTGCACCATTGCAACAACCAAAATGTCCTGTCCCCAATCTATCTCAGAAGCCAGCCTGTCTCACCAACACAGGATTTTCAGAGTGTTTCAAACATCTCCTGGTTTTAAAGGACTTTGCAACAGGTAGTCTTGTGAAGCAGCTCATTGCCAGAAGGCTGGACATTTATTTGCCTTCTACTCCACTTCTCAGTGCCTCAGAAATGCATATATTGGTGGAGTGGCTTTGTCTCTAGATTATGTTTTAGAGAGGCACACTTAAGAGATACAGCGGTGATGATGATGGTGCTCCATATCAGCCTGAAGCAGGATATCAGCTTATTTTTTTCAGAAAACCTGAACAATGACATTTAATCTCTCACTTTCCTCTGACTCTTGTAGTGTTTCTGCACCTTGATACTTCTAGGTAAAATAATTTGACTGGGCAAGAGAATTTTAAGGAAATGTATTGGACCCAATGTGAAGCTAAGTTAAAAAAAAGGAATAAATGGTTGTGTGGGACACATTTCATAGGACAAAATAATGTTGCAGAATGTTCTTCTGCTGCTCCCTACAGCCCATCAAAAACAGCTCCCGACAACAGGAAAGGCACCCAGTCTGGGTTCTACTTCCATCAAAAAACCTATCTCCCTGACTGGATTGACTGGATAAACTTCACCAGCTCAAAGGAATGCCAGTATTTAGAAGTTAGAAGTTAACAACAAAATATACATTTTACGACAAAATATAATTACTATTCTATTCTATTGTTGGGGTTACTTCATGCATAACTCACCTGTTACTTCTTTCATCACATAATTTGGTCCTCAGTTTTTGAGCTAGATGGTCCACTAAATCAGACTCCAAAATTCTTTTTTCTGCCTGTCTTTCCTTCTCAAATGATTTTACCTACAAAACAGTACACAAAGTGAATTAATAATCCTTACATTGCTACCAGTTTTTTTTTTAAAAAAAGATTGAGTAAAGAATTAAAAAATGGGAGATAAGTTCAAATGAGACAATTTTTTTTCTTTTACACAGCATATCATTCATCTGATACATGAGAATGTAAGAGGCAATCTCTTATCTTGCAAGACCTTTTTCTGTAATCAAAGTGTTTGCATAGTACTCCTTAACATACTTTTCCTTTTTGTGTATATTAGATATATGGGAAAGAAAGAATTGCTTCTTACAATACTATTTACGTTCAACCTCCCTTTTCCCCACATACCCAAACACTCAGGAATGACAAAATGCAGACTATTTACCAACTTAGTATATAAAGAATTTTAAAAAACCCAACCAATAACCACACAATTGTTTGGAACCAGAAAATCCCTTATAATAACAACATTTAGTTCCCACAACACTGCAGCTACCTACCATACACTTCCCTCACCTTCAATAGCCAGTTTTTGAGGGGAAGTGCAGGTTTCAGTAAGAATATTGAGGGTGAGACAGCTCCACTGTACAAACAGAATTCCATTAAGTTGGCACCATCCTGCTACCCGACCCTTTACCGCTTTTACAAAAATATAGTTTAGACAATTTATGTATTGTTTTTAAAAGAAAATGAAGGTTGCTTTAAAAATATTCATTTAGTGGCATTTATTTATTGAATATACTACAGTTCATCTGTCTCCCATCATAAAAGGCAGGTGGAGTAAGTGCTTGTAGACCAGGCATGGACAAACTTCGGCCCTCCAGGTGTTTTGTACTTCAACTCCCACAAATCCTAACAGTAGGGTGTTAGGAATTGTAGGACCTGAAGTCTAAAATACTTGGAGGGTCGAAGTTTCCTCGTATATGTTGTAGACCATGCTTTGACAAAGTGCCACAGTACTTGGAAGTGGGAACTATCAAAGCAAGGTGTGGAAACATACAGCTCAAACATATTACCTTCACATGATTTCCTTCTTTATCAGAGATGAGGGCTGCATAAGTGATCCCCGAACACCTGCAATATTCCTGTAATTCTTCCTGGGACTAAAACAATTATAAATTAGGAAGAGCAAAATGTGAAAATTAAGTTAATAAATTACTGTCCATATTCTAAAAAGGACTAAAAAGACCCATATAAAACCAGTACAGACTTGGGGGAAGGGATGAGTTCAAGTCTCTGCTAAGCACAAAATCTATTTAGATCACTTGCTGTTCTTGCCTGACCTATCTTTTAGGGTTTTTGTACAGGTAAGGGGAGAACAATGTATGCCACACTGATTTCTCTACAGGAAGATTTATGAAATCCACTTTAGAAAAGATATATAATATTTTTGTAAATGCAGTCACAAAGTCTTTAGACTTTTCAGACAAAGACTAATGGTGCCTCCACACCAAGCTACGAATCCCAGGACTCCATAGTATGTCTCAATTAAAATTAAGGTGGTGTTAAACAGCATTAATTCTACAGTGCAGTTGCACCCTTAGGCAATTTATTCTGCCACCAATTTATTCTCCAAACACCAGTTTTAGGTAGTAGGCAAGTGACTGCTGAACTCTATGAAGTTATTTATTTCACTCTTTACATGCCTGGACAAGTAAGTATGTAGGTAGGTGTGTAAGATGGTAAGGCGGCACATGCACTTTGGCCCCCTTTAGTGTTTTTCCAACTGAAGCAAAGATTCCAGGTTTTAACTTCAAACTATTAAAGAGTTGAAATGATAGTCCAAAATTACCGTGAGATGAGGGACATGTCCCCAATCCTCAAGGCTAGCCTAAGGTTTTGAAATTTCATTTACAACTTCCATAATTTCCTAGTTAGCAAGAAAAACATACATTAGGCTTATGAACAATTTAAGAATCAGAGAAAAAACTTACTTGGGACCAGTCATACATAATTTCAGCAGCCACTCCTGCCGCCCAGAGTTTCTGGACAATGTTAATAGCTCTTGCCATTGATGTCTGACCAACACTAACAACCAACAGATCACAAGAGCTCACTGTAACCTGGAAAATAATAGGAAAACAAATCACAGATGACAGTCAACTCTCTGCATTCACTAAAGTCAAAGGCATGGAGCAACCATGAAAGTGAAACACTTCAAATAAAGAAATTTACCCAAAATAAAACTTCTCCAGCATGACCTCATGAAAAACTTTAACTGGAAGATGGCCACAAAATTCCTTTGGTGGACCTGAGATACCTAAAGATGTGTTCTCTCTAGAAATAATCTCTAAATTCTCCAGCATGACTGAGGCTGACCACAAGAACTATACTGCAGGATCTAGAGATTCCCAGAGAGAAGATTTTAAATCAAATCTGGAAAAATCAAAACTGCATATGTGGAGGCAGGGCAGCAGGTTTCAGGAGTTGCCTGATCCAGATTTCTGGAATTTATTAAAGTGGAATAGCAGAGAATCTTGCCCTCTGGATTGCTCAATACTCTTCATATTATTGGTCAGTAATGATAAAGTATCCTTTGAGTTCCATGAAAGATGTTGTTAAACAAATGCTACTATGGCAGGAGGTGGAACCCACAAACCAATCCGAAAAGGAGTTTGGTTTAGACCAGGAATGGGAAAACTTTGGCCCTCCCAGTGTTTTGGATTTTAATTGCCACAATTCTGCTACTGGCTGTTAGGAACTGTGGGAGTTGAAGTCCAAAACACCTGGAGGGCCAAAGTTTGCCCATGACTGGTTTAGACTTATATGAAGAAAAGCATTTTCAGCTCTCTCCCAAAAAACATTCTGTCCCAAATCCAATTTCTATTATCAACTAGAGTTAGATCTAGCAACTTTTGTTGAATGCAGTAACATGAAATTCTGTGGTGTACTCTGACTCTACTTTGAATTAAATCCAATCCCGAAAATAATATAAATTCCACTGATCAATGGTGTATTCTAGTACGTGAATTTCTATTTTAGGTACTTCAAATGAGCCAGGTGTTCTCCTGTTCACATTTCATAGAATCAGAGAATCAAAGAGTTGGAAGAGACCTCATGGGCCATCCAGTCCAATCCCCTGCCAAGAAGCAGGAATATTGCATTCAAATCACCCCTGACAGATGGCCATCCAGCCTATGTTTAAAAGCTTCCAAAGAAGGAGCTTCCACCACACTCCGGGGCAGAGAGTTCCACTGCTGAACGGCTCTCACAGTCAGGAAGTTCTTCCTCATGTTCAGATGGAATCTCTTCTCTTGTAGTTTGAAGCCGTTGTTCCGCGTCCTAGTTCCAGGGAAGCAGAAAACAAGCTTGCTCCCTCCTCCCCGTGGCTTCCTCTCACATATTTATACATGGCTATCATATCCCCTCTCAGCCTTCTCTTCTTCAGGCTAAACATGCCCAGTTCCTTAAGCTGCTCCTCATAGGGCTTGTTCTCCAGACCCTTTATCATTTTAGTCTATGATTTTTACTCTGGTGACAAAAATAATAAGAATTAACACTCTCATTGTTTTCTGCTTGCTTTTAATTTAGAAAGACTAAGAGAAATCTGTATTCTCTAATTTTATGCAGTTTTTTAACTAAAGTCACAGAAAATAATGTGGGTCTCTTCTTAGAGAGGTAAAGTGGGATCAAAGGAATAAGAATAATATCATCAAATGTGTAAAAACAGAACGGCAAACGTACAGGTTCTTCCATATTCAAAACGGCTGAACTAATTCTGTCTATAGCTATGCTGACACCAACAGCTGAAGGCACTGGACCAACGGCTTGGGGGCCTCTGAACTGTGGAATCTGAGGAGAGAAAAGCCAGAGGTACATTAGAGACACATTGACACTTATACCTTTTTTTGTTTTTCAGAGTTATTTATTTTTATTTTCACTAGTTCAGATGCCAGGGGATAAATTACTGAATAATAATAATAATAATAATAATTATT